>NC_068398.1:41560292-42160292 GCF_023724105.1 Carassius gibelio
CTTCCCATGTTTACCACAGTAAGAGATGCGAAAACAGTTATTAAAAGCGAAAGATAATAAAATAAACCTGGGAAATTAGAGGGTTAGACTATGAAGATTTAGGAAAAGAAACGATGCCTAAATATACTGAATTTGTCGAAATTCGTGACCAACCGGCAAACCAGAACAAAGCCGCGTAAATGAAGACTATGGGGTCCAAAAGCATGGTCGCGATCTAACATTTTCCAGTTAACCTATTATTCCTCTAATAAACAAAGCTTTTATACCACACTTGTCATAATCAGATCTTATCATTTCTAAATAAATAATTGCTGGATTCAAAACAGCGATTAATAGGCGCTGTGACCGACACATTCCCAGAGCTATCACTGCTGTCACTAAACGGTGACGCCGAGCATCGTTCACAAGTTTCTGCATGGACCTGACTAGGGCACAGGTTCTAAGCCCTGGGACAAAATGGGATGCTTTAAGGAAAATGTATAGCCTACTAAGTAATAGGCCCAACATAAAAATAACAATTTGTTTTCATGTTTTTTTTTTTTTTTTAAATAGGCTATGCGAAATATATCCGACTTAAATAGGCTAATTAAGATTAACGGATTTAAAACAGAAGTGTGGGCGCTCCATATACTTATAAGTTCACAAAAAAAAAAAAAAGGATGACAACGCATTCTGTTTGTTTGCTTTATTTTACAAGAGCACAAATCTTCTGTTTTTATTGTGAGTGTGCACAAATGAAAGTAAACACTTTTGCGGAAAATATATATATTTTTTTAATGTCTCAGCTGTTTCGATCGCCCCGGAGCCTGCTGCACACGTATATTCTAGCGATTCAAACTTACATCGCAGTCTGTTCATTATGAAAATAAAATGTTAACTAAACATTAAAAGGTTACACTGGTCAGTTTAAATAGACCGTATAGTATACCGGTCCACTCTGCTGTTATGCCAAGGACGTTTTTGCTCATATGAAGAGGATCATCTTTTCCGTCTATATGCGAATGCGTGTTAAGTACAAGCCTAGTTTACATTATAAATAATAGTTTAACATTCAAATACATTGCGAATATGGAAACATTTCGATTTGTGCCGAATGAGACATGAGCAATAACCTCCAAATAAATCTAGCCAAAGCCGCGCTCGCTCATCCTCGTGTGCACGCATGCACTGTCACGATCTAATGCGCTGTATGCCGGATTTTTAAAAATCTGACATTTTCTAGGACAGAATCCAGCAGGATCAAATTAATGTGAGCAACTGTGTTTTGGTGCAGCAGCGCCGATGTAGTTCACTTAATGTGCAGCGCAGTCACACGCGCTCCACATTTCGGATAATTTTATACAATAATGTCAGTTGAAAACATTGCAATTGTGCTTTAAAATACAACAACGAGCAGCACAAAACCATTTAAAGAGGCGCGTTCAGCGTTCTCTGTGCGGGATTGGAAACTGTCAACAAAGTAAAATGACCTCAAAAGTATGGCGCGCTCTCTTCATTTTATCAAATGATCATAATCGCATCTATTCATTTTATAATCCTGCTACTAGCATTTTATTCAGACTAAAACCTCTTTAATTCAAGTGAGAAAGCGTTTTGTGTGTGTGAGTGTGGCTTTTGCACATCCTGTCATACCGCTGACTGCGTGCCTGCAATAGACGCATTTTGCAGTATTATGGTTAACGATTAATTGATCGTTAATTTAAACGACGATCGATCATGGAAATAATCGAAATTTGACATCCCTAATATATATATATATATATATATATATATATTTATGTATCTGTATGTATATATATGTATACGAAAACGTGCCATTTTGTGTCCCTCAGGAAAAAAAAGCTCTGTAAATCTTAATAAAACATAAAAGAAATAGAATATTTTATATTTTAGTTTCCATAATGTCTCATAATATAAGAATAAATTATTTTCTGTTTCTTTGGTTTTTAAAGGATTTTAATCACATTTTTGTACAAAGCATCTTGAAGAAATGTTGAAAATGGCCTGTCCCTCAGTAAGATTTTTCTACTTCTACTTGCTATCGAGGCCAAAAAAGTCAAACTATCATAAAAAAACATATACTTGTATAAAGCCTTAAGTGTCAGTTCATTAGTCATAAATGGATTTTATTCTTAACGTGTCAAATAAAATAAAAAAACACACAATTTAGTCGGGTCCCTAGGTTCTCGTCAACCCTGTTACTTTTTATAAAAACACCTCTTTAAAGATAATGGACTGTTCCAAAAGTTGCATCAGTTCCAGGAAGTGACATTATCTGACTTTCATGAAGTTGATGGTAGAAGACAAGTAAGCGTTCTCTTCTTTTTAATGAATTTTCTTTGAGGTTATGTAATGTCTGAAAGACAGGGACACGCTCATTGTGTCAGCCCTGTTACCAGAAAAGCATATGTTAAAAAGTTTTTTGTACATATTTAAAAATTTACATATATGATAATATTTAAGCCTCTCATTAAGGCACGTAATGTAGTGTCATTACCTATACCTCATGGCTAGTAATGGCCGGCAATAACCTTTTTCGTCAACCCTGTTACCGTCAACCCTGTAACCATTCCAGGGTAAGAGGGTTGACCCAAGTACGCTTTTGTGTGTCTTACCCATGTTGTATACACAAGAAGGGTTAAATCAAGGGCAACTGGACTAGGTACATCCATATTTGAAGCTATTGCCTCTCATCCAAGGGGTTTCTTCATTTCTAAATGACTGATGAGGAGTGCCAGGCATTTAACCTCTGTGGGGTTGTCACCCCTGAGCCAACCCTTCTTGGATAACTATGACCTGGATGACTGAGAATTTTAACAGACATACTTTTCTTACAAATAGTATACATAATATACATGTTTTTACAGTTTTTATCCCTAAAAATCATGTTTTTTTATTTATTCTACTGATAGATAGGCTAAAATATGTTGAGGTTACTGATCTATACTGATACACACAAGTGCATTGGGTTTTATAAATGTGCTTTATAAATCAAAAGTCATTATTTTTTTTATTATGAGAAGTCAATAAATTAACAAGCTTTTCAGTTTGCATTTGGGATACTCTCCATACATGCACTCCATCCAAATAGTTTGAAAAAGTTTTCTTGTCAAAAAATAAATCAAGCTTGTGTGACTTGTATGATTATTTGATGGCATGTGAACTACTTACATTTACAGTATGCTACACAATCATAAATAATCAGGGCTGGGGTGTAACGAAATACATGTAACAGCGTTACGTATGTAAAATACAAAATATGAGTAACTGTATTTCGTTAAAATTACATTTTAAATAAGGGGTAATCAGATTACAGTAACATCTGAAAACTATTTTAGATTACCAGTGATTACTTTTATTTTGATGTAATTTATTAATTTAATATTTAAGTTTGGGGATTTCAAACAATACCGCGACTGATTTTTTCCCGTTACAAGCACATAACGACACAAACATTCTCCTAGAAATCACACTATGCATTCAGTCAACAGATCCATACAAAGCATGCATAAAATAAAGGTTTATGAAGTCAAACAATAGCTTTATGTGGTTTACAGATGAACTTCTTTATTCATTCGAAATGTTCAGTATCATCTTTGGCTCGGTAATGCAAGTTCACGATCCAATTCGTGAACAGATGATTCTTATTCGTGAATCTTTTAAAATAATAATTTTCTTTATTTATTTATTTAATGAAACCAGTGTGGAAACCAATGCTTCACTAACGGGATAGATTTGGGTCAGGGTATATTCTGGCAAACCGTTTACCAATCAAGTTTCTCAATTGGCAAAGCAAACTGTGGTACACGCCACTACCAACACAGAATGGGTAAATCGCAGCACAATATCATAGAAAGTATGAGGTTTGAGAAGTAGAAGATGGGGCAACAGTTAAAACATTTTAAAGTTAAAGTTCATGCAAACAGATAAGTTTCGGTTTTTCATAATTTTTATGCTAAAATATCTCAATAGAGCCGTCTACATAATATGCTGATTAGTCATGTTGAATTAAAGGTTTATGAATGTCCAATTAAGACTCCATTACAACCATAATTGTAACTCAAACAAGCAGTATAATCAATACGGTAGCTGTTGTCAACCCTGTAACTGATGTGTCAACCCTGTTACTTGTATAATATTTTAATATAACTTAAAAAATGTAAATAAAAATGTAATCAATTAATTGTAAATGTTTAGTAAGAGAGGCTAATAATCCACTCAAAATTGAATTGAGGTGTTTAATTTTTGTTTCCATACATTTTTCTTAAAACAGAAGATGCTGGGAGAGTGTAATTTGGAAATGAACGTATTCATCCCCTTAAAAAAATAAAACTTTCAATATTCTCAATTCACAAACACTCTTAATGTAACAAGGGGGAGTATATCTTCCACAGTATATCAGATTTGTTCTATACATGTATTTAAAACCTTTTCAAAAAGTAATTAATATGTTGGTAACAGGGTTGACCAAAAACACACATTTAAATTAGTTAAATGAAAAAAATGAAAAAAATAAGATAGCCTGAGATGGCACGGCACATTTTCCTGAGAGGTAAGGATCTACTTAATCCAAAAAGGGGCTTAAAGATTTTCAAAACAGAAATTTGAAAATCAAACATTAAAAGTGGGAAATGGCACGTTTTCGTATAATGACCCATATATATATGTGTGTGTGTGTGTGTGTGTATATATATATATATATATATATATATATATATTTATTAAGTCACTAAAATAAGGCCATGATACACATACAGAACATTTGAATAATGAATAATAATAATTTTGAATAATGTGTATTACCAGAACAGTATTTTTTCTACTATCAAATGTGCACCAGCTACTGTTTGGTTACCCACATTCTTCAAAATATCTTTTTTTCTTTTGTGTTCACCGCGAGAAAGATATTAAAGGGTTAGTTTACCCAAAAATGAAAATTATACCATGTTTTACTCTCAAGAATCCTTTAGGTGTATATGACGGATTTATTTCAGATTAATCCAATCTGATTTATATAAAAAATTATCCTGGCTCTTCCAAGCATTAGAATTGGAGTAGGAGGTGTATTTAGTCCAAAAGTATTCAAATAAAGCATGCGCATCTGTAATAAAAAGTGTCTCCCATGGCTCCGAGGGATGAATAGAGGCCTCCTGTAGTAGGGCCGATAGACGATATAAAATGTCACTCAGTGTAACAATATTTTTATGCAAAAAATATTATCAGACATTTTTAGAACAACTATTATTTGATGACATATTATTACAGGACTCTATTTAAAGACCCCATATACGAATTATTTGTCATTTTAAAGCATTATACTTCGCCGATTTCCTTTAAACCATTAGGTTTTATCCATTTGTCAGCAAGAAGTTTTTGAAAGGAAGTGAAAATCAATTAAATTCAAATCAAATTTTGTGGGATCACATATTTTTTACATAATTTTTAATAAGTACAGCTCAGATTAAGTATATTGTTTCATTTCTACATAAATATATCTGTTACACCGAATGGTCATGGTTTGTTACGCTGAATTACATTTTTGACAAAAATGGGAGAAAATAGTGTCATTGTTTCCATATTGAAATGTTTTGAATATTATTCTGTATCATTTAATTCCTAAACAAATCACAGAAGCAGATGCTGAAATGAATAATTATTTTATTCCACAATGCATTTCATATTCGTAAAAATTAACTGAACTGGTGGTAATACTGTATAATCAATATCTCTCATTTCATTGAGAACTTGGAACCTGAAGGACAAACAAACACACACCTTAACAATTGTGAAAAAAGTGGTGGTAATACAATCAATTTCTCTCATTTTATCAATAACAGAGATAGTAATGCAATCAGTGTGTGTTTGTGTGAGTGAGAAAGAGAGAGCGCGCGCGAGAGAGAGAGAGAGAGAGAGAGAGAGAGAGCGCGCGAGAGAGAGAGAGAGAGTGAGCGAGCGAGCCCCGGCCGCATGCTCAACGTCTTCAAACAACCCGAGCGCTGTCTTGCTCTCTCTGCCTTGCGCATATTAGTCCATTGACACAATGGTGTCGATGTATAAATCATTTGAAATGAGAATGTAAGTGTGCTCACCCCATTTTTGTTTGTAAGAAAAAAATTTGATTAGATTTCATATCGCAATATATATTCCAGAAAAATAAAATATTGCAATGTAATGCAATATCGTGCAGCCCTAGAGTATATGCGCCTAGATGCGCGAATGACGCGAATTGAGCGTATCACACAATGCAATTTTTGTGCAATTAAGCATTTGACGCAAATTTGCCGTCCGAGTTGAAAAATGTGAAATTTTACATCAAATCTGCCGTCCGAGTTGAAAAATTTGAAATTTTACATCAATTCGCGCTGCATTAACCAATCAGGAGCCTGCTAGGACTCACTCATTCAACATGGAGGAACGACTGATGCTGTCAGTGAGCAGTCAACCGGAGCTATATGACAAAAGTTCATATTTCTATTGAGACAGGAATAAAAAGGATCTTTATATATAAAACACATTAATAGATTAATTGAATAAAGATAAGAAACGTTTCGTTTTACCCCAAACTAATTATATTTTATCTTGAATCACTAAAGAGACATCAGAGCCGACGGCAATGGTCAGAAGGTCTAGCTGAGGTGAGGCTGCTCTCGGCGGATTCATGAGCTCTGAGCTCCCGCTGATCGCATGGAGCTCATCTCCGAATTCGGCGAAACACGTTTTTTAAATAGACGCTGTCTTTATAAATAAACCGCATATTTGAGTTTAAAACAACTACATTCTCATCTGAAATACTTTTAAAACTACATTTCATGCAACGATAACAGTAATATTTTGAAAATGATCTGAATAAAAATGGTGGTTGAAAATGCAGCGTCAACTCAGCTGGCAGAAGCCCCCCATGACGTGAATTGTTAAGTTAATTTCACGCGTGAATGAAGCGAATGATCTCAAAATGTTCAAGCGGCAAACTAGATGCGGTAGACGCAAATTTGACGCTCTATTCGCGTTTAGGTCTGAACACAGCATTAATCGAGCGACAGTAGGTAAACAGACTTATGTTCTCAGCTAAAAATAGAGCTGTGCGATATGGACAAAAAATAAGAGATTTAAAAGAGATTTATTTATCAATTATCAATTTTGCAATTTTGATTTTAATCATGATTATGACACAGATATGCTTTACAGTCATAAATGGATTCAGTATTAATTTGAAATATATTTAAAAAAGAAAACCAATTAAAGCTTTATAAAAAAAAAAATTAAAGTCTCTAGAACATACAGTACATAAGTCAAAATCACAAAGTAAAGGTGTAACAAAATGTCTAGACATGGCAAAAAAATGTAAATAAATAAATCCCTTTTTTTTGCCTTGCATTGGTCATAGAGCTCACTGTAGTGGTGCCTCAGGTGTTGAAAAAGATTTGTTATACAAAATACAGGTTCACACGTACACACTGCAGATATATGAAAATATATAGAGGTATATATTGAATATCATACACATTTTTACAAAATCAAGATACCGATATTGTGTGTATATATATATATATATATATATATATATATATCACCCAGGCCTAGTGTGTGTGTGTGTATATTGCCGCGTTTCCACCGAAATTACCCGGAACATTTGTACCAGGAACTTTTTTTCCCAGGAACTTTTTTACCCCCAGACCTGTTGCTTTCTGCATTTCCACCACGATGTAAAGTACCGGGAAGATTAGGCAAATGACTGGTGACGTATGTCTGCACGCGTTTCTCAATATAAAGTACCGCTGATTTAAAAAAACAAAAACAAAAAAAAGTATGCTGATTTTGGACGTGCATCCTCGGTAGTTAGTTCAGACTTTGTGCATTCGTCTCGGGAGTGTGATGTCTGCGACGACGCAAGTCCGGTAAATCTATAAACAGCAGCGTACTTGATAACTTCAGTCAGCTCGTCTTAGCTACTGCAATTTTCCTTACTGTATATTTACAATAAAACGAAATAGGATATCAAATACCACTGCCTCCTTTGGTTTTCATTTATGCATAATAACAGCTGCAGAAATGTACTTAGTTCAGGGATATGTGTATATGCAGCCATTACAATGAAACAAAATATTATATTAATTTGCCTTTTTTATTTTAATTTTAACATATAGATAAATTGAATACAGACCAAAGAAAACCTGTTAGTTTTACCCCGCAGCTGAATTATATTTTATGTTTAACCACTAAAGACACATCAGAGTCAGTGGCACATATCAGAAGGTCTATCCCAGGAGAGGCTGCTCTCTGTGGATACATGAGGACTGAGCTCCCGCTGATCGCGTGGAGCTCACCGTCTATGAGATCGGCGAAACACATTTTTAAATAGGCGCTGTCTTTATAAATAAACCATAGATTTGAGTTTTAAACAACTACATTCTCGCCTGAAATACTTTTCAAATTACATTTCATGATACAATAACAGTAATACTTTGAAAATGATCCGAATAAATGGTGTTTGAACTCAACCAATGCTGCGTGAACTCATCGCTCTGGCTACTGCAATTTTCCCCTCAGTATATTTACAATAAAACGAAATAGGATATAAAATACCACTGCCTCCTTTCGTTTTCATTTAAACATAAGAACAGCTGCAGAAATGTACTTAGTTCAGGGATATGTGTAACGTTATATACAGCCATTACAATGAAACGAAATATTATATAGACTTGCCTTTTTTATTTTCATTTTAACAGATAAATTGAATACAGACCAAAGAAAACCGGTTAGATTTACCCCGCAGCTGAATTATATTTTATGTTTAACCACTAAAGAGACATCAAAGCCAGCGTCACATATCAGAAGGTCTATCCAAGGTGAGGCTGCTTCTCGTCGGATAGATGATCACTGAGCATGTTTAGCACCAAAGTCCCGCCCCTGAGTTAGTTTCTGGTTCCTGCAGTGGAAACACACCAAGTACCAGGCCAAAGTCCCTAGTTCCTGGGTAAAGTTCCTGCGGTGGAAACGCGGCTATATATATATATATATATATATATGTATGTGTATGTATATGTGTATATATATGTATGTGTGTGTATGTATATATATATGTATGTATATGTGTATATGTATATATATATATATATATATATATATATATATATATGTGTATATATATGTATATATATATATATATGTATGTATATGTGTATATATGTATATATATATATATATATATGTATGTATATGTGTATATATATGTATATATATATATATGTATGTATATGTATATATATATATGTATGTATATGTGTGTATATATATATGTATATGTATATATGTATATGTATGCCTTCAGATTAAGACAATGTTTAAGAGAAATAGGCCTTTTGTGTACAGGAAAAAAAAAGTTCAGCTCATGAAAAATGGGGGCAAAAACTTAAGTGTTGTGTTTATAATTTTGTTCTATATATATATGTATAGAAATGTTTGTATATGTATATAAAATAAATATATACATTTTACTAGGGCTGTGATGGTGGTAAAGTGGTAAAAATCTGCCACCATCACAGCCCTAGTCAAATTTATATATTTCTTGTATTATACAGCTTAAAGACCCTGGGGTCAATCTGACCGAAAAGAACAATGATGCTTTAAAGGGGGGGTGAAATGCTCGTTTTCACTCAATATCCTGTTAATCTTGAGTACCTATAGAGTAGTACTGCATCCTTCATAACTCCAAAAAGTCTTTATTTTTATTATATTTATAAGAGAAAGATAGTCTGTACCGATTTTTCCCGGAAAAACACGAGCACCTAGAGGCGTGACGTGTGGGCCGAGCTAAAGAATCATGAGCGCAAGTAGGCTTTTGCGTTGAGAGCATGTGGAAGCTGTGACACAGATCCAGAGGCTGAAATTTAACAAGAGCAGCATCAGCAAAGGCGTCTCTATGCGGTATGTACTGAAACTGTATATATTTGCTTAGCGGTTTTGGAAAATGACTAAGTTCCACTTTATGTCGTCTTTTTTTTTTTTTTTAAGCTGTACATGTGGAAAGTGCAGTTTGATGACAACATCGCATGTTGTTTACTTGATGTGCTTACGCACCGATAGCTAAGTTAACAACACAGAGATATTTGAAGCAGTTTTATTCACCGCATGCGGTTCCAACACACGATCGTGACCCTTTTTCGTTGGGACTGCATTATCCTTAAGAAATAAACGATGTGCAAATCCGGCGTCAAACTGGGCCTTGTTTGTAAAACAAGCATCTTCGAAATGCAGGGAACAAACACAAACACTTGCACAACTTCGTTGATGCTCTGTAAAAATAAACTCCATCCACTGGTCCCTTAATGCTGTTTCTCTTTTGGTAATCTGTGCAGGGTTATCTTGCCCTGGCAACCAAAAACACACTTCTTTTGTGACTTTTCGCGATGCTCTCGCTCTGATCAGTGAATTGCTCTGCTATACGGGAGCGCGCGCTCTTCCGGCAGAAGTGCCCTAGGACCCATATAAGGTAATTCCACTCCATCTAACGTCACACAGAGCCATACTCGAAAAAAACTTTCCGAAACTTGTGACAAACCGGAAGAGGTTTTTTTGGAACAGAAATACTCCTTCAAACGTACAACTTCATTTTTGAAACTTTGTCCATGTTTAGCATGGGAATCCAACTCTTTAACAGTGTAAAAAAACTCAGTATGCATGAATTAGCATTTCACCCCCCCCTTTAAAATGTTTACTGGGTCTCCCTATTAAATGAGTAAAAGACATTACAGTAACATTACAGTAGACAAGACTGTAAATCTAATGCAAGAAAAGTAAATTGTGTTTTTGCAGATGTTCTCTCAGCTTTTAACAATATACTTTTTATTTTAGAGTTCATTGAAGAAAAAGAGGAAAATGAAGAATCGAGTGAAGTTGAGGAGAAAAATCATGTCAAAACCTGTGGAAAACTTTTGATTTGCTCTCAAACTAAACTGAAAGATTTAAAGAAAAAAAGAGTTGAGATATATTTCACCTGCACTCAGTGCGAAAAGAGTTTCACATGTAAATCAAATCTTAAGCGTCACATGAGAATTCATACTGGAGAGAAACCATTCACTTGCGATCAGTGTGGAAAGAGTTTCACATGTAAATCTAATCTCAAGTGTCACATGAGAGTTCATACTGGAGAGAAACCATTCACTTGCGATCAGTGTGGGAACAGTTTCACACAATCATCAAACCTTAAGGATCACATGAATATCCACGCTGGAGAGAAGCAGCACGCATGTGATCAATGCGGTAAAATGTTTTTATGGGCTTCACTTCTGAAGAAACACATGAAACTTCATGCAAAGAAGAAGCCACATTCATGTCATTTGTGTGGTAAGAGTTTTTTGCATCTACAAAGTTTGAAGGAACATCAGAAAATACATAATGGTGTGAGAGAGTACATGTGCTTTGGGTGTGAAAAAGCTTTTAGTTCAGCGAGCAGTTTAAAACTACATGAGAGGATCCACACTGGAGAGAAACCTTACAAGTGTTCACACTGTGACAAGAGATTCAGTAGTTCATCAAATCTGAAAACACATGAGAGGATCCACACTGGAGAGAAACCTTACATGTGTTCACACTGTGACAAGAGATTCAGTCGGTTAACACATCTGAAAACACATGAGGGGATTCACACTGGAGAGAAAACTTACAAGTGTTCACACTGTGACAAGAGATTCTATAATTTATCAAGTCTGAAAAAACATGAGAGGATTCACAATGGAGAGAAACCTTATAAGTGTTCATACTGTGACAAGAGATTCAGTCAGTCAGTAGATCTGAAAAAACATGAGAGGATTCACACTGGAGAGAAACCTTATAAGTGTTCACACTGTGACAAGAGATTCAGTCACTTATCAAATCTGAAAACACATGAAAGAATCCACACTGGAGAGAAACCTTATAAGTGTTCACATTGTGACAAGAGATTCAGTAAAACAGGAGATCTGAAAACACACGAGAGGATCCACACTGGAGAGAAACCTTATAAGTGTTCACACTGTGACAAGAGATTCAATAATTTATCAAGTCTGATAACACATGAGAGGATTCACACTGGAGAAAAACCTTACAAGTGTTCACACTGTGACAAGAGATTCAGTGGTTCATCGAGTCTGAAAACACATGAGAGGAGTCACACTGGAGAGAAACCTTATAAGTGTGCACACTGTGACAAGAGTTTCAGTCGGTTAACAAATCTGAAAACACATGAGAGGATTCACAATGTAGAGAAAGCACATCACTGCAATGTACGTGGGAAGATTTCCATTAAGTCATCTGTTATACACAGTCATACAAAAAAACAAACACCGTAAGGCCCCGTACACACGGAAAAACATTTACTTGTATATGTAAATATTTTGTATGGTATATGTGTTTCGTCCAGATGGATCCAGCATTCAAGGGCGTGAAAATGCAATTTTTTTTAAAACCAGTTCCCAGAGTGGATAAATCTGAAAATGACACCTTTGGGTTTTTGTGTACTGTAAACTTACTTGTAGAGCTGCACGATATTGGGAAAAAAAGACTGTATTTGTGTGTGTGTGTGGAAAATAGAATCATTCATGGGACATCCGCAAAGTAGAAATATCTAAACTTAAAATATCTAAAACAAATAAATTGTTATTCATCTATTGCTCAAAAGCAAAATGAACTCATACAAAATATACATGATAAACAGGTGCAAGCATATGCAGAGCTTCTATTTAGGCTATAACAAGGATTGATGGGAGATACTAATTCAAAGGCACACCTTTTGTTAAAAAAGGTTTAATTTCTTCCTTTAATATTCCTTAAAAAAAATCTATAATATAGACCTAATGTAATTAGTTAGGTTACACAATTTTACCAATTTTACCTACGTTCGTTGACAGCTTGAAGCAGGGTTTTTTTCATTGTTTTGATGCCAGTATCTGCATCGCCTTCTTTAGCAAGGATGCGTTTGAGGACGGTGACAGCTGGAATGACGTCAGCGGCGGAGGCAGTTGATGAGCTTACTTTTCTTGTTAGCTCTTCAAATGGTGGTAGAACAATGCCCGTTTTTTCTAGCAAAGCCCACTGGTTAGCGGTCTGTGTACTGGGCAGGTCATGGTCAGCAATGTAAGCACAGAGGACTCACTTCTGTTTCAGAAGGCTCTGTATCATCAAGTACGTAGAATTCCACCTTGTTCTGACGTCTTGTTGCATCATGTTTAAAATGCCCCACAATTTGTCTACCGATTGCAATGGCATCGCTCACACTACGTTGTGACATTAGTCCCACGTTGACTACAAGCTGTGAGCAAAGCAGCCTAAGCTCCGCACCCCAATGTTGTCCATGGCCTTTTTCATGTTGCTTGCAAGCACTTTATTCAAAGGAATGTGCCACTGGTCAAGTATATCCTTAATTGCAGCCGAAATTGTATCACTGGTGTGTGAACCATGAAAGTTCTTAGCTTGAAGCATTGCACCGTGTGGTGTACAGCTCGTGTCCAACCAGTGGACTGTTAAATTTAAAAGCGACATCGGACTCACAGCAGAGCTCCATGTATCTGTAGTAAAGCTCATAGCTTTTATATCTTTAATCTCTTTCAAGACGTGTTCGCAAACTTTTTTGTACAGTTCTGGCAGTGCGGTCTCTGAAAAATACTTGCGTGATGGAAGAGAGTACCTCGGCTCTAAGTGTTCCAGTAGGCGACGGAAGCCTTTGTCTTCAACATCTGACATTGGTTGAGCATCTAAAACAATGAATTCTACAACTTTTTGTGTAATTGCCGATGCTTTTATGCTTTCCATCGGAAACTTTCCCGTCGTTGAAATGCATCCTGCAAAGTTAGTTGCTGGGCTGTATTGTCCAGTCCTTTTGTTTTGCTGAGCTGCATGGATTTAGCGTGCTCCTTCGGCTCTAAGTGTTCCAGTAGGCGACGGAAGCCCTCGTCTTCAACTTCTGACATTGGTTGAACATCTAAAACAATGAATTCTACAACTTTTTGTGTAATTGCCGATGCTTTTATGCTTTCCATCGGAAACTTTCCCGTCATTGAAATGCATCCTGCAAAGTTAGTTGCTGGGCTGTATTGTCCAGTCCTTTTGTTTTGCTGAGCTGCAGGAATTTAGTGTGCTCCTTAGCATGGTGTTTATGGATGTGCTTTATTAAATTGGTAGTAATACCACCTCCCCTTAAAACATTTACTTTGCAGACATTGCAAACAGCCGACACACTAGTTTGCGTGGGAAGTGTGAAATATCTCCAAACAGCCGACTCTCTGGAACGCTCCATGTTGCTTCTAGCATGCGACACACGTGAAGCTGACGAATGACGTAGGTCCTGCAACGAGAAAAAAAAAAAAACCTACGGGGCCAAGCAATCCAACGGCAAATTTAGGAGGTAAGCATGGCATGGAGGACCACATCAAATGCAACAGTGAGCAGTTACAGCAATTTTAGGATGATTGTTATTGAAATGGCTGAAAAATCATAAATACAACCACTATTAATAAGATTAAATGGCCTATCACTTTTGACCAACAGGTGATGCTGTAATCAAATCATTTTTGTGTGTTCTGTGTGAGATGACAATAACACACAAAAAGTTTAGTGTAAATAGGCTAAAGCATTACAGAGATACAGCTTGAAGTGTCATTTTGGCATGATGCCTCAATTTCGTCACGACGGTATGCGAAAACGGATTTGTGTATTGATACAACCTCCATAAAATTTTGTCGGCAGTCTAAAAATCGTCCGAATCAAATTTGTTGATGCGCTAAATGAAAACTGGTTCGTATATCGACACGAAATCCATACGTTTTTTCCAGCATGGTCTGAAGATGATCCACGTCAAATTTGGTGAAAATCGGACTAACTGTCTATGGTGGACAGGAAGTATGGCCAGTATGGTATTTTTCGCATAATGGGTATTGATACTGTTGGCATGACCCACAGAATTTAGCGAGATCGCTTTCATTTCAATTGTCTAATTTATTCAAAAGTTATTAGCATTTGTGATATTCCATAACTCTTGACCACAAGGTGGCGCTGCCAACAAACTTTGAGTTGAATCTAAAGAATCTAAACCATTTAGAAGTTGTAAACCAAAATATGCATTTTTCATATCTCCTGACCACTAGGTGGCGCTGCGTCGAAACACTGCAGGTAGTCTCAGGTCATGCTTATTATAACACTCACCAATTTAGTCTCAAAATGCCAAACCGTTGCCGAGATATAGCCTCACATGAATTTTTGCATGCTTTTTCGTCAAATTTGTTCACGTGTCATTCGAGAACGGTTGGACTAAATCAACTTGAATTCCATAACTTTTTGCTAGAATGGTCTGAAGATGATCTGAGTCAATCGGACTAACCGTCTAGGACGAGTTCGAAAAAGTAGGTTTTTCGAAAAATTCTAAACAGCAAAAAAACTAAACCTTGCGATTTTTTTTTCAATTCAACTTGGCTTGAACCAAGGATTCACAGTGTGCCAAATTATACAACTTTCCCGCAATCAGTTCTATGGGCTGCCATAGACTTGCGGCGGAAGAAGAAGAAGAAGAATTACGCCAATATTTACAATAGATGCCTACACACCTTCGGTGCTTGGCCCCTAAAAATCTTCGGCCCAATGCCCTGAAGGTACTCAAAAAGTTATAATAAAACTTTTGAATAAATTAGACTATCGAAATGAAAATGGTCTCCCTATATTCTTTGGGTCATGCCGAAAACATTGATACCAATGTTGCCAAAATTGGCCATACTTCCTGTCCGCCATTTTGATTTATGTTGAAAACTTACCAAAATGCATTGTAGGCTTTATCTCAGCAAAGCTTTGACATATTTGTACCAAACTTTGTATGTGTCATTGTCACCTCACACTGACCATGCAACATCAATTTTGTAACAGCGCCACCTATTGGTCAAGAGTAATAAACCAGTCATTAACTTTTTCTACTACTTTTTCAGATGATCTTCAGACTGTGTTGACAAAAAGTTATGGATTTTGTGTCGATAGACAAAACTGTTTTCACATACCACAGTGACGAATTTGAGGCATGATGCCAAAATGACACTTGAGGCTGTATCTCTGCAATGCTTTGCCATATTGACACCAAACTTCGTGTGTGTCATTGACAAGCCACACCGAGTTTTTAACTTAACCTAAAACTGAACTTTAAACTTTTTAAACTTCTTAAACTTTTCAAAACTTTTCAAACTTTCTGAACAGGCTTTTGAAAGCCAACTTAAAGTTTGTCTTGACAAACTTTTTTTCTTCTAAATCATTTGTTAACGCGTATAAAATGCTTTAAAAACTTTAACAGAGATGTCTTGAGGGTATTTAATAGGTCTGCCACAAGGCACAGGCAGAAGTAGCTTAATATTTGTGAAAATAATTTATTAATAAACAAACTTTTTCTTGTCAGCTGCAAGATAAAATTCCCAGTGCTTTGTCTCTCCACCTGGACACATCTTTAGAGAGAAATGCAACCTTCACAGATTACATAATGGTTTCATTTTGATTGTTTTGTTTAAAAGACATTTCAAGCTTTCTGTAGATATATTTCTCATGTATGTGAGACACCCCAATTTTCATTTATTTAATTATCAGGAAAAAATTCAAGTGATCAAGAGGGCACCTCCCTGTCATGCATGTGCAATAATAATTTTCACATGCATATGCATTACAAAGTAAATACATTTACATGCAATTATCCAAAATTAATAATAAACAATAATAAAAAATAAGTAGACAAATAAGAGTAATTGCTGTACGTCACACTCAGCATCAGGAACACAGCAAGGAATATGATACACACCCGCATTTAAAAGCAGCTGAATTTTTTTTTTTTTACTTAAATTATATGAAAGCAAGTAAAGAAGGCTCCCTTTAAAATCAGTGAATTTGTCAATTAAAGAAGCTCTTTTTTAAATTGTGTGCATTTTGCTGTTTATAAGAAGAATTTCAGTCCATTCTTTAGAGTTTCAAGGATTTAGCTCGTGCAGGTTTAATTTATTCGCCAAAATAATGGTAGCGAAATTACAGTGTGTCACGTTTTACTAAAATAAGGAAAATAATTTCTAAAACACGCAACAATTTCTTAATCTAAGTTCTGCAGGTATTGTGATGAAACAAGCGTGGATAATCATGGAAATAAATGTTATATTCCAGGCTGTGCAGGGGATGTGATGTGCCTGGATGGGTTGGTGTCTGTATTCAGAAAGTAACAGAAAACAAATAATGTATTCTAATAAAATAACGAATGCCATTAAAGGGACATGGTTAGCCGCTTGCTAGCAGTAGCCTGTTACATTACAGTACAAGTAAGATTTTACTTGCCATATAAACAGTAAGGATAGATAACTGAGGATGCTGACGAATGATTAATATATCCTGAGCACCATCGATGCTGAAACAATGTATCATGCAGTCCTAACGGGGAGGTCCCAAAAGACCACTGTAACATTTACTACTTTTGAGTTGATCTGAATCTCACAGCATTAAGCATATGCCTAAGACTTATAAAACTCACATTGTGACATTGTTCTTTGAGGAGTAACTACATATTTGTGTTGATCTGAATCTCACAATCTGCTGGTTTTGATTAATTTATTCACTGTGAAATAATAATGTTTATTTTTCAAGTTGGGATGTAACAATTACCGGTTTGACGATAAATCATGAGAATTTTTCCCCCGGTTATGTTTAATCTTTGTATTATCTTTGAAACCATATTATATTACCACGATATGAACATCTGTAGATAATTGAATACTGTCCAGCATAAAGCACAGTTTTCAGTAAAAGTCTCAGGAAAGTGAGTCCTGAACACGCTGTTTTTTTTTTAACAAACAGTGCGTCTGAACCCAACTGGTTCTTTTGGTGATTGATTCTGAAATTATTCTGTGATTAATGTTATGATCTCTGTCCACCGCACTATAAAAAAAATTTAAGCCAGTACAACAACAAAAAAAAAAAACTTGGTACTAATTTCCCTTTTTTTTTTTTTTTTTTTACTAATTTTGTAAAAAAAAAAAAAAAAAAAAATGCTGACTGAAATTAATATGTCAGTCATACATAAAATATTTAATTGGGTTAACTTAAGATTGTTAGTTTTGTGGAGAGGTGCAACTGTTTTCTAACAAACCTTTTTAAGTTGTGCCAATTCAACATTTTTGGTATGTAGAACTTAATGTCAAAAGTTGAGTGAACAAAAAAATACTATTGGAAACTGGTACTAAGAAATAATATGTTACAACTGGAAACTACAATAACATTGCCCAAGTCAAAAACTGAAAACAGTGAGTCGATGTTAAATAAAAAATTAAAACCGTAAAAAAGTTTTACAAACACTTTTAACAAAAATGTTCGATATTTAAAAGACCATCCATCAACAAAGCAATGACTCACCTAAACATTTAATTATGAAATGAAATCAAGTAGCCTATCAAGTAAACTAATAAGCATTTTACTTTTAGAGAAATCAAAACTATGAGTCTTAACAATTTTAATTTCACCATTAAACAATATACAGTAACATCCTAAAAAACACCGTCATTATGCCAAATGTACCCACCAACACTAAAAGCATCTTTAATTCCCTATACAGTAAGTAGCTTATTCTTCAGGGACTGTGCCCGGTTGCATGAAACTCCTTAAGTGAGGGTTTCCCTGAGGGAGAAAAAAATCCCTGCGGTAAGGGATTTCATTAAGAGCGTTGCAAGAAACCTCTCAACTGTCACCCTTACCTAAGTGTTTATAGATGGTTTCATCGGGGTGCACGCGCCTGGACCTACGTTAACTTCCGGTCTGTGTTGTGTATATCGGCCTGGCTGCGGTGCCTTCTACAAGCGCAGTTAAAGTTAAGGTGATGAGTAGACTGAAGTTGGGCTCAGGTGGTTGTGCTGCGGGATGGGTTTCCCATACATTTATTTATTTTTGCAAACTTACAGAATTTTAAAACTGATCGATTTTCATAAAGGCTTAGTTGAATAAACAAGTAAAATTACGTACTGCTCGTTTAATAATAATAGTTCCTTACATTTATATATTTAAATGTATTTCTGTATTTCGCTGTATTTCTGAAGGAAGACTTGCATGTTATATGCCTGATAAAGCAGCGTGTGAGCGTACCAGCTCTGCTTTGTTTACAGCTATTACTGGGGAAACCTCTATTTCTCGCGCTTTATGTCTATGCTTTAAAACATCTCCTGCTGGCAAAGAATGAATTTGTATTTTCATTAAGTCCGCCTGATCCACGCAGCAAACATAATTTGTTTGTTATCAGAAAATATCTACTCTAGAGGGACTTGGCTGTTGTTATTGATTCTATTTAGGAAGTCTACCGGAAGTTAAGTTAGGTCCACAACAGCGCGTATGCGCAGTAACGTTTGTTTATGTTGTTGCCGTTGAAACCGTCTATACTAAGCATTTCACAGTAGTTTCTGACAACATTCGGCAAAGATCACCGCGGTTGCTATAGTTACTACCTCTAACAGTAAACAGAACATAACTAACCACAAAGCCAAACCCTTACTAAAATCACACTTGTATTAATATAATTGTGCTATGTAGAGTACAAACATAACAGAAAACAAAAAACGTAAACCAAACTAGACAGAGGACGAAAAGGCAATTATTTTAGAAGAATTCACAAAAAGAAAAAATATTCTCAAAAGCCACTATAACCCATCAGTCACTCATTCGCACAAATCTGGAGGAGATAACAGAAAAAATTAATTCAAGAAATCTTGCTGTCAAGCGAACAGTAGAAGAAGTTACAGTATTGTTCAAAATAATAGCAGTACAATGTGACTAACCAGAATAATCAAGGTTTTTCGTATATTTTTTTATTGCTACGTGGCAAACAAGTTACCAGTAGGTTCAGTAGATTCTCAGAAAACAAATGAGACCCAGCATTCATGATATGCACGCTCTTAAGGCTGTGCAATTGGGCAATTAGTTGAAAGGGGTGTGTTAAAAAAAATAGCAGTGTGGCATTCAATCACTGAGGTCATCAATTTTGTGAAGAAACAGGTGTGAATCAGGTGGCCCCTATTTAAGGATGAAGCCAACACTTGTTGAACATGCATTTGAAAGCTGAGGAAAATGGGTCGTTCAAGACATTGTTCAGAAGAACAGCGTACTTTGATTAAAAAGTTGATTAGAGAGGGGAAAACCTATAAAGAGGTGCAAAAAATGATAGGCTGTTCAGCTAAAATGATCTCCAATGCCTTAAAATGGAGAGCAAAACCAGAGAGACGTGGAAGAAAACGGAAGACAACCATCAAAATGGATAGAAGAATAACCAGAATGGCAAAGGCTCAGCCAATGATCACCTCCAGGATGATCAAAGACAGTCTGGAGTTACCTGTAAGTACTGTGACAGTTAGAAGACGTCTGTGTGAAGCTAATCTATTTTCATGAATCCCCCGCAAAGTCCCTCTGTTAAAAAAAAGGCATGTGCAGAAGAGGTTACAATTTGCCAAAGAACACATCAACTGGCCTAAAGAGAAATGGAGGAACATTTTGTGGACTGATGAGAGTAAAATTGTTCTTTTTGGGTCCAAGGGCCACAGGCAGTTTGTGAGACGACCCCCAAACTCTGAATTCAAGCCACAGTACACAGTGAAGACAGTGAAGCATGGAGGTGCAAGCATCATGATATGGGCATGTTTCTCCTACTATGGTGTTGGGCCTATTTATCGCATACCAGGGATCATGGATCAGTTTGCATATGTTAAAATACTTGAAGAGGTCATGTTGCCCTATGCTGAAGAGGACATGCCCTTGAAACGGTTGTTTCAACAAGACAATGACCCAAAACACACTAGTAAACGGGCAAAGTCTTGGTTCCAAACCAACAAAATTAATGTTATGGAGTGGCCAGCCCAATCTCCAGACCTTAATCCAATTGAGAACTTGTGGGGTGATATCAAAAATGCTGTTTCTGAAGCAAAACCAAGAAATGTGAATGAATTGTGGAATGTTGTTAAAGAATCATGGAGTGGAATAACAGCTGAGAGGTGCCACAAGTTGGTTGACTCCATGCCACACAGATGTCAAGCAGTTTTAAAAAACTGTGGTCATACAACTAAATATTAGTTTAGTGATTCACAGGATTGCTAAATCCCAGAAAAAAAAAATGTTTGTACAAAATAGTTTTGAGTTTGTACAGTCAAAGGTACTGCTATTTTTTTGAACACACCCCTTTCAACTAATTGCCCAATTGCACAGCCTTAAGAGCGTGCATATCATGAATGCTGGGTCTTGTTTGTTTTCTGACAATCTACTGAACCTACTGGTAACTTGTTTGCCACGTAGCAATAAAAAATATACTAAAAACCTTGATTATTCTGGTTAGTCACATTGTACTGCTATTATTTTGAACAATACTGTATGAAAAAGTATGAAAACTTAGTGGTGAGTATAAGAAAAGAAATGGCAAACAATAAAAAAGAATCCGGAAAGACCGGTGAGTAACGTTCATGCTCGTGCCTGATAAATTGTATCAAAAAGGCATCGCGCTTGGTATGGAACAATGTTATTTTGCTGTGTAAAGGAGGAGGGTCACCGCTACAAGAGCTATCCGACACAGCAAAATTAGTACAAGATATATTAGGGAAGGATTCTTCTTCTCTAGTCGGTATTCCAGGCGTTCCTCAAAGCAGTTCGGGAAGCAGGTAAAATAATGCAAATGAGCGCTACAACCTAAATTACATATACATACATATGTATAAACTGCATTTTTACATGCAGTTTGTAAAACATCTTTTGTTTTCGTAAGTGGTTATAATAATGATAATGATAATAATAATACTTTTCAGCCTACCTACTCATAACTGAGAAGATGTTCGAGTGACAAGCCCCCCTCCCAGCAATACAGCCCAAAGGTAGTAACATCTAGGTTATTATATATATATATATATATATATATATATATATATATATATATATATATAAAACATTGTATAACATTGTATAACCGTTCGTTCAATACTACAGTAACTGTGAAGTAACTAACTGGTTATTTGTTTTGTTTTCAGACGTTCGTTTGAGGAAAGAGGATTGAAAGCCACCAAGGCTACAGGGCTGGCTGAACTTCAACGAGAAGTTATTTTGCTGCAGAAGAGAAAAGCAGAGTTGGAGATTTCTAAAATAGAACTGGAAAAGGAAAACTTGAATATGCAGAATATAGTTCTGCAATACAAAATTAACAAACTTGCTCGAGATGGATTAATAACTATGCAACCAGTAGGGGAAGAATAACACAAACTTTGATCTGTTGATAGGGTGTTTTTTATTCAAATGATTTGTAATATACAAATATTTAACAACTATATAACAATACTATACTATAACAATACATAATGTGATTTGCTTACTGTAAATGTTTTATGGCTGGTTTATGTATATATTAGAGTCCTGAGTAAAGAATAAAGTATTTAGAATAAAGTTTTGATTTTACTTATTTTTAATTATAAATGCACTACTTAATACAGTATCTAAACACTATTATAGCCTACAGTTTAACATATTCTAGCTCACATTAGGAAACATTTTTTTGCACAAGCACATCTCGGATAGCATGTCCCTCTGTTGTCACATCCTCCACGATATGATTTGGCTGCACTACACCTTCAGGTTCAATGTAGTCATCCATGAGCACACCTAAGTCTTTGGATATGTTAAAGAGGACGACGCATGCAATGATGACTCTCCCTGCTCTTGCTAGTTCTAGACGTAGCTCCCCGTGAAGACGGTGAAATCTCATTTTAAGCTGCCCAATCGTTCTTTCAATGATTACTCCTAGTTTTTGTTAGAGCAGTGTTGTATCTTTCCTGCAATAGGGAAAAATATTCAGTTTTACTTTTACTAATTGTATGCTTATTTATTTATCCAGAAACAACTGAAGTAAATAAATTTTGCCGGTGCATCTCCTACTGGATTCCTGAAAAGTATCATCAGCCATGAACGACAGGGATAGCCACTGTCCCCCAAAAGTAAGCCCTTGTGTGATCCATTTTCAAAACTGCGATAAATGTTACTCTCTGACAACACGCGTGCGTCATGGGAACTCCCAGGCCACTCAGTGGCACCATTTGTTATTTTGCAGTCTCCTCGTCTTTGGAAGGAAATTGTACGTATTTTTCAATTTGGCGACACAGAGCTAAGGCCACTCGATGCAGTTCTGCAGACAGTAGATTTGTGTACTTTAAAGATGTCAGCGATGACAGAATGAAAAGTACTGCAAGCAAAAAATCGCAAGGCAATTAAAACTTGAAGAAGTGCTGGAATTGCGTAACTTCGCCGGGTTTGGTGCTCAATGTCAGGTTCAAGTGTTGCGGTGAGATGAAGGATTGACTGGCGGTCAAACCAATACTCTCTCAATAACTGTGTATTATTCATTATCTCCATTTTGGTCCCTTAAATTTATTAAGGTGAAATGGTCACTAAGGACTTTGCAGCAACGCTTAAGGGAACACTTAGATAATTAAGGGGAAAACTTAACAACAGCCTTAAGTTCCTTAAGGAAACCCTTAAGTTTTTTTCTTGCATCCCAAGTTTCACTAAGGGTACCTGTTACGCCCTTATTAGGGAGCAACAATGAAGGAGGATAACACGTTTACGGCGGTTACAATATTTTTTATTCTCACATTCTTCATAGTAAAGACTATCTCTCAAGTTCACACAATACGCCGCAACGCCGATCAACATCTCGGTCCTGGCCAGGGATCAATGTGACAGAATGGAACGCTCCATGAGGATGCCAAACAGGAAGCTTTTAATGACAGGCACACCTGTGCACTGGTGCACCCAATCCACCTGATTGCCTTAGCTCTGCAGCACACCTGTAAGAGGAGCAAAACACACCCAGACACGGCAAAAATGACAAGTATACAGCCGTGACAGTACCCTTAACCTTATATCTAAGGGATTTCTTAGCTTAAGGAGTTTCATGCAACCGGGCACTGAACTCTGTTGGTGCACTTTTCTCCCAATCCCACAAAGATGTTCTGCACTGCCTCAAATGTGTATTTTATTCCTTTTGAATACTCAATGTTCAGCACATAGAGAAGTCCAAAGAGTACCACGAAAGCAGTAGGAAAGTCAGGTAGGTCCTCCATTACCACAGTTTCCTCCAGGATGATGCTGTAGTTTAGGCATTTCTTTTTTGTCTGTGAGATGTCGTCCTCCATGACTTCAAGGATGCCCAGTTTCACTCCTCTTGTGTAGGTCTCCTCCAAATCAGTGTCTTATGAATTATCTAAATTTCATGAATAATTGTTGTGCATATGTACAAAAAATAAAATAAATGTAGCAAACAAAACATGGCACTCTGGCAAGCAGGACAAGGCTAAGAGGCGGTGGGTAAAAGCTCAACTGCAAGGCGCACCTGTCTCCTGTTGCATTGAATGAGGTCCGGATGTATAGTGGCGACAGTGCAAGACGAGTGAAGACCAGGCCTGGACTATTTACGTTATGTTTTATGTGTGTCTGGCAGTCGTCCGTGAGGGGCTGCTGTTTTCATTTTATTTTGTGTTTTTTATTTTATATGATTAAAGTTTGCCGGTTTCTGACTTCCCCTTCCCTGATCCTTTAATGGTGTTGCATTGAAACTGAATCCCAGGAAGGAGGAGGAGGGAACCGGTCAATGTTCAACACTTTAATTATAAATAAAGACAATATGACAGTAAAAGCGGTAGCTCCCCACAAAGGACTTGTGTATTGTACTGCTTGCCACATGCACAGTATGTGCTAACCTGATGAAAACAAACCACATGGAAACCATGTCAGCACCTTTATTAAATATATCCTCACATTTCATAAAATTACAGTGATCAATGGAAATATGACATGAACAAAAGCTAAAAACTTACCAGGCAAGTCGTTGATAATGCATCGTGCTCTCTGAGGTACAAGGTGAGTCCCCGTAGAGCTGTAGTGTGTCTGAGTGATAAGATGTCTGTTGTCTAGAGGGAGATAAATAGTTTAAATTATGATTAACTTCTGCATGATTCCTTACAGATCATATAGAGAGACTTAAAGAGAGTGTCACTGAAAATGTATTAGGGATGGTTAAAGGGTCAAAAATGGCAAAAAACAAACAAACAAACAAAAAAAACTATATACAAAAACTGACAGCAAAAAAGTAATCTACTTCCACAATCTTTTGAAATTAGTGTTATATCTTTAAATTTTAATCTTTTTGAGTACCCTAAGATATATATGATCTTTGGGTTCTCAAAAAGATTAAATAATTCTCACAAAATATTTAAAGATATAACCCCTATTTAAAAATCACAAGTATAGAAATCATACCTGCTCATCAAAATGGTCCAGGATCCTTTTCATGCCATCTCCAAGGTCTTTACTCTTTGCCCGATACATTTTGATGAGGGCATTGCCATATTTGTTAAGAGCTATAGAACCTCAGCAACAGATTTTGTCAGTTGCCAGACTGGCACAATTGTATTTACAGTTTCTAAACTGCATGAAGCTTGCTTTCAATGTTGAGCTGTTTAAGAAAAAGAAAAAAAAAAACATGTTCATAAAAGGGAAATAAATAAATTAACAATGAAATAGACAATTAACTTATACCGGTACATTTTATTGTTTTAAGTTTAAGACAACTTCTTCACAGATATTTTCAAAAATCATAATCTCCTCAGAACTTTTCATCAATCAATCTACTACTGTTGGAGCAATTAATCAGAATTGGCCTTCAGTACTATTATCAGCAAATGGAGAGCCAGGTAATCTGCCTAGCAACAGAATGTGCACAACTTCAAAAATGTTACTTTGCAGCAAAATCCATGGCAACAAAATATGATAACTTAAAATATTTCACGTAACGTTAAAAGGGTTAAAAATTAAGCTAGATTTAAACATCCAGTAATGTTGATAACTGACAAAGCAAAGTTAGTGGTGTCTCAATTTTTCCTAATGAACTAATATCAACTAATTCTGAAGTAGAGTACAACAAAACCAAATAAAAATACTCACCATAAATATTCCTCTGGATTATTATCGCCCACATGCTGCCTTGTCTTTCAATAAGATTTTTCTTCAGCCGCCTGATGAACACGTCTTCTCAGTTGATTCTCATGCATTAAAAAGGTAATGTACTGAGGGGCGTGGTTTAGCACGAGAAAAAATAATAACATTTATCGGAAAACATGCTGCTAATTCTTTTTAAATGAATGTTTTATTTGAATGTAACAATTCAATAAAAATAACTCTTCCCTAGGCTAATTGTATTCTGTTCTGTCTGTAGAGCGCAAATTTGTGAGATTAGCATTGGCGCCAACTCCTGTTGTTAACGAACTTCACAGTAAATGTCCTCCTCCAACAAATTAATGCTGCCTTCATGTGCTATCTTAATCTTCCTCCCGCTTTTGAAATCGTGTTTTTGACTTGAGAGGGCGTTTGTTTACATTTTTTACAAAGAAAAATTATTTTAATTTAAGATTTTTTTTCTTCTCAGAATTCATCTGTATTTATCAGAAAGCATGTGAAGACAGCACAATTTCCAGGGTTCAAAATATACTGCTGTGCACAATATATTACTACTACTATTACTATTATTACTACTACTACTATAGCCTACTACTACAACTACTACTTATAATAGTACATTGTTATTGTACATTATCTGTACAATATATTATTATTCATATAGTGCCCATGATTTCATTAATAATAATACTATTATTTAAATCAACTTTATTTCCAGACACAAGGTCAATAACAATAATAAAATAATAATAATAATAATAATAAACACTATTTTTATTTTACAATAATGTTATTTTAAAGTTAAACATTAGGCTCATTTAAGTTATTTAAATAAATAAATAAATAAATATACAATTTTTCTACACTGTCCCATGAACAAATGGTTGCATATTATCTTCCATAATTAGTATTTGCTAGTGGGAGGGAACTTAAACTTGAACTTAAAAATAAGTTGGCAGAAGTTTTTTAGGATGAACTCTCAAAACCTTGTTCACAAAACTAAACTTTTTAAGTTTATGGAAAGAAACTTGATTTAGGTTGAATAAAAGTATTAAACATAGTTATATTGACTTTTCTATAGTGAGCCAACACAACAAAACCAGTAATTTCAACCTTTTCCAAGTTGGGTTTTTTTTTACAGTGTGAAACGTAATCGCTTTTAATTTAAAACGGTTTATTTAAAACAATTATTTTACAGTACGTGTACTGCCATGTACTTATAGTGTACTTACAGTGTATTTATCTAAGAAAGTTCTGGTAACACAAGGTAACTACATGGGGTAGGGTTAGGTTTAGGGGTAGGTTCAGGGTTAGTACCTAGTTATTAGATAGTTATTGTAATTACTATAATAAGTACATAGTATGTACATGAGGAACAGGACTGTAAAATAAAGTGCTACCCAATTAATTATCAAGCTGATGGAACTAGAAATAAAGGCCTGCTTCTAATAAAAGCCTGGTTCAAATAAAAGCCTGTTACCTTCTGTAGTTCAGGTAAATAATCACAATGATATTCATGATAGTTGACGCCTACTTGCATATGACTTTTACCAACAAAAAGTGTCTTAGAAAATTTAAATCAATATGTTGTTTTCTGTGAGTGAGTAAAAAAGATGATTCTCACATAATTTAGAAAGAAAAATTCTAGGCTACAAGCTCCAGTTCTCAAAAGTCCCGGGAACCAATGTTCTCTATGTGCTTTATGGCCTTATTCAAGTGATTTAACTTTTTTTTTTCACTAACAACACATAACATTTTTTTTCTCAAAAACACAATCATGTACATACATGCTGCTCACATATTATTATAGCCCAGTATGTGCTGATTACAGTAAGATTAGACTTTAGCTATTTAGATATTTATAAGAAACTGAAAAAAGCACAAATGTCAGGCCATGACAAAACTTCTCCTGGCCCCAAAAATACTCCAGAGAGTTAAGACTACAGTACTACAGTACATAAGCACATTGTACATCCCTGTGTATCTTAATATTTAAGACTACAGTTTACTGTCATGCACATTATTTTGCATTCTATATTTAATTCTACAATATACATCTTTTTTATTTTGTATTCTTATGTTTATTATTTACTTTTATTTCATTCTTTGATAGCTATATTTATGTATATTTTCATCTTTATTGTATTCTTTAATAAATGCACTGTCCATGGAGTGGACCTGACTCACATTTCACTGCTGGATATATATACTCTATATAATTGTCTATGTGACGAATAAAAATTTTGAATCTTGAATCCATGTGGACATCTGCATCTTTTTCTGAGACCCAATCTACTGAAGTCTTGGCCATTCCCGAGATTGAGTTAGTCACAACCAAGTCCCTAGTTCATTGACTTGAGTAATCACGAGTTCCCCAGGAGTATGTGGACCTCCATGAAGTCTTTAGTAAAGCTCAAGCTGATTTTTTATGTCTAAAATTGAGGAGCATAAAAAGGATCCCAAGAAATCATGGTCAACTGTTAAGCCTTTGGGGATAAAAGATTAGTTAAAATAGGCCTAGATATTAATGGGTCCATATTGTATGTTAAAAAAAAAGTGGTGGCAGATACTTTTAACCTCTTAGCCTGCACCCCTACGTCCTTGTCCTGAAAGCCTCTCAACTTGCATGTGTCAGTGTTTATGAATAGATTAAATGAAACGGGACAAATTTAATCTTGACAAACTATGTATCATTATAAAGATCTAAGCCTCAAGCATCGACGACAGATCGCTGTTTTTCAATGGAAAGCTTATAAAGACTGTATTTGCTACATTTGTGTAAGCAGTGCACATACAAACATGAGCAATGCAAATGCAGTACATACCAGATCCATCGTAATAACGAGTCATAAACACATCCACAGCTGTATATCCCGGTTTAGTTAGAAAGGTTAGGGTCCACTGAACGATATCTCATGAAGCACGTTTGGTCCAACAAAGCAATAATGAAATATGGATCATAATTCCTTTGTTTACATTTCAGTTCTTCAGCGACAGAACTGTTTGCATCCGTTATGGAATAACTCACGGTCGGAAACTGCATCTTGGTAGTAAAAACACGGTATGGTTTTGCAGCGCACAGTGTCACAAACAGAATGAGATGATCCACCGGAAAAAAGAATGAATGAAAGATAGGCGAAAAATAGTTTATTTGAATTTGGCGCTCCCTCCTGAGGGCTCGTGACGCGCCTGTAAGTTTTATTTTTCAAATGTTTTTATATATGTGTGAGTGTTTTATGTTGAATGTGAATGTATCTGATGATTACCATCTGTTTGAGTGCAAATCAGCCCAAATCAGCTCGCTATTACTGAATGATCACGGATATCAAAGTGAACGCGTCTATTTGAATAGAGAGAGTGGAATATTTACTTTATGACACATTTGTGTTATTACCATTTGTATAAGTGGCCATCAGCACTTATTTGCATCGTAATTCATTGTAAATGCTGCATGTCTAGCAATCTCAGGATTTTCTGTAATTGGCAAACAAAGTTAGATCTTTTTTTATTTTTCTTATTATTCTTATTTTTCTTACTAAATTATTCTTATTGTATTTTTCTACTGTTCAAATAAATCACTTATATGATGTCTAAGTTCTGTCCAGTGTTTTATAATTGAAAAAAAAAAAACTATGAAGTGGTATGTTTACTGACTAAATAGAACAGCCTAATATAGAAGCCTTCAATACTATTGGGAAAAATATTTTCTTATATTTGGGGGGTGGGGGGTGTACACATAGTCTCAGAAAAATATTTGCAGGAGTCTCATTTTTCATGATATTTTATTCAGATTTGAAATAGAAACTCATGAGACGTGACTTTCAACTCATTACTTTTCTAGATTGACTCATTTTATGTATTTTTATATCAAATAAAAAAATATTTAAGTGGGGTAAAAAAAAATGCAAGGCACTTCAGTGTCTATAACTTTTAATATTTTTGAGCATTATCAAATCTGGTTGATAAAAAGTAAAGCCCAAAGTGTCTTCTTTCCAAAGACACCAAAATTATGTTTGTAACACTGAAGTAGGAAACTGTTACAATTATAAGTTAGGTATAGCACTTTCAGCTGTGCGTCTGTGATAATGGGGGTGCTGGCTAACAGTTTCTTCACAAAAATTGCAAGTAACCTGGTGCAGAAGCTTCCATCTGCGTCAGGTGTTTTTAGTGATCCACAGAGGGTGCATAACTTTTTATTTCAAAGAAATAACAGAGGAGCTGGTACTAAAAAAACTTTAAGGCCTAAATCTTTCCAAGACTACTTTTAGTATTTTGGGTCCTCTGTTTTTTATTATATGTCAATGATATGTCGTCAGCTATAAACTGTAATTTGTTTTTATTTGCAGATGACTCAGCTATTCTAGTCTTTCATACAGACATATCAGAGGTGGAAAGGCTGCTTAGTTCAGAACTTCTTAACCTCAGTGTTTGGCTAACAGACAACAAGTTGTTTATCCACTTTGGCAAAACAGAGTCAATTGTTTTTGGGTCCAGAGATAAAATGAAAAAGGCTATGGGGTTTAGGGTAGTCGTAGGTAATGTTGAAATTACGTTATGTAAGCAGTTACTTACTTGGGCTGTATATAAGATAACAAACTATCAGGGGAGCTTGTGGCTCAAAAAATTATCTCAAAGGTAAGCCAAAGGACTAAGTTCCTGGCAAGAATATCCAGCCTTTTAGATCGTAAAACGTAAAAAAAATCCTGGCTGATGCGCTTGTTCAATGTCATCTTGACTATACCTGTACATATTGGTACACAGGCACTACTAAAGGTTTTAAAGACAAGCTACAGATCTGTCAAAATAGACTAATCAGAGTGATCCTTAAATTACATCCTAGAACTCATCTTCTTCCTGACATTTCTCAAGTCTTGGGTGGTTCAGAGTGGAGGAGAAGGTTTCTCAACTTAAACTGTGTTTAGTTCATAAAATAAGAAATAATCTGGCACCCAAGTATTTATGTGATTACTTTTCAAAAATCAGTGATATGCACAATTACTGCACCAGGGGGGCTTCCACAGATTACAGGCCCTGCCGCTTTAAGAGCTGTTTGGGAAAGTACTCTTTCCTATACTCTGCAGCTGTCTTGTGGAACAGATTACTTTTAACCCTTAAAGGAGCTGTATGTAAGAAATCTATTTCAATTAATCAAAAAATGGCCCTGATGTGTCACTAGACCAGTGGTTCCCAACCTTTTTCAGCTTGCGGCCCACACAACCACACACATATGTTTGCGCGGCCCACTTCAAAAAATGAAATAGGGCTGTGCGATATGGACAAAAAAATAATAATTAACTATCGCAATTTCTTTGTTGTCACACACACCGATATGCTTTTACAGTCATAAATGCATTCAGGATTAATTTGAAATATATTTCCAAAAGAAAACCAATTAGAGCTCTATCAAAAAATTGTAACGTCTCTAGAACATAGAACAGACATAAGTCAAAGTTATCACTATAGTAAAGATGCAACAAAATGTATAGACTTATGGCAAATAAATAAATAAATTCTGTGTCCAGGGACTTGAGCTCATTAATTGTAGCGGTGCCTCAGGTGTTTGCAGTGTATATACAGTATGTGTATGCAGCATAGACTGTAAAAAAATATGGACGTAGTGTCCGTGACATCACCCATAGACTCCTCAATAGCGGTTTTGAAGCGCAAAGTGTGCAGAGCGGGTCGTCGCCATCTTGGCAGCGCGTCACCGCGCGACTCTCCCGGATAATAAAAAATGGACAAAAAGGCGGGAACTGATTGCTGAAGCCACGCCCACCTAGCGCGACGGCATTGTCAGCAACGGCAATCCACCTGTCACTCAAGTGGCCACGCCCTTAATTATGCAGAATTTTAAGTCTTAATATAATTTAAACGGATGAGTTTTAAAAAAATTCACCCCCCTCACAGTTGTCATGAAGGGCAAAATTAGCAATATAGAACAAAATCATTTTTTGAACCAGGCTGTAAACATATTTTTTTCTACTGTAAAGTTGGGCATTTTAACATGGGGAGCCTATGGGACTGACTCCCTTTTGCAGCCAGCCTCAAGCGGCCAGTCGATGAATTGCAGTTTTTGTCACTTCTTTATTGGCTTCATGAGAGAGAGCGCGAGGTTGCCGCTCGGTATGCAGTCAGCAGCGAGAGCGCATAAATATAACGCGAAAGCACATTAAAATAATGCACGAGTGCGAATCTCTCTGTTCGCATGCAGATTTCCTTTGCGCTGTCACAAAACCAGACATAATTGCTCAGATACACGCTGCTCTGCGCGGAGAGAGTGTGCGCACTTGAAACGTGTCTCCTCTCACTTAAACTGCATCCTGTACGCTCACAACTTTCTCTGTGCTCATGTGTTAGATATTAATTATTTTCTCACATTTTTATTTCTAGCCTTTTACCGCATGCAGTGTGAACGTTCTGATCCTTGAACATGGGCTCGGAAAAAGGCGCATCACAGAGTGTGTGAGCCTGGAGTTAGGCATATGCCCAGTCTGTTCTGTTCTGGCGCTAGTTGCGTTGCATTCTGATTGGATCGGATAGCATACCGCGGGAGGTCAGAGCCGCGGAAAATCGTGCTATAAAGTGATTTAGAAATCACGCACCCTCAAATCATGATTTTATGACGATTTCTATTAACCGCACAGCCCTATAATGAACTGGCATTTAACAGAAAATAACGCTCAGCAAAACGGGAAAACCAGATCCAGGCAGAGCTCGGCAGCGGGTAGACAGCAGAGCAAGCAGTCAGGAGGAAACACAACAGCCATTTATGCATGTTTGAATTTGTTGTTCTGTAGCATATGCAGCAAAAATATCTAAGATAAATTGGTGGTTTATTCTTAAACCAATCAGCAAGCTTGAATACGCTTGTAGTGTGAAACAGGGGTAACAGTTATCGTTCTGTCTGTCACGTACGAACATACATCTTTACGATTATACTGTCACATACAAGCATAAATCTTTATGATTATACTGTCACATACGAGCATAAATCTTTATGATTATATTTAACTAATGACAATTAGTACATTTTTTAAATACATAATTACTTATCAAAATATCTCTCATGAAGCATAAACATAATTAACAGAAAAAAACTTACTGTGTACGTCTATTCGTCACTTGCCATTGGAAGCTCATTGAAGCAGCCTATGTTTCTGCTGAATCCTGCAGCTAATCTGGCAACCTTGAGTCATGGGGGAGGGGGAGGGGATACACCACTCTACAGTATTTTTTATAGTGATTGCAGTACCAGTTTACGCCACAATCCTACATACTGCTCCTTTAAACTGTTGAGCTCTTCCTGTTATGATTTTAAATCTTCAATAAAAATTTGGTTGTTAACTTATGAAGAGAAAAAAAAGATAAGAAATAGAAATCTTTGAAATAGTAGGAATATTGAATTGTCTGCTTGTGTGTCTTTTGGGAATTTAGTCCTTGTGTCATTTTTTTATTGTGTTTTTATTGTGTTTTTTGTTTATTTCTTTTTTTTTATGCCCCCTTTCTTCATTGTCCTCAGTTTTGTTAGTACATGTCATGTTACTCATCTTAAGGACCACAATGGAAACAAGCCTATGGGCTTTTTGTGTTTTTATCCTTTTGAACACTTCATGTTGATTGTTGTTGTTCGATAAAGTATTCAATCAATCAACTAAAGCAGCCAGGTCCAGGTAAGAGTACTCCAGGGTGCCTCTTTGTTCCTAACCCTCTACATTCTCAGGTTTTACAGTGGGCTCATGCTTATCTCCTTTCTGGACACCCTGGGACTACGAAAATATGCAAGCTCATCCAGAGAAAGTTCTAGACTACAGAAGTGTGTCCGGGAATTTGTTGCCGCTTGTTTGGTCTGTGGCCAGAACAAAAAGCCAAGGACCCACCCTCATGGCCTGCTGCATCCGCTGCCCATTCCAATTCACTCCTGGTCTCAAATTTTCATGGACTTCATCACAGGCTTGCCTCAGTCTCAAGGAAATATGGCAATCCTAGTAGTTGTAGACAGATTTTCAAAAGCTTGTCACCTCCTTCTTTTGCCCAAGCTCCCTACAACCAGCCAAACTCTGGAACTGTCGATGAAACATGTGTTCAGGATCCATGGTTTTCCACAGGGTATGGTTTCTGATTGGGGCCCACAGTATACTTCCCGGTTCAGGAAGGCATTTGGCAGAAACATTGGATCCTCGGTCAGCCTGTCCTCTGGTTTGAATCCCCAGTCAAATGGCCAAACTCAGAGGGTAAATCAAGAGATTGAAAAGACACTAAGGTACCTGGTTGAGGTACCTGAATTTGCACATAACACCCTTTACCATTCCTTCATAGGCATGTCCCCCCCCCACACCTATTTCCTGGACTGGAGCTAGAGGTCGATGTTCCAGCTGCCACAAGGCTGTTTCAATGATGCCGATGTTCGTGGCAAAGAGCTCGTTTTTGCCTTATTGAGGGCTGTCCGACATCAGCAGAGGCAGGCAAACTGCACCAGAGGGCAGGACTCAAGCTTCGCTCGGGACAAAGAGTATGTCTCTCATCCAGAGACCTTTCTTTGCCAGCGGAATCCCCTCGATACATTGTTCCTTTCAAGGCAGGGTTCAGTATCTTGTGGATTGGGAGGGCTTTGGCCCAGAGGAGCGGTCCTGGGTTCCTGCACGAGATATTCTTGACCGGCTCTCTGAGTTTCACAGAGCCCAAGGAAATTGTCAGAAGAACGTCAAGGGCCATTCCTAGGGGAGGGGCTCCTGTAAAGATCTCATCTCTGCACTGCTGTTCCACTTCCGGCCTGCAGGGGACGCCTGCTTAAGGCTTCTTTGTTATGCTCCCTTCAGGCCTCCAGATGGTATGTTTACCCCAAGCCCAGTGGTCTCCACCCCTGCAGAGGGCAATATCTTACTTAATCTTGCTTAGTATTCTCTTTGTTAGTCCTGATTCCCTTCACCTGTGTTTTATCCTTTATAAGTGTGCTTGTTCTCTGCTATTGTGTTCAGTCTTGAGCCTACGTACTCCAGTTACCAGCTCTCGGTTAAGTCTGTACATTATAATACCTTTTTGACCCTTGTGTCTATTTTCATTTCTCTGTTTTATGGAAGCTCGGCTATCCTAGTTTATTTGTACTTTGTAACCTTGGTTTCTCAAGTAAATATTTTTTGTTTGGATGGCTCAAGTCTCCTGACTCATGATTCTTCTGCTCTTGGGTTTCTATACCTGGAAGTTGGCATGTCGTCCGGAGCGCGTACGACCAAGGCATCATTTCAACCGAACTCTAAAAAAAAAGACACCGGATGCCGGCCATAGCCTCCCGGCCAGATAACCTTACCTTTTTCAATCCTATGGCCGGCAAGGCTTCTCTCTTCGATGCCAAGAGCTCGAGCTCTCATCGGATGCTGACGAGAGCCTCCCGACCATACAACCTCACCTTTTCCATTCTGCGGCCAGCAAGGCTTACCCGTTCGTTGCCAGGAGCTCACACTCCCTTCGGACGTAGGTGAAAGCCCCCGGCTACCTGTTTTGCCATTCTGTCTTACGTACGGAGAGGTTTACCCATCCAATGCATGGAGTCAGGGCTCCCATTGGATGTAGGTAAGAGCTTCCCGGCTAGACAACCTTACCTTTTCCGTCCTTTGGCCAGCGAGGCTTAACCGTTCGATCCGGGAGCTAAGCTCCTGTCAGACGAAGGTAAGAGCCTCCTGGCTGGACAACCTTTTCCGTCCTTCAGCCAGAGAGGTTTACCCGTTCGATTCCTGGAGCTAAGCTCCTATCGGACGTCGGTCTGAGCCTCCCGGCTAGACAACCTGACCTTTTCCATCCTTGGCCAGCGAGCCTCCTGGCCAGCCAACCACGACCTTACCATGTGGCTTAGGTTACAAACCTACAAGCAAGCTGTTCGATGCCGCAAGTACCAAACACACAAATAAACCCTTCCTCCTTCCTACGGTCACCAAGGCTTACCCGTCTCTTGCCGGGAGTAGCAAACTCCCATATAACGCTGACGACAGCCTAACAACCACACAAACTTACCTTTTCCATCCTGCGGCCTGCGAGGCTCACCCAGTTTTTTGTGGAACAGGAAGTCCCCGCTGGTCGCTAGCAAGAGCCTCCTGGTCACCTATCGTTACCTTTTCTGTCCCACATTCGGAGAGGCTTACACGTTCGATGCGTGTGCTCCCTTCAGACGTTGGTAACAGTCTCTCAGCCAAGCAACTTACCTTTCCATTTGACGGTAGGCGAGGTTTAACCGTCCGACGTTACGAGTCTCGTCCTCTCGCCAAATCCTGCAAAAAAAAAAGACTTACCTCTATCCATCAGCATCCCTCCTCCACCCCATCTCCTCACTTCAAGTTCACTTTATAAATGGACGAGGAAGGGGGGGTACTCTAGGTTCGGGCCATTCCCAAGCTCGGAGCCCTTCCCCGGACAGCACGCCAAATACGCATACCATACCTCAGCTAATTATATGTAAGCGTGAACTAGTGAAACAAGTTAACAGTTTAAGTCATTTGTGGATTAATGCGCATTGGAGACGCGAACCGTTTAAACGATTCAATTCGATTTGGTGAACTGGTTCAAAAGATCCGGATACGTCGAATGATTCGTTCGCGAACCAGATACCACAAACTGCTTTGTTTTGAACTGTCTTACAACAGACACGGAAGAGAAGACAATGCTGAATAAAGTCATACTTTTTGCTATTTTTGGACCAAAATGTATTTTCGATACCTCAAAAAATTCTAACTGACCCTTTAATTTCTTACCTTTGTGGACATGGACAGTATACCGTACACACAGTTTCAATGGAGGGACTGAGAGCTCTCGGATTAAATCTAAAATATCTTAAACTGTGTTCCGAAGACAAATGGAGGTCTTGCTGGTTTGGAAGTTACTAATGACATAATTTTCATTTTTGGGTGAACTATCCCTTTAATGTCTTATAAGCGCACATAAGGTTACACATTTCACTCTTGCCATAACTTTATTAATAGACAAACAAGAAATAATGTATAATAATATAATTCATATAATATGAATATGAAGGATATAGCAACTCTGCATCCACTCAATATCACAACAAAAAAATAAGGTTTAACTTTTTTCACTTTTAATTGCAAATACCATGAGAAAACAACAAAAGGTGCTAATATATACTCACAATGTGATATAATACTACCAAAATAGTTATTATAATCCTAACCTTTAACTCCATACCGAAGTCCCAGATAGCCAGACAATGTAAAATAAATAAAAATAAATATACAAATTATTTGTGGGACTCTAGTGTACACTGTAAGTTTGAAAACGTTTAGCTTACATGATTAATATAAATAAACAATGCTCATAAATGACTGGTGAGGTCGTATTCTCAAGTCAAGTCAAGTCAAATCAAGTCACCTTTATTTATATAGCGATTTAAACAAAATACATTGGGTCAAAGCAACTGAACAACATTCATTAGGAAAACAGTGTGTCAATAATGCAAAATTATAGTTAAAGGCAGTTCATCATTGAATTCAGTGATGTTATCTCTGTTCAGTTTAAATAGTGTCTGAGCATTTATTTGCAAACAAGTCAACGATATCGCTGTAGATGAAGTGACCCCAACTAAGAAAGCCAGAGGCGACAGTGGCAAGGAACCGAAACTCCATCAGTGACAGAATAGAGAAAAAAACCTTGGGAGAAACCAGGCTCAGTTGGGGGGCCAGTTCTCCTCTGACCAGACGAAAGTTCAATAGTAGTTCAATTCCAGGCTGCAGCAAAGTCAGATTGTGCAGAAGAATCATCTGTTTCCTGTGGTCTTGTCCTGGTGGTCGTCTGGACAAGGTCTTTACAGTGGATCTGTATCTGGGGCTCTAGCTGTGCTGCTCTCCGCTGTCTTTCAGGGCTGTAGAGGTCCTTTCTAGGTGCTGATCCACCATCTGGTCTGGATACGTACTGGATCTGGGTGACTGCAGTGACCTTCGGATCTGGATACAGACTGGATCTGGTGGCTACGGTGACCTAGGAATAAGAGAGAAACAGACAAATATTAGCGTAGATGCCATTCTTCTAATGATGTAGCAAGTACATAGGGTGTTATGGGAAGTGTTTCCGGTTCCAGTTTACCTAATTAATGCAGCCAAAAAATCCTTTAACAGATTTGGATTTTAAAAGCTTATTAGTATTTTATGTGTAAGCCAGGTTAAAGAGATGTGTCTTTAATCTAGATTTAAACTGCAAGAGTGTGTCGAATTATGTTAGGTAGGTTATTACAGAATTTAGGCACCAAATAGGAAAAGGATCTGCCGCCCGCAGTTGATTTTGATATTCTAGTCAAAGTTTTGAGAACGTAGCGGACGTAGAGGATTATGATGTAAAAGGAGATCATTCAAATACTGAGGTTCTAAATCATTCAGGGCTATATAAGTAATAAGCGATATTTTAAAATCTATACGATGTTTGTTAGGGAGCCAGTGCAGTGTTGACAGGACCGGGCTAATATGATCATACTAACTAATTCTAGTAAGAACTCTTGCTGCTGCATTTTGGACTAGCTGTAGTTTGTTTACTAAGCGTGCAGAACAACCACCCAATAAAGCTTTACAATAATCTAACCTTGAGGTCATAAATGCATGGATTAGCATTTCTGCATTTGACATTGAGAGCATAGGCCGTAATTTAGATATATTTTTTAGATGGAAAATCACAGCTTTACAAATGCTAGAAACGTGGCTTTCTAAGGAAAGATTGCGATCAAATAGCACACCTAGCTCCTAACTGATGACAAAGAATTGACAGAGCAGCCATCAAGTCTTAGACAGTGTTCTAGGTTATTACAAGCAGAGTTTTTAGGTCCTATAATTAACACCTCTGTAAAGTGAGTTGAGGCTTGGACCTGGAAACAGTGCTTCTTACATCACTTAACAAACAAATAGTATTACAGGGTATCTTCACATTTTTTAACAGCAAATTTAATGACTTTTAAGACCTTTTTAAGTCCTCTAAAGGGAAAATTTAAGACTTTATCTAAACAAAAATACAGGAAAATGTTCAGTCCGACAACACAGATTGATGTGGCGAAGCATTAGTGTGGCACAACTCACCACAGCCACGCTCAAGACAGGTCAAAGGGTCACAAAAACTTTTATACCAAGTGCTGATTGACCTTACAACCCTGACATGGTTGACTATGTTTAAACTATCAGCCTTTAAGGTACTTCAGGTAATTTCTAAATTCTGGCCCCTCATAGCAGTTTGAAAAAGACATGGAAGACAGCCCCAGGAAATTACAAAAGCCCATTTCATCATACTTGATCTAAATTATGGTTAAATGTTGCTGCCTAATAGCCTTGAGCTGGGTTTGGGGGTTCTCCCCCAAGAAAATGTTGTTCAGGGTCTGATTAGTGTTTTCTATGTCATTTCAGACACAGATAAATGCAAGCACATACAATAATCTATGCATAGACCTAATGAATGACAGACAATTGTAGGAAAGATCAGGATCAGAAATGTATTGCATGTTCCAGTTGTAGGAGATCCATGACTTTCCAATTTACTGTGGGTCCATCCATTGACACAGAAAGCATGTTCCTTAAATTAAGTTCCTTGGTGCCCTCCTGAAATTATAAAAAAATAAAATCAAAACAAAGTCCACCTCAAGAATGATAAAATTTTCATTCATGTTCACTCAGATTAGATGGTTTGTCTAAAGTAGTGATTCTCAAACTGTGGTCTGGGGACCACTGGAGGTATATGCCAGATTACCAAAGAGGTCTGTGAGCAAAAGTCATCAACCAAAATGACTGACATGGACTGTGACACCGTTGTACATTTCCAATTCACTTCTCATGACTTGTTTTCTAATCATGCACATTATTAGCAGGTGAAGTTAGCCATGGTTTCAGAAGACTAAAATGGCCTGCATTTGTACATGCATTAGGGATGCTCATTAATCCAAATATGTCAAGTTTTTTTTTTTTCTTTTTTTTTTCTTGGCTAAGTGGTCCTTGATTTGAAAGAAAAAAATGTTTGAGAAACAAGTTAAGCCATAATAGTGAATGCTCACGAATTGGGCCTATGTGATAGGGTTCAGTGTCAACGTTGTTAACCTAAAATTGAGAAGCACAAAACAGATATTTGGAGTCTAATTATGAACTGGGCTACATTATTTAATTCAATTAAATTTTACTTTTCACATAAAAAATATGCAAGAAGCATAATGCATATTGAATGCTTTATACAATAAAGTTATTTACAGCACTGCCTTCCATCCATAATGCAGTAGTCCTATGCCTAGATGTCACCCACCCACAACATTTTTTTAACTGATTGGATGGGACAATATATCGATGCATTTTGAATCGAGAAATTATTCTGGATCGATTCCAATTTTTCTGAATGCATTGCGATTCTCTCGAATCGATTCTTAGTTTAGTTTTTAACAGCAGATGCCACTGCGTGCTTTAGATGCCTTACACACACCACTTGAACCTACTATAAAATAATAATTAATAAAGTTCGAAAAGGTTGAAGCCAAGTACAAGGGTGTTTGCAGTGGGGCGTTTACATTAATCTTGCGTCATAAAAGCAATATATCAATTACATTCTCAGACTCAGCAGAACGCACGAGCGCTCTTTGTCATGAGCATTTGAGTGTTCGGTTAAAAACTAGCCTAGAGCGCCATCTGCAAAAACTAAGCTCATAATCAATTTGCAACGCATTCGAAAAAAAAATTAAATCAATCCAAGAATTGGGACGCATCGATATTTTTGTCCCAAATATTCATTAGGAAACAAAAACACATTTTAACATATTCAAATCAATTTAAATGTTACTTTTAGAGTCTTACCTTAAAGTGCTCCAGCAAGTCTTCAGCCATTGAGGTGCTCAAAAACTGAGAACCAAGATAGCGGGACCTGACAATCATGGTCTTGTCCACAGCTTTATCGTCTTTGCCCATGCTTGCGATTTCGCAAAATGCCGTGGTGGCGAACCATCAGCGCTACGCGTTCATCAATCACTTACTCGTATGTGACATATGGTATGATGCAGGTTGCACCCACGAAGTGCTGCCCCCAAATGTTGTGCTGGTCAAATTGCGGTTGAAAAAATAAATAAAAATGACGAGTCGGACATGAAATTTAAGACCCCACATGAAATTTAAGACATTCATATGGAAAATTCCAGGATTCAAGACATTTTCAGACCTTAAAAATCGAAAATTGTATTTAAGACATTTCAAGACTTTTTAAGGACCCGCGGGGACCCTGTATTATAACATTTAATCTTGGCTATGACACAAAAAAAAAATGACAGAACAGGTGGAACTGAATGCAATGATCTTTAACAAACAGTGGATGAAACCGGTAATTATGTAGCAGCAGATCAACAGGTAAGAACTTAACTTGAGTAATGACTCATTGTTGCAGAAGATGAACTAGTGCAGGCTGGCTGAATTTTCCAGTGAACGGGTGGGCACAGAAGAAGAGGGAAACTTGCAGAAATAAAAAAAAAGACTCATCCGTCAGAATGCTGTTCAAAGATTTCAGTTCAGCATTCAACACTATCATCCGTTAAAAGCTCATTCGAAAACTGGTTTAGCTGGGGCTCAACACTTCGCTGTGCAACTGGCTGTTGGACTTTCTGACTGGAAGACCTCAGGCAGTATGGGTCAGCAGCAACACATCCAGCACCATCACTCTGAACACTGGGGCCCACCAAGGATGTGTTCTGAGCCCCCTCCTCTTCACTCTACTGACCCACGACTGCACACAGTCACACAACTTCAACCTCTTTATTAAGTTTCTGGGTGACATGACTGTGGTGGGTCTCAATTGAAACAAAGATGAGACAAACTACAGGAGTAAGGTGAGCTGCCTGGCCGAGTGATGACAATAATCTCTTTCTGAATGTGGAGAAGATGAAGGAGATTGTTGTTGACTTCAGGAGAGCGCACACTCAGAGTCAGCATGCTTAACCAATCACAACTGGGGCTGCTGTGGTCTAACGGTTAGAGAGCCGGACTAGTTATCAGTAGGTCACCGGGTCGAGTCTCGGTGCTGAAATAATTTGTAGGTGGGAGGGAGTGAATGAAAAACGCTCACTTCCACCCTCAATACCCATGGCTGAAGTGCCCACTGAACCCCCAGCTGCCCACTGCTCCGAGTGTGTTCACAGAATGTTCACTTCTCACTGCTGTGTGTGTGCGCGCACTTCGATGGGTTAAATGTAGAGCAGGTCCAACTTTCACTTCACTTTCACAACACACACTGGCCCAGCTAACCAATCACAACACACACTGGCCCAGCTATCCAATCACAGCACATTTCATATTTCAGAAGGCAGGCCTTTATTTGATACAGGAACTATTCAAGCCGTTAATGCTAGACTGGGGAGAGAGGTTTGGTAATAATTTAAAATAAGTGACAAATTATGTTTTTCAAACATCCTAGTATGAAAGCCTGTTCTAGTTCACCCCCAAAACAAAATCAAGACTTTGTAAAAGAGCGTAACAGGACCCCTATAAAAGCACTGAATTTGTCTTTGTAAAGCAGGGCTGGATTTACCTCTTATCATGACATAAAGGCAAAACTCATTTTTGCTCATTTTTGTTTATGGCAAGCTCAGTTTGTAAAAGCAAGCTATTAATTTAAATTATAATGTAATTGGCATCATTTACAAAATTAGGTGATTATGTTCGCATGTCTATGCAAATGTCTATTTGTGACGTTCGTGCATCAGGAAAACACAAGGAGAGGGGAAGATCCAATTGCTGGTAGGTTTATTGAACAAAAAGGTAATTCAAAACAAACAGTCCAAGTAGACAAACAAAACAAAAGAGGGAACCGGATGAAACGGACAGGGAACTCGGAGGATGAGATAGTAAGGGGAAGTCTCGGGAGACGAGAGCATAAATACACGAAGGGTAAGGCTTCCATAACGATTAACTGGAGTGCAATTACTGTGAAGACAGGACCAGACTAGAGGAATTATAGTGCCTATGGTGAAGTGCCTAAGGAGAAGTGAGCTCACTAGTGGACACCCAGGAAAACAGAGACTCACAGTGTGACATTACCCCCTCCCCTACGGAGCAGATGCCAGATGCTCCACCTGAAACCCAGGGAAACCCAACAGATAAAGAAGCTAGGAGGGAGGTGGAGTGGCGGATGACTAGGGGGAGGGATGGAGGGCCAGAAAACATAGTACACAGAGACAGGAGAACCAGGTATAATGGGGAAACAGAGACAACACAACCAGGTAGAATGGGGAGACAGAGACAAGGCAACCAGGTAAAAAATGGAAAGACAGAGACAAGAGAAGTGTAACACAAAAGAAGGAGTCCAGGAGGGTGGTGGACCGGTGGAGGATCAGGGGGAGGGACGGAGGGCCAGGTCCAAAGAAGGAAACAGACAGAAAAACAAAAGAAAACAAAAACACAGGTCCATGAAGGACATCACGTGATGCCCACCCGGGCGGAGCAGAGGGCCACCACAACCATGTGGTCAAAGCAGAAGCCCCCCAGGGCGGAGCAGAAGACCACCACATCCTTGTGGTTGAGGCCGAAGTCCCCCAGGGCGGAGCGGAAGACCCCCACATCCTTGTGGTCGATGCCGGAGTTCCCCAGGGCGGAGCAGAAGACCACCACATCCGTGTTGCCAGACCAACGGGAGGATGAAACTCTGGTAATCCTATGGTTTTTCCACTGGATTCCAGAAGAACAGCGCCGACACCACTCCGCTCACGAAGACCACTGGTGTCCTGCATTTGTTAATGAAGATCCCCAGTGACTTGACTCAGTCCTTGAAGATCACCGATGACTTGACTCAGCCCTTGAGGATGACCAGTGACTTGACTCTGTCCTTGAAGATCACCGGTGATTTGACTCAGTCCTTGAGGATGACCAGTGACTTGACTCAGTCCTTGAAGATCACCAGTGACTTGACTCTCTGAAAGATCAGCAGTAACTAGCCTTGTCTCTGGAAAGTCCATGGTAGCTAATCCTGACTCTGGAAGGTCAATGGTGACTAACCCTGACTCTGAAGGGTCCACGAGCACCTGACTCGACTCTGGAGGGTCAACCGGAACCTGACTCGACTCTGGAGGGTCAACCGGAACCTGACTCGACTCTGGAGGGTCAACCGGAACCTGACTCGACTCTGGAGGGTCAACCGGAACCTGACTCGACTCTGGAGGGTCAACAAAAACTAGCCCTGACTCTGGAGGGTCAACGGTAACGAACCCTGACTCTGGAAGGTCGACGGTGACTAACCTTGACTCTGGAGGGTCCATGAACACCTGACTCGACTCTGGAGGGTCAACCGGAACCTGACTCGACTCTGGAGGGTCAACCGGAACCTGACTCGACTCTGGAGGGTCAACAAAAACTAGCCCTGACTCTGGAAGGTCGACGGTGACTAACCTTGACTCTGGAGGGTCCATGAACACCTGACTCAACTCTGGAGCGTCAACCGGGAACTGACTCAACTCTGGAAAGTCAACGGGCACCTGACTAGACTCTAGAAGGTCAACAGGAATCCGACTCAACTCAGGAAATCCCACTATAACTGCCTTCCTCTGCAGTGGCTCCGGGCTGGTGGCCATCTTGTGCAGTGGTGCTGGCTCCGCAGACGTGACATGAACAGTCTTGGGAATCTATAGGATTTTTGACAGCCTGGAGATATAATCCAAAAATGTCACTGCTGTCATCTTAGGCGTAGGCGCTGAGCTGGCGGCCATCTTGCACTGTGGCGCTATGCTAGCATCCATCTTGCCTCCTGGCGCTGGGTTGGCAGCCATATAGTGCTGTGGCGCTGGATTGGCGGCCCTCTTGTGCTTTGGGGCTGAGCTGGCGGTCATCCTGCACGGTGGCGCTGGACTGGTGGCCACTTTGTGCTTTGGTGCTGTGCTGGCGTCCATCTTGCCCCTTGGCACTGGGTTGGCAGCCATCTTGTGCTGTGGCGCTGGACTGGCGGCCATTTTGTGTGTTGGCGCTGAGCTGTCGGCCATCCTGCACTATGGCGCTGGACTGGTGGCCACTTTGTGCTTTGGCGCTGTGCTGGCGGCCATCTTGCCTCATGGTGCTGGGTTGGCGGCCATGCCGCACAGCGGCGCTGGGTTGGTGGCCATTTTGTGCAGCAGCACAGGACTGGCAGCCATCTTGTACAACGGCGCTGGCTCAGCCGATTTGCGTCTCCCCTCCCCTCTCTGGTCATAATGGGGAAATGGCTGCTCCCAACCGAACCCTGGGTCAATGGGAGCCCACAGTGGAGATCTCTGCCGGACCTCCTCTCGACTGCTTGCTCCGAAGCGACCTCCCCTGGTTCCACGGAAAACCACTTAGCGAGTGCTCTCAAAACCGATTCTCTCCCGCTTGATGGCTGAGGAGGAAATTGGAGTAAACATACCGCTGGATCTCAGGTGGATGGAGTCCTTCTGTGACGTTCGTGCATCAGGAAAACACAAGTAGAGGGGAAGATCCAATTGCTGGTATGTTTATTGAACAAAAAGGGAATTCAAAACAAACAGTCCAAGTAGACAAACAAAACAAAAGATGTATCCGGATGAAATGAACAGGGAACTCGGAGGACGAGATAGTAAGGGGAAGTCTCGGGAGACGAGAGCATAGGTACACGAAGGGTAAGGACTCCATACAAACAACAGGGAAAGACAGCTATTTATCAGGAGACTAATGACAATAGATAGCCTGCACCTGTGCGATTAACTGGAGTGCAATTACTGTTAAGACAGGACCAGACTAGAGGAATTATAGTGCCTATGATGAAGTGCCTAAGGAGAAGTGAGCTCACTAGTGAACACCCAGAAAACAGAGACTGACAGCGTGACACTATTGAATGAGGCTAATCACTGTCTGTCATGTCAGTTTACTCCTTGCATTTAAACATACTCCACATGGTTTCTGGAGCAACGTAAGTGGATAATCACAAATGTGTTAATTATTTTTTTTTATTTTTTTCTTTTGACAGTCTATGATGTGAACACACAAGATACACAGTTATAATAGGCATGTATGTATGCAAATCTCTAAGTCTCTAAGTAAAAAGAGTTGAACTGCACACTCAAGTATTTTGTCAAATAATACATACACATGCGTCATGCATGATGTAAACCCACATTAATTGGTCCCATATGGTATGAATGTATATTTTGGTTTGATTTGTTTCTTATAAATGAAATTATCTAATTATCTAATGTATATCTTAATATACAGTTTTCTTAATATAGCTTACTGATCTGGATAAATGTATGTACACTTAATGAGTGTTTTATCATACTCTGACTTTAGTTCTTTGACTTGTATCTCATAAAGGTGTGTTTGTTTTAGCTATTTAAGAAAATTTAAATCTCTCTTTCTAAACTTGTATTAACTAAAAGCACCCATCTCTTTGTCTATTCAGGGGAAATATCTGTACAGAGAGGTTGCAATTTACCTGCGCTTAACAGATGCACCTCCTGCTGTTCCCTATTTCACTGTCCTTTCTGTTTCTGAAACTCATCTTCAGCTTAACTTTTCTAGGGCAGTCGTCCATGAAGGTAGCATCATTTATGATAGATGTTTTTTTTTTTTTTATGTTGTAATGAAAGTTAATGTTAAATGGATGTATGATTCATGTTTTAGTTTACTAAAATAAAAAGCAATGTCAATATTGTCAGGGCATGTTGCATGGTTAATATCTAAATGTAACATAATATAAATTCACAACATCATATATCAGTCAGTCTCCTGTATATAAAAAAGGTTTATAAATAAATATAAATAATACATTTTACAGTAGGTCATAGCTCTGCAACCTCCCCATACAGGTGCTGGTCATGTAATTAGAATATCATCAAAAGGTTGATTTATTTCACTAATTTCATTCAAATAGTGAAACTTGTGTATTATATTCATTCATTACACACAGACTGATATATTTTAAATGTTTTTTTCCTTTTAATTTTGATGTTTATAACTGACAACTAAGGAAAATCCCAAATTCAGTATATAGGTTTATGCCTATAACAAAGCCCAGTGTAAAGCAGAATGCAGACAATTGTATTTGGAACATTAGAATACTGTATGCTCTCCAATATGCAGTCAATTTCGCATATACATCGCAGGGATACAGAACACGATTTTTTTAGGGATCACCTGCATAGTTATGTCTAATAACAATATAACACGATTTATGTTCTGCTTTAATGTTTGACGAAACTTGTCTATTAATATCTGTTTGCATAAATTTCATAGAATGCTAATGTTATGTAGAAATAAAACCATTATTATTGGTAAAATATTGGCCAGCAACCTTAGTATTTTGTTGTTAGCTTCACTATTTACTGAATCAAGTAAGTTTTCAGTAGTCCTATTTCAAAATAGGAGTTTTGTTGAAGAAAGGTTCTAAGAAATGTGAAGAAAGAAAATAAGCTTGACCTCCTTTGTGAAATGTTTTTGTGTAGACTCTCCCAAATCTTCAGTTTTCATTTTGAAGGTTTCCCAAGGACAAAGATGTGAGGAAGAAGTGGGAAGTGGCTGTAATAATATTAAAACTCCATATACATCGGTAAGAAGGAGGCGGGAACCGGCGGACAATCAAAACATTTTAATAATCAAAAATAAACAAAACAGCGCGTCAGCCCCTCACGGCGACTGACGCGCACAAATAAAAGCCAAAACATAAAATATGTCCCAGGCCTGGTCCTCTCTCGTCCTTCACGGTCGTCGCTCCAGTTTTATATCCTTCCATCTCCTACGTGGGACTCGATACTGGCGGTGGGGCGCAGGTGTAGCTCATCTCCAATCACTACACCTGGCCTCACTCCTCGTTCCCACGCCTCTCGGCCCCGCCCCACTCGCCACAATGGCTTTGAGGAGAGAAGGATTCCATCCAAGTGATACATCAGTACTTTGCTCTAATTATTTTAAGCATGGTGATTTTGATAGGACGGGTCCAAGATGGTGTTATTCCATCCGTCTTCAGCTTCCCGGTTCACCTTCAAAGAGTAGGTGTATCCTCATAAGACTATTAGCATTCATAAATGTAAAAGGTTCATAAATGTAAATTATCAATCACAGGCCAGGGTAAAAAGCTTATCCCTTTATATATATATTGTATTTTGCTTCATTTTAGTTGGAAAATGGCAGGACTATGTCTACCTCCAGAAGAGCTGAAGAAATCCTATTCGTGGCCTCTCAGGATTCCCAGGAAACTGCAACCTCAAGCCCACAACCTTAACCTAATGATACTTTAAACATCATCACTTTTTGCTTCCACTCAAATTAAACACGCTCACAAATAAACCCATACAAACACAATTTAAGACACGTTGAACATGCATTACTGGCACACACACACAAACACACACACACACACAGCGCTGGCAGTGGCTTTGACATTTGATGACTATAGGAAAGAATGTGGGCCATAAACTAGTGTGGTCAAAATAATGTTTGTGAAGTGAAACATTACTCAAACCATGTTCATCCCTCTTTCTATTAGGATCATGGCTATGCCTTGCCTGCTTCTCCTACCGCTCTTAAGACCAGACTCACTGAAGCCTTGGCAAGAGTGGAACGTCTAGAGCGAGAGAAGAAGAATCCCATGCCCAGAGAAAAGAGGGCAAAAACCACAGTGAAGAGTCTTTTGGGGGATTTGACCAGCATCATTTGACAAGAGCTACCACCTTCTAGCCCTGAAAAACAACGGAGGCACAGTGAAGGTGTGATTAAGATTAAGATATTAATCTTTGAAAAAATAACGCAGATTAATCCATTCCGTATTGACCTTTGAACCTGGAGCCACCATTCGACTGTAAAATGAAGGAGGGAGACGAGAGCGCGATGGCACTGCCTGGATCATTGATTGGAACATTTACTTATAAAAAAGTGTTGCAATGTCTGCAGCAAGGAATTTGCATATCATCACAGTTCGTCCACTCTAAAGTACCACATCAATGCAAATAATCCAGGAGTTAACGTTAATCTGGAGGTACGACCTAGCACATCCCATGATACCAACTCTAGCAGTCAACGTCATCTTCAAGATGCCTTGTTTGTACAGTGAAAAAAAATCTTCTTCGTGAAGCACTTTTACATTTATTTTCTTAGCATATTGGGTCATATTGTTGATTGTTATGGCCATTATTTGAACAATGAAAATAATTATAAAAGTTTTTTTTTACTTTATTGTCACTATTATTCATTGATTCATTTGAATTGAAATATTTTATACTTTTACAGGAAAAATAATGTATGTGATTAATTTAGAATAATTAATCACAGAATATGTAATTAATTAAATAAAAAAAAATTAATTGATTGACAGCCCTAATATTAAGGTTGCCTTGTTCTTATTTTCTCTGTTCTGTAAAGTGTATTTGAGTACAGTGTAAAGCGCAGTATTATGTATTGTATTATTTTTATTATTATTATTATAAGGTGCTGAGAGGGTGAATCTGCCAAGCTTCAGCAATAGAAGCTCCTACGGTGTCAACTGTCAAATGGGAGGAGATTGGGACAGAGGATGTTTTCCTTCTTGGGGAGCACATTAAGGAGACCCAGTTTGGCATTGACAACCATCAGTCTGATTTGTTGTCATTGGTTGTGTCTGTGTTTCTAAAGATAAGGCTCCACCATGTTGCCAAACTCGACTCTCTTGAACTACAGAAAGAAAGCACGAAAAAGAAGCTCTGCAAAACAGTCCTCTTTCAGGGATTTTAGTGTGTGTGTGTGTGTGTGTGTGTGTGTGTGAGTGTGAGTGAGAGTGAGAGTGAGAGAAGAGTTTGTGTGTGTGTGTGTGTGTGTGTGTGTGATACCAGATACATATCCCCTGTAAAGACATTGTCTCAGAAAACCACTGGGACAAGACAGATGATTCTTCTCTCAATCTGACTTTGCTGCTGCCTGGAATTGAACTGCTGGTTTCATCTGATCAGAGGACAACTGGTTTAAAGTGCTATATAAATAAAGGTGACTTGAGTGGGAGAGAGAGAAGACTGTGTATGTCACAAATAATAATAAATTGTTTCTTCAACTTATTAAAATATTAAAACTGATAAAAATTATTAAAACTATTAAAATATCTTATATCTTAAATTATCTATCAATTTTACTGCAATTATCTGTTTCTGACTCTTTATCTTATTTATAGTGTGTGATTTATAAATATCCTACAGCACATATTTAGATTTTGGACGTCTGGTCACTTGATTTCTTATATCCCAATAACATATAACTGTTAAGACTACTAAAAATATTAAAATACGCTGAACCATGTGTCCTGTATCATAGCTTCGCTCCAGTCCAACGGGAGGCGCTAAACACATACGTTTGTTTGACAAACACCATTAAACCTCAGAGGAAGAAGTGTTTTACCACGCTCTGTTGTTATGTCAGCGTGTTGCCTTCATACAACCAGTTAGACGTTTCTAAAAAGAGATACAGTTTTTGAATCAGTTCAGTAAGTACCTGTAATATTATCATCCTCATATTCGTGACTGAGTTTTGAAGCGAGCAGGAATGTCTGTAGTAGTTTATCATCTGAACTGAGATCTGCTGCTGTGAAGATGGAGTTTGTGAAAGAGGAGAGAGAAGAGAACACGAGTGAACCAGAAACCTTCACAACAAAACAAGAGGAAACAGAAACCTGGAGAATAAAACAAGAAGAACCAGAAACCTGGAGAATAAAACACGAGGAACCAGAAACCAGCACAATAAAACAAGAGGAACCAGAAACTTTGAGAATAGAACATGAGGAAACAGAAATAAAACACAAGGAACCAGAAACCTGCACAATAAAACAAGAGGAACCAGAAACTTTGAGAATAGAACACGAGGAAACAGAAATAAAACACGAGGAAACAGAAACTTTGAGAATAGAACACGAGGAAACAGAAATAAAACACGAGGAACCAGAAACTTTGAGAATAAAATATGAGGAACAAGGAGGTTGGTGTTTATTCTTCATTCATCTTTAATGACTGTTTGTGGTACATTAGGCTTACAAAGATTTTTTTGTGGGTGTTTTGTGACCTGTGTGGGTGTGTTGTTTTATTTTTGTCCATAAATTGCTGAAAACCACAATATGGAACACAACCTTGTTTATCACAATTTAAATTTAAACATAAAAATGTGAAGTCCAAAACTGAATCAAATTTAACACACCAAAATGGCTGAAGACAACTATAACAGAAATAAATCACAACCTAGATAGACCCTATTGCAGAGTCAAAGTCAAAATCCAGAATCAAAAGTTTTGTTGCATAAAACATAAAAAAACGACGTTTATTCTCACATTCACTCAAAATTGCTCCCATATTGACTGGTACTGTGACTTGATTTGCACTGGTTTCTTTTGTGGACAGGCTGTGTGATCAGCTGCTCTTCTTGTGAGCACCCATTTCTTGACATATTTCTGTGGATTCCACTGATTCACAGGAGGCTCAATATGTTATTTTATTAGTAGTTCAGCAGAGAAAACAGAACACCTCCAGTGAAGACCAAAGAAAGAAATTTAATTTCATCAGTTTAATTTTTTGCACAGATTAGTTAATTGTTGTGCAGACATCTTAATAATAAAAATAAAATAATGGTTTGAGATTGAACAACAACAAAAAAATAAAATAAAAATAAACGCAACTTAAAATTATACAAGTAAAAACTATGAAAAATTCAGACTACTATTAGTACTGTATGTTTGAGAGGTCCTACATCCACAATTTTTCTACTACTACTACTAGCAGTAGGCTATGTAAAAAAATTTTGTGCTTGATGGACTAAAAGAAACTAAAAGAAATTAAAAATGCAGCGCTCAAGTTTAAAGTTCATCTTCTGCCTCATAACCGGTGTTATTTTCAGTTTCACTGCCACAGACGCATCCTTTATGATCCGCCTCTTAGGACTAACAACATTAGCGATGTGTTTTAAGGTTACGGTCCTTGTTTGGTTCATCATTCGACCAATCAGGATGCTTAAAAGGGGGCCAGGCTTCGTGAGATGTTGTCAATCGTCCTTTTTTTCAGCCAGTGGGCGACTGTCCCTTTTTGCCAGCAGCGTTAATTTTTCTCTTTGGTTGTTTGAGTTGTGTTTTGTCTAGTTATTTTCTGAATTTTTTTAGTTGACTGAATTTTTGTTGGTTTGAGGTTTCCTGATTTGTGGATATGTTACTAAAACTAGGTAATTGATCGTTAGAACTTGGAAATAGAGGTCTTCATGGGTCCAAAAATTTGTGCCCGAACCCGACAGAGACCCGTAATGTACTACACCAAACCGACCCGGACCCGTCTAATATTTCTAAAGCTGTACCCGGACCCGTGTAGATCCGAGAAATGCCTACCCGGACCCGACCCGTATATTATTTGAAATCTGGACTCGAACCCGCCGGGAAGACACAGACCCGACTGGACCCGACGTTCACATATTCCACCTTAAATTGCTATTACAAGTCAATAAACCTGTTACATATAATACAGCTTTTTGTCTTACCTAATTTAAAGAGCCGTAGTCTCTCTTCCTTGTACCTGACTGCCTGTGAAGCATTACAATCTTCAGAAAAGAAAGTTATTCATGTTATTCCTCTCGTTATTCCAAGTCCAAGCGGAATCCATTCATTATTTTTTCAGCTTCAAAAGTCCACTTGATGTCACGGTGACGGATGACAAATGCTACTGTGCACATGTACATTCTGACTCGAGTTAATTCGCATAATAACTTACACTGTTTGCCCTTTTGAACTATAATAACGATCGCTCGTACAATGCCATGGCTGCTGACGTTATTTATTTACTACCATCATCTGATCTCTGTCTGTGCTCTCTGCTCTGCATCGAGTCTGAATCTGAACCACTAAAACTTTAAGATTAAACGGTTCATTTATAATATTATAAAAATGGGAGAAAATGTAAAACGCGGTTTGGCAGTCGAAGTGTCCCTCACTGGTGGCCATCGAAACATGAAATGCGCTCGAGACTGCACATGCGTGCTAGCTGTATCAACCTAAAATGCTGTGGCGAGTGGGGTGGGGCCGAGAGGCGTGGGAACGAGGAGTGAGGCCAGGTGTAGGGATTGAAGATGAGCTGCACCTGCGCCCCACCGCCAGTATCGAGTCTCACGTAGGAGATGGAAGGATATAAAACTGGAGCGACGACCGTGAAGGACGAGAAAGGACCAGGCCTGGGACATTATTTTATGTTTGCTTTTTATTTTGTGCACACCAGTCGTCCGTGAGGGGCTGGTGCGCTGTTTTGTATTTATTTTGTGTCATTAAAGTTCATTTTGATTGTGCGCCGATTCCCGCCTCCTTCTTTCCGATGATTACGAACGTCATATCGTTAAAGTGGTGCCGAAGCCCGGGAGAAGGAGGGACGCGCTGCTGAAGATCCCTCGCCGCTGTGGTGAATCCCCGGTGCCCTCGAGCAGGCGAAGTATGTGCCGCCATGGACGCTCGAGGCGGTGGGCTGGAGTGAGTTGCCGGGGACGGGCGAGCTCGCTGCCGGCCGCCCACGATATGGAGGGGCGGCTGCCGTCCGTGAGGGAGCGGAGGAGTCGGCGCCGTTCGCCAGGGGGCCGGAGCCTGCCGCCTCCGTGATGGAATCCGGAGGGGCAGGGAACGGAGGACTCCTGCCGCTGCCCAAAACCGGAGGAGCCGTCGCCGTCCATCGGGCGGCGGAGGAGTGTCGTGCCGTCCGCCGAGGGCCATCCAGTGCCACCGCAAGCACCGCGGAGGAGATCACCCAGCTGGTGGAGGGCCGAGCAGCAGTGCGTCTGGGAACCGGAATTTTTTTTTTTTTTTTCCTCTCTCCCCTCTCTCGTCCCTGTCGCTCCTCCTTCTATCTCCTTTTCTCTCGCCTCGTCTGTCCTACCCCCAGGTTCCCGCAGGTCCCCGTGAGCGGTCCCCCCTGGAGGGAAGGGGGGGGAGGGGAGTAGAGCACCGTCTTGGGAGTACCCCCCTTCCTGCGAGGGGCGATGGGGGTATGTGGCGAGTGGGGCGGGGCCGAGAGGGTGGGAACGAGGAGTGAGGCCAGGTGTAGGGATTGAAGATGAGGGTTGTGAGTTCTAGTCTCGGGCCGGACGGAATTGTGGGTGGGGGGAGTGCATGTACAATGCTCTCTCCACCTTCAAAACCACGACTTAGGTGCCCTTGAGCAAGGCATCAAACCCCCAACTGCTCCCCGGGCGCCGCAGCATAAATGGCTGCCCACTGCTCCGGGTGTGTGCTCACAGTGTGTGTGTGTGTTCACTGCTCTGTGTGTGTGCATTTCGGATGGGTTAAATGCAGAGCACAAATTCTGAGTATGGGTCACCATACTTGGCTGAATGTCACATCACTTTTTTGTTGGATCTTTTGTATGGTTTGACCCAGTGCCAGTTGTGACTGACTCACAGTTTTTTTTCAATTGTTTAAGCACAATTTTGAAAACAGGGCCCGGTTTTTCAAACCCCTTCACACAATTAGCACAACACCTCAGATCATTTGCAAAATGAAACACTTTTGTCTAAACTATACGTTGTCATAACATACACAACCATCATATGGTCTGACTCTTTTTGAATCAGTTAAACACACCCGTGCTCAACCTAAAACACTTTTAGCATTTACACAGAAAGTGTAAAAATAAATTCACCAACACCACATGACACCAATTGTGCAGACTGATAAAAATATTAATTTATTTTCATGTACTCAAGTGAGTCAATACTGAACATTTCAACAAAACATTCATAAAATATTTTCCAGTTTTCATATATTACAGTATTACTGAACGTACCATTGTACTCTAAGCTTACAGTAATACTGTAACATAAATTACATATCCAGTTCAGTACCAAAAAAACTAAAAAAAATCTCTCTGCCTAGCTGGATCTGGCCACAGGGCCTCGTCAACATCACAGACTATATTTTCATTTGCAAGGCAACGTGGGAATAATCTTTTCGAGTGACGAATCCACCCTTGTATTGATGCTGGTTCAATTTGATCACATATTTCCTCCATAGCTTGAATGAGGGGCATCTGGACATAGGGCCGGAGATCATAAACCTTCCATCGCCATGTTGAGAAGAACTCCTCGATGGGTTTTAGGAAGGGGGAGTATGGCGGTAGGTATTGAACTGTAAATTATGGGTGTTGTTGAAACCAGTTTTGGACCAGAGCAGAACGATGGAAAGCTACATTGTCCCAGACGACAATGTATTGCATCTGGTCCCTTTGGTTTGCTGCTGTGATTATATTGTGTTATCGGTCTAAAAATGTAAGAATGAGTTCAGTGTTGTAAGGACCCAAGCTGGCATGGTGGTGGAGGACCCCATTCTGTATAATGGTAGCACAAAGGGTAATGTTACCCCCATGTTGCCCTGGTACATTGACAATAGCCCTGAGGCCGATGATGTTTCTTCCCCTTCTTCGCACTGTTGTCAGGTTAAATCCAGCCTCATCAATGTAAATAAACTCATGCGGGACTTCCTCCGCATCCATTTGCAAAACTCTCTGAAATACAGCAAAAGATCACATTGTGTAGATCAGTATACTGTAGGTCTGCTATACAGTAAAATTACATGTACAGTAAAAAGGTTATACAGTGTAAAAAGGTTATAAGGTGTACAGTACACGATACTACAGTCAGTGAACAAAGTGTACCACCACATATTCACGCCGCAGGACTTTCACCCTGTCTGAATTTCTTTCAAATGGCACTTTATACAGTTGTTTCATCAGAACTTGATGTTTTTAAGGATACGGGCTATTTTTGACAGAGAGACCTGTTGGACATTATTGAAAATTAGGTGATCATTGACAATATGGGCTAGAATTTCTCGAAGTCTGATTGCATTATTGGCCAAAACAAGGTTTATGATCTCTCGCTCTTGCTCCTGTTTGAATGTGGGGCCCCATTCGGACATCATGCTAGCTATATGGGCGTTTGTAAGCGTTTATCTCTTCCTCCAGTGAAAATGTTGTTGCAAACGTAGCCTCGTGTCTGTTGCTGTGTTTGGCAGGTGCTTGTGTGGGTGGTGACTTTTGCAACTGCGTTGGAAGGTTTGTGCTGTAGGGAAGTGAGTGCGTTTTGGTCACTGTTGGTCTACCTATCTGTCTGTCTGTCTATCTATAATCTGTGCTATCTGAATACTCTCGTCTACTACTCGTCTCTCTAGTCACTCTCAATGCTCGCTTTAGCAATAATGCATTCAAACAAATGTAATCTTACAGTGCAACTACATTATCAGTAGGCAATCTGATTTTGAAATCTTGACAAAATTCATCGATCCGTTTAGATAAAATAACTGACAAAAATGTACTGCTTTCCTCACAAACAAAAATTGCACAGCAGAAAGCAGCAATTAAAGATTTAATGCTTACAATGTTATTAGTTTGGCATGTGGAAGGGAAAAAAAGCTTACACACAATAGCCTAAGCCACTTTGAAACTCTCCTGCTATTTTTTTAATTATTTATTTATTAAATACTTAATGCACGAAGTGAAGGTGAGTGGTGTTTCTGGTATCAGTACGCGTGAAGCTGATGCTTTGAGCGCAGAGGAGAAGTTGTTGCTGCTCCACTCGCAGACTCTGCTGCAAAGAGAGATGTTTCACCTGACGAAATGAAGACGACCGTGGCAGCACAAGCACAGCACATCCACCAAAAGCAACCTGCAGTAATGCTCGTTCCTCGGCTCGCCAAGCCTTACTTTTATAGGTCTCATGGCAGTAAATAATACGATGATATGATCATGCAGTCAATACAGATATTTCTTAACAACATTAAAAACAAGCAGGGTTGTAACATAAGTGGCGTGATCCGACCAAAGACAGCAGAACCCAGTGATGGACACACTGGACAGGATCCCCATCAGTGAATTGATGCTCGTTCTGTTTATGATGAAATGTACTGATACTGTGTTCAGATGATCTGACACTGTAGTGTGATGTCATCAAGTTTAGACAGACTTTTCGCACAACAACTCTCACGTCCGATGTAGACACACAGTGACACATAATTCATATAATATAAATAATACTGCACACCTTTTAAATGTATCAAATCTAAAATATGGTTTAATACAATGTAGCTTAGAGAAAATATAGCCACAGGCTTGACATTTTATCCTGCTGGAATTTGTTCTAAGAAATGCACATAACTTTATAAGTACCAAACTTTCATCTGTGAATATTACATATTAAATATATAAAATATTTTAACTAGAGTCTTTTTCTTCCATTTTCCGTGACTGAAGCCGTCAAATGTAACACATCAGCGAGGCAAAACTGACGTCTATTTGCAAAAATATGCTGTGATGGGCTTGTTTGATAACTTGTGGTTAAAGCGCCACTCAGTGGTAAAAAGCTGCAAATGCGCTTTACAGACGCCACGGCGGCGGTACGTGCGATGGTAAAAAGGCCCTTTAGGCTGTCTACCTACTTTATTCAGGGATAATCTGATTTTTTTGTAGATAGTATTCTTCATTAGTATTGATGTTTAGTGAGTTTGGTCTGTTAATATCACTGTATTAGTACATTAAAAACCACATTAAGTGTTTTTCACAGTAAGCATTTTAGAATGTATTTTGCATATAGTGCGGAGTTCATGAAGAATAATAACAAGGAGGCAGAGAATATACGTGAGAACCACTATGGATGGTAAATTCACTCTGCCGTCTTGTTGTTATTATTTTTAATAATAAAATACTTTATTTGTAACTGCAAGAAAGAGTTAATCTCTCATGTAGGAGAAGAGCGCGTTGGTCTGTACCAGCCATTACATTTGTGGGGCACCAACTCCTCGTTTTCTTACTCTTTCATTTCAGGAATTTAACGAGTTATCCGAGTCAAAGTGACTGCAGACTCTTATCCTTTATTGCAGGTGCGGTGTGTGTGTATGTGAAATGCGGTGCTGAAGTGAAATAGCTGGGGAGTTTCATAGCCTTATTATAATAGGCCACCTAATAAAAATAATAATAGTTATTTTTATTTTAATCTAATACATTAATAGGAGAATGAGCCTAATATTATATTGATTATCGACAGACAAATCTGCTTTTTTCAATATCTCTGACTATCGTCGATACACGATACTATCGTTTTTCGGCACAACACTACTTCCATGTTTTAGTTTTAATAGCAAATCCCCTTTATTTACCAAAAAATAACAGTTTTAAATTTCATTAAAAGACAAATTTGCTTACTGTTTTTCATAATTATATTACTTGTAGAAAAACTTTAAACACAATTGTAAATAAGTATAAAGAATGCCATTAGTTTTATTTTTAGCGATTTAAAAAGTGTTTTTTTTTTAAATACACATATTTCTGTGTTTTGCTTTGGTACCGAAATAGGTACCGAGAACCCTGGATGACAACACTAGCTCATATACATTTTTTGGTCTCTTTGTTTCTCATCTTCCTCTTGACAATACATCACAGATTCTCTGTGGGGTTCAGGTCTAGTGAGTTTGCTGACCAGTCAAGCAGACTAACATCATGGTCATTTTACCAACTTTTGGTGCTACACAACCTTTTACACAGGTTGTGTAGCCTAGTGAACCTAACTGAGACCATTTTGAAGGCTCAGGAAACCTTTGCAGGTGTTTTGAGTTGATCAGCTGATTGACATGTCACCATATTCTAATTTGTTGAGATGCTGAACTGGTTGGTTTTTGTTAAATGTGAGCCAAAATCATCACAATTAAAAGAACCAGACTTAATATACTTCAGTCTGTTTGCATTGAATTTATTTAATACACGAGTTTCACAATTTGAGTTGAATTACTGAAATAAATGAACTTTTCCACTACATTCTAATGTATTGCGATGCACCTGTATGTGCTTCAGCAAATAGCTCTCCACCTGAGAGGGTTTTTTAGAGCCAGTGGGAACAGTTTTATGCCACCAATATTCTCTTAACAGTGATGCGCGGGTAAATGTATTAATAACCCGCACCCGACCGAGGTTTTCAACTAACCCGCCAGCAACTCGGACCGCAAAAAAATAAGTTTTTTTTAGCGTCATTGGGCCATAGGAACGTAGACAAAACTAACTAGGCAAAAAATAAAAACAACAACAACAAAACTTAATATATTATAATTTTGTCAAGAATAATAAAAAATCGTCAGTAAGCTCTTAATTTGTACTAAAATAGTCTAGTCTGGCTATGTCTATTTGTATGTTTCTGCAAGGTCAGCAGACATATTGGCTCGGGTTTGTTCCGATCAGAACTCGTGAGTGGAGAGCGCATTTCTGAATATCCCGATCCGCTCGCTCATTCCGTAGGGTCACTCGCTCAACCCAGAATGCCCTGCTGGTTCGAAAATATGCAAGGAGTAATTTAATTGTTTAATAATAAACTGGTGTTTTCTGTGTCGCTGCAAAGATGAAGTTGACGATGCAGACTCGCCATGAACGCCAGAGAGAAATGCAAATTTTAGGTATGTGACAAACTTACCTTTATATGGATTACATCATCAGAGAGTAGCCCATTAAAAGAAGACATTTCAAGCTTTCTGTAATATATAGCCTATATTTCTCAAACCTGTGAGGCACACGCTGAGTTTCGACGCCCTCCAGTTCACATGCAATGCAAGTGATCCTGCCGGCGTCTTATTACATTGTCTGCTAAGCTATATATTTGCTTTTTATTTATTAAATACGGGCAACTGATTGATCGAAAATTGATCAAAATTAAGACCCAATTTATACAAAACGAAAATCTTTTAAAAAGAGTTTTCTATAAAACAAAACTTAATGAAGTCATCAAAATCATTTTTGACTGAGCTCATGTGTCATCTTCATGCCAGTTATTCAGGCAATAAAGTGTAGGCCTATGTATTTCAAAAATGTGTTTAGTACTATATAAATGACAAAGGTTTAATCAGCATTTTTATTTCAAACGACCTGACCGACCGCGACCCGAATATCATTAAAAATATTTTTGGATGACTCGTAACCGCGGGGATTGCAGGCACCCGCTCATTTTGGATCAACCCGCGCATCACTGTCTCTTAAAGCATAGGCAGTTGATAGACAGACTTGTGTTCTCAGCTAAAAACTATATATATATATATATATACTGTTATATATACACACTGTGTTTTTCTATAAGTCGCATTGCATGATGAGGAAAAAAACATATAAGTTGGACTGGACCATACGTCACATTTATTTAGAACCAAGACCCAAGAGACCGTCTACAGCCGCGAGACTGCAAACTTTCTTTCTGCTGCTCGATTAGCGTTTTTGGCTGCATATTTTATTACCTGCAGCTTGTAATCTGCAGAATAGGATTTTCTTTTGGGGGGCATTTTGTTTGCATTCAGTCTTTCTCAGTTGTCTTTAAGTTAATATTTCAGTTAACAGTTTTTAGTTAATGTTTTCAGGGGTATCATGGCTGTAGACGGTAATGTTTTCTCTTGGTTCATTTCTCTTGGTTCATGTCTACTTATTACAATGTTGTGTATGTAATGCAATGATATTTACACATTTCAAGAATGTAATTAACCTTTTTTGGTGAATCAGATGTCAGGTCTGAAAATGTCATTCCTGGGTAACGTAATGAATTTTTAAATTAATTACATTTCTACCATTGTTGGCATATAAATTTGTACTGATCTCCATATTTGGAGCTCAGCAAACAATTAGTGCTCGGAAAACTACATTTTTAATCACAATTATTTAATCAATTAATTTTTCAGGATTACCATAAAAACCATCATCAGTATGTTTATTTCCAACACTCAAACTTGAAACAAAGTAAAAGACACTGACAAGTTTTTAATGATTTAAAAAAAGTTTTAATCAACATTTTGTTATGCAAATACATGCAAAAGCATTTCATACATTTTGTAATAAAACATTTAATACTTAACACATTTCATACATTTTTTTTTCTTTGGGTTGGGGTTCTTCAAGATTATACTCATTCTTTGAGACTGAAGTGTCGTTCATTAATTCATTGATCTGCTTTAATCTTTCCCTCCGATTCCTCTGGTTTACCCTCCACTGCTCCCTTCTATGCAGCAGAAGGGGTCATCTGCTGTACAACAGGCTTTTTGGGAACTGGGCTTGATTTGTAGTAGCTACACAGAATTATAATAATGAGTATTAGATGCAGGTTGTAATCACAACAATTTCATTACAATCATATTTTCTAAATATTACAGTAAATCTGTAAAATTATAATGCTTCATAAACAATGGCCAGGTGTATAGTGTATAATGTGTAATAACACATTACACAGCTAAAACATTTAGGTTTATTGCAAATGAGTGTGAACCTATTTCGATTAATATTTCAAGTTTGCTTGTTACTGACACATAATTATTTCACTGAATCATCACCATAATACCTTGCTCTCTTTTTTGCAAGATACTCACAATTTGGGGACAAAAGTCTTTCTGTCATTAAAATGTAATTAAGCTTATTATTATAACCATATTTGCAGGTATCATTTAAAATCAATACAATTATGCCCAAGTAGATTTAAAATTGTTTGTATTTAGTTCTTTTTTTTTTTTACTTTTTATTGTATTTTTGTATTCAGATTTTAAGATTTTAATGACATTTTGGGAATTTTGAGCTCAATAGTTCCTTAAAGATTAATTATTTATAATGAATTCTCACATGAGTAATTAAAGAGGGGAAAGTTGAGTCATTTAATGAAATGCACTTAAAAATATATACACTTTTAATATTATGATTATGCTTTGGACACCAGAATTGACACGCCACGTCATGGACCCATATATAGTGAACAAAATAATAAACACATCACTTGTTTTTTGCCCCCATTTTTCATGAGCTGATCTCAAAGATCTAATACATTTTTGTGTGTACACAAAAGGCCTATTTCTCTCAAATATTGTTCACAAATATTTTAGTGAGTACTTCTCCTTTGCTAAAATAATCCATTCACCTCACAGGTGTGGCATATCAAGATGCTGATGAGACAGCATGATTATTGCACAGACCTTAGGCTGGCCACAATAAAAGGCCACTCTAAAATGTGCAGTTTTATCACACAGCACAATGCCACAGATGTTGCACGTTTTAAGGGAGCATGCAATTGGCATGCTGACTACAGGAATGTCCACCAGAGCTGTTGCCCATGAATTGAATGTTCATTTCTCTACTATAAGCGTTTCCGAAAGTGTTTCAGAGAATTTGGTAGTACATCCAAAAGGCCTCACAACCGCAGACCACGTGTAACCACACCAGCCCAGGACCACCATATCCAGCATCTTCACCTCCAAGATCATCCAAGACCAGCCACCCGGACAGCTGCTTGCAACAGTCGCGTTGCACAACCAAAGAACTTCTGCACAAACTGTCAGAAACCATCTCAGGGAAGCTCATCTGCATGCTCGTCGTCCTTGTCGGGGTCTCAACCTGACTGCAGTTCATCGTTGTAATCAACTTGAGTTTGCAAATGCTCACATTCGATGGCATCTGGCACTTTGGGGAGGTGTTCTCTTCACACATGAATCCAGGTTTTCATTGTACAGGGCAGATGGCAGACAGTGTGTATGACATTGTGTGGTTGAGCGGTTTGCTGATGTCAGTGTTGGTGGCGGTGGGGTTATGGCATGGGCAGGCCTATGTTATGGCCAACGAACACAGGAGCATTTTATTAATAGCATATTGAATGCAAAGAGATACCTTGACGAGATCCTGGGGTCCATTGTTTTGCCATTCATCCACGAATATCACCTCATGTTGCAGCATGATAATGCATGGCCCCATGTTGCAAGGATCTGAACTCAATTCCTGCAAGCTGAAAACACACTGGCCAGCATACTGACTAAATATGTCTCCTATTGAGCATGTTTGGGATGCTCTGGATTGGATGGATCTTTTGAATGGAACTTGTTCAAGTTCCTGACAATATCCAGTAACTTCGCACAGCCATTGAGGAGGAGTGGACCAACATTACACAGGCCACAATTAACAACCTGATCAACTCTATGTGAAGGAGATGTGTTGCACTGTGTGAGGCAAGTGGTGGTGGAAACTGACTGTTTTTTTCTCCCCAGACCCCGCCCCAATACAGTAAAACTGCACAGTTTAGAGTGGCCTTGTCTTGTGGCCAGCCTAAGGCACACCTGTGCAAAAATCATGCTTCTTGATATGCCACACCTGTGAGGTGGATGGATTATCTCGGCAGAGGAGAAGTGCTCACTAACACCGATTTAGACAATGTTTAAGAGAAATAAGTCTTTTGTGTACACAGGAAAAGTCTTTGATCTATGAGTTCAGCTCATGAAAAATGGGGGCAAAAACAAAAGTGTTGCGTTTATAATTTAGTTATATATGTATGTATATAAATGAGTGTGTATAAAATATATACATTTTACTAGGGCTGTGATGTTGGTAAAGTGATAAAAATCTGCCACCATCACAGCCCTAGTTAAATTTATATATTTCTTGTTTATACAGCTTAAAGATCCTGGGGTCAAATTGACCCAAAAGAACAATGATGCTTAAAAATGTTTACCCAGTTTCCCTATTAAATTAGTAAAAGTCATTAAAACTGAAGCAAAAAAATTAAATTGTTTATTTACAGACGTTCTTAGCTTTTAACAGCATACCAAATAAATCGTTTTACTTTTATTTCAGGGTTCATTGAAGAAAAAGAGGAAAATGAAGAATCAAGTGAAGTTGAGAAAAATCGTGTCAAAACTGGTGAAAAACCTTGGAGTTGCTCTCAAACCAAACAGAAAGATTTAAAGAAAAAAATAGTTAAGAAATCTTTCACCTGCACTCAGTGTGAAAAGAGTTTCACACGTAAATCAAATCTCAAGTGTCACATGAACATCCACACTGGAGAGAAGCAGCACGCATGTGATCAATGTGGTAAAATGTTTTTATTGGCTTCACTTCTGAAGAAACACTTAAAAGTTCATGCAAAGGAGAAACCACATCTATGTAATTTGTGTGGTAAGAGTTTTTTGCATTTACAAAGTTTGAAAGTACATCAGAAAATACATAATGGTGTGAGAGAGTACATGTGCTTTGGGTGTGAAAAGACTTTTAGTTCAGAGAGCAGTTTAAAACTGCATGAGAGGATCCACACTGGAGAGAAACTTCATAAGTGTTCACACTGTGACAAGAGATTCAATCGTTCAGCAAATCTGAAAACACATGAGAGGATCCACACTGGAGAGAAACCTTTTAAGTGTTCAGGCTGTGACGAGAGATTCAGTCGTTTGGCATATCTGAAAAAACACGAGAGGATCCACACTGGAGAGAAACCTTATAAGTGTTCACACTGTGATGAGAGATTCAGTCAGTCAGTAGATCTGAAAAAACATAAGAGGATCCACACTGGAGAGAAACTTTATAAGTGTTCACACTGTGTCAAGAGATTCAGTGTTTCATCGAGTCTGAAAAAACATGAGAGGATCCACACTGGAGAGAAACCTTATAAGTGTTCACACTGTGTCAAGAAATTCAGTCGTTTAACAAATCTGAAAACACACGAGAGGATTCACACTGGAGAGAAACCTTATAAGTGTTCACACTGTGACAAGAGATTCAGTCTGTTAAGACACCTGAAAACACATGAGAGGATTCACACTGGAGAGAAACCTTTTAAGTGTTCACACTGTGTCAAGAGATTCAGTAGTTCATCAACTCTGAAAACACATGAGAGGATCCACACTGGAGAGAAACCTTATAAGTGTTCACACTGTGTCAAGAGATTCAGTAGTTCATCAACTCTGAAAACGCATAAGAGGATCCACACTGGAGAGAAGCCTTGTAAGTGTTCACAATGTGACAAGAGATTCAGTGTGTCATCGAGTCTGAAAACACATGAGAGGATCCACACTGGAGAGAAACCTTATAAGTGTTCACACTGTGACAAGAGATTCAGTAATTCATCAAGTCTGAAAAGACATGAGGTCATCCACAGTGGAGAGAGACCTTACAAGTGTTCACACTGTGACAAGAGATTCAGTGATTTATCAAGTCTGAAAAAACACGAGAGGCTTCACACTGGAGAGAAACCTTATAAGTGTTCATACTGTGAGAAGAGATTCAGTCAGTCAGTAGATATGAAAAAACATGAGAGGATTCACACTGGAGAGAAACCTTACAAGTGTTCACATTGTGACAAGAGATTCAGTGTGTCATCAAGTCTGAAAAAACATGAGAGGATTCACACTGGAGAGAAAGCACATCACTGCAATGCACATGGGAAGCATTCCATTAAGTCATCTGTTATACTCAGTCATACAAAAAACAATCACAGCAAGGCCCCGTACACGCGGAGACACATTTAGTTGTATATGTAAATATTTTGTATGGTGTTACGTACGCCACGCTTCGTAATTTTTGTCTGTGCGTATATGTTGCTGCATATGCTTGTCGTGTATGTCTGTGTATTTTATTTGTTTCAGGTGTGAAGCTCGATTGGAGAGTCCACCTGTCAATCAACTGACGTAGGATGCTGACGTCTGGGATCGTGCCACCAATCACCTGTCGCCGGGTAGTTTATGAATGGCTCTAACTTCAATGGCTGGGGTGGAGACCGACTGGTTTGGGAAAAGAGTTTGCACACTCTGTGAAGACGGTTCTCTTGTTCGAGAGACCAGTTAGAGCGACTGATCATTGTTTGGGGCTCGCTGCTTTTGTGATCTTGCAGTTAGATGAGTTCTCTTTGTTTCTATTCTGACCTGGCAGCTGAAGCATCCCAGAACGGCTGGAAGACTACCATGTTTCCAGTAGAGGTGGGATGCAGGGGATTTGTTGCAACATCTACTACCAGTTTCCTAAAAAAAATAGGGGTGAAGGGTCGCTCTCTCCAACAGGCCATCACGTCCATATCAAGTCCTTCTGAAAAAAACAGTAACTGGCTCTGGATCAAGCGCAAGGATCCTTCTGGGCAGTAAGGTAGAGACAGATGGTATGCAGTCAGGCTTAGGCCCGACTCAGGGAGAAGGACGCCCCTGCCATGCAGAGACCACGGACATAGAGGGTATGGCATGGAGGGTACACTGTTGAGCCTTCTGGATATGTTGTGGGCTTAAATCAATGAAACGTAGATGAAGCAGGGTTCCCACCTGATGACCCCAATGACATACCTTACCCTCCCTTTGTTTTTTTTGTTTTTGTTTTTTTGTTTTTTACCACTCAACACCGATTGCTACTATCAAGAGTTTTCTTCTAAAGGGATTGAAACATCTAGTTCTATTAGCTTTACTTGTGCTGGAATGTGTTTTGTGTTGCCCTTGGTAACTTACTTGTTTGCAGTGCCTGCTTAATGTTTGTTGCTGTCATGAAATCTTCATCTCAGTCCATCGTTCAACATTGTGTAGACTGACGGGAGAGGTTGTGAGTCAAGTAAGCAGGTCGTGACATACATTTGGACACGTAGTTTACTGAGATGTATTAGATGCACTAGTGTTAGGAGTGGTGCTAATTATGTATGTTTTTGTTTTTAGTAAGTATAGTTTAGTCATAGCGTCTTGTACGCTGAAGATGTTTCTTTCTACCTTTTTTGTTGATAGTTTAGTTCTTTAACTTAAGTTAAAGGGGCTTTTTGTTATATTCAGTTTTTTTTATTTAAGCACCACTCTCTTGCTCCTTCCTCTTCCCCAGATCTGTCTGTTGTACTAATTGTAAATATTCATTACTTTATTATTCTCCATTATTATTTTTTTTTCTTTGGTACTACTTCACTTTATTGCAGTTGAAAAATTAAAATCTTTCAACTTAGTTATGGATGGTTGTCTGTTCCTTTCCAATAGCAAATTCTCGTTACTATATTGACACACATGCAAAACTTTTGTTACGTCTAATAATATTCCTACTAGACAAATGACATCTAAATAATGAGGGACGTAACATATTTGGGCGCTCGTAATTTTTTTGTGTGTGTGTGGTGCGGGAATGGAAGCGCTGGAACGGGCTGAGCCAAGCCAAAATTAAGTTACGCCAAGAAATCAGTAAACTGGAAGCTGAGACACGGGTGAAACTGCGACAGCTCGAGTTAGATTCAGCGACGGTTTTCTTGGGCCGAACTGTGCAGTCTAATCCTGTTATTTCAGTAAATTCGGAAATTTCTGTGAGTGATGTTTCGACCACTACATTTGATGTTAGTAAACAGATTGCTTTAGTGCCTCACTTTAAAGAATCTGAAGAGGATGCGTAATTTGCTGCGTTTGAGTGTGTGGCTGCTGCAATACGTTGACCAAAAGAGGTTTGGTGTCTGTTACTACAATGTTGATTAGTTGGAAAAGCACAGGAAGTCTGTTCTGCACTAACCTTAGAGGAAAGCATGCAATACGATACCGTAAAGAACGCTGTTCTTCGTGCATATGAATTGGTGCCTGAGGCATATCGGCAATGTTTCAGGAACCATAAGAAGTCAGCTCAGACATTTGTGGAATTTGCCCGTGAGAAGGGAATTCTTTTTGATAATTGGTTGTCTTCTAACAACGTGCAAGATTTGAGTTCGTTGAGAGAGTTAATGCTTTTAGAAGATTTTAAGAATTGTCTATCGGAACGAGTAGTTAAGTACCTGAATGAGCAAAAGGTCACCATGTTATCACAAGCTGCGATTCTTGCAGATGAGTACGTGTTAACGCATAAGAGTGTGTTCGCTTTACCCCGACAAGAGAAAATAGTGAGTTCATTTTCAACTCAAAATAAAATAACCCGTGCTAAAACCAGTTCACTACAGAATAAAGAAACAAGAGAATGTTTTTATTGCCACAAGATGGGACACCTTATTTCTGATTGTTTAGTGCTGAGACGTAAGACTCAGGCTCAGCAAGGACAGTTAAAGCCTGTGACTTTTGTGAAGACTGTGCCTAAAGCTGTTTTAGAGAAGGATGCGATTGACTCAGGGTTTAAACCATTTTTGTTGAAGAGGTTAATCTCCGTAAATGTTAAACCTGGAGAGCAGAAAGAGGTACAAATCTTAAGGGATACGGGATCGATTCAATCATTTGTAGTCTCTGATGCACTTCCTTTGTCAGAGCAGACGTTTTGTGGGTCAAGTGTGTTAGTTCAAGGGATTGAGATGGGTGCTGTAAAGGTACCGCTGCACTGGATACACTTGCAATGTGACCTGGTCTCAGGTTTTATTAAGGTGGGGATACGTTCTTCCTTTCCTGTGAAAGGTGTTGCATTCATTCTCGGGAACGATTTGGCAGGAGGTAAAGTGTGCTCGAAGTTGTTGATAAACCTGACATCTTTATTCCTGTTGGTGATATATCTGATTATTTTCCAGAGGTATTTGCTGCTAATGTAGTTACGCGTGCTCAAAAACGCAGAATTGGAGATGACATTGTTTTGGCCAACACTTTTATGTCCCCTGTGTTCACCGAGGAACATTTTGGGTCAGGTCCAAAAGAATCAGAAAATGTTAGACATGGCATGATACGGCAATAGCTGAGTCTGAATTGTTAGCTGAACCTATTTCTCATGAAGGAATTAAGACCGCACAAAGAGAAGATGTGTCGTTAACTAAATGTTTTTCTGCTGCGGAAAGTCCTCAACCTGATAAAGTCAACGTGGCCGAATACGTGATCGAAAATGGGTTATCGTTAAGGAAATGGCGTCCTCACAGAGATGGGGAGATGAGTGGGATGTTGTGTCAAATTGTTTTACCTACTGTCTATCAAAAACAAGTGTTGAGCTTGGCAAATGATCATGATTTAGCAGGTCATTTGGGGGTGACAAAAACGTTCAACCGCATTCGCAAACATTTGTTTTTCGGCCTGGCTTGAAGAGCGATGTGTCAAAGTATTTCCGCACATGTCATGAGTGTCGTGGTGGGCAAGCCCAACCAAAAGATTTCACCAGCTTCATCAATTCTGTTCCCTGTCATTTGCGAACCGTTTGAGCACATACTTTTGGATTGCATTGGTCCCTTGACGAAATCAAAAGCAGGTAATCAATTTTTGTTAACTATTATGTGTTCTGCGACACGATTTCTGGAGGCTGTTCCCTTGAGAAGAATAACTGCGCCTGTCATCATTAAAGTTCGGATTGCCAAAAATCGTGCAGACAGACCAGGGTACGAATTTTCTTTATAATGTTTTTAGACAAGTGTTGAAAACTTTGGGTATCTCACATCGGATCTCGAGCCCGTATCATCCTGAAAGTCAGTGTGCTATCGAACGATTTCACCAGACACTGATGTCAATGTTGAAAAAGTACTGTCTAAGCTCTGGTAAAGAATGGGACGATGGAGTACCATTAGTGTTGATCTCAGTTCGTGAAGCAACTCTAGAATCTCTGGGGTTTAGTCCTGCAGATTTAGTCTTTGGTCACACCTTACGAGGGCCGCTGAAGGTGTTGAAAGACAGAATGTTGAATGACATTAAGTCATCTCAACAAAATGTAGCAGATTACATCAGACGGTTCCGAGAACAACTACGTAATGCGTACTCATTTGCACGAAAATCGTTGTCCACTGCTCAGGAGGGCATGAAAAAATGGTATGATAGGAAAGCTGTTGTGCGTGAAATTCAACCTGGCGACAAAGTTTTGGTACTGTTACCAGTACCAGGTTCAGTTCTGACTGCTCTTTTCTCGGGTCTGTACAAGGTATCAAAGAGATTGAGTGAGACTAATTTTGTAATCCACACGCCTGACTTCAAACAGAAGTTTCGTGCATGCCATATTAACATGTTGAAATTATATTGTTCCCGAAAGGTGTCTGAGAAATCTGGGGATGAGGAAAAAAAAGCTTGTTGCTGTTCCTACTGATGTTCTAGCTCCTGCTGTTGTTGCCGTGTCTGATCCTACAATAGTGAAGGACGAGGTGTTGCGGTTTTCACCTGGTGAGTGTGATCCTGATGATGGTGTTACACTTCGTAATGATTTATCAATGTGTGGTAGACTTTTCGAATTCTGAGAGTTTAAAAAAAAATTCTGAAAACCTTGATAATCACCTTAATAGTGATTTGCCGACTCAAACGCATGTATTGCAGCATGATATTCATTCAGGTTTTGCACAGATTATCGAAAAGTAAATTCTGTGACTGTACCGGATAGCTATCCTCTACCTAGGATGGAAGACTGCATCGATAACTTGGGTTCTGCTAAGTTTGTGATGAAATTAGATTTGCTGAAAGGGTATTGGCAAGTGCCATTGACCGCTCGAGCTGCGGATATTTCAGCTTTTGTTACTCCGGATAACTTCCTACAGTACCTTTTTATGGCATTTGGGCTGCGAAACGCCCCAGCAACTTTTCAGCACCTTATAAACATTGTGTTGTCAGGAGTGAAAAAATTTAATACCTACCTTGATTATTTAGTGATCTATTCTTTTGATTGGTCTGAGCATTTGACTGTTCTTCGGACAGTTTTTAAAAGATTGGCTGATGCTTCCCTGACAATTAATCTGGCTAAGTGCGAATTCGGTAAAGCAACGATCACCTATTTGGGCAAAGAAGTAGATCAAGGTCAAGTTCGCCCTGTTAGTGCCAAAATATCTGCTTTTGCTGACTTTCCTATTCCAATGACAAGACGAGAGTTACGTCGTTTTTCAGATATGGCTGGTTACTACAGAAGTTTCTGCCGAAATTTCTCCACTGTAGTACATCCTCTAACCAGTTTGTTAAGCACAGCGAATGCATTTATTTGGACTGATGCGTGTCAACAAGCTTTTGAAGGTGCAAAGTTGTTGTTGACTAGTGCACCAGTTTTTGCTGCTCCGGATTTTACACGTTGTTTTAAATTGGAAGTTGATGCTAGTGCTTTAGGCATGGAAGCTGTTCTTATTCAAGAAGATGATGTCTGTTTTGAGCATCCAATTTGTTACTTTTCTCGAAAATTCAACAGACATCAGCAAAATTATTCTACCATTGATAAGGAAGCTTTGGGTCTAATTCTGGTTTTGCGATTCTTTGAGGTTTATGTGAGTTCATCTGTTCTGCCTGTTACTATGTACACGGATCACAATCCGTTAGTGTTCTTGTCCAGAATGTACAATCAGAATCAACGTCTTATGCATTGGTCGTTGATTGTTCAAAATTATAACTTGATCATAAAGCATAAAAAGGGTTCAGAAAATATCATTGCTTACACCTTATTTAGAGCTTAAATATTGCTTCAGGTTGAGTTTTAAGGGGGTGAGTGTTACGTCAGCGATTCGTAATTTTTGTTTGTGCGTATTTTGCTTCATATGCTTGTCGTGTATGTCTGTGTAATTTATTTGTTTCAGGTGTGGAGCTCGATTGGAGAGTCCACCTGTTAATCAGCTGACGTAGGATGCTGACGTCTGGGATCATGACACCAATCACCTGTCGCCGGGTAGTTTATGAATGGCTCTAACTTCAATGGCGGGGGTGGAGACAGACTCTAGTTTGGGAAAAGAGTTTGCACACTCTGAAGATGGTTCTCTTGTTCAAAGACCAGTCTGAGCGACTGATCATTGTTTGGGGCTCGCTGCTTTTGTGATATTGCAGTTAGATCAGTTCTCTTTGTTTGTGCCTGAATGTGTTTTGTGTTGCCCTTGGTAACTTATGCGAATATGTTTTGTGTTGCCCTTGGTAACTTACGTGTTTGCAGTGCTTGCCAAATGTTTGTTGCTGTCATGAAATCTTCATCTCAGTTCATCGTTCAACATTGTGTAGACTGACGGGCAGTGTTGTGGGTAACGCGTTACAAAGTAACGCGTTAGAGTACTCTAATTACTTTTTTCCTGAAATGTGTAACTTAACGCGTTAGTTTCGTGCGTAAGTAATCAGTAACTTCATTATTTTTTTTAAAAAGTAATCCGTTATTTTAAGGAAAGGAAAATCCCGACTGCAGCCTGCTTTTTGTCAGACAGTAGGCCTAGGTCTACTGTGCCACCTGCGGATGTATCAGCGGAGCCGAAGCTCTGTTATCGTAAAGTCAATGGCTGTGATGCGTCTGTGCCCTGCGCCTGACCCTGTGTGTGTGTGTGTGGGTTTTTTTTTTTTTCAAACTCCCGGCAAGTTGCAGAGAGGACAGCGTTTGGTTTATGGAAGTACGCACATTATTTTCAATGTGTCAACGAAAAAGAAAAGAACATAACGGTAAAATGCACACTCTGCTTTGGTGAAAAGCTTCTGTCGACCGCCAAAAATTCTACCTCAAATTTAACTCTACGTTTTAATCACTGCTTTGAAGAGTAAATGTAAGAGGACTGTGTTCAAGCGAATTTAGGCTTGTGACTGTGAGTGACACTTTAATAATAATTAGTTCAGCTATTAAGCGATTTGTCATTTGCCTGTGTGGCAGTGAAGGATTTAATTCGGTTTGTTATCATTTTTGTTTGACAGGCAGCTGTTAATTTCTGTTAGATCATTGGCTGGCTGGTTGTTCATCATTTCTAAATGGATTTAAATCTGCAAGCCTGTTTAAGGTTGTGTTTACAAGTAAGCATACTTGTACTTTGATAACTGCATTATTTAAAGTTAAAGAAAAATCAGGAGTTATCTTGTGGTGCTCATAATATACAGTAGCCTAGGCTACCCGGGCTGGGTAACGTTAGGTGCGAATTTTGATTAATAATAAGTCACGACTTCTAGGTGCATTTAAAGGGGCCGGGGGCTGTGTCTGTCATGTGTGAGCTGCTGCAAACGGCTTTTAATTTTTGGTAACGCATGAGTACTCTAACGCGTTACTTTTATGAATAGGTAACGCTGTATCATAACTGATTAATTTTAATTGATGGTAACGTTGTAACCTAACTAACTACTTTCCAAAGTAACTATACCCAACACTGCTGATGGGAGAGGTTGTGAGACAGGTAAGCAGGTCGCGACTTACATTTGCACACGTAGTTTACTGAGATGTATTAGATGCACTAGTGTTAGGAGTGGTGCTAATTATGTATGTTTTTGTTTTTAGTAAGTATAGTTTAGTCATAGCGTCTTGTATGCTGAAGATGTTTCTTTCTACCTTTTTTGTTGATAATTTAGTTCTTTAACTTAAGTTAAAGGGGCTTTTTGTTATATTCAGTTTTTTGCTTTAAGCACCACTCTCTTGCTCCTTCCTCTTCCCCAGATTGTCTGTTGATCTGTTTATTCTTGTTATGTTGTACTAATTGTAAATAATCATTACTTTATTATTCTCCATTATTATTATTTTTTTCTTTGGTACTACTTCACTTTATTGCAGTTGAAGAATTTAAATCTTTCAACTTAGCTATGGATGGTTGTCTGTTCCTTTCCAATAGCAAATTCTCATTACTATATTGACACACACATGCAAAACTTTTGTTACGTCTAATAATATTCCTACTAGACAAATAACATCTAAATAATGAAGGACGTTACATATGGTATATGAGTTTCGTCCAGACGGATCCAGCATTTTGGGAAAGTGAAATCACTGTTCCCAGAGTGGATAATTCTGAAAATGACACTTTTGGGTTTTTGTGTACTGCCAATCAATATATTTTGTGAAACGATGTCATCACCCCACGTCTCTACCATAGTCAGACACCGCTAGGTCATTTAACACCAACAACAATGGAGGACTACATGTTTGTGTTCATGCTGCAGAAGCTACTGAGCCTATTAGCTTGACTAAAGTTACTAGTAGAGCTGCATTGGGAAAAAACTCACATCTTGATCATTTTTCTCTGCAATGTATATCCTGATATGGAAAAAAAAAATCACCAGATGACTTGAACAGCTCTGTAAAAAAATTAAAAACAATGATTGGGGTGATTTTGTAGGTGAATAAATCAGCTAAGAAAGTAGGCAAATTACAAACATAGATAAATATAATAGATAAATGATACAAATGAAATAAAAAGGTGCTTTATGTTCTTCAGTCCATACTGTTACTGTCTGACTGTTACAGTTAAGTCTAATAAGTCTAATGCGTTACATTGCTGACAGAATGCAGTGTTTATAATCTAGCATCAACGCTATGGAATTCGTATTCCAAAACAAAAAACAGTGCTCAATTTTTTCTGCTGAAGCACGTGCTTTACTTTTAGCTTTGGAGCATATTGAAAATGCACAACAAAAAAAATTCTATAATTTTACAGACTCGAAATCTTGTCTTCAAGCATTGGACCCTTTAAAAACTGATCATCCTTCAGTGGACTGCATCTTAACAAAAGTGGATTATCTTTTGCTGGGTTCCAGGACATGTTGGACTTTCAGGTAATGAACGAGCTGATGCAGCTGCTAAGGATGCTCTTAATCAGGAAGTTAATGAATGTCAAATTCCTCCTTCAGATATGAGACCGATTATTAATCGATATATTTTAAATAAGTTTTTTAATTTTAAAACTAGACTTGATCAAGTTGTCTACACTAGATGTCGTAGGGGTCACACAAGTTTGACCCATGCGTTTTTGCTTAAGGGTGAAGATCCAACTCTATACATGTTTTGTAAAATACCCTTATCTGTTAAACATATTTTATTGGATTGTCCTGGACTTATTACAAGCAGAATGCTCTTTTATGAAGTTACTTCACTTAAATACATATTTAATGAGATTATGCCTGAAAAGGTTTCGGATTTTTTATCATGTGTTAATTTAAAAACTCTTATATAAAACGACTTGCTGTGTTTATTTGTTTTTTTTTTTTATTGTATTTATATGATATTTTTATTTTTGTCATTGTATTTTTGCCATGAAAATAGCTTTGAGTGCTGACATGGCATTAAATAAAATAATTTGAATTTTTATAATCTAGAGATTGTAAAGAGGATGTAGCACACGCACTGTCAAGTCAAGTGCCAGTGGATTACAGACCTGCTCCCGCGAGATCTAACGCAACAGAGAGCGGCACGGGACAAGACTCATGCGTGTGTGTGTGTGTGTGTGTGTGTGTGTGTGTGTGTGTGTGTGTGTGTGTGTGTGTATGTGGTGGAAAATAAAATTATTCCTTGGACTGCCACAAAGTAGAAATATCTAAAACAAATAAATTGTTATTAATCTATTGCACAAAAGCTAAATGAACTCATAAAATATAAACGACTAACAGGTGCAAACGAATGCAGAGCTTCTATTTAGGCTATAACAGGGATTGGTTTGTTGCATGATGAGACTGATGCGAGATACTGTAGGGGAATTACAGTTATAACCTAAAGGACCAGGTGTGTCGTAATGAAGACCAGGAGTCAGAGATGAGTTCAAATAATAATAATAATTTTACTGAAGAAAATAGTTTGCAGTTTCATCAGCAGAAGCCAGCTTCAGTCCTCACGATGGAGTTCGTAGGCTGCTCTGCGTACAATTCAAAATCAACAACAATTATACCCTGTCAGAGGATACTAATTGCATCAATGCATAAGTCAACAAAATTCTGATTGGTTCCAGAACCTTGATTAACCTAGACAGTCTACACATATGGACATAAACATCTCCGGCATATCTTCCAATGATTGTAGCCGGCATCAGCACTGGTGAAGAAGACAGCATACATGCTGACACACACACACACAGAGCCCTTATCTACAATTCAAGGTTTTCTAGCACCGACAAGTGTCTTATCATTATGGTTGGACACACACACATAATACGCAGACATTAATATTGAGGAATAGAAATGTCTTAATTCTTAATGTCTAAGATACATTTATAAAAGTCACAGTTCTCTTGTCCCTCGCAGCGCACATAGAGGATAGGTCACCCTAACCCTTTTAGCTGGCCTTGTGACCCTAGGAGAAGGAATACACTCAACATGTGTTCACGCCTGTTACTCTTAACTCTTACCACTTCTGAAAGGATAAACATATATATGCATTCCTCTATACGGCTGTAGATGGCTTTACTTATTTAGTTAATAACTTGATCAATAATCTCACAAAATATTAATTAAATAATTAATATAGAGAAGGAAGGACATGATCAGGCGGCATCCATTCATCCTCTCCTTCAGTACTGATCCAAAAGCACACCTTTTGTTAATGAAAGTTTAATTTCTTCCTTTAATATAAGCTAAGCAAGTTTGTCATTGTTGTTGCTGTTTTCATTTAAAATAAATAAAACATTGAACCACAAACTAAGCATTTGTTTCAAAAGGGGGAAAACCTTATTTATTCTGGTTACAATATCCATCTTGAAAGTGAAAGTGACATTCAGCCAAGTATGGTGACCCATTCTCAGAATTCAGGCTCTGCATTTAATCCATCCAACGTGCACACACACAGCAGTGAACACACACACACACATACACACACACACACACACACTGTGAACACACACCCGGAGCAGTGGGCAACCATTTATGCTGCAACTCCCAGGGAGCGTTTGGGGTTCAGTGCCTTGCTCAAGGGCACCTAAGTCGTGGTATTGCCGGCCCGAGACTCAAACCCACAACCCGTAGGGTTAGGAGTCAAACTCTATAACCACTAGGCCACGACTTCTTATTTGTTTTTGTTAATAAAAGTTAGATGTTTAAATGCCAGTGGGAATTTGTATCATTGTACTATTTTATGGCTCATTTGTTTTAATTAATAGGCTAATAATAAACCACAAACTATTATAGTTTTAAAGATGTGGATATTATTATTCATATTGTTAATAAAAGTTTAAAGTTTAATATAAGTGAATTTGTCATTGTACTGCTTTAGCTTGTTTTGTTATTAAAAATAATAGGCTAATGAGCCACAACCTAAGCCTTCGTTTGAAGTAAGGGGAAAATGTAGATTCATTATGCATATTTTTTTGTGTTATAACAGAGACTGCGATGAACTGAGATGTCTTTTAGAGATTTTAAATGCAGCACTCATTCCATAAACCATATAAACCATGCATGCAGTGAATAAGTTTTTTATTAATAAGATTTTATTTATTCAAGTATAATCAATGTTAATTTAGCCATTTATTTTCCAAGTTATTATTCCATTATAATCCTATATAAGCATAGGAAGAAAAAGGTGGCCTGATTATACAGACCCAGATGATAAACATCTGGAAAGACATACAAAAGGGCCTTTCCCTTCACCATAACAAATGAGGGGGCCCCTTCTCTCTAGGAATCGATTGTAAGCATAAGGAAAATTGTTAAATATTTGGAATGCCCTGTATACTGTATATAAGGAGATACCACATAACATTCGGGGGATCCTCTCTCAGACAACATCTCGGCTTTGTCTCTCTCTGAAATAAAGTCTGTCTTCTGGAAACAAAACCCAGAGACTGTGATTGCTCAGATCCACGGCAGACGACAATATACTACAGAAGCAGCCGCTTGCTTTAGTTAAAACTAACTGTTCTGTGAATGCTGTAATAACAAATATTTATTAGGTGTGTGTATGCTGGAATTTCATGGAGAAAATATTTGTGTGGCGTTGTCCGGCAGAGTATTTGAGCGGAGTGGAGCATCAATAATTTCCACTCCGAGCTCTGAGAATTTAATAATCTCTCTGCACTGGGTTGACCATTTCCCGCTCCTGCTCCACTCCACACTCACTGATATCAGAAACACTGCTCCATGTCTGAAGTGTTTCAGTATGTTTGAAATAGCACCGTTCTGTTCATGACATATGTGAAAAAATAAGATGAGCGTTTCAAAGTGGTGTATCAGAACACTAGTTTGCAAACTTTTTTTCTATCACATGAGAAGCCAATAACATGGTTATCAGCATTGAAAGGTATAATTGCTGCTTTTTGGGGTGCAAATTTAGTTTGAGATGAAAATATCAGTACGTTTTCGTCAGTTGTTTTACCTTTGGATCAATGCATTTCTTACAGATTTCTGCTCATTCAAAATCAGATACAGATGAAGTAGCACTGTATAACATTTGTTTGAATGCATTATTGAGAGAGTGATTTAAAAAAAACAAAAACAGGGGAACAAGATATTACATCAACTATGATGTATATGGGAACTCCTCCCTTCTCCCCCATGGGGAGCCAACACTACCTCTCTCAGGTCAGCGAACAAGTATAACTGAGTATAACTGACGCTCTCTCCTCCCTAATTTAGGCAGAATCTTCACCGGAGGGAAAGTGTAAAACCTCATGTGAGGTGCGGGGGCCCTCAGAAGCACTGAATACTGATGAGCCATGCCTTCTAAAGCAAATCTCAGGAAGCGCCAGCAGGGTGTTGCTATTTGAATATGGAAGTACACGTCTGTTAGATCCACTGTGGCGAACCAGTCCCCGGGCCGTATCTGTGCCAAGATCTGTTTCAGCACTGTCATTCTGAACGCGGGCTTGTGAAGTGCTCAGTTGAAGGGTCTCAGATCTAGAATCTGATGAAGTCCACCATCCTTCTTTGGCACCATGAAGTAGCGGCTGTAAAACCCACTTTCCTGCTCGCTCGGAGGGACACGCTCTATCGCTCCTTTCTCAAGCAGACTGAAAACTTACTCTCTCAGAACAGAGGTTTTGGGGCAAATTTTGTGACGGGACCATGCCATTGAGGTCTGTGTTTGAACTGAAGAGAATATCCATGCTTAATTATTCCCAGTATCCATGGTGAAATGGCCAGTATATCCCTCCACGCGTCCAGGAAGTGACACAGTGGATGCGTTAGCTCTACAGCCACCGTAGCCACTGATGGCGTATTTTGACCGGAGCCCTGTCCCCACGAGGCTAGAAACACTGGCGGTAGGGTGGCTTACAGCGGGCATTGTGTGGTGTTGGCACTCTCACGCCCTTGATAGGCCAATATAAGCATGGGTTGTGGCTCTGAGATGCTCTGAGACAGGGCGAGTGTTGGGTGCAAGAGGAAGAAAAAGCTCATTTTGTTAATGGATACATGTTTTTGTGTAACTTGCACAAACAGCATTTAAACCCACATGGCAATCATCGCCCATAGGAACATGGAGGACATGATGCCTGTGAACATGGCTTTTAGGAGGCGGGGCCTCCAGCGCGTTCTCTCTTCCTCTTTAACAGTCCGTCAGGAAGATGGCTAGGTAGCCGAGGATGGACAACCATGAATCCCATGGAATAACTGATGGCTTGAGCAGAGCGCTTAGTAGCCATCAGCGCAAGATCAGTTGCCACGCGCAAATCCCTGATGACATCAGTGCCAACTGTGCCGCTATCGAGGGATTGAAGCAGTTTTGCCTGGAACACCTGGAGTGTAGCCATGGCTTGAAAAGCAGAAACTGCCTACCCAGCAGCAGCATTGGCTTTGTCCGGCAGGTGGGCCGTGAACCTGCACGGCTGCGGTCCGAACCCAATGCAGAACCCAATGTTGCTCAGCAACAGTCAACTCGATGGGGGCATGCACACATACCTGTGGGGTTCCACCCAGTCTACATGCACAAACATAGCCTGCATGGCAGAGTGGGTGCGCACCTATTTGGATGCTATTGGGAAGGTGACAGTGTTGAACTTGTCTTTGGGCATCCCCGCTGTTGCCTAAGCCATTTCTCTCCTGGCTGTGAGGGTGCGCACTGGCAGTGGTGCACGTGTTGACCGTGAGTGCCACCTCGGCATGCGCGAGGCCCAGGCAGGTGACACAGAACTGGTGAAGGTTGGTCGGGTCAATGGGACCCGTGCAAATCTGACATGTAGCAGCTATCGGATGCGGAGAGGAAAAACAGGGATGAGTAGTTCTCAAGCAATGCAACTTCCACAATGACTTCTATCGATAAAACTTCTAGCCTGAAGAAAGAGACTGTGATGTAATTTTCGCGCCCCTTGCATTTTATACTGCCGCTGACCTGTCAGTATTTGCATGTTTTGCATCAGTTGGCTAGCTGTCACCAGCTGGCGTTAGCCCATACGATTTTAGCGAAAGTGGAGAAGGGAGGAGTTCCCATATATGTCATAGCTAACATAATGTTGAGTTACCGCCTTGAAAGGGAACTGTATTTACCTTCGAATAGTTGAATAATAACAGTTCTGTACATGGAAATGACATAATATGAGTCTCAAACACAATTGTTTCCACCTTATGTAAATTTTGTGTTTGCAAAAGACCACTGAAGAATTGGTGAATCAGAACATAACACCGACTGTGACATTACATTATATTTCAGGTGGTGCAGGGGATGTGATGTGCATGGATGGGTGGGTGTCTGTATTCAGAAAAGCATGTAAAAACAAATAACGCATTCTAATAAAATAATGTGAGCCACTAGAGGGGCATGGTTAGCCACTTGCTAGCAGTAGCCTGTTACATTACAGTGCAGTAAGAATTTACTTTACCACATAAGCAGGGTAAGGATGCTGACAAATCATTAATAGATACTGAGCAACACTGACAAGCATCTGATCTTGTAGTAATTACTGATGCTGTAATTTACAAAAATGTAATTTACACATACTATCGCAAATCTGTAAACTGAAAGTAAAAATCGATTGTTCATTCGAAAGCAGTTTCAGTGCCCTGCATATTAATATGCACAATGCCTTCATTTTTATATACAGTATAAATACCCAACGTTATAAATGTGAGAATAAGTATTGTAATATAATTTTTTCCTGTGTTTCCTTCCTACTGTGTGAGCTTCTGAAATGAGCCTTACTGTGAAACACAGTAGAGCACAACAATTAAAAACACTGTTAAACAGCCAGTCAGTGCGGAGCTAAACATTATTATTCATGACCCTTCCAAATAAGGTAAGAACAATCCTAGAGTTCTAAGTGCAAAACTGTTTCTGGAGATTTTATTTATTTATATCATTTAAATGGAACCGGATTTGGAGCATGAAAATTGTTATATTTGTAAAATTTGGTAATATACGTTGAATTTTGACGGAGGTGAATATAATTCAGTGACCACGTGCATCTGCGTGGCTCTCACATTGTCTACACCAAGCGCCAGCGGTGTGACAAAATGCAGTAGAACCCATTATAATCAGTGATGCTGTTTACAGTGAATGTGGCGCTACATGACAAATCGCAGAGAGTAAATTCTTAGTTATTTTTAAGGATTACTGACACAATATTCGCATGATTTGCAACTATCTCTGATTTGCACATCATGATATCGATGCTGAAACAATGTATTGTGCAGTCCTAACGGAGGTCCCAAAAAACCACTGAAACAATTACTACTTTTGAGTTGATTTGAATCTCACAGTACAAGTGATACATATGCATTGTAAAACTTATTCACGAGTTCACGCTTACATATAATTAGCTGAGGTATGGTATGCGTATTTGGCATGCTGTACGGGGAAGCTCGGGAATCGCCCAAACCTAGAGTAACCCCCAAAAAGCGATTTAATAAATAGAAAGACACCAGATTAAGAACGCCCCCCAAAAATAGTATTGAGTACTGGCGGGGATGATTTATATTCTGTGAATTCAGCTGTGAATTCAAGGCAATATTAAAAGTTGCCTTGAAATCGGTCGCTATGTTCCGCCTCCATCAGATGACAGGTGCGTCAACGTCCAGGAGAGCACCAGAATTCAAATAAACAATCTTCCGCATATCTTTCTTTTTTTTATGTGGATTGTCTTTGTGATTGTGACTCTGTACGCTACAAAACCATGCCATTTTTTACTACCAAGATGCAGTTTCTTAGCATGAGTTATTCCATAACAGACACATACAGTTCTTTCACTGAAGAACTGAAACGTAAACAAAGGAATTATGATCCATATTACAAAGTTATTGCTTCGTTGGACTAAACGTGCTCCATGAGATGTCGTTCAGTGGACCCTTACCTTTCTAACTAAACTGGGATTTACAGCTGAGGATGTTTATGACTCATTATTACGACGGATCTGGTATGTACAGCGTTTCCATTCATTATGTTTTGATGTGTACTACTTACACAAATTTAGCAAATACATTCTTTATAAGCTTTCCATTGAAAACCAGTGATATGTCATTGATGCTTGAGGCTTAGATCTTTATAATGATATACAGTTTGTCAAGATTAAATTTGTCCCCGTTTCAGTTAATCTATTCGTAATTATGTGCAAACAAGGGGAGTTCAATGCACCCACGTCTGGGTGAGGGTTAAGAGGTTAACTAATTTGAAATACTTCTGCTTAATGTTACATTGTCAGATATGCAAAATAAATCAATTGTATCTCTTGGCTCTGGCTACTGTGTATAGACCACCAGGGCCATATACAGAATTCCTAAAATAATTTGCAGATTTCCTCTCAGACTTTCTGGTTACAGTTGATAAAGCGCTTATTGTCTGAGATTTTAATGTTCATGTTGATAATACAAATGATGCATTAGGACTTTCGTTTACTGACCTAATAAACTCTTTTGGAGTCAGGCAAAATGTCACCGGGCCCACTCATGGTTTTAATCATACACTAGATTTAATTATATCGAATGGAATCGATCATACTGATATAGATATCGTACCTCAAAGTGATGATTACTGACTATTTCCTTGTATATGGGTGCTGCATATCACTGATATTAACTATATGGCTCAGTGTTACCGTCTGGACAGAACTATTGTTACAGCCACAAAAGACAGATTCACAAATAACCTGCCTGGTTTATTTCAACTGCTATGTGTACCCAAAAATACATATGAAGTAGACAGAATATCTGGCAACAAGGGGGGCAATATTTTCTCTAATACATTAGAAGCTGTTGCTCCCATCATAGTGTAAAAAAGTTAGAGAAAACCATGAAAAACTCATAGTCTTGAGCACAAATGGAGAAAAATTTATTTGGAAGTTTTTATAATTGCATGGAAAAACAGTATGTCCAGCTATAGACAGGCTCTAAAAACTGCCGGGGCCGAGCAAATCCCTAGACTCATTGAAAATAACCAAATAATCCAAGGTTTTTATTGGCTAAATTAACAAATAACCAGACGCCACATGATTCAAATATTCCATCAATTTTTAATAGTAATGACTTTATAAATGTCTTCAATGATAAAATAGATAACATCAGAAATACAATAACAAATGTAGATTCAACGGATTCTAATACTTCAGTTACATCCATCGCACCCAAGGATAAACTGCAGTGCTTTACAACTACAGGTGTGTCTCAATAAATTAGAATGTCTACAAAAAAATTAGAGTACGGGGGCATGCTTCCCCGGAAGAAAAAATAAATATTCCATATTTTAAAGCATCAATCTGATGCATTTTGAGATGCCTTTTTGCCAACCTGGTGAGAGCTGGAGAAACTTAACTTCAGCCATGTGAAAAATTATTATTAATTATTATTAAGATTACTGTAGCCTACTTTTCATCAGTCAAATGGCGGGAGTGGAAGGGGGGTCGAGCGGGAATCTTTATTGATGTTGATTTTCAGTCTCTTTTTAATAATAGGCTTTACGCATCTGTCAATCATCCCCACTTGCTATTTGGGGAAAGAACCTAGCTATTTGGGGAAAGAACAGATTGCGCACAGGTTGGCAGGCTGTTTATTGATAGAACGTTGGACCACTTTACCTTCTGCCCTGTCAGTCCCCTCACCTCAAAATCTACCTCCTCAAAAACAGTAGCATTAGCTAATAATTTTCCACTGTAACTTTAGCTAGCTGGCTAACGTTGCATTCTCTACTGCTGTGTTCAATGACTCAATTCATCAAGCTGTAGCTAACGTTAGCTAAGAGCTCAACAATAGTTGTCAACAGAGCTCCTGGGTAACTTAACTTAGATATACCAGAAAATATTAAAATTATTGAAACCATCACTGCCCAAATTCAGTCAGGTAAATTGCCGAGGCCAGGCGTGCTTTCAGCTTCTGATGGTGGTCTGCACTGGTCCTTGGTGTCAATTTTTCCATGCACTCGAGCTTCCTTTTGGCACGTGCACCTGTTCACAGTTCACTGAATCGCAGATCACTGAATCTCGCGCTCCCTTCTGGCACACACACCTGTTCGGAGTTCACTGAATCACAGTTCACTGAATTTCACGCTCCCTTCTGGCACGCGCACCTGTTAGCAGTTCACTGAATATAAATCCCCCCCCCTCCCAAAAAAGAAACTTTTCTCATCGAATCTACACGATTCACGTAAGTCACCTCTTTTGGTTTCAAAACTGCAAATTTTGCCAAAAGTTGAGGGTTTTTCATGTATGCATTTAACAGAAACCCAACAAATCACAATCTCAATAAATTAGAATATGATGACATGCCAATCAGCTATTTAACTCAAAACACCTGCAAAGTTTCCCTGAGCCTTGAAAATGGACTCTAACAATAATTGACACCCTTCACAAGGAGTGCAAGTCACAAAAATGCATTGCCAATAAGCTGGCTGTTCACAGAGTGCTGTATCCAAGCATGTTAACATAAAGTTGAGTGGAATGAAAAAGTGTGGAAGCAAAACAACCAACCGAGAGAATCGCAGCTTTATGAGGATTGTCAAACTAACTGGATTCAATAATTTTAGAGAACTTAACAAGGAATGCACTGAGGCTGGGGTCAAGGCATCAAGAGCCATGATACACAGACATGTAAAAGAATTTGGCTATAGTTGCCATATTCCTCTTGTAAAGCCACTCCTGAACCACAGACCAAGTCAGAGGCATCTTACCTGGGCTAAGGAGAAGAAGATATGGACTGTTTCCATTGGTTCAAAGTCCTTTTTTCAGATGATAGCAAGTTTTGTATTTCATTTGGAAACCAAGCTCCTAGAGTCTGGGGAAGGGTGGAGAAGCTCATAGTCCAAATTGCTTGAAGTCCGGTGTTAAGTTTCCACAGTCTGTGATGAATTGGGGTGCAATGTCATCTGCTGGTGTTGGTCCATTGTGTTTTTTGAAAACCAAAGTCACTGCACCAGCTTACCAAGGAATCCTGAAGCACTTCATGCTTCCTTCTGCTGACCTGAAGGCCAATAATTCACAAAATAATTTTTTATTGGTTTTATGAATTATTCTAATTTGTTGAGATATTGAATTTGTAGGTTTTTGTTAAATGTGAGCCAAAATCATCACAATTAAAAGTACCAAAGACTTAAAACTACTTCAGTCTGTGTGCATTGAATTTATTTAATACATGCTTTTCACAATTTGAGTTGAATTACTGAAACTTTTACTCAACATTCAAATTTATTGAGAACCACCTGTATCAGACAAGAAGAGCTAAATAAACTTATCACTGTATCTAAACCAACAACATATTCATTAGATCCTGTACCCACTAAATTACTGAAAAAGCTTTTACCTGTAGCCGAAGAACCACTTCTCAACATCATTAACTTGTTGTTATCTTTAGGTCATGTTCCAAAACCATTTAAGCTGGCGGTTCTTAAGCCTCTTATTAAGAAACCACAACTAGATTCTAGTGAACCAGCAAATTATTGGCCCATTTCAAATCTTCCATTTCCATGTCTAAAAACTTAGAAAAATTTGTGTCAGCTCAATTGTGCTCCTTCCTGCATAAAAAAAGAGAGATCTGTTTCATAAATTACAAATGACTTGCTTCTTGTGTCAGATCAAGGCTACATCTCATTGCTAGATTACTTGATCTTAGTGCTGCGTTCAACACCATAGGTCATGAAATACTCATAGAATGATTACAAAAGTAGTAGTGAATGAAGAGGTATCATATCGATCCCAAGTGAAGTATGGAGCACCTCAAGGCTCAGTTGTAGGGCCATTACTCTTCACGCTTTACATGTTACCCTTGGGAGATATCATCAGGAAACATTGTTAGTTTTCACTGTTATGCTGATGATACTAAGCTCTATATTCCTTGGCAGCCCTGCAAAACATACCAATTTGAAAAACTAATGGAATGCATAGTCGATATAAAAAACTGGATGATGAGTAATTTCTTACTGCTAAATTCTGAAAAAAAAAACAGAGGTGTTTATAATAGGACCCAAAAACTCTTCATTTAATAACCTAGAACATTGTCTAAGACTTGATGGCTGCTCTGTCAATTCTTCATCAATAGCTAGGAACCTAGGTGTGTAACCACTGTAATAAGCACAAACTGGGCTATAATAAAATGTGAACACCATGTGTGTACATGATTGTGTTTTTGAAAAAAAAATTTTTTTGCCTGGTTAGTGAATAACTATAAATGTTAAATCACTTGAATAAGGCCATAAAACACATACAGAACATTGGTTCCCAGGACTTTTGAGAACTGGAGCTTGTTACCTAGAATTTTTCTTTCTAAATTATGTGAAAATCATCTTGTTTACTCACTCACAGAAAACAATATATTGATTAAAATTTTCTAAGACACTTTTTGTTGGTAAAAGTTATATGCGAGTAGGCATCAAATATCATGAATATCATTGTGATTTACACCTGATAAGACAAAGGCCTGCATAATGAGCTGCATAATGACACTGAGAGAGAGGAATTACAAGAAAGAATGTAAGGACAAAATAAATGTATATAATATTATGTTTGTAGAATATATTTAATTATCCCACAACATAATGTAATATCAACTTGCGAGTGCAGTTAAACAGTTTATTAGTATGGTGATGTAATAAGCCATTACAGGGCTAATTCCCAAATATGGCATCTCGCAAGTATAAAAAAAGAGGTGTGACAGACATCTAGGCAAGCATACTATTCCGGGTCCGGGAAGTGACGTCATTCCAGGGTGCTGGTCTAGGTTCAGGAGGTAAGGGCTTTGGTGGCAAATGCACTTTTTTTATGTTTGAATCAGGAAGGGTAATTGGGGACTCGTTTAACTTGCAGTGGTGGCTGAGGAGAATGTGGAGTGAACACATCATTGCGAGCCTTGTATTAGCACGTCCTGGAGTGCACTGCGCGGCGTGAGCTATTTACCGCAGTGTTACGAGGCGTGGAAGTGTTGCAGCAGGCTTTGCAGATTGTAGAAGCATTGACGACGTCTTTTCCCTTCAGAATCTGGGGTACCCGTGGTTCTTGAAGTCTTCTGGGTGGTGGTTTGACTGACAGTCTGCAGCGTTCACAACGGGTGGAGTGTTGTGAGAGAGCACAGGGGTTGCTGTGTTGATCTAATAGTCGGGACAAATCCCCCAGGTTCTGAAGTGGTGTGCGTGTGTGTGTGTGTGTGTGTGCATGTGTGTGTGTGTGTGTGTGTGTTGGGTGGGTGTGATTGTTGATTTATTTGATGCTACGATTTATTATTGAAGATCGTGTTGTATTTTATCAAATGGTGTTTTTTTTAATAAATTGTTTTGTACTATCATCGTGGTCTGTTATCTGACTCAGCCACTACGTATCTGCGTGCTTTGTATACCTGAACAATCTGTGGGTTCCCGGACCACTTCCGGGTGGCCTAGTCGGATCTAACCTAAAATCTCGAACTGCCACATTAGGAACAATCAAAGCTGACTTTGAAACTGAATTTTTTGCATCCAGTCATCTTATTTTCTACAAAAAAAACATTTATTGTTATTATTATTATTATTATTATTATTAATGTTAAAAAAGGACTAAGAATATTTTTTTTCAGGTTTTTTAGGGGGTGGGGGGTAAATTGAAAGAACAGCATTGTGTTACATTTGTTACGGTTACATTTATTCTTTACATTTATATTATTTACATCAAGCTTTTGAATGGTTGTGGCAATATGGAAAAAGTCAGTGCCAGGTCTTTTACCCTACCCTTAATTAGGAGGAGGTATGGAAAACGGATATATAAGGAGGACAAAACGGAAGCAGGGGGTGTGTGAAAAACAAAAAAAGAAATCTGAGTATTACCTGACGGCTCCATGACTGCGGCTGCTGCAGCTTATTGTGCGGGATTTGTGGGTGAGCATAGACCGGGTGCGATCCGAAGAAGATTGGTTTTGCATGACGGCCGGTCGCAACCTATCTGCATATCGGCGCGACAGATGAACCCAGTTCACTTGCTGCAGGTACTTTAAGATTTTAGCACCTTACGTAAAGTCACATTGGACATTCAAACGTCCTAACTTTTGTTTCCCCATAACATTGTTTATTCAGCAGCTGGCTGGACGCCCCTAACGCAGACTGATTCGTGCCGCTGATTTTACGCGCACGATCGCAGACGCATGCACGCGCACACACACACACACACACACACACACACACACCCACACGCTCAATCAACGGGATTAATATGGGTTTTGTGTAAACTTGGACTAAGACATTTTTTTTTTTGTCTTTTCTTTGCTTTTTGTTTGGTTTAAGAATTGAAGGACTGTTATTTCCTTATTTTCCTTCATTGTACTTTTTTCTTTTTTCGTTATTTTCCTTCTAAATAAAAAGTGTCAAAATGAAGGGAAGTGAAACATTGTAATTTTGTTTGTGTTTTTTATTTTGAATAACATCTTTTGACTTGAGAAAAAACTGAATCTGGTTGTGAGTGTTATTTAAAAGTATGTGTTTTTGTGTGGCTGGTACATTGTATATCTGGTGGGTTTTAGTTTGGGCTCTATCTTGAGTTATCTGGGAACCTAAAAACGAAAATAGTTATAGATTGACTTAACAAATTTTGGTCTTGTCTGGCGCCCGAAAAAATTTGATATTTAATTTTAACTAACTGAGGGAAAAAAACCTAGTTTGGTCTAACTGGAGGCCCGCCACCGCTACATGGTATAGTATTGAATATTGTCATTGAAACTTCATAATGTAGTCAGGAATTATAGTTTGGAAAAAGTCTTACTAGTAAAATGTTTACACGTTATGTGAAAACTAGTACAGGTATATAAATAAATAAAAAGAGACTTACTCATGTTTATGATCTCAGCTGAATAAAGTGCTTTTTTCTTTTTTCTGAGGAAAGCCAAATCTCAAATCCTGAAGTCCAAATCACATTTTTGGGGTGAATTATGTCTTATTCCTCTCATCGTGAACAAACGGTAAAATAAAAAACTTCAACAGTCTCGCCGCGTTGTTGTGTGGGCGTATTGAAGCCATGCGCTTCAGTGAAACATTAGAATCTCAAAAGCGCAGTGGCGTAGTCACATCAGGAGATAATGAAGGGATACGTGAAAAACGGACATCAGGTTTTCATATGGATTACTTTATCACAAAATATTTGTTTTCGGGAGCACTTGTTTAATTTAAAAAAAGACAATGTCAGGCTTTCTAAAGATATCTCTCTCATGCCTCTTTGTTGAGTATTCACTGAGTTACAGTTCATTTTAATGACGCATTTGTAAATTAAGATCACCGCAGATAAAGGCTGCAGACAGCACACCTTGTTTGCTATCTTTCTTTTATAAGTGCACAAAGTTCTGTTGTTATGTTTTTATACAGAAAAAGTAGACCCTTTACAAATTCTATTGATGTATTTATCTTATCTGTACGATCAAAACTGAAAGTGTAATTTAAGTTCTTTTCGGGGTTATCAGGACAAAGTGACTCATAACGCATATATGCATTAATTGACTTCAGAGGGTTAAATCAAACTTGCATGACAGGATAGGCACTAAACAAAAGTACCAAATGTATTTTTTCTGGTATCAGTGGGCCCCACAAACTCTTGGCATATCTTGTTTATGTTAAGGCTGTCCAGCCTGTCTTTTTGCAAAATGGATAGTAACAGACTGTTAAAGGGGGGTGAAATGCTAGTTTTCACTCAATATCCTGTTAATCTTGAGTACCTTTAGAGTAGTACTGCATCCTTCATAACTCCAAAAAGTCTTTAGTTTTATTATATTCATAAGAGAAAGATAGTCTGTACCGATTTTTCCCGGAAAAACACGACCGGCTGTAGGCGTGACGTGTGGGCGGAGCTAAAGAATCACGAGCGCCAGTAGGCTTTTGCGTTGAGAGCGTTTGGAAGCTGTGACTTTAGTGAGGACAAAACCAACCAAAACAAACCATGGCTAACAGTCAGATTCAGCGTATATTTATGATCTGGAATCAGATCCAGAGGCTGAAATTTAACAAGAGCAGCATCAGCAACAACGTCTCTATGTGGCATGTACTGAAACTGTATATATTTGCTTAGCGGTTTTGGAAAATGACTAAGTTCCACTTTGTCGTCTTTTTTTTTTTTTTTTTTTTAAGCTGTACATGTGGAAAGTGCAGTTTGATGACAACATCGCATGTTGTTTACTTGATGTGCTTACGCGCCGATAGCTAAATTAACAACACAGAAATATTTGAAGCAGTTTTACTCGTGCAGTTTGATGACAACATCGCATGTTGTTTACTTGATGTGCTTACACGCCGATAGCTTAGTTAACAACACAGAGATATTTGAAGCAGTTTTACTCACCGCATGCGGTTCCAACACACGATCATGACCCTTTTTCGTTGGGACTGCATTATCCTTAAGAAATAAACGATGTGCAAATCCGGCGTCAAACTGGGCCTTGTTTGTAAAACAAGCATCTTCGAAATGCAAGGGAACAAACACTTGCACAACTCCGCTGATGCTCTGTAAAAATAAACTCCATCCACTGGTCCCTTTATGCTGTTTCTCTTTTGCTAATCTGTGCAGGGTTGTCTTGCCCTGGCAACCAAAAACACACTCCTTTTGTGACATTTCGCGACGCTCTCGCTCTGATCAGTGAACGTCTGTTGTGCTCTCAGTGCTCTGCTATACCGGAGCATGCACTCTTCCGGCAGACGTGCCCTTAGGACCCATATAAGGAAATTCCGCTCCATCTAACGTCACACAGAGCCATACTCAGAAAAAACTTTCCGAAACTTGTGACAAACCGGAAGGAGTATTTTTGGAACAGAAATACTCCTTCAAACGTACAACTTAATTTTTGAAACTTTGTCCATGTTTAGCATGGGAATCACACTTTAGCATGGGAATTACACTTTTTTTTTTTTTGGCCCATTTTAGACCTAAGCCATGTCTTCAGTCTCCGCTATGCACTGAAGCTCCTCTCAGCTTCACATGAGGACACTGGCACCACCAACAAAATTCTGACAAGGACCTCAACTTGGTCGACCCCCGTAATGCCACTGGCATTCCCCTGAGGACCTATGCAACCTCTCCACTGCTGCTAAAGGGATATTTCTGACAAAAGAGGGGCAACAGTACTGAGAGAGAACCTCTATGGAACTCAGGGTACTCAACTATTGATTCAGTAAACACCCCAGTCAGAAGGACACTCTCTAAGTTTTCCAAGTCTTCAGACTGACAAGCAATGCAATATCATGTTCAGTGTCAAAGTCGATTAATCTGTGATGAGCACGATATTGCATAGCTTGTCAGTGATCTACGGTTCTATCTATTAAATGCTGCTTCATTTGAAAGCAGGTGATGGCAATTTAGCGGTAATCAGGGAACCAGATTTACTGACTAGATGCGCATGAACATATCGTTAGATATATCGCCCAGCCCTAGACTGTCTTGATTGAAACGGTCATCAAACTGAACTTACACACAATCCAGTACTTTAAAGAACTCTGCCCTGTAATGATCCACTGCTTTGCCAGCAAAGCGCCTTGAATTTGCGGTCTCAGTGGAGTCAACTGATTCAGTGAAGACAACCAATGCTGTAGCTTTCTTATACAGCTCAAGATGGCTCCTGTCATTTCTCTTTCTCTGAAGGGAGGATTGGACACAATCTACTGCAGCCTGCATACCAGATACAGTCTGGGTCTTCTTCTGCAGTGAAATGTTTAGGCACTCAAGCTGTCCAACCACAGCAGAAGCAAGTGTGAGGCCCAACACAGTCTTACCTTTGCTGGAGTGCTCAAATAAGCCACTGGCAGTTGAAGCTGTCCTAGATACACTTTTGGCCATCTCCTCTAGGCTGCCAAGCACCTGCTCATACTACCCTAGCACAGCTAATATAGCAGAATTGCGCACAGTCCACCTGGTTGGGGTTTCAGTAGTGATGGGTACATTTTCAGAGGTAACTATGTTTTCAAACATTCTCTTAAATCTTCCTGACTGACTAAAAATGATGCCTAACATGTGCCTGTGGCTCATACTGTGGAGGTACCAGATACGGTCCAGTGGACGGAGCAGTGCCAACAGACCTATCCGGGTTAAGGCTGCCCTGTGTGGCGGACCGCTCCTGGACTCTCCTAACTTTTCTCTCCCCTTTCTGTTGCAGACCAATGCGTCTGACAGGGGGCTGGGTGCGGTCCTGGAAGGGGAGGACCATCCGGTGTTGTACATTAGTCGGAAGCTCTTGAAGAGAGAGACTAGGAACAGCACCATAGAGAAGGAGTGTTTGGCCACCAGTTGGGTGGTCCTCAACCTTCGCTATTACCTCCTGGGCCGGGAGTTCACCCTCTGCTCAGACCACGCACCTCTTCAGTGGCTCCACCGCATGAAGGATACCAACACGGTATCTAGCTTTACAACCATTTAAGTTCAAGGTGGTTCACAGGCTGGGGGGCGCAGATGGCTGTGGCCGACTTCGTCTCCAGGAATGGCTTCCCAGCCTGAGTCGGGTGGTGGGGGTATGTGGCTGGGGAGGCATGGTTCAGCGAGGTCTGCGACGGGAGAGCAAGTGAGGAGACGAGCAGTGGTAAGTGGGGCAAGTGAAAAATGATTAACACCTAGATCTCGTTGCAGTGATTGGTGTGGGGAACTGGTATTTAAGCCAGCTGAGGACCGGTGAGAAGTGAGAGAACTGGGGACTCGTGCGAATGAGAAGCTGCGGAACTTCAAACCTAAAGACACGAAGAGTACAGTAGTGTAAAGTAGAGAAATACTTTGAAGTGCCTGCGCATGTGGCGCGATTGTTTAGTTTTTTTCTTATTGTTGAATATAGTATCCCATGAGCCTCAGCACGCCGACCCCAGTCTCCTTCCTCTTTACATTAACGAACATTGTTACAGCGCCACAATGCACATAGAGAGCTAATGGCTGCTGTATAAGGGTTCCCAGACACATTGCCGCTTTGCCCCCCACCAGGTGTGTGAACTTTTCCGCGGTGCCTGGTGGTGGCACAGTATGGCCCCTCAGTGGATGGCACTCCTCCGCCGCCTGGTGGACGGCGACGGCTCCTCTGGTTTCAGGCAGCCAGCAGGAGTCCCCCGTTCCCTGCTCTTCCCCATTCTGGTGGATGGTGCCGACTCTTCCGCTCCCTCACGGACGGCAGCCACCCCTCCACATCGCAGGCGGCCAGCAGCGAGTTGGTCCGTCCCCCGGCAAATCACTCCAGCCCACCGCCTTGAGCATCCACAGCGGCACACTCCCTCACCTCTGCTAGATGGCACTGCAGGGTTAACCCCAGCGGCGAGGGATCTTCAGCAGCACGTCCCTCCTTCCTCCCAAGTTTCGGCACCAGTGTAACAATATAAAAACTCCATAATCGGCGGGGACCAACAGACATTTAAAATGAAAGCTTTAATAATAAAATAAACACAAAACAAAATGCGGACTGTGTGTTTGTTGGTGGTGGTGAGGTAAAAGGGGAGTAGGCAGTGGACCAAAGCACCGTGAGGCAAAGCAGGAGGAACTCGATATGTTTAAAACTTTTTTTGTTGTTGCTCCGATTGTATTTGTATTGTTTTATTAACACAAATTCTTAAATATTAATAAAAATAAATACAACTATATCAGTGAAAAAAACTATATCGGTCGACCACTAATTATAGTGCTATCAGACCTAAGTCATTAATATGTCTTTAGGATATAAAGGAAAAGAAATTCAAGGCATGTCAAAACATCTCCAGGGCCCCAAAATCCTTCAGAGCTCAGAGGGTTAAAACTCTGTAAGCCTAATGTAACATTACAAAAAACCAGTCATTAAGGATGGATTAAAGATAAAAAAACAACCTCCTTGTTCCTCGCCTTTTTTTTTTATGTTTTATGATCATTGTTAGTTTTCTGTAGGGCTGTGCGATATAGACAAAAAACCTAACTTGATTTCTTTGATAAATTTTGCGATTTCTATTTTAATCACGATTTTAACATACACAGACATGATACTGCATTCAGTATGAATTTGAAACATATTTCCAACAGAAAACCAATTAGAGCTTTTAAAGTTGTCTTGAACAGACATAAGTCAAAATAATCACCTAAGTAAAGGTGTGAAAAAAATGGCTCATTGTAGCGGTGACTTGAAATATATTTGTTGCGCCCTGTTCACACGAACTTGTTACATCCATGGATTTTCTGTTTCCTTATTTGGTCATGTTCCTTTTCCTGTTTGGTTGATTTGATTAATCCCCAATTGTCTCCATTCCGGATTGCTTCCTTCATGTTTAAATACCCTGTCTTTTCAGTTCCTCCTTGTCCGTGATTAATGTATTGTATGTTATTGTATAGTTATGCTGGATTTGCCCTTTCTCCTGCGATCATTAAAAGAACCCTTTTATATTTCTCCTTCCTCGTGTGCCTTCATTCACACACCAGCAGCTGTGACAGGACTATACATATAGTATGTGTATGCAGTTGAGAAGCAGCAGCAAGAGCGCATTATTGAAGTGTGAAAGGACAAAGATTTCCTTTACTTTTGAATAAAACCAGACTCAAGTCCTCAGATACACGATGCTCTCGCCCAGAGAGAGTGTGTGCACTTAAAACCCGTCTCTCCTCTAGCTCAAACTGTGTCCCGTGAAATCACAAATCTGTCTATGATCATGCAAATGCACCAAAGACGAGATGTGTGAACCTGGCTTTACATAGGCCTATGCGCAGTCTCCTCTGTTCTTCCGCTCCATTTAGGCACGCTGCATTCTGATTGGATCAGGGTGGTCGGGGCAGCTGAAAAACGTGCTATGAAGTGATTTAGAAATCACACACACTCAAATTGTTACCTTATGAAAATTTTGATTAACCGCACAACCCTATTCCTAACTGATGACAAAGAATTGACAGAGCAGCCATCAAGTCTTAGACAGCTTACTAGGTTATTACATGCAGAGTTTTCAGGTCCTATTATCAACACCTCTGTTGATTTAAAAAAATAATTTTTCAGTATTTTACTGTAAGAAATTACTCGTCGTCCAGTTTTTTTATATTGAATATGCATTCCGTTCATGTGCAGCAAAGAAACAAAGAGCACTGTATTTCCTGATGATATCTCCCAAGGGTAACATGTAAAGCGTGAAAATTAACAGCCCTAGTACTGAGCCTTAAGGTACTCCATACTGCACTTTTGATCAATATGATAGCTCTTTATTCACTGCTACGAATTAAGGGTCATACAGACTGTTTCTGGCTACACGGTACGGAGCATAAGCCCAAGCCCACCGATGACGGAGAGCTAATGAGCCTTACCCATCAGACCAAGTGCGAGAGCCGGCTACAGTGCCCACCACAATGGAGAGCCACGAACGTGTGAGTGTGGAGTCGAGCTCCTCCCCCTTCATCGCGGCTGAGCTTAATATGGAGCACCAAAATGTGCAAAATGCAGAAGTGGATCTTATAGATGGGGAACCGGAACTGGAAATTGAAATGCCCCCTGTCTTCTCTGTCGTCTCTGTTGGTCCCCTCAATGCCTGTTGCAAGAAAGTGTTCTCCAGTGCCTGCTCCTAGAAAGTGTCCAGCAGTCCCAGCTCCTAGAATGTTCCCTCCTGTGGCCTCTCCTCCAAAATGCCTGTCCTCCCACAACACTCCTGCCTCATCATCTGGCAGCCCCTTTGCTTGCCCTCAGCCCACCATCATGCAGTGCGTGCCCCATGGGACTGCCATCCTCCAGGCTCACTGTGGTCGATGCCTCCAGCCTCCTCGGCCAGGACTCCACCTTGGCTACTAGCTCCCTCCACCATCAATCATCGATCCATCAGCTCCGCCTGGCTCTCTCATCCCTCCAGCTCCACCTTGGTCTGGTGTCAACCATTCTGCACCTTGGGACTCCACTCCTCTGGCTTCGCTTCATCCCTCTGTCTCTGTCAGGCTCCTCCATCCGCTCCTCTCCACCTTGATTCTCAGTCGCTCTGGCTCCGCCGCAGATCCCTGGCATCCCCCTGACTCATTGGCTCCACCACAAGCTCCTCCTCCACCCGCTCCACCGCCGTTGGTCTCCCCCTGGAGTCGGCGGCCATTCCTCCTCCATGGCTTCTCCCACTGTTGGCTTAACCTTGGGCCACTGTTATGGCTGTGGCCTGGGTCCAGCTAGACTCCTCCTGCTCCAAACGCTTCCTGTCTCCTCCCTCTGTCATCTCTTTCCTGGGTACAGGAGACTTGTTGTCAGGATTGGATTTATTTTGTCATGCGTTTCAATTCCTGTTTTACTTTATTTAGTCTGTTTCCTGTCCTTGTTTAGTTTGATTGTTAATTGATTCCCTGTACCTGCATGTCCCTCGTTATACTGTGTTTATTAGCCTTGTCCTTTCAGTTCAGTTTTGTGGGGTCTACCAATAACGTCTTCTTGTTTTCCATGTTGGATTTATCCATGTTGGATTAACAAAGTCTTTTCCGTTTATCCTTGGCTCCTCAATATTTTATATTTTTTTGTAAATTGAAAAGTAATGTGCTACTTTATTAGTTACTTGAAAAAAGTAATATGAATACATAACTTGTGTTACTTGTAATGGGGTACCTCCAACAAGGTTTTAGCACATCTGGTCACTTCTGAAAGCTGATTACAACTGTGGATGGCATAATAGTTAAAAGCAGACTCCCCTTGTTTTGTGTGAACCTAAATCTAACTGGAAGCTGGTGTAAGGACCTGAGGACTGGTGTGTTGTGCTCAGATTTACTGTTTCTTACAAGAATTCTGACAGCAGCTCCCTGGATAAACTGCTGCTGTCTTCTTGGGAAAGCCAGTGAGGAGACTATTACAATAGTCCACCTCCCTGCTCGTGAACAAGGCATGAACAAGTCTTTACTGGAAACAAAACATCTAATTAAGGCTAGGTAAATCTGGGTATCCTCTGCATAGCTGTGATTGGCAATTTGGTTCTTTCTCATTATTTGACTTAGTGGGAGCATATACAAGCTAAAAATGATGGGGCAAGAACTGAGCCTTGTGGGACTCCACATGTCATAAACCAGGGTTCCTCAATTGGGAGCCCACAAGACAAAAATATTTGGCCCGTGCTAATTTAAAATAAAGTGGCATGAAAATTCAAATGCAGCATTAGAAAGTGACAATAACTAACATCGTGTCTACAGTGGATGCGAGCGGTGCGTTGCCACACAACAAAATTCAACAGAACTTATTATAATCAGTGATGCGGTCTACACTTGATGCTACACAGCATGTCACGACAAATACCTGACAGAAAACTGCTGAATCATTCTATTTATGACATGCTTTCACAAATTAAAATTATTTGCAATGCTTTGTCTCATCCAGTGTAGATATACGATGTGACAGCAAAAACATGGTCAGTGTGATGTAAAGAAAAGTGGACACTGAAAATAAAAAAGTGGCATGACATACAGCCATACATTTGTTCTCTGCATTTAACCCGTCCAAAGTGCACATGCAAAGCAGTGAACAAACACACACCGTGAACACACACCCAGAGCAGTGGGCAGCCATTTAAGCTGTGGCACTTAGGGAACAGTTGGGGATTCGATGCCTTGGTCAAGGGCATCTCTGGTATTGCCAGCCCGAGACTCAAACCCACAACCTTACATTAGGAGTAAAACTCTCTGACCACAAGGCCATGACTTCCTCCTCACCATAGATGATTCAAATATGAATAGAAGGTACAGTTTTGAGTGAGTGATACCATCTGTGAGTTTGCATAAGCATAATTTATTTTCAAGATTTGATGTAAAATTTCTATTGTTGCTTTCACTATGGCTATAAAGCTCATGCAAAATTATATTCAAATTTCTGTTTAATTTAGTGTTTTTGTGAAAATATACTTTAATAACAAATAACTGTAACACTTTACAATATAGATTTGTTAATGTTTATGTATGAAAGTTTATTAGCATGTTAGTTAATTATTGTAAAGTGCTACATAATGTATTTCGAGTGTTCACTTGAAAAAAATAAGTCGCCCCCCTTAAGAAATCTAAAATAAATTCCCCCTACACGCACGCAGAATGTATTATATCCCTCCTCTCGACGCTCCACTCCAGTTCAGCGGGAGGCGCTAAACACATACGTTTGTTTGACAAACACCATTAAACCTCAGAGGAAGAAGATTAGTTTCACCGCACTCTCTGTGGTTGTGTCGTGATGCTTGTTAAATAAAATCTGTTAGAAATATTTCTGAAAGTTTTTGAATCAGGTCAGTAAATACCTGTAATATTTTCATCATTATATTCGTGACTGATTTTTTAAGCGAGCAAGAATATCTGGAGGAGTTTATCATCTGAACTGAGATCTGCTGCTGTGAAGATGGAGTTTGTTAAAGAAGAGAGTGAGGAGGACACGAGTGGACTAGAAACCAGCTCAATAAAACTCGAGGAATCAGAAACTTTGAGAATAAAAAACGAAATCCCAGAAACCTGGAAAATAAAATCAGAGGAGCCAGAAACATTGAGAATAAAACAGGAGGAGCAAGGAGGTTGGTTTTTATTCTTCATTCATCTTTGATGATTGTTTGTGACATATTTACGTGTGCAAAGCTTTAACCCTCTGCAGTCATCCTCATTCTTATATGGTTAGCAAAATTCATTTTAAAGTTCATTTTAAAATGTAATATGCAAAATGATAATGCAATATGTAAAATAGCAGTGTATTACTGTATTTAGATGTACAGTTTACCACGCATGTGTGCAAAATTTTAGCAAAATTAAAAATCATTCAATTCTATAAATTTATGTTTGCCATTTTCTAAACTAGTTTTAATATGTAAATCAAAAACATTTTAACAATTTAAAAGTTGTACAATTAAAATTATATCGTATTACCCAAATTGATAAGATATGTTCAGTATGTCCAAGCAAAACTGTAGCAATTGAATTGCAAACTGAAATGCATTTTTTCCTGAATGCATTTAGACTTATTCATCGTGATACTGCGTAATAATTGCAGCAACAACTTAAAAATGATCCGAAATCAATATTTGAGTAATTACATAACCAGCCAGTGTTCAAAACTATCGCCTTATTTTAGCCCAATTCACTATGGTTAGCTTATAATCATGTTTTATAATTTCAGTGCTATAGGTATGTTTTTAGTGGGAAATTAGAGCATGCCCCTGCGTTATTACGTCACGTCTATAAACATGAAGTTGTTCGGCTACTAGGCTACCGCATGTGAGGATCCTGCAGGTGGATGATCGTTTATATATAAAGGCTATAGCCTTTCCCACAGCAGCTAGAATAATTAAACAAATTTTGATGGACGATTGTAATTCAGAAAGAATTGTGTGTGAATGAAACAAGTAACTGAAATTATATTCAGTAGAGAAGAACAGTAAATAAGCTCATCTCTAGGTCTGTAGCTATCGAATATTTTAGTAATCGAGTATTCTACCAAAAATTCCATTGATTAATTGAGTAATCAGATAAAATATGTTTTTGCTTAATTAAAGTGCAATATTAATTATGCAAGAGAAAATAATACTCTATTCTATTTATCTTTTAATTATTGAAAATTAAGCAAACTTAACTTTTTGGTAAACAAGGGGATTTGCTATTAAAAATAAAACATGGAAGAAATGTTGTGTGATTAAACCTTAAAACTAAATGTTAGAATTTTTTTTTTTTTTTTTTTTTTTAAGAAGTAGGCTATGTACATTCTGCTGAACAATAGTAATACATCTCTGGCAAATACTTGTCTTTAAACTAAACCAGACTTTTATTTTGACGGGTTGATGTTTAGAGTTCTGTGTATGTGATATGACGCTAGTTTTACTCAAATCAAATGGTCAAATGCTCACAAAGTGACTGTCAGAGCAGTTCTGGAGATGTTCATGTGTTCACGTCCTTTTTTTAGTGAGACACTGAAATCACCGCAAGTGTCATACGCACTTCACTGTGTCAGACCTGCCAACATGTACGCATTTTTCGTACTCTGCATGCATTTTGACCCATGTTCAAGTTCAAGTTTTACTACTAGTTTTACATGGGGTCGTTAGAGAAATCTGCGTTTCACAGACGTACTTGGTGATTTTAATCCCGTCCGAATTTGCCACGTGTGTGTTTTTCACACACAACCTCTGTGATAATTCCAGAGCAAATTACCTACCGTTTTTCAGCAAACTCAGTGATCCTCTGAGAAAACTAATCCCGTCCGAATGCGAATGTCTGTGATTGCCGGTGATATTTTATTTCACAACGCGTTTCCTTGTGTGTTTTGGCCAACGTGAATTACCGTAGATGCTCTTACAGCGCGGATGTTTGATATATTTGCTTAGCGGCAAATAAATAATAATAAAAAAATAATACAAATAATAAAATCAAGAGCAAGATCGCGTAAACTGTTAATACCGGCTATTGTAATATCAGCATCAGGTAAGATTACTCACGATCATTTATTTACTTTGTTACATAATGTTTTAATTACATTTAATAAAAAAAAAAAGGAAAACAAGTTAAACTAAAGGAATCACACATTAACATGGTTTTGCTATACTAGCCATTTAGTATTTATTGTGTAATAATGAAAATCACAGACGTCAGGTGGTAAGAATCAAAACTCAAACGTAGTTTAGAAAACTAGTCCCGTCCAAATAGTGCTTAAGGAAAATAAAAAAGTTTTTAGCAAGGATTTAAAAATAGACAAGGAAGGGGCCAGTCTGATCTCTAAAGGCAGGGTATTCCAGAGTCGTGGCCCAGCCACTGCAAATGCACGCTCCCCTCTACGCTTTAGCCTAACGCGAGGGACCACCAACAGAGCCTGGTCATAGGAACGTAGGTTTCTTGATGGAGTATAAGGATTAAGAAGTTCAGATAAATAGACAGGAGCTTTGTTATGAAGGGATTTATAAATGAAGAGGAGAATTTTAAAGTCTATTCTCTGAGAAATTGGCAACCAGTGAAGGGATCTGAGAATTGGGGTTATGTGTTAATGTTTACAACAGTTTAAAAGAAGTCTGGCTGCAGCATTTTGGACAAGCTGAAGACGTGCAATTTGAGATTTAGATATACCGCAATATAAAGAATTGCAGTAATCTAGACGCGATGTAACAAATGCATGAACAGCCATTTCTAGAGTTTTTGGAGTGAGAACGTTTTTCATTTTAGAGCGTAAACGAAGCTGATAGAAACTGGATCCAATAACAGAAGAGATATGTATATCAAATTTTAAGTGTTGGTCAATAGTAATACCTAGGTTCTTCACCCGTGAGGATCTAAAAACGGATAAACTATCTAGCTCAGGGCTTATACTCTGAGAGTTCTCATTAGGACCGAAAACAATTACCTCGGTCTTGTCCTAGTTTAAGAAGAGGAAATTTTGGGCTAGCCATAATTTAACCTCCTCTAAACATTGGAGAAGAGAAGTGATCGCAGTGGAGTTTTTTTTCTTAACTGGAAGCATGTACAGAGAGAATAGAGAGGGAGCTAAAATAGAGCCTTGTGGAAGGCCACAGGTCAGAGGAGCAGGGGAAGAGAAAAAATTTCCCAGTTTCACTAAAAACCTTCTGTCAGATAGGTACGACTGAAACCATTTCAGAGCGTTTGCTTTTAGACCTACCCAGGACTCTAATCTAGATAATAGTATGGAGTGGTCTATGGTATCAAAAGCGGCTGATAAATCTAAAAGAATAAGAACCACAGAGTCCCCGGACTCAGTGGAGAGGTAAATATCATTTAACACCCTCAAAAGGGCGGACTCAGTGCTGTGAGCCGACTTAAAACCAGATTGAAAAACCTCATAAATAGAATTACTGGTCAAAAAGTGTTGAAGTTGATTCAGCACAATTTTCTCTAAAACTTTTGAAATAAAAGGCATAACAGAAATTGGACAAAAAGTTTTTAGAACAGTGTGGTCCAGTGAAGGCTTCTTGAGAAGAGGAGTGACTGTAGCAACTTTAAAGTCGGCAGGAACGGAGCCAGTTTGGAGACACTTATTAATAAGAGACAACAGACCTGACCCAATCGAATCAATAATTAATTTGGGGTGAATGATATCGCTAGAACAGTATGAGGGCTTAAGATTGATGGGTTCAAAAGCATCCAAAAATGCAGATGAAGATGACATGATAGGAGAGATGGTTAAAGTTAAAGTGGGGCAGACACCAAGTCTTAAGTTAGTAATTTTGTCACTAAAATATCTCAAGAAGCTTTCACAGAGAGCATCAGAGGCAACAGGCAAGGTGTTAACAGAAGGATTGGTAACAGATTGAATAATTGAAAACAAAACCTTAGGTTTAGAGTGATTAGTTTCAATTATGTTGGAAAAGTATGCAGCTTTTGCAGACTTAGCTGCAGACTGGTATGAAGTAAGAGAGTTTCTGAACATTTGAAGAGAGATATGCAGCCTGTCTTTTTTTCCATTTTTCTCCATTTTTCCATCTTTTTTCCATTTACGTTACGACCCATAAGTACGCTTGTACGATTCGCTGCTCTCTAGGTACGCATTTTGTTGCATCTCGCATTTCGCCGATTTCAGTTTCTATGCAATCTATGACGCTGATTCTGCTGCTGATCCACAGCGTGTAAGTGGAGTGAAAAGCTTTCGGCCAATCAGAGCGGTGCATGTTAACCCACCGCCCACCTGCCCCTCCTATCCACAAGCTTAGTTGGCAGTTAAGTGGTGGAATGGCTTGAAATCTAGAAGGTTTTAGACATGCCAGGTGCTGATTAACGTAAGATAAAGGTAACAGTTAGGCTATGTTTAGCCTAATTGAATTTATGGACATTAGAAATTACCTTGACCTGACATCATAACAAGCAGTCCAGCTGTGACGAGCTCAGTTCATATCACGCGTTCATGTAGGCTAACATGTAAGGGTGGCCCTGCCAATAACGCACCTAAAAGCTGTCACAAAGAACCGGCAAAAGTAATGTTTATGAATATTTTATGAATATAATTATTAATAAACAAGTGTTTTCTGTATCAATGTCGTGTCATCTGCAAAGATAAAGTTGACGATGCTGTCTAGCGATCTTCGCAGTAGTGAACGCGCCAGAGAAATGCACATTTCATATGGATTAACGTTACATAAGCAGAGAGCAGTCGGTTTTATTTCGTTTTGAAGTGTTCTGTTCAACCCTCTTGAGTCGGTTAACGCGTATACGCGATATGATTCATTTTCTCCTGATAACCCCGAAAAGAACTTAAATTACGCTTTCAGTTTTGATCGTACCGATAAGAGCAATATCGAATCTGTAAAGGGTCTACTTTTATTTGTATACAGACATAATAACAACAAAACTTTGTGCACATAAAATAAAGATAACAAACAAGGTGTGCTGTCTTCAGCCTCTCAACTAAGAGACATGAGAGAGATATCTATAGAAAGCCTGGCATGTCTACTTTTAAACTAAACAAGTGCTGCCGAAAACAAATATTCTGTGTTAAAGTAATCCATATGAAAACAACGCGATGTCTGTTTTTCACGTCTCCCTTCATTATCTTCTAATTCGACCACGCCCCCGCGCTGAATGCTCTATTCAGATTCTAATGTTAAATAACGTTTTTATTTTACTGTTTGCTTCGCGATGAGAGGAATAAGATATAAGTCACCCCAAAATGTGATGTGGTTGAGTATTTGAGATTTGGATTTCCTCAGAAAAAAAGAATGAAGCACTTTATTCAGCAGAGATAATAAACATGAGTAAGTCTCTTATTATTTACTTATATACTTGTACTAGTTTTCATATAACGTATAAACATTTTACTAGTTAGACTTTTTCCAAACTATAATTCCTGACTAAATGTATAATTAAGTGAAACATTATGAAGTTTAAATAACAATATGCAATACTATACCATTCAAAAGCTTGATGTAAATAATATAAATGTAACAAATAAATGTAACTGTAACAAATGTAACAAACAATGCTGTTTCAATTAATTCCCCCGAAAAAAAAATATATATATATATTCTCAGCTCTTTTCAACATTAATAATAATCTATTAATATGAGCACAGAGATGTTTAGTTCTCTGGTGACAAGAAAAGTCATGATTGCCTCCAAAGGCAGCATTTGTTACAAAGAGACTTTCACTGATGCACTACTTAAAAAAGCCAAATCTGCAAAAGTTTAAACACTTTGCATGGAAAATTTGTTTTTAACAAACTGATTTTGATATTGATAACTGCTGGTTTTGCACATTTATTTAATGTTTTGATTTATTTATTTAGAAATAATGAAAGAAAGAATTTAGACTATCTTTATTTATCATGCACCTTTTTGATTAACAACTTTGCAGACTGTTTTCATTTACGGATAGCTATGTTATAAACTGCTAAAGAGATATTTTTTAAAAACCCATATGAAGTACTTTTTAAATGGCCTATCAGTTTTAATAAAGAAAAATAGGCATTATAAATGTATAGGTTTAAAGTATAGGAGACATATAGGAAATAAAGACAAAAGCAAACAATTCAGTCAAACGTATGCTACAAAGCCAGTGGCTCAAATGTCAGAAGTATAGGTCGACTGATATATCGGTTTTGCTGATTAATCGGCATGGTAGTTGATTGCTGGTTTTCCTGCTTCATCCATTGCTGGAGCGGTTGAGAAGGCTCTGTTTACAGTGTGAGAGTGGCCTCTAGTGGTTGAAATCACTGACAGCATGTGCTGTAACGGAAAACAGTGACACAAGTCGGCAGCACAACTTTCGAGCAAAATGAGAAAGCATGTTTTTTTTTTTTTTTTTTTTAAATAGCTGATTTTCGTTTTTTTGCAGAATCTGTTCATTGAGATCACGAAGAAGCCTCTCCGTGTTTGAGAAGTATTGGTATATTTAAAAATGTACATTTTGACGTTGAAATCTACCAGTTTTTCAGAGAGACTAGAGCGCGCAGTAGAGGCGTATCATTGTCTGTGTATTTCCATACTAGTTAAGCTGGCTGTTGTTTCTTTTGTTTTTGCCCCGCCCTCCAAGGGAAGCGTGACTACTAATTATGCAGCTCTCTGGCCGGCTCTAGCTGATATAAAAATTCAATGAAGATGGATGCCGCAAAGATTATTGCAGATGAGCTGAACCGTGGCATTTACACCTGAAATGTTTTGAAGTACTTGTTCGACAAGACGGATGCTTATGAACAAGCGCTCACTGATTCACAAGGCAATCTGAGCAACGATGAAAGCGGCATGATAAGACTGTATAATATCCCTAATCTACAACTGAGCGAAGATGAAGACGAGGAAGAATGTATTGGACTGGCGTCAGACGAGTTGGACCGTAAGATATCAGAGGCTATATCGATAGTAACATTTGATGGGGATAAAGACAGAGAAAGTGTGCCCGAATTACGTATTTCATTGGAGGCAATGAGATCTGCAAGAATACTTTTGTTTCTTATGGGGTGAGTTTCCATAAACGTCAAAGTTTGTCATTTTGTGTTCATTCTAAGAACACGTACACGTTATCTCATGTTTTGTCCATGTTTAGACATTACATTAGTTACTTGCATTTACGCATTACTTTAAGTGTTTCCTGCGTGAGGTAATTTTTTGGTGTACGTTGCCATGATGTTCACCTGCTGCTCAAAACTACTAAGATACCTCAGCGTTTCACAGACTGTGAAATGACAGGTTACATGTTCTTTTCAATAAAATCCATGCAAAAGTTAGTATCAGATAATTTTAGGTTACAGTATAAGATGTACTGAATATTCTTCAGTTTTATCCAAAACAGAAATATGACGAATAGAATATCAGACCTCTGTCATATGGCCAAAAATAAATGCAAAAAAAAAAAAAGCTTTTTGCATAGTTGTTTGCATTTGTAAGATATGATATGGTAGCACTTTGAAATAAGAGTCCAAATGTAGCATTAAGATTAATGAAAGCTGTGTAAGTATTGCTCCTTTTCAGAGTAGAGCCCTATGATTTCTGGGATGTGGAAAATGTGGAATCACGGAATCCAGTCATAAAACGGAATTCACAGTTTAAGGTGGAATGTCACGGAATTTGTCAAATTTTTTAATTAATCAAAAGTAGGTCATTACACTTAAATGAAATCATGATATGGAATAGTATCTGTAACTATTAAGCTGCAAATGTCAATTTAAATATGAATCCTGCATGTTCTGTGTGTTAATGAATGGTGCAGACGCAAGGTTTCATTTGTTAATTTACACACACACTGAAGTGCGCGTGATGCGCGCAGTGGTTTCAACTTCTGCTGTTTCACTAAATGAGGATGTAAACACATGAATAGAACTGCTCTGACAGTCACTTCATGAGCATCTGACCATTAAATTTGAGTAAAATTAGCATCATATCACACATACAGAACTGTAAAGGTATTCATGGCAACCCATCAAAATAAAACTCTGGTTTGATTTTAAGTCTATTTTTAGTAGAATGTTCTATTATTATTATTACTACTACTAGTATGGTTCAGTATAACTCATCCGTTTAAATTATATTAAGACTTAAAGTTCTGCATAATTAAGGGCGTGGCCACTTGAGTGACAGGTGGATTGCAGATGGGTCAGTGACGTTTTAGAATTTCAAAACAGTAAAAAATAAAAATGAAAAGACAAATTAAATCTAGCATTTTTTTTGTGTAATTCTGTGTGTATATTTTTTGTTTTTATAAGTGCCCTTTATAAAAAAAATAACAATATATGACATTTTAATGTGTTTCTTTGTATACAGTCCTTGAAAATGTCATACGGTAAAACGAAGTGATTTTTAGAAATAAATTAATATTGTTTTTCATGACACGGTTAAATACAACCAAGAATGTAATAGTTGATCTGTTAGTATTCTATAACAAATTGCAAAATATAAACACCTACACCACAAATACTACATATTTTGTATTGTAACGACTAAAGCATGTCATCTATGGACATTTGTTCAATTTTTTTGCTAGAAATTAGTCAAAAATGCCTTGAAGTTATGTATATATATATCATACTAGCTCTCCTCCATTATTTTCATGAACCATGTAAACAAAGTATTTATTTTTATTTCTTTTAAAATCCAATGTTTTGCCATATGACATATTTTGTTTTACTGTATGACATAGTACAATTTCAATGTTTCATTGCATTTTTTATGTAATAAATTGATGTAGGCCAATTCAGAATGATTTCAAAGAAACACAAGGCATCTCAAGTGAACCTTTTATTAACAGTAGAATATATATTCCCCACACTTGGAACATTTCTTTTCTCAACTCTCTTTCAGGTCAAGGAACACATAGGACGTGCTATATGTAATACATGACAATATTAGTCAGATTTACAACAATGAGATAACGTAGAAAATTCAGTTTTTAACATTCAGTGGGCGGAGGTCAGTCAAAAAACTGTTTTAGTGACATCATTACTGCAGGAACTAACGGGTCGTTCGTTGTAGATGAATTCTGTTAAATAAAATATCTCGCTTGGCATTGAACTTTGAGCTTTAGAATTTTACAGATAATATTTATACTCCTAACAACAACATTACACACTAACTGAAGTTTAAAACATGGGATCACGCAGAACGGGACCTTTAAAGCCTTTTTGGATGAAATTTTTTATAGATAAAAACCATGACCTTGATGTGACCTTTGGCCACAAATTCAGATACTGCACTCTGCCATTGGATGACCTTACACAACTAAAACACTATTGCAAAAGCAAAGTGCAGTATCTGAAAACTAAATCAGATAAAAAAAATTAAAGGGGGGGTGAAATGCTATTTCATGCATACTGAGTTTTTTACACTGTTAAAGAGTTGGATTCCCATGCTAAACATGGACAAAGTTAAAAAAATTAAGTTGTACGTTTGAAGGAGTATTTCTGTCCCAAAAATACACCTTCCGGTTTGTCACAAGTTTCGGAAAGTTTTTTTCGAGTTTGGCTCTATGTGACGTTAGATGGAGCGGAATTTCCTTATATGGGTGCTAAGGGCGCGTCTGCCGGAAGAGTGCACGCTCCGGTATAGCAGAGCAATGAGAGCACAACAGACTTCACTGATCAGAGCGAGAGCGTCGCAAAATGTCACAAAAAGAGTGTGTTTTTGGTTGCCAGGGCAAGACAACCCTGCACAGATTACCAAAAGAGAAACAGCATTAAGGGACCAGTGGATGGAGTTTATTTTTACAGAGCATCAACGGAGTTGTGCAAGTGTTTTTGTTTGTTCCCTGCATTTCGAAGATGCTTGTTTTACAAACAAGGCCCAGGTTTACGCTGGATTTGCACATCGTTTATTTCTTAAGGATAATGCAATCCCAACGAAAAAGGGTCACGATCGTGTGTTGGAACCGCAGGCGGTGAGTAAAACTGCTTCAAATATCTCTGTGTTGTTAACTTAGCTATCAGCGCGTAAGCACATCAAGTAAATAACATGCAATGTTGTCATCAAACTGCACGAGTAAAACTGCTTCAAATATCTCTGTGTTGTTAACTTAGCTATCAGCGCGTAAGCACATCAAGTAAACAACATGCGATGTTGTCATCAAACTGCACTTTCCACATGTACAGCTTAAAAAAAAAAAAAAAAAAAAAAAAAAAAAGACGACAAAGTGGAACTTAGTCATTTTCCAAAACCGCTAAGCAAATATATACAGTTTCAGTACATACCACATAGAGACGCCTTTGCTGATGCTGCTCTTGTTAAATTTCAGCCTCTGGATCTGTGTCACAGCTTCCAAACTCTCTCAACGCAAAAGCCTACTCGCGCTCGTGATTCTTTAGCTCCGCCCACACGTCACGCCTCCAGCCGGTCGTGTTTTTCCGGGAAAAATCGGTACAGACTATCTTTCTCTTATGAATATAATAAAACTAAAGACTTTTTGGAGTTATGAAGGATGCAGTACTACTCTATATGTACTCAAGATTAACAGGATATTGAGTGAAAACGAGCATTTCACCCCCCCTTTAAAAAAAAGAACTAGTTCATCCAGCTTTCTTTTTGTGTCTCTTACTACATGTTGATTGTTTTAATAACTTTAATAGTTTTATTGGTGTTTGCATGTGGTGTATGTTAAAATTACTCTGTAGAAAGCCTCAAGATCATCTTACCAAAATGTTCCTTTTACCACAAATAGTTTTGCTCATTTTATTTCAAAAGTAATTAATTACAGACCAAGTAGTTAAAATACACACAATTTAAACTTCCTAACAATATAACTAGGAATGTCATCAAGGAAAATAAGGGATAATTGTGATTCTTTATAGGAAAATAAGGGGCAGAGTAAGGGTTGCTTATTTTTTTGCTTAACATATTTATGTGCAATTATTCTAAAGGGAATTTTTATGTCATACAAAAAATGTCACACACAAACCACTGGCCTGTGAAATAGTGAAACAAGTCATCCATCAGGTAAATTGCATGTTATTTTGCCTAGCTGGATGTTTTGCTTATGATAATCATGTACTTTGCATTCACCCAAACTGATTGACCCAAATCATAATGCGGCTGGTGAAGGGAATTGCAGGCAGCGCGAGTTCCGCTTTCTGTGAACCAGGAACGACCAGGCGGCAGAGGATTACACTTGGTCATAAAGCCTTCCCCTAAAGTGTTAACAAATGAAACCGTGATTTGTGCAAAATGAATGATTACATATCAGTTTAGAATTTGTTATTTGCATTTGAATTTGTTATTTGCATTTGCATGCCTGGTAGGCATTAGGAGTGTGCATGGATAGTCTAACATTCGAATAATCGTTCTGCTCTAATTATTCGATAAAAAAAAATTATATTCGAATTTCGCTATATTTTTGCTTTCCAAACAAAAAAAGGAAAAATAAACACAATAAAACCTAGTTCGGTCACTTTCTGTGATTCTCCACGGCATATTTGAAGATGTATGCAAGCAAAAAATAATTAATTAATGAATAAGAACTGCGGTCTTCTACAGTACTTCAAATATACAGTGGAGAATTACAGAAAGTGACCAAATTCAAGAATATTGTTGTGGCATCTCTCAAGCAACAAATAAACACACACCGCTAACTTGGAGAATGCAGTGAAAACTCCTCTTCTCATGTCCGCCCTAGACCCTCGGCACAAACATCTCAGGTTTCTCGATGAAAACATGAGAGGAGTAAGAAAAAAAAACTTTTTGAACATTATCAGAGTATTTTCCTTGATGCGAGTGGTGTGGATGCAGCCGCCGCCACCAACGATGAAGAGGATGCAATGGCCACTCATCGGAAAAAGCTGAGCCAGTTCTTCAGCGACGATTACAGAGAGTCCAGCCGAGACGAGTGGGAACAGTTCTTGCTGGAGCAATGTATTCCACCAGATGAGGAGCCCATTCAGTGGTGAAACGAAAATACGAAGCGCTTCACAAAATTTATTCGCTTAGCACACGATTATTGTGAGTCCCGCTAACGTCTGTGCTGTCAGAGCGCGTTTTCTCTCGTTGCTCTGAAATGGGACAAAATTGAAACAGGAGATTTTGTCACAAGACAGAACAGAAGACAGTCACAAAGCCATTTTAGGACCAGATGTGTAGTTACTGCGCTTTGCCTTTGAACAGCAGTATAGCTCTCTCGATTGATCTGTGTTCCTGTGGCTCAGTGGTAGAGCATTGCATTAGCAACCCAAAGGTAGTGGGTTCAATTCCCAAGGAACACACATACTGATAAACTAAATGTATAGCTGAAGTCGCTTTGGATGAAATTTACTGCTAAGTGCATAAATTAAGTTGCACAGTGCAAACAGCCAAACATATATTTTAGTAAATATAGAAATCCTGGCAAGGACACGTCCCTTAAAAATGGACTTTATTGTCACCCTACTTTTGATGCATCCATGATAGAAGGGACCGAGCAAAAGGGCACATCTGCTGCAGTTTTAGATTTAATTTGTAAGGGATTACTTTTTTTTTCCCAACAGAACGTATATTCAAATTTTATAGTTCATCAAACACATTTAATAATTCTCCTTATAGAAATATTGTTTATAATGTTATATAAATTATAGTTTGACAATCATTACCTCTTTCATGACGTTTCAGGGAAGTATAATTTATAAAATTGCATCAAAAGTAACAAAATTTTGTATATAAATTGTCTTTAAACTGTTACACCAGGATTCATTTTTATGTTTTTCAAGCTACTGACAAACTATTTTTGCTTTTATTTTAGAGTTTGAAGAAACTGAGGAGAACGAAGTATTGAATGAAGATGAAGAGAAAAATCATGTCAAAACTGGAGAAAAAACTATGAGTTGGTCTCCAACCAAAATGAAAGATTTACAGAAAAGAGGAGCCAAGAAATCTTTCAACTGCACTCAGTGTGGAAGGAGCTTGACAAGCAAATATAGTCTGGAACGTCACATGAGAATTCATACTGGAGAAAAACCTTTCACTTGTGATCAGTGTGAAAAGAGTTTCACACAATCAGCACACCTTAAGAAGCACATGAACATCCACACTGGAGAGAAACAATACCCATGTGATCAATGTGATAAAACATTTTTGAGCACTTCCGTCCTCAAGGATCACATGAAAGGTCATACAAAGGAGAAGCCTTATTCATGTTATTTGTGTGGAAAAAGTTTTTTACGTTTTTCAGTTTTGAAAGAACATCAGAAAATACATACTAGTATGAAAGAGTACATGTGCTTTCAGTGTGAAAAGACTTTTACGTCAGCAAAGTGTTTAAAACTGCATGAGAGGATCCACTCTGGAGAAAAACCTAATAAGTGTTCACACTGTGACGAGAGATTCAGTGACTCAGCAAATCTGAAAAAACACGAGAGGAGCCACACTGGAGAGAAACCATATCACTGCACTTCATGTGGGAAGCGTTTCAATAATTCATCTGCTCTTCACAGTCATACAAAAAGAAATCACAGTAAGTATTTAAGATTCAATTAAGAAATCAAAGGAGTTGTTCCTTTCCAAAAAACAATGTCAAAACATTTTACAAACCTGATTCCAAAAAAGTTAGGACACTGTAGTCAAGTCAAGTCACCTTTATTTATATAGCACTTTAAACAAAATACATTGCATCAAAACAACTGAACAACATTCATTAGGAAAACACTGTGCCAATAATGCAAAATGATAGTTAAAGCTGCAGTAGATAACTTTTGTAAAAATATATTTTTTACATATTTGTTAAACCTGTCATTATGTCCTGACAGTAGAATATGAGACTGATAATCTGTGAAAAAATCAAGCTCCTCTGGCTCCTCCCAGTGGTCCTATTGCCATTTGCAGTTACTGACCGCTCCCGGTAAGAAACAACCAATCAGAGCTGCGGTCCGTAACTTTGTTTGTGTTCAAAATGTAGAAAAATGTATATAATAAGCGAGTACACCATGAATCCATTTTTCACTAGGGTGCACCTATAATAAGTGTTTATATTCTGACTATTTTAGATTGCTTCGGGGGTACCGCGGCGGAGTTACCCAGTACCTTTGTGATTCTTCATAGACATAAACAGAGAGAAGTAGTTCCGGCTATGATGTTCTTCCACAAGAGCGTCAGAAGTTACCTACCGCAGCTTTAAAGGCAGTTCGTCATTGAATTCAGTGATGTCATCTCTGTTCAGTTTAAATAGTGTCTGTGCATTTATGTGCAATCAAGTCAACGATATCGCTGTAGATGAAGTGACCCCAACTAAGCAAGCCAGAGGCGACAGCGGCAAGGAACCGAAACTCCCATCGGTGACAGAATGGAGAAAAAAACCTTGGGAGAAACCAGGCTCAGTTGGGGGGCCAGTTCTCCTCTGACCAGACGAAACCAGTAGTTCAATTCCAGGCTGCAGCAAAGTCAGATTGCGCAGAAGAATAATCTGTTTCCTGTGGTCTTGTCCTGGTGCTCCTCTGAGACGAGGTCTTTACAGGGGATCTGTATCTGGGGCTCTAGTTGTCCTGGTCTCCGCTGTCTTTCAGGGCTTTAGAGGTCGTTTCTAGGTGCTGATCCACCATCTGGTCTGGATACGTACTGGATCGGGTGACTGTAGTGACCCTCTGATCTGGATACAGACTGGATCTGGTGGCTACGGTGACCTCGGAATAAGAGAGAAACAGACAAATATTAGCGTAGATGCCATTCTTCTAATGATGTAGCAAGTACATGTTATGGGAAGTGTTCCCAGTTCCGGTTTACCTAATAATACAGCCTAAAAACCCTTCAACGGATTTGGATATTAAAAGCATTTTAGTATGTTATGTGTAAACCAGGTTAAAGAGATGGGTCTTTAATCTAGATTTAAATTACAAGAGTGTGTCTGCCTCCCGAACAATGTTAGGTAGGTTATTCCAGAGTTTAGGCGCCAAATAGGAAAAGGATCTGCCGCCCGCAGTTGATTTTGATATTCTAGGTATTATCAAATTGCCTTTTGAGAACTAGAGAACGTAGCGGACGTAGAGGATTATAATGTAAAAGGAGCTCATTCAAATACTGAGGTGTTAAACCATTCAGGGCTTTATAAGTAATAAGTAGAGGTGGGCATAGATTATTTTTTTTAATCTAGATTAATCTCACTGATTTTAAAATTAATCTAGATTCATGAGTTCACATCTACGTATATTAATACAGTAAGTTTATGCGTATTTGGCGTGCTGTCCGGGTGGAGGGCTCCGAACTCGGGATATGGCCCGAACCCAGAGTACTCCCACCGGTTGTGGTAAGAGTAGATGGATCTATAAGTGAGGAGAAATGGGGTGGAGGAGGGATGCTGAAAACTGTCAATGAACAGAGGTAGGTTCTGCTGTTATTTATACCTTGTCATGAGTTGATTACTGATTGGTCTCCACTTGTGTTAATCAGGTTAATGAACTGCGACTGTTCCTCCCGAACTTTGTTATAAAACAGCATTTAAAATAGCTCATTCGAATTTTGCTGAAGGCATTCAGAATATGTGTTACCCAAATAAAATTGACAAACAGTAAGTCTTTGAGAAGGGATTTATCAAGCTATGTGGTGCATTAGAAAAGGGGCTCATCTCATGTTTCCAAAATGTATCATAAAGTGCTTGAAAAAGCTGTAAACTAGTTCCACATTGCAAAAGGTGCAAACAACATTAATCCTGTTTCACACCCATGTTTAATTTTTTTTTTTTTTAAGTTTGTGGGTGTCAAGGTACAGAAACCAAAAATAGCACTGGATAGTCTTCAATGTAAAAATGAAATATACAATCAAACCTACATTTATTCAGATATCTTCAACATTTCTCACATTATTACAGTTTTGCTATATATATCAAAAATTATATCTGGTTTCTGAATAATTTTTGGTTTGACTGTTAAAACTACAAAGAATTTAGTCAAGAGCAGGGAGTGATTTTAATTTTAATTTTCTTGGATTAACATTACAGCAGCCAGTAGCTAAATTAGGCGAGGTCACTTTAAGAGACCATGAACGCATCCAATATAATACACATCCCATTTTTTTCCTCAACTGTTTACTTTCATTTAAGACATAACTGACAGTTTTTTCGAGAATAATTTCCAATGTGGATATTTTGACATATTTTGTATGTATTTGTCGGCACAAGAGCAAAAATAAGCAAATTCGATGTTCTAGTGTTTTGAGACGCCTTTCTCTGCGCGAGCCCTGAACACCAGAACACTGTGGTGTTGAATTGGGCTCTTTCACATCTTTTTTTTTTTGTCAAACTGCGATTTGCATTTGTTCATTCAGGTGCAGGAGGAACTTCGATGTGAACTTCGCAGAAGAGAGCTCGGTTCAGTGTCGCTGTCCATGATACGCGGCTCTCTCTCTCTCTCTCGTGCGCACCTAACGGCACGCGCTACTCTGTTCGGCTTTTCCGGGTCTAGTTTTTGGATGCTTTGTTTAAATCGACAAGCGGTACGGCTTAACAACACGTGAGAAAGATAAGCTTTCGTGACGATGCGCAGCAGTGGCCCGTCAACTGTCCTGAGCATCTTTTTAGGCTGCCCTCAGCGAGTCAGTTATATAAAATATCAAGGTGAAAGTCATCATAGCTTGCTTAGTATAGACCCAGCTCCCAACCCAACTTTGAGAATAGATTAACGGTGATATTTTTTTTATCGCCCGATAAGAGTCTCGCATTAACGCAGCACGTTAACTGCGACAACGGCCCACCACTAGTAATAAGCATTGTTTTAAAATCTATACGATGTTTGATAGGGAGCCAGTGCAGCGTTGACAGGACCAGGCTAATATGGTCATCCTTCCTGGTTCTAGTAAGAACTCTTGCTGCTGCATTTTAGACTAGCTGTAGTTTGTTTACTAAGCGTGCAGAACAACCACCCGATAAAGCATTACAATAATCTAACCTTGAGGTCATAAATTCATGGATTAACATTTCTGCATTTGACATTGAGAGCATAGGCCGTAATTTAGATATATTTTTGAGATGGAAAAATGCCGTTTTACAAATGCTAGAAACGTGACTTTCTAAGGAAAGATTGCGATCAAATAGCACACCTACGTTCCTAACTGATGACGAAGAATTGACAAAGACCATCAAGTCTTAGACAGTGTTCTAGGTTATCAAAAGCAGAGTTTTTAGAGTAGCGGTCCTAGTACTGAGCCTTGAGGTACTCCATACTGCACTTGTGATCGATATGATACATCTTCATTCACTGCTACGAACTGATGCCGGTCATATAAGTACGATTTAAACCATGCTAATGCACTTCCTTTAATGCCAACAAAGTGTTCAAGTCTATGCAAAAGAATGTTGTGGTCAGTTGTGTAAAACGCAACACTAAGATCCAATAAAACTAATAGAGAGATACACCCACGATCAGTTTATAAGAGCAGATCATTTGTAACTCTAAGGAGAGCAGTCTCAGTACTATGATACGGTCTAAATCCTGAATTGTAATCCTCACATATACCATTTTTCTCTAAGAAGGAATATAATTGTGAGGATACCACCTTTTCTAGTATCTTGGACATAAAAGGGAGATTCGAGATTGGTCTATAATTAACTAGTTCTTTGGGGTCAAGTTGTGGTTTTTTTGATGAGAGGCTTAATAACAGCCAGTATGAAGGTTTTGGGGACATATCCTAATGACAATGAGGAATTAATAATAGTCAGAAGAGGACCTATGACTTCTGGAAGCACCTTTTTTAGGAGCTTTGATGGTATAGGGTCTAACATACATGTTGTTGGTTTAGATGATTTAACAAGTATATATAATTCTTCCTCTCCTATAGTAGAGAATGAGTGGAACTGTTCCTCAGGGGGTCTATAGTGCACTGTCTGATGCAATACTGTAGCTGACGGCTGAATGGTTGCAATTTTATCTCTAATATTATCGATTTTAAAAGTAAAGTAGTTCATAAAGTCATTACTGCTGTGGTGTTGGGAAATGTCAACACTTGTTGAGGCTTTATTTTTTGTTAATTTAGCCACTGTATTGAATAAATACCTGGGATTATGTTTGTTTTCTTCTAAAAGAGAAGAAAAGTAATCGGATCTAGCAGTTTTTGATGCTTTTCTGTAGGATATGTTACTTTCCAGCCAAGCAATATGGAATAGCTCTAGTTTTGTTTTCCTGCAGCTGCGCTCCATTTTTCGGGCTGCTCTCTTTAGGGTGCGAGTATGCTCATTATACATACCATGTTCCTTAAGCGTAAGGAGCAACTGTATTTAAAATGCTAGAAAAAAGTCCATAGTTTCTGTTACATCAAGTTGTTCTGAGGTTTTGGATATGCTAAGGAATTCGAATACATCAGGAAGATACATTGTATTTGTAACGAAGTAGAATTTTACGATTTTGGCTATATGAAGTTTGCACAGAACTAAATAATGATCTGAGATCTCATCACTTGGCTACATAATTTTAACACTGTCAACATCAATTCCATGTGATAGTATTAAATCTAGAGTATGATTTCGACAATTAGTAGGTCCTGAAACGTGTTGTCTTACCCCAATAGAGTTCAGAATGTCTATAAATGCTGATCCCAATGCATCTTTTTCATTATCAACATGGATGTTAAAATCACTAATTATTAAAACTTTATCTGCAGTCAGAACTAACTCGGATGTAAATTTACCAAACTCTTTAATAAAGTCTGTATAGTGCCCTGGTGGCCTGTATACAGTAGCCAGTACAAACATAACAGGGGATTTATCATTAACATTTGTTTCTGTGGATAATGTTATATGAAGCACCATTACTTCAAACGAGTTATACTTGAAGCCTGCCCTCTGAAAAGTCCTAAAAACATTGTTATAAATTGAAGCAACACCTCCCCCTTTGCCTTTTAGATGTGGCTCATGTTTATAACAGTAATCTTGGGGGGTGGACTCATTTAAAATAATGTAACCATCAGGTTTTAGCCAAGTTTCTGTCAAACAGAGCACATCTAGATTATGATCAGTTATCATATTATTTACAAAAAGTGTTTTCATAGAAAACCTGGTGATGTACAGACAGGTGTCAATGGCACAGTTTGATGCAGACTCATTGGGTCTAAGCTGTGATTTACATGAGGTCAGTCAGTAGATTAGAAATCTTTCTGAATATTATAATGAATGTGTTATCATGATTACGGTCCACAAGCTACACTAGAAGAATATTGGAATACAATACATTTTTCCATATGAAAATTATATTTTGCACGTCACCGATGTTAATAAAAAAAATTTGTATGCTTCCCAACACAAGCAAAGTGCTTTACATTCAAATGTGTATTACCAAGAAATAAACATAATATTATTTGGAACTGGATTTACTGATGAAAAACAGCAGTAATATCATGAATAAATTATTTTTATATCTGATACCTCACACCAGCCTCTTAGTGATACCAAATCTGCTTTTGTTGCCACCATCTGAAGAACTTGGTGGTTCTTCTCTCAAATTTTATTCTTGAGTTACATCAGGGTTCACTATGTTAACATTTCTCAGCTTTTTCAAGATACTGAAAATTAACAATTTTTTACTTTTATTTCAGAGTTGATAGAAGAAATTGGGAAGAATGAAGAATCGGGTGAAGCTGAGGAAAAAAATCATGTGAAAACTGGAGAAAAACTTTTGAGCTCACAAACCAAACTGAAAGATTTAAAGAAAAGAATGGCTAAGAAATCTTTCACCTGCAGTCAGTGTGGAAAGAGTTTCACACGTAAATCAAATCTTAAGCATCACGTGAGAGTTCATACTGGAGAGAAACCATTCACTTGTGACCAATCTGCACACCTTTATGAACACATGGACATCCACACTGCAGAGAACCAGCACGCATGCGATCAGTGCGATAAAATGTTTTTATGGGCTTCAGATCTTCAGAAACATTTGAAAGTTCATTCAAAGGAGAAGACATATTCATGTAATTTGTGTGGTAAGAGTTTTTTGAGTCTACAAAATTTGAAAGAACATCAGAAAATACATACTGCTGTGGGAGAGTACATGTGCTTTGAGTGTGAAAAGACTTTTACTTCCACAACTTCTTTAAAACTGCACGAGAAGATTCACACTGGAGAAAAACCTTATAAGTGTCCACACTGCAACAAGCGATTCAGTGATTCAAGAGACCTAAAAAGACATGAAAGGATCCACACTGGAGAGAAACCTTACAAGTGTTTACAATGTGACAAGAGATTCAGTCAGTCAGAAAATCTGAAAAGACACAATAGGACCCATACTGGAGTAAAACCTTACGAGTGTTCACAATGTAACAAGAGATTCAGTGAATCAGTGCATCTGAAAAGACACTGTAGGATCCACACTAGCGAAAAACCTCATAAGTGTTCACACTGTGACGAGAGATTCAATGAAATGGGAGACCTAAAAAGACATGAGAGGATCCACACTGGGGTGAAACCTTATAAGTGTTTACAATGTGACAAGAGGTTCAGTCAGTCAGCATCTCTGAAATCACACGAGAGGATTCACACTGGAGAGAGACCTTATAAGTGTTCACACTGTGACAAGAGATTCAGTGTGTCATCAACTCTGAAATCACACGAGAGGATCCACACTGGAGAGAAACCTTACAAGTGTTCACACTGTGACGAGAGATTCAGACAGTATACATCTCTTAAAACACACGAGAGGATTCACACTGGAGAGAAACCATATCAGTGCACTGCATGTGGGAAGTGTTTCATTCAATCATCTTCTCTAAACAGTCATATGAAAAACAATCACAGCAAGTCTCCGTACAAACAGAGACATGTTTAGCTATATGCGTAAAAAAAAAAGTGTATCATATAGGCCTTTCATCCAGACAGATCGGCCATTTTGGGAGCCTACTTATTGCTAATTGTGAAACCTTTTTTTTACACTGGTTCCCAGAGTGGATACATCTGAAAATGACACATCCATATATTTTGTGAAATAAAATGGTCATCACCCCACATCTCTACCTCAACAACAATAACAGGTGGACTACATGCTTGTTTTCGTGCTGCAGAAGCCTATTAGCTTTACTGACTTTTATTGTTTTTGTGTTGGAGCATGTGCATAAACTTTGCTGCACGCTGTATACAAAACCAAGTCATCATCATCTTTTTTAGAGTATCTCTGGCAGAATTACAGCACCGCACATTGTTTGGCATGAGAACTACATTTTGAGTCAGTTTTGTGTGTACACAGATATTTCTTGAGACAACGCTGTTTTATGGAAGAATGAGAAATAAAAAGATTGGATATGGAAAGATCTGTCTTCGTGTGGTTGAGCCTTAAGTAGATCCTCTTCAGATGCAGCACTTTTAGATTATATGCTGTGTCCTCAACAAATATGACAGAATTATTCATCGAGCAGTAAAATATATTCTGTATAAATCTTCCTACAAGCAACATGACAAAGAAACATTATATGAAGTTTTCATATTGAATAAAGTTCATTTTCATCTTCAAAACCAGCAGATTCAACTGAGGGATTCAGATCAACTTAAAGTCCCTCCCCCAAGAACAATGTCAAAATGTTTAATACATATATATTGTTCTTCTCAAGTGATGAATATTCGAATAGTTGATTTGATTATAGAATAGCCTGGTTCAACCCCAAAGCCTGGTTCGGTTGACTAATGTGATCGCTCCGTGCCATGGTTAGTTGAAAGAGATGGTCCAGAGCCCAGTTCAGTTTAATTAGGATGCAGTTCGCATGCAACATGTGCCCATCCTTAAGGTGGAATTAATGCTCAATTCTGATTTGTTGACTATATCTGTAGATATTAACTGTCCATTTCAACGGAGCGTTGTAACTTTCAGAATGGTTATACAAATACTCACCTCTGACAGTCTTTGCACAGTTCATTTTACTGATCTTCTCAGCCAGATATTTGCGAACCCTGAAGAGGTGCTTGCTTATGTCCTCTAAGGTGGGACCTTCTTCTTTAAGTCTCTGAGACAGACACTCTGTTTGGCATACTGAACACGCAATCTAACACAGAAACTGAATCTCAAGTATTGCTGCCCAGTGATTATCACATACAGGTACAACTCAAACGTCATGGAAAAGTTTGTTTATTTCAGTAATTCACCTCAAATTGTGAAACTTGTGTATTAAATAAACTACTTAATTTCAGTGCAAGCAGACTTAAGTCTTTGGTTCTCAACAAATCTGAACAAATAAGTTAATAATTAAAAAATTAAGAAGACCAATAAAAAAAATACATATTTAGTGACTTTTTGGTCCTCTGGAAAGTATGTTCATTTAATGTACATGTACTCAATACTTGTTAAGGGCTCTTTTTGCTTTAATTACTGTCTCAATTCAGCCTGGCATGGAGGTGATCAGTTTGTGGCACTGCTGAGGTGGTATAGAAGCCCAGGTTTCTTTGACAGTGGTCTTTAGCTCATCTGCATTTTTTGGTCTCTTGTTTCTCATTTTCCTCTTGACAATAGCCCATAGATTCTCTGGTGAGTATTATGGCCAGAAAAGAACACCAACACCATGGTTATTTAACCAACTTTTGGTGTTTTGGGCAGTGTGGGCAGGTGCCAAATGAAATCTGCATCTTCAAAAAGCTGGCCAGCAGAAGGAAGCATGAAGTGATCCAAAATTTCTTGGTAAATGGATGCAGTAACTTTGGTTTTCAAAAAACACAATGGACCAACACCAGCAGATGACAATGCACCCCAGATCATCACAGACTGTGGAAACTTAACACTGGACTTCATGCAACTTGGGCTATGAGCTTCCATTTATGTTGATTACATTGTCACAGCTGGTAATGAGTGGTGTTGACTGGGACATGATATCCCCAAATATGTGACCATTATCATTGGAATTTACAAAATCAATTTCTCTCCTAGTCCCTGCATTTAGGTAATCACATATGAGAATATGTCCTTTGGATTGAAAGTGTATGATGTCTTTTTGCATCTGGAGAAAGCACTCTTCTTGGTAGTAGGGAGAATCATGAGGCGGAATAAAAACAGCACAGAGTTAAGGATTAATCTGTGGCAGGATAGATTTGATTTCAAGCCAAATCAGTGTTTTTTCAGTTTTGACCATTTTAATCAGGTGCTTAGATGATCATTGTGCAAAATAAGTATACCACCTGATGCATTACCAAAATTTTGTTTATTTTATTTTTTTAGTGAGGGCAGTGATTTTTCTGCATTCTTTTGGACAGTGCAAGGGCTTATTATTCCAACACCATGTCTCATTAAATGTAGCAATGTCTATGTCTTTTATATCACTAATTAAGTCTTTTTCCCAAAAGATGAAGAATGCAGACCCTGTAAAGTGTGTTTCCGGGAGCTGCTCTTCCTGTGTAGATTTCTGTAGATACTTGGCCCACAGTAGCTGGCATAATTAAAAACAACTTAGAGAGCAACTTACCAGTACATTCCTGTTCACTGCAACAACATAATCAATTTTTCACCTCAATCACAAAAGAAATAGGTAAACATCACTTGACTGGCATGGGGAGTGAGTAACTTTTCCCTCCCCATAGACAATACTGGCATCCTCTATTTCCTTAAGCTCGAATCCAGCCTGTGTTTGTCAGGCGAAGCATTTGTCTCTCTATCTTATGCAGAACCTCTTTTCTTTTCGTCCGACTTTCCCACCAATATCTAGGTTCCACCTCCTTCGACACTCATGCTGTACCATTGATTATTTGTCTGTCCTACTCAAGGCTGTGTCCGCATTTCACCCACACTGCACGTCGTTTTTATTTTGATACTACGCACCTCAACCTAAAAATCAGAAAACACCCCCCCCCCCCCCCCCCCCCACCCCAACTTCCAAGAGCCAATAGATTTCTCGTTCTTATCATTCCACGTTGCTGTCCATGGCGGTGGTGCTGAATTGGTTGATATCAATGTACTCTGGGGAACTGTTTACTTCATTACTTAATTCTAATTTCGCGCATCTGTGAGCTGCTATCATGCAGGGTTTTTAAATTCGCTATTAACTGAGCAGTCAAATGTGTTCTATTCACGATCACGTAGGACAGCTTTCAAGAAATGAAAGAGTTTGCCTTCAGGCCTTAAATATGTTAAAAAAGTAATTTAAATAATTAATTTTTATTTGTCCCCTTTTTTCTAAATATTTTTCTTCATTATACGTCTCGTTTTATTTTGTATCATCACTTTTAAAAATGTATTTTGTTATGCAGACACAAAACATGAAACTGCAGTCTTATTAGCAGCCTAGCATTTTTATACATATTTGTACAATATTATATATTGAGCATATTTTACTTAACCTGTTTTGTATCTTCATGATTTGATCCATAAATGAGTCATTAAAATCTGTCATTTTATTTTTTTTTTACATTTTTTTATGAGAGCGACATTCATTTAATCTTAAAGCTGCAGTAGGTAACTTTTGTAAAAATATATTGTTTACATATTTGTTAAACCTGTCATTATGTCCTGACAGTAGAATATGAGACTGATAATCTGTGAAAAAAAATCAAGCTCCTCTGGCTCCTCCCAGTGTCCTATTGCCATTTGCAGACAGTCATCCGCTCCCGGTAAGAAACAACCAATCAGAGCTGCGATCCGTAACATAAACAGAGAGAAGTAGCTCCGGCTACGATGTTCTTCCGCAAGACGTTTTTGTCTAAAAAGACGGGTTTATGATGTGTAATGCATTTGGCTGCTTTTAGCCGTACCCTGAAGTTGGTTAGATCATATTAAAACGTCTAAAATCCTTCAATTTATAGGTTATAACTACATCTCTCATATCTGTCCGATGTAGACCGGTGAATATTTGTTTAAAAAAACCTATAGGCCTATAAATCTCTATTATTGGCCCATATTCAAATGTTTGTGCAGAGTGTGGAATGCACTTTTTTTACCTGAAGCGCCAGCACGATTACTTAAATTTTTGCCATTGAAGATTGTTAAAAGTAGTTCTTGCTGCCAATATTGTTCAATCTTACAGTAAAATTTGATAAAATACTTTTGCCTCAGTTCTATTGACAGTTGTTACACATCTCAAAAAAGATTTGAATAAAGTGTAATTACCATTTTAAGTTCCTGTGGGGGGCAAATTTTATGGCCAGTAAAATCAGATCCTCCACCTCAACTTACTTCAGTGATTCAAAAGTCTTCTGTGTTGCTAGAATGAAATAATGAAAAACAACCATGCATACTGTGCATTGTATATACATTTCTGGGGTGCGTTTCCCTATAATGCTGTCTCTTAGCGCGCTACAAAGACGGGGTCGATTACGTTAGCTAACAGCACAATTGACTTACCCGTCCAGTGATGACATTTTTACAGTCTACGGTTTTAGCCGGCAGTCTACAAAATTACATATTCATCAGATTGCGTCCATTTCTACCCCTCCAAATACCCCCCCCCCCCCCCCAAAAAAAAACAAAAAAAACAACCTCTGCTTATTTTGCTGCCCTGCATTTAATTTGTTAGTTAATTCACTTGTTTGTTTGTTTGCTAAATATTTAGTGCACATAAATGGCTCCGCGGACGTCACATTGTTTGATTTTGCACAACTATTATATTAGTATATAATGAGATGTAAAGAACTGTTAATTGTCAAATGTGATAAGGTATAGTGGTCCAGACCAATCTTATGAAAGTATGACTTACAGAAGGTATTACTATTATTAATGGGGGCAGCCTTGTGGTTAGGGAGTTGGACTTGTAACCTGATGGTTGTAGGTGGCAAGAGTTGTAGGTGAGGGGTGTGAATGAAAAACACTCTTTTCCACCCTCAATATTCATGACTGAAGTGCCCTTAAACAAGGCACTGAACCCCCAGTTGCTCCCCGGGCGCTGGATCTATAGCTGCCCACTGCTCCGGGTGTGTGTTCACTTCTCACTGCTGTGTGTGTGCACTTGGATGGGTTAAAAGCAGAGCACCAATTCCGAGTATGGGCTACTTGGCAAAAGTTATGACTTTCACTTACACTTTAATGACAAGGTGGCCTACAGCTTAACTTAAGAACGATGTATAGCGTTAAGAAGGTTTAGGGAAACGCTCCCCTGAAAGCATAAAACGTGTTTTATTCTAGAATTAAATATTTAAGACTATTACTTTATTATAATCCTCTAAATTAATTTGTCAGTTTGATTAAAACTTATCTATAATAATGGAACAAATCCTGAGGTCTTGGAAAGCTAGTTTTGATTTCTTCCCCCGAAGGCTGAATGCACCCAGGACCTCATTGGTTGCCACATTATGCAGCATTCACCTAATATATATAAACAAAAATGGGAGATAAATACCATAAACTTAAATTTAATGTAACAATACTACAGTTCAAAATTATGATGACATAGTTGGGTGAGCATTTTATTGTAGAGCAGGGTGTCTCCAGGTTTTCTGAAGGTTAAAATGAATACTTCAAAAATAACTTTGAACTATTTAGGACCAAGTAAGGACCTTTTTTAAGGCCAGGTAAATTTTATTATTTTAAGGGACACAGTGTATCAATGTGTGGTCTAGATTATATTAGGCACACTTAAAAGTTTGAAAAAACAGAAACAAAACAACCTTTGTCCCCGTAACCTTTTAATCAATTTAACAAATAATACAAAATTGGGGTGGAGATTGTGGTTCGCATCGCCGTCCGGGGGAGCATTGACCGGACCGAAAGTACACTTTACCGTTAAAAGGGGAGGAGCAATCCTCCACTTTAAGACCTTTTTAAGGCCTGCAGAAACCCTGTAGATCAGGAGTGTTCAAACTTGGTTCTGGAGGCCACTTTCCTGCAGAGTTTAGCTCCAACTTGACACAACACGCGCCTTTCTAGTATTCATAGTATGACCTTGATTAGCTGGTTCAGGTGTGCTTAATTAGGGTAGGAGCTAAAATAAAGTGGCCCTCCAGAAGCAGGATTGGACACCCCTGCCGTAGAGCACTGATTCTCAAACCTGTCCTGGAGTACCCCTACCCCTATTCCTGCACATTTTGTCTCCCTTCTCTAACACTTGATTCAACTTATCAGGGCTGCGTTTCCCAAAAGCTTCGTAATAAGGTTAGAAGTTCGTAAAAACGAACGTACGACTGATCTTAATATAACGGTCTGTTTCTCAAAAGCATCGTAACTTAAGTAGAACTTGAAAATTGTACATCTACGAGTGCTCTGGAGTAATCTTAAAGCCCTAAATGCATCGTAAGCAGACAGACTTATGCAGTCACCTGCTCAAGTGCAATGTAATCTGATTTGATTGTACCTTTTTGTACACTTTATTATTCATTTTTTGTTGTTGATGCTTTTAATATACAGTATTGTTCAAAATAATAGCAGTACAATGTGACTAACCAGAATAATCAAGGTTTTTAGTATATTTTTTATTGCTACGTGGCAAACAAGTTACCAGTAGGTTCAGTAGATTGTCAGAAAACAAACAAGACCCAGCATTCATGATATGCACGCTCTTAAGGCTGTGCAATTGGGCAATTAGTTGAAAGGGGTGTGTTCAAAAAAATAGCAGTGTCTACCTTTGACTGTACAAACTCAAAACTATTTTGTACAAACATTTTTTTTTTCTGGGATTTAGCAATCCTGTGAATCACTAAACTAATATTTAGTTGTATGACCACAGTTTTTTAAAACTGCTTGACATCTGTGTGGCATGGAGTCAACCAACTTGTGGCACCTCTCAGCTGTTATTCCACTCCATGATTCTTTAACAACATTCCACAATTCATTCACATTTCTTGGTTTTGCTTCAGAAACAGCATTTTTGATATCACCCCACAAGTTCTCAATTGGATTAAGGTCTGGAGATTGGGCTGGCCACTCCATAACATTAATTTTGTTGGTTTGGAACCAAGACTTTGCCCGTTTACTAGTGTGTTTTGGGTCATTGTCTTGTTGAAACAACCGTTTCAAGGGCATGTCCTCTTCAGCATAGGGCAACATGACCTCTTCAAGTATTTTCACATATGCAAACTGATCCATGATCCCTGGTATGCGATAAATAGGCCCAACACCATAGTAGGAGAAACATGCCCATATCATGACGCTTGCACCTCCATGCTTCACTGTCTTCACTGTGTACTGTGGCTTGAATTCAGAGTTTGGGGGTCGTCTCACAAACTGCCTGTGGCCCTTGGACCCAAAAAGAACAATTTTACTCTCATCAGTCCACAAAATGTTCCTCCATTTCTCTTTAGGCCAGTTGATGTGTTCTTTGGCAAATTGTAACCTCTTCTGCACATGCCTTTTTTTTAACAGAGGGACTTTGCGGGGGATTCTTGAAAATAGATTAGCTTCACACAGACGTCTTCTAACTGTCACAGTACTTACAGGTAACTCCAGACTGTCTTTGATCATCCTGGAGGTGATCATTGGCTGAGCCTTTGCCATTCTGGTTATTCTTCTATCCATTTTGATGGTTGTCTTTCGTTTTCTTCCACGTCTCTCTGGTTTTGCTCTCCATTTTAAGGCATTGGAGATCATTTTAGCTGAACAGCCTATCATTTTTTGCACCTCTTTATAGGTTTTCCCCTCTCTAATCAACTTTTTAATCAAAGTACGCTGTTCTTCTGAACAATGTCTTGAACAACCCATTTTCCTCAGCTTTCAAATGCATGTTCAACAAGTGTTGGCTTCATCCTTAAATAGGGGCCACCTGATTCACACCTGTTTCTTCACAAAATTGATGACCTCAGTGATTGAATGCCACACTGCTATTTTTCTGAACACACCCCTTTCAACTAATTCAACTAATTGCCCAATTGCACAGCCTTAAGAGCGTGCATATCATGAATGCTGGGTCTCATTTGTTTTCTGAGAATCTACTGAACCTACTGGTAACTTGTTTGCCACGTAGCAATAAAAAAATATACGAAAAACCTTGATTATTCTGGTTAGTCACATTGTACTGCTATTATTTTGAACAATAATGTATATATATATATATATATATATATATATATATATATATATATGTCTGTAGCAGCATTAGGTTAAAATTTCAATAAATGAGAGTGTACTACTATCATGAGCTATTCTATAAGGTGACATTTCAGCACTTGGCAAACAGATAGAGACTCTTAAGTAGCACTTAAAGCAAGGCTAGGTGCATTTGTGTTGAGTGCATTTTTGGGAAATGCACATGAAACAATAAAATGAGTCGTAGAAAACAATGTTAAGTGCTAAGATCAATCGTTATTGGGAAACCGTTCCAGCTCGTTAGTAGAGACTGCAAGAAAAAAATAAAATAAATTTGGTGTCTGATAAGGGAGACATGCTAATTGTGCAGGGTCAGGGCTCCTCCAGGACAGGTTTGAGAACCCCTGCTGTATATACTATACAGCTTATTATCTATATGTATTTATTTATTTGTTACCATCTTTGTCCTTTCTTATGAAGTGTCTAATGTGTTGTCACGCTGTTTAATTTGTTTAGTGGTTTGACAGGGTCCATTTTCTAGGAACCCTTCCTCTTCTTCAACCCCTGGAACAGCCACAGCAGCCAGAATTTTCCGTTGCACAGCAAGGATATCTTGCAGGTTCTCGTAAGACTTCTTGTAAGAGTTCTTGCAACTTCAGTAAGACTTTTGTGTGGTACTCTAAGGAGAAATTAAATATTATATAGTTACTCTTTGTGGCTTCATCAGATGAGGACTCTGGCTCTCTTAACAGATGTGACACTATTGAAACATAAAAATGAAATATCTGTGTTTCAAAATGTAGGGTGACACATTCTGCAGTGAGAACTGTGGCAATGATGCCTCTGCTGTAAATATATTTATTTATTTTAAAATGAGCTGCAATTATAAATAGACATTAAACATTTATTAAAATAAGAAACTTCCTCCTACAAAATAAATCCGGAAAAAAAGTCTATACGGTATTGTACCTTAAACACACACACATACTACATACATGTATGCCCTTGTATTCAGGATAAGTTTTGGGAAGTGGCTGATCTGAAAATACAACAGAAATATGAAAAGACATTTAGTAGGTTGATTTGCATTTTAGAGCCTTAAAAATTTTAAATAACAAATAAAAACAAAAAGTAATAAAATTTAATATCACTGTCGGCATGAATCATGTAACAACTTACATTTAGGTGGAACAGGTTTTGACACTTTCTTTATAACTCTGCTTTCATCTGAAAATAAAATATTTTGGAATGTTTATATAAAAAACCACAAAATTCACAAATGCTTTTAACCCTTAGTTTACATAATTATGAAAGATGAAATAAAGTTGCAGAATGTAAGTTGAAGGTATACGATTATGTATAAATGAGTTGTATGTATAACTTGATTAATAAAAAAAAAATCTCTGAGTGTTTAAGTTTCCTCAATAAATACTTTAATAGTCCCAAACATTTACCTTCTGAGGAGATTTCAGTGTCTGAATGATATCTCCAAGGCTTTTTGTGTGCCCTCTTTTCATGTGTTGTGTCCTCTGTTTCAATATTAGATGTTTCTGCGACAAGCTGGCACTTTTGCAGGGCTTTGGTATACGAGTCTGGAAAATATTTAAACAGCTTTATCAACAACAAGTCAAAAGACATACACGTAGACCTGAAATACTATCACTTTTACCTGTTTGTAGCCAAATTTTCTTTAATGATAACCGCCTCCACTTTTGCTTGTCAGGCAGTGCTTTATTTCTCACTAGCTGCCTTGTGTTTAAAAACCTCCAAAAGCAAATGGTTCCCTGTAAACAAAAAAACAAAAAAAGAAAAGGTTTTGCATTACCAATTGGGTTTTTATGTTGTTAGTTACTGTATAAAGTTTTGAATATAAATACTTTGTTGGTTTCCTCCAGCCATGTGGTTGGGACAATTTCCACAGAATTGTCATCTGTAAATTCAACCACTGAGGATGTTTTCTTTGTTTCCATCTGTTAAAAGAAAATAAATAAACAAATAAATATTTGTGTGTGTGTTTGCGCGCACACGTGTGTGCTCAGTGCTGACCATTGACTTCTGGGGGTCCTTCACAAAACTTTGCAGCTTGCGTACTTTTGCCTATAGGGATGGAGGGGCGGAGCTGAGGGGCTGCGTGCTTGTGGTAGACATGATAGATAGCCCTAGTCAGATTATATATGAGATTCATAGGGGCTCATTCAGGAGGGGTCCACATGGAACTTATGGGGCCCTTATTTAAAGCCCATATGGGACCCACATTGTATGCAGGACAGCCCAAAAAAAAATCTCCTGGTTTTCTTCCACCATTTTGGCGGATCTTGTCAGCTGCTGTTCTGGGATAAGTTTCATTACTGATTGCCTTGACTGCACTTTGAAACTGCCAATCAGACGTGAGTCACATGGATCTCTGATAAGTGGTTCAGATTTCTCAAAATCCTTGCATAAAATCTTTGCAGATACGGACTCATCCATCTCTTCTTTTTCTTCCATGGCCACACAACACTTCCCCTCCCGGAGAATGAAAGCATTGTTCGATCTTGTGACTTTCAACTTTTTTGTCGCCACAGATTGTATGTGTGGAAAATTTGCCTGCTCCACGTTCCGTTTGGCCACTTGGACAAGTGTTTGACTTCCTGATCGCTTAAGCTTTCCTAGAAAGTTCTCAAATGGGAAAGCACTGCAAGCATGGAGAGTGCCAAAATTCATTGCTTCTGCTGGTAGATGTAGCATGGAATGTATGTTGTACACCATGAAGTGATCTCCATAGAGCTCTTTTGTTTTTGCGAGAAAGAAAGTCATCAGCTCACTGCTGTAGCTGTTGTGTTCCACTGCCAGGTTTGGTGAAAGAAGAAGGCTCAAGGCAACACTGAATGCCATGAAGTGGTCATACAACTCATCTGCCAGAATTCCTTTTAGCACAATCTTGCCAGTGTATATTGCAAACTGCCACAATTCAGTTGCCTTCCACCTATTGATGTTTTCTAGACCCCTTGGTTTTCGTACAAAACAGCTTGGAATGGCTTTCAGAAGTGAGAGCAGCCTTTGGGACACTTGATTGATTTGTCCAGCAGACATCCGGGCATTCCTCTCTCCTCTCATCCACTTTGTGATAATTTTTTTGTGACCCCCAGGCAGGCTTGATGCATATAATCTATTGGAAATTGATAAACCATGTCCAAAGGGAGCCTCACAAATGGGGACACTGAAATGGCCTCATCTTTGTGCCATCTTGCCATTTCGGTACATCTCATCCATATATAGAGTGAGATTCTCTACCTCTGGGTAGGTCACTCGTCCAGACACCCACATGCCCCTCTGAGTGCATTTATCGCACCCATAATTTCCTGAGAACTGTTTTATCTTTTTAACCATGGCTCTTGCAGATGCATCACAGACAACACATTTAATTTTAATCTGTTTCCCTCCAAACCATTGTCAAGGAGTTCCTGGATGTCTTTGATGGCATCCTCAACAAAATCCAAATTTGATGGTTTGGAAGGACCAAGTGTCAGTGTCACAGGAAAAACTCTAACAGGATTCAGGTGAATAGCACAGAGGATGGGCCATAGATGTGCTTTGCTGCTTTTGAAAATGGGAAGTCCATCTATATTGAATGAAATCTCCAGTGTTTTATTCCTTCAGTTATATCCCTCAGGTAGTGTTGCAACTACCGACTAAGGCTCTTCCTCAAGTTAAAATGGACACACTCCATCCCTGACTTTGTCACTGTTTTAACACTTCTTGGAGTTAGCAACAAGGATCTTGCTGTTGAAGGCAGTTCTGGATGACCAGGTTCCTTCAGGTCATCAATGGCATTATGTGCAATGTTGTGTTTTGTAGCCCATTCCTGAAGAAACATTGCAAGAGAGGCTGGATGCATTTCATCCTCATCTTCAAGGCCTGAAGTGAAGTTCTCTTCATTGACTTCAGGTACACTCCTATGTCCTGAGCTGCAGTTCTCTTCGTTAACATTGTTTTCCAAACTCTCCTGTCCTGTACTGCAGTTCTCATCACTGATCCCTTCACTCTTCACTCTTCTGTCTCTTCACTCTCAAAAACGTTGTGGAGGTCTGGATTATCATTTTCTCCATCCATGTTAAAATGGCCTTGATTATGTTGAGATATCTTGGGTATAAGATATTGTTTGCTCTCCAATCATCCTTTCAGCCAATGACCTCCTGGCATATTTCCACTGCCTTGTGTAGCACTGCCTCCTAGATTTTGCATCCATTCTAAATCCAAACTATTGTATTTCTTGTAAAATGTTGTTTGCCAGTACATTGCATTGTTGAATGTAAGGAAAATACACTAAATGGTTAAAAATATGGGGGAGTATTATTATTGAATTGTTTTATTTTAATTTAATAATTAAAAGTGTTATGAGGCCCGGTGACAATTGTCTGACTATAAAATTGCTTTAATTGGCCAAATAAAGTGTATAAAAGTAAGTTTTAGTACTTTTATTTTTTAAACAAATATCTGTCAATTTGAAACTGACTATAGATTTAAATTTAGGTAGCTTTATTGCAATTGGTTAAAGCTTTACATTGACTACAGATTAGTAACATGCAAAATAATATTTAACAGCCATATACAAGTGATTTACATATATACATGTGGGGTTCCCTATAAAGCAGGAGTATTTTTTTAACTATTAGTTATTAATATTATAATCTTACATAAGGAATTTGATAAGTCATAAAGAAACATTTTGACATTTGGCACCTCGGATCACCTGTGGATCTTCCTGGACTTCGTATTCCCGTCAAGATTCCCAGGATCACCCGTCTTCATGTTTATTGTTTGTATTATTTCATTCAATATTCAAAACTCGCACTTGCTTCCTCCAACTCATTACGCATTCGTTACAGAACACTCTGACCACCATGGAAACAGCGAGCACCACTTCTCTCACCGACTTCATCCACCACAGCATCACCCATATGGATCAGCAGCAGGAGAGTACTGTCATCACCGGACGTGCGGCCCAAGCGCTATGGATCGACCGATGTATCTGTTTACCGATATTTTTCCCGATATTTAAGCATTTTTCCATAATCGGGTATCGATTTTGTAATATCGCATTCACCGATTTACGGCGCCATCTTGTGGCCGTTTTGAGATTTCCGCCATTGCAGCCCGGGCGTCAGTCAACAACAACTCAGTGCACAGGTAAAGAATATGTTCTACTTGCTTTGCTTTAATTAATCAACTTTATTTAACATAACAGACATGCACAAAAGAGATCTGAGACATAAATTCCTGATATAGTTAATTTATGCAGCTTGTTTCTAAACAATTGAGACGAACTCATTGAGTCACGTAGTGTAATTCGTCATGTCCTGCCCCAATAAAGACGTATCTTTACATGTATTAAATAAAACAGACATGAATGAGTGCATGTTGAAAATAAAAGCGCTGAATTTAATTCTCTATCTGTTGTATTTGCTCACCATTAGTCTAGAAGAGAAAGTTCGTTCATATTGCTTAGCAACTGACGGATGATCTGGAGGCTTAAGCACGGCCAGTGAATTAAAATTTTTGACAAGATTATCTTGTTTAAACACCCTAGATTATATTATCATTTACTACATAACAATTATTTCGCTAATACATATAAATATAGCCTAACGCTTTGTGGAAAGTAACGTTAATTATTTATTATCTCCATGCGTGATCGCGGTTGATTAAGTTACCCAGCAAACATGCCCCTTTGGGGCCCGCGTGGGCCCACTGCGGGCAAAAAATCTTGCCCGTGTGGGCAGCCCACTGTGGGCCCCAATACCGGCGTGAAATGCGGGGCACGTGTGGGCCCCACACTGCGGGGCCCGTGTGGGGCCCGAGTGGGACAGCCCAAAAGTGTGGGTTGAGTGTGGGCTGGCCCACACAAATCTGAGTGGGCCCCCAATAGGACCAATTGTGTGCCCATAACATGACCACAGGTATGTACACAGTGTGGGCTGGGTGTGGGTACAGTGTGGGCTGGCTGTGGACACAGTGGGGAGAGTGTGGGGACAGTGTGGGCTGGCTGTGGGCACAGTGGGGAGAGTGCGGGTAAAGTGTGGGCTGGGTGTGGGCACAGTGGGGAGAGTGTGGGTAAAGTGTGGGCTGGGTGTGGGCACAGTGGGGAGAGTGTGGGTAAAGTGTGGGCTGGGTGTGGGCACAGTGGGGAAAGTGTGGGCTGGGTGTGGGCACAGTGGGGAGAGCGCGGGGACAGTGTGGGCTGGGTGTGGGCACAGTGGGGAGAGAGTGGGTAAAGTGTGGGCTGGGTGTGGGCACAGTGGGGAGAGTGTGGGCTGGGTGTGGGCACAGTGGGGAGAGTGTGGGTAAAGTGTGGGCTGGGTGTGGGCACAGTGGGGAGAGTGTGGGCTGGGTGTGGGCACAGTGGGGAGAGTGTGGGTAAAGTGTGGGCTGGGTGTGGGCACAGTGGGGAGAGTGTGGGTAAAGTGTGGGCTGGGTGTGGGCACAGTGGGGAGAGCGCGGGGACAGTGTGGGCTGGGTGTGGGCACAGTGTGGAGAGCGCGGGGACAGTGTGGGCTGGGTGTGGGCACAGTGTGGAGAGTGTGGGTAAAGTGTGGGCTGGGTGTGGGCACAGTGTGGAGAGTGTGGGTAAAGTGTGGGCTGGGTGTGGGCACAGTGGGGAGAGCGCGGGGACAGTGTGGGCTGGGTGTGGGCACAGTGGGGAGAGCGTGGGGACAGTGTGGGCTGGGTGTGGGCACAGTCGGGAGAGTGTGGGTAAAGTGTGGGCTGGGTGTGGGCACAGTGGGGAGAGTGTGGGTAAAGTGTGGGCTGGGTGTGGGCACAGTGGGGAGAGCGCGGGGACAGTGTGGGCTGGGTGTGGGCACAGTGTGGAGAGCGCGGGGACAGTGTGGGCTGGGTGTGGGCACAGTGTGGAGAGCGTGGGTAAAGTGTGGGCTGGGTGTGGGCACAGTGGGGAGAGTGTGGGTAAAGTGTGGGCTGGGTGTGGGCACAGTGGGGAGAGTGTGGGTAAAGTGTGGGCTGGGTGTGGGCACAGTGTGGGCTGGCTGTGGACACAGTGGGGAGAGTGTGGGGACAGTGTGGGCTGGCTGTGGGCACAGTGGGGAGAGTGCGGGTAAAGTGTGGGCTGGGTGTGGGCACAGTGGGGAGAGTGTGGGTAAAGTGTGGGCTGGGTGTGGGCACAGTGGGGAGAGTGTGGGTAAAGTGTGGGCTGGGTGTGGGCACAGTGGGGAAAGTGTGGGCTGGGTGTGGGCACAGTGGGGAGAGCGCGGGGACAGTGTGGGCTGGGTGTGGGCACAGTGGGGAGAGAGTGGGTAAAGTGTGGGCTGGGTGTGGGCACAGTGGGGAGAGTGTGGGCTGGGTGTGGGCACAGTGGGGAGAGTGTGGGTAAAGTGTGGGCTGGGTGTGGGCACAGTGGGGAGAGTGTGGGCTGGGTGTGGGCACAGTGGGGAGAGTGTGGGTAAAGTGTGGGCTGGGTGTGGGCACAGTGGGGAGAGTGTGGGTAAAGTGTGGGCTGGGTGTGGGCACAGTGTGGAGAGTGTGGGTAAAGTGTGGGCTGGGTGTGGGCACAGTGGGGAGAGCGCGGGGACAGTGTGGGCTGGGTGTGGGCACAGTGGGGAGAGCGTGGGGACAGTGTGGGCTGGGTGTGGGCACAGTCGGGAGAGTGTGGGTAAAGTGTGGGCTGGGTGTGGGCACAGTGGGGAGAGTGTGGGTAAAGTGTGGGCTGGGTGTGGGCACAGTGGGGAGAGCGCGGGGACAGTGTGGGCTGGGTGTGGGCACAGTGTGGAGAGCGCGGGGACAGTGTGGGCTGGGTGTGGGCACAGTGTGGAGAGCGTGGGTAAAGTGTGGGCTGGGCGTGGGCACAGTGGGGAGAGTGTGGGCACAGTGTGGGCTGGGCGTGGGCACAGTGGGGAGAGCGTGGGTAAAGTGTGGGCTGGGCGTGGGCACAGTGGGGAGAGCGTGGGGACAGTGTGGGCACAGTGTGGAGAGCACGGGGACAGTGTGGGCTGGGTGGAGTGTGGGCACAGTGTGGGCTGGGCGTGGGCACAGTGGGGAGAGCGTGGGTAAAGTGTGGGCTGGGCGTGGGCACAGTGGGGAGAGCGTGGGGACAGTGTGGGCACAGTGTGGAGAGCACGGGGACAGTGTGGGCTGGGTGTGGGCACAGTGTGGAGAGCGCGGGGACAGTGTGGGCTGGGTGTGGGCACAGTGTGGAGAGCGCGGGGACAGTGTGGGCTGGGCGTGGGCACAGTGGGGAGAGCGTGGGTAAAGTGTGGGCTGGGCGTGGGCACAGTGGGGAGAGCGTGGGGACAGTGTGGGCACAGTGTGGAGAGCACGGGGACAGTGTGGGCTGGGTGTGGGCACAGTGTGGAGAGCGCGGGGACAGTGTGGGCTGGGTGTGGGCACAGTGGGGAGAGCGCGGGGACAGTGTGGGCTGGGTGTGGGCACAGTGGGGAGAGCGCGGGGACAGTGTGGGCTGGGTGTGGGCACAGTGGGGAGAGTGTGGGAATACTGTGGGCCAAAAGTGTGCCCTCTATTCATCCAAAGTAGCGTCCCAGCTGAAAATGTGGACCTAGGGCCCCAGCAGTCCTCACAGTATGCCCACACTTTGGAGGGAAATGTGGACATAAACCTTTGTAGGGCCTTTGTGACCTTAACAAATAAAACTTTGTACCTGCAGAATGCTGCAATATTACTATTAAATCACATGCAGAATAATTATTAGTAGAAGTAGAAGTAATAAATTAAAGAGTCATACATTTCAAATACTTTGATTTATTCACGGCCATGTAATAAATGAAGAAAAACACTGTTCAAAGTTTAGGATAGGTAAGATTTGTAAATGTTTTTGAAACAAGTCTCTTATGCTCACCAAAACATTTATTTGATAAGAAATACAGTTAAAGTAGTAACATTATGAAATATTACAATTTTAAATAACCATAAAAAAATGTTTTTTTTTAGAGAAATGAGTTCTGTTTACCTATGATGTTTAATTTTCACCAGCCATTACTCGTCTTCTGTGTCATACAATACAAAATAAATTATTAAAATATTCTGGTTTTGGTGCTCAATAAACTTTTATTTTTTTAGCATCTCAAAAACAGTTGCGCTGCTTCATTTTTGGAAACAGTAATATATTTTTTTCAGGTTACTTTAGAGGTTTTAAAAGATCAGCATTTATTTATTTATTTTTAATAGGATTTTTGATCAACAATGTAAACGTTTTTACTGTTGCTTTTTATCAGTTTAATGCACCCTTGCTGAATACAAGTAATATCTTAAAGAAAGAAAAAACTTTCTGACCCCAAACAATTGAACACTAGAATCTATTGAATAGATTTATAAAACAGAATAATGACCAATTATAACTTCATTAGAACATTAAGTAGATATTATAGATAATTATAGATAAATCAATCCCCTAAGGGGCACCAGTAGAGCTCTGCCTGATCTCTGATCTTCTGCTCCGTCCACCGTCCCAAGTCTCTTATGTTACAGAGACACTTTAATAGAAGTCTCCATTTTAGAAGCTGTAGCATGGCTGCTTTTTATCCCAGCGTCTACCTGAGAAAGAAAACAACAATTAAAATGTAAATATGTGTGTATATATATATATATATATATATATATATATACAGTATTGTTCAAAATAATAGCAGTACAATGTGACTAACCAGAATAATCAAGGTTTTTAGTATATTTTTTATTGCTACGTGGCAAACAAGTTACCAGTAGGTTCAGTAGATTCTCAGAAAACAAACAAGACCCAGCATTCATGATATGCACGCTCTTAAGGCTGTGCAATTGGGCAATTAGATGAATTAGTTGAAAGGGGTGTGTTCAGAAAAATAGCAGTGTCTACCTTTGACTGTACAAACTCAAAACTATTTTGTACAAACATTTTTTTTTTCTGGGATTTAGCAATCCTGTGAATCACTAAACTAATATTTAGTTGTATGACCACAGTTTTTTAAAACTGCTTGACATCTGAGTGGCATGGAGTCAACCAACTTGTGGCACCTCTCAGCTGTTATTCCACTCCATGATTCTTTAACAACATTCCACAATTCATTCACATTTCTTGGTTTTGCTTCAGAAACAGCATTTTTGATATCACCCCACAAGTTCTCAATTGGATTAAAGTCTGGAGATTGGGCTGGCCACTCCATAACATTAATTTTGTTGGTTTGGAACCAAGACTTTGCCCGTTTACTAGTGTGTTTTGGGTCATTGTCTTGTTGAAACAACCATTTCAAGGGCATGTCCTCTTCAGCATAGGGCAACATGACCTCTTCAAGTATTTTAACATATGCAAACTGATCCATGATCCCTGGTATGCGATAAATAGGCCCAACACCATAGTAGGAGAAACATGCTCATATCATGACGCTTGCACCTCCATGCTTCACTGTCTTCACTGTGTACTGTGGCTTGAATTCAGAGTTTGGGGGTCGTCTCACAAACTGCCTGTGGCCCTTGGACCCAAAAAGAACAATTTTACTCTCATCAGTCCACAAAATGTTCCTCCATTTCTCTTTAGGCCAGTTGATGTGTTCTTTGGCAAATTGTAACCTCTTCTGCACATGCCTTTTTTTTAACAGAGGGACTTTGCGGGGGATTCTTGAAAATAGATTAGCTTCACACAGACGTCTTCTAACTGTCACAGTACTTACAGGTAACTCCAGACTGTCTTTGATCATCCTGGAGGTGATCATTGGCTGAGCCTTTGCCATTCTGGTTATTCTTCTATCCATTTTGATGGTTGTCTTCCGTTTTCTTCCACGTCTCTCTGGTTTTGCTCTCCATTTTAAGGCATTGGAGATCATTTTAGCTGAACATCCCTTCATTTTTTGCACCTCTTTATAGGTTTTCCCCTCTCTAATCAACTTTTTAATCAAAGTACGCTGTTCTTCTGAACAATGTCTTGAACGACCCATTTTCCTCAGCTTTCAAATGCATGTTCAACAAGTGTTGGCTTCATCCTTAAATAGGGGCCACCTGATTCACACCTGTTTCTTCACAAAATTGATGACCTCAGTGACTGAATGCCACACTGCTATTTTTTTGAACACACCCCTTTCAACTAATTCAACTAATTGCCCAATTGCACAGCCTTAAGAGCGTGCATATCATGAATGCTGGGTCTTGTTTGTTTTCTGAGAATCTACTGAACCTACTGGTAACTTGTTTGCCACGTAGCAATAAAAAAATATACGAAAAACCTTGATTATTCAGGTTAGTCACATTGTACTGCTATTATTTTGAACAATACTGTATGTATATGTATATATATATATATATATGTATATGTATATGTATATATATATATACACACACATAAGCCTAAACCAAGTCAAAATTTCCTCCTCGGGAAGTCTCCCAGGGCACTTATAGTTTTTTTGGAATTTTTTTTAATGTTAATAATAAATTAATATTTGCTTTATTGATACCAGAGATACACAGAGAGTGACAGAGTGTGAATGACTAAATGAGACAAAAGTGTTCTCTGGGTTTGAGACTTTATCCCAAGAGGATGTCCGAGTCACAGATAAAAATAGCTTATTATTGTAATACAGTAAGTAATACAGGTATAAGTAAATGTCAGACCTTTCATTTTTGGAAAAATTAGCGCTTTAAAAAAATTAACTAATGACTTTAATTTGTTTAAAGCTGCATCAAGTTAAAGTGTACTTACATTACAAAAGATGCAGTGACGTTCCTAGTGACTCTTTACCTGCATCTGACACAAACTAAATGGAGAAAAAGAGGAAACATCAATGAATATCAGTGAAATATTGCATATGTCAATACAGATTAAAAGTTATTTTTATTTTGACAACATTGAGAAGAGACGCAGGATTACTGCTAGGTTGATCACTTACAACAGTGATGTCCTGGAGGACCAGCATCCTGCAGAGTTTATCTCCAGTCTGTCCACACACCTGTCCGAAGTGTGTGATGACCCTGAAGACCACCATCAGCTGGTGACCTTAACTCTGCGATCAGGACTAGAATAGAAAAAATAAAAAAATAATATATGGTGTAAAATCATGGGGGCCCAAAAGGGCAAACCCGCTGTGGGCCCGCATGGGCTAACCCACAAGGGGCCCAAAGCGGGTTTTGTGTGGGTCATGCTGAACATGGACAAAGTTTCAAAAATTAAGTTGTACGTTTGAAGGAGTATTTCTGTTCCAAAAATACTCCTTCCGGTTTGTCACACATTTCGGAAAGTTTTTTTCGAGTATGGCTCTGTGTGACGTTAGATGGAGCGGAATTTCCTTATATGGGTCCTAAGGCACTTCTGCCGGAAGAGCACGCTCCCGTATAGCAGAGCACTGAGAGCACAACAGACATTCACTGATCAGAGCGAGAGCGTCGCGAAAAGTCACAAAAGGAGTGTATTTTTGGTTGCCAGGGCAAGATAACCCTGCACAGATTACCAAAAAAAAAAAAAAAAAACAGCATTAAGGGACCAGTGGATGGAGTTTATTTTTACAGAGCATCAATGGAGTTGTGCAAGTGTTTGTTCCTTCCCTGCATTTCGAAGATGCTTGTTTTACAAACAAGGCCCAGTTTGACGTCGGATTTGCGTATCGTTTATTTCTTAAGGAAGATGCAATCCCAACGAAAAAGGGTCACGATCGTGTGTTGGAACCGCAGGCGGTGAGTAAAACTGCTTCAAATATCTCTGCCTTCTTCTTAGTGCGTCCCCTCCCATGCCGAGACGCAGGTTCGAGCCCCGCTCGGAGCGAGTCGTTGCTGCTGCTGCTCTCGTTCAGTTTCAGCCTCTGGATCTGATTCTGGATCATAAATATACGCTGAATCTGACTGTTAGGCGAGTATTTCACCCCCCCTTTAAGTCTTTGGTTATTTCAATTGTGATGATTTTTGCTCCCATTTAGCAAAAACCCACCAATTCACTTTCACATCTCAACAAATTAGAATACTTCATAAGACCAATAAAACATTTTTTTTTTTTTTGTGAATTGTTGGCTTTCTGGAAAGTATGTTAATTTACTGTACATTTACTCAATACTTGGTAGGAGCTCCTTTTGCTTTAATAATTACTGCATCAATTCAGCGTTGCATGGAAGTGATCAGTTTGTGGCACTGCTGAGGTGGTATAGAAGCCCAGGTTTCTTTGACAGTGGCCTTCAGCTCATCTGCATCTTTTGGTCTCTTGATTCTCATTTTATTCTTGAGAATAGCCCATAGATTCTCTCTGGGGTTCAGGTCTGGTGAGTTTGCTGGCCAGTCAAGCACACCAATACCATGGTCATTTAACCAAATTTTGGTGCTTTTGGCAGTGTGGGCAGGTGCCAATCCTGCTGGAAATGAAATTAGCATATTCATGAAGCTGGTCAGCAGAAGGAAGCATGGAGTGCTCCAAAATTTCCTGGTAAACGGGTGCAGTGCCTTTGGTTTTCAGAAGAAAAAAAAACACAATGGACCAACACCAGCAGATGACATTGCACCCAATTTATATATATATATACACACATTCTCATTCAAAGAGTTTTCTTTATTTTCATGACTATGAAAATTGTAGATTCACACTGAAGGCATCAAAACTATGAATTAACACATGTGGAATTATATATGGAATTATATATATAACAAAAAAGTGTGAAACAACTGAAAATATGTCATATTCCAGGTTCTTCAAAGTAGCCACCTTTTGCTTTGATTACTGTTGCATGTTGCTAGCATGATTTTACCATAATTATCATGTTGCTAGCTCGTTTCTAGCATGACTAGCATGCGACTAGCAAGTTGATAGTTTGATTAGCATGTTGCTAGCATTATTTTAGCATGATTAATATGTTGTTACCATGTTTCTAGAATGACTAGCATGCGACTAGCATGTTGCTAGCATGATTTTAGTATGATTAGCATGTTGCTAGCATGTTTCTAGCATTATTAACATGTTGCTAGCATGATTTTAGTATGATTAGCATGTTGCTAGCATTATTAACATGTTGCTAGCATGTTTCTAGCATGATTAGCATGTTGCTAGCATGTTTCTAGCATGACTAGCATGCGATATGTGATTTTAGCATATTATTAGGATAGACAGATAGATAGATAGAAATAGATAGATAGATAGATAGATAGATAGATAGATTATGTCCTCTTTGCTATGTGACCATAAAAAAAACCCAAATACAACGTTCCCCTTAAAATCATATAAGGAACCTTGAACTGCAGCACTTTCATAACCAAAAGAGGACATCCCATGAACGTCCCTAATGTTCTGTAAAGGTTCGGAACTTTCGTTACCTTTAGAGAACTTTTAGGGGACATTGCACAAGGTAAAGCAAATGTGGGTATAAAGCTCATGCAAAATTATTCACATTTTTGTTTAATATTTTTTTTTGTGAAAATATAGCCTTACATATAGTGTAACACTTTACTAGATAGATTTGTTAATGTTAGTTAATGTATTGAAGTTTATATACATGTTAGTTATTTATTGTAAAGTGCTTCATGTATTTCGAGTGTTCACTAGAAAAAAATAAGTCGCCCCCCTTAAGAAATATAAAATAAATTCCCCCTACACGCACGCAGAATGTATTATTTCCCTCCTCTCGACGCTCCACTCCAGTTCAGCGGGAGGCGCTAAACACATACGTTTGTTTGACAAACACCATTAAACCTCAGAGGAAGAAGATTAGTTTCACTGCACTCTCTGTTGTTGTGTTGTGATGCTGGTTTAATAAAATCTGTTAGAAATATTTCTGAAAATAGAAAATACCGTTTTTGAATCAGGTCAGTAAATACCTGTAATATTTTCTCACAGTCGTGTCTGAGTTTTGAAGCGAGCTAGAATATCTGGAGGAGTTTATCATCTGAACTGAGATCTGCTGCTGTGAAGATGGAGTTTGTGAAAGAGGAGAGAGAAGAGAACACGAGTGAACTAGAAATCGGCTCAATAAAACTAGAGGAACCAGAAACTTTGAGAATAAAAAACGAGAACCCAGAAACCTGGAAAATAAAATCAGAGGAGCCAGAAACCTGGAGAATAAAACAGGAGGAGCAAGGAGGTTTTTATTCTTCATTCATCTTTAATGACTGTTTGTGACATATTAACGTGTTCAAAGCTTTAACCCTATGGTTGGCAAAATTAATTTTAAAATGTAATATGCAAAATGATAATGCAATATGTAAAATAGCAGTGTATTACTGTATTTAGATGTAGTTTACCACGCATGCATTTTTTTTTGCTAAATTAAAAATCATTAAATTCTATCTATAAATTTACATTTGCCATTTTCTACACTAGTTTTAATATGTAAATCAAAAATATTTTAACAATTTATAAGTTGTACAATTAAAATTATATCGTATTACCCAAATTGATTAGATGTGTTCAGTATGTCCAAGCAAAAACTGTAGCAAATTATCATTGAAATGCAATTTTTCCTGAATGCATTTAGACTTATTCATCGTGATACTGCGTGATAATTGCAGCAACAACTTAAAAATGTTCCGCAATCAATATTGAGTATAAGTGCATAACCAGCCAGTGTTCAAAACTATTGCCTTATTTTAGCCCAATTCACTATGGTTAGCTTATAATAATGTTTTATAATTGAAGTGGTATGGGTAGCTTTTTTGTGGTAAAATTAGAGCATGCCCCTGCGTTATTACGTCACGTCTGTAAACATGAAGTTGTTCGGCTACTAGGCTACCGCATGTGAGGATCCTGCAGGTGGATGATCGTTTATAGCCTTTCCCACAGCAGCTAGAATAATTAAAGGGTTAGTTCACCCAAATAGTAAAATTATGTAATTAATAACTCACCCTCATGTCGTTCCAAACCCATAAGACCTCCGTTTATCTCCGGAACACAGTTTAAGATATTTTAGATTTAGTCCGAGAGCTCTCAGTCCCTCCATTGAAGCTGTGTATACTGTCCATGTCCAGAAAGGTATGAAAAACATCATCAAAGTAGTCCATGTGACATCAGAGGGTCAGTTAGAATTTTTTGAAGCATCGAAAATACATTTTGGTCCAAAAATAGCAAAAACGACGACATTATTCAGCATTGTCTTCTCTTCCATGTCTGTTGTGAGAGAGTAAAAAAAAAGCAGTTTGTGATATCCGGTTCGTGAAAGAATCACTCTACGTAACCGGATCTTTTTGAACCAGTTCACCAAATCGAACTGAATCGTTTTAAACGTTCACGTCTCCAATACGCATTAATCCACAAATGACTTGAGCTGTTAACTTTTTTGATGTGGCCGACACTCCCTCTGAGTTAAAACAAGCCAATATCCCGGAGTAATTTATTTTCTCAAACAGTTCACTGACTGAACTGCTGTGAAGAGAGAACTGTAGATGAAAACTGAGCCGAGCCAGATAACGATTAAAGACTGACTCGTATGGCTTATCTATGAGATGTAAATGAGTCATATTGTCACTCCCAGCAGGTGAGAACTGCACAATCTTTAGAGGCCATTTTCTCCCTTTTGAGCTTTTTTCAGTGTCTACCTTCAAATGGCAACAACTTCTCCAAATATTATCAGATTTCCATGTGTTACACATAAGAGATCGACCAATATGGGTTTTTCTATAGCCGATGCCAATGTTTATAGGTCAGGGTCAGCCGATAATCGATATGTGCTGCCGATTTTTAGGGCCGATATCTTGAAGTTTTCCCTTCATTTTTATGCTAAAATGTCACACTAATAATAAGTCAATCATTTACATAAAAGTTTTAGAGCATTTATCAAGTAGAAATTTTCAAGTTTGTTGGAACATAAATGTAAACTTAAAGGCGCAATATGTAATTTTTCTGCTTTAAAAATAGCAGAAATCACTATATCTATGTTATATAAATTTTTTAGTTGTGTACTTACATCATCCCGACAGTTTCCACGAACTTTCAAATCCGGAGAAAATTATAGTTTAATTCGAAGACACGGCATGTTTCTTTATTTCCATTTTGTCGCCCGTCTATGACGTCATATAAACTTTGACCCCTCTAGTTTATCTAACTTCCTGCGGAATCGCCAAATACAAAGGCGAACAGAAACAAAGACGAGACGAAGAAGAAAAAGTAGTAGCCTTTATCGAGACTATTATATTTTATATTTATATTCGTATTTAAACCTCAATCAATAACTTAGTTATGGATCATGATTATGCTTTGCCTGCACGTTCTGTGAAGCACAAACGCACGTGTGAAATAAATGACCCGAGAAGGTTTTGGGACAAGAGAAGCTACAAGAGACGGGTAAATATTGGAGTTGCATTTCCAAGACAGAGAGAGCTTCGAAACAAGCTGAAACTACAGAGAGATGCCGAACTCGCTTGCATTCTGATAAACAGGTATGCATCCATTTAGCTAAGTGTATCTATCCGTATATTTTGTGAAACGATATGATGTCGTGTAAAACGTAGACAGACTAGCTCTCATGTAAATCTACATTTGTTCTATATCTAGCTGGGTGAAGTAGCTTCAAATGCAGTTCTCTAACTTGTTCGATATCATAGTATAACGTAATTATAACTATTAACGAAAGGCGACCGTGTTTTTTAACATATATTACTACTAGCTAGATGGAATATTGATTTGATAGGGGTCTCATAATTCATATAGACGGTTTCACCGGGCGCACGGTCATGTATATCGGTCTGGCTGCAGTGCCTTCTACAAACGCAGTTAAAGCCAAGGTGAATGAGTAGACTGAAGTTGGGCTCAGGTGGTTGTGCTGCGGGGTGTGTTTCCCATACATTTATTTATTTTTGGAGACTCGCCACAATTTAAAAACTGATCTTTTTTCAAAAAGGCTTCATTGAGTAACGTTACGTACCGCACGTTTAATAATAATAATAATTCCTTACATTTATATGTTTAAATATCAAAGCGAGGCACAGGTGTTTTTATATCGCTGTATTTCTGAAGAAAGACTTGCATATTATATGCCTGATAAAGCAGCGTGTGAGCGTACCAGCTCTGCTTCCTTTACAGCTGTTACTGGGGAAACCTCTATTTCTCGCGCTTTATGTCTATGCTTTAAAACATCTCCTGTTGGCAAATAATGAAATTGCATTTTCATTAAGTCCGCCCGATCCACGCAGCAAACATTTTGTTTGTTATCAAAAAATATCTACTCTAGAGGGACTTGGCTGTTGTTATTGATTCTATTTGGAGTCTACCGGAAGTTAAGTTAGGTCCACAAAAGCGCTCATGCGCAGTAACGTTTGTTTATGTTGTTGCCGTTGAAACCGTCTATATCTCTCCGTTCGAAAAGATGTGATTGTCAAAATACTAAGTTAGAATGAGTGAGGAATGATAGGGAGCGACATAGCGCATGTTCCACTGAACAACAACTCCCATGAGCCTTACGCTCTTTCCCGACGTCATCAAAGTACGTCTTATGTTATTATTTTGATTGAGTGACCCCTGGTGGCCAAAAATTCCATACTGCACATTTAAATATATATTTAAATAAATACAATATTTAGAAATAAAAATCAAATAAACGGAAAAAATATAAAAAAAAATTATATATAAAAAATAAATAACAGTAGTGCTGCAAACACACTAGCAACCAGCAAAATTTGTGTTTGGAATAACTGACACAAAACATCTAAAGTGCATTCTAATTTCAAACCTACATCGCAGTCTGTTCATTATTAAAATAAAGTACAGTAAACCAAACATATAAAAGGTTACACTGGTCAGTTTAAATAGACCAAGTATACCGGTCCACTTTGCTGTTATGCACGTTTTTGCTCATGTGAAGAGGATGATCTTTTCCGTCTAGTTTACATAAATTAAAAAAATATTATAGTTTAACATTCAGATACATTGCGAATGTGGAAACATTTGGATATGCGCAGAATGAGACCTGAGCATTAACCTCCAAATTCATCTCGTCAAATCCGCACTTGCTTGTCTTCGTATGGATCGGATAATTTTTCGGATCAGCAAAAAAAAAAGGCCAAGACAAATAAACATACGTTTTGTCTTTTTAAATTAACATTAAATTATTACATTAAAATATATGAAATCAACTTAAACATCTTCTTTTTAACATAATAGCCAGACTTCTCATCTTCCAGTCTGCTGTGATGAAGTGAGCAGTTATCTTCACAGAGCTCTCCGTCCCCCTGGACGTCCACCCGTCTGTCGTGAGTGCAACAGAGGATCATCGGGATAGTTCATCCACAACTTTTTTTCTTCTCCTGTTCATAAAGATCTGGCACAGTTCTTTTCGCTGAAGTGGGTGCACTATGGGATGTCTTAACGTGGTTCTACGCACCGTCACGGTTTTACAATAACCTCTTTTCATCATTATATCTGACAGGGAAGTCAAAATGAACGCCCCGTTCAAGCTCCTCCGTTCCTCCGCTCGCCATGACCAGTGTGGACTGAACATGCGGAACTTATTATTATTTTTTTTGTTCATAAAACAATCCACGATTCACGTGTGTGCCGAACCGAAGAAAATGCAACAACGAGCACCAAGAAACCATTTAAAGAGGCACATTCAATCGTCTCCTTAACGGAAAACAGTCAACAAAGTAAAATGATCTCCAATGTATGGCACTATCTCTTTATTTGATCAAATAATCATAATCACATCTATTCATTTTACAGTCCTGCTACTAGCATTTTATTCAGACTAAAACCCCTTTAATTTGGGTGAGAACACTTTTTTTCCAAGTGGCTTTTGCACATAATAATAATACCACTGCAGACACATTTTGCAGCATTAAGGTTATTAATTGATACGTTAATTTAAACGACGATCAATCATGGAAATTATTGAATATTGACATCCCTAAATACAAATGAGTTGAATGGAAAACTGGTTATTGTCTGCATCAAACCATGCTTCAGAAAAAATGTCATTCACCGTTCTGGGCAGCTCCAGGACAGCTGTCTTTCCGAGCACGGTGCTGTCTGTGAGCAAGGTCGAGTAACGTAGCCCTCAATAACGCTGCAGTGTTTGTGAGAGCTGCCAACTTCTCCACCCCATTTATAGAGTGAAATTCTGGACTGTTGTTGAATCTTCCAAAAGTTTTGGCTTGGGGTGCTTCACATGCGGCAGCAGCACTTTCCACCGCACCAATAACACGGGGCTGCCCGCAGACATGCCTGACTTTAAATCGGCGCTACTAAACACGGATATCGGCCGATGCCGATTTATTAAAAAAATTACACATATCGGCCCAATATATCGGCCGACCGATATTACACATCGTTGGAAAGCTTGGAGACTACACTTTCAGAATCTGTGAATAACTTAAAAATGTCCCAGAACCGACATGTGTCCCTACTTTCCGTGATTGGTCACATTTGTTTAGATACGTGATACTGCATGCTGAATAGAGTGAGAAACTTCAGATCCAGATTTAAATGCAGCTGACAGTTAAAGTGTGAGATTGTGATGCTATGGCCTTTGTTTATATATTTAAAGATGTGCATTTTTAAGCATGACTGTTGAAATGATATGGTAGCACTTTAAAATAAGAGTCCATTTGTTGCATAAAGATTAATGAAAGCTGTGTAAGTATTGTTCCTTTTCAGAGTAGAGCCCTATGCAGGGAACTATGCTAACCTTTTCCACTGGTGGCACTTGCGCGACTAACTTTTTCAGTTACTGGCACAAAACATGATTTGGTCGCACACATTTTTTATAGTAAGCCACTCTGATAATAATGAAACTGTATTGCATTCAGATGTGTTTTTTATTTTACTTGCCATGTTTTAAAACACATGCCTTGTTTTATTTCTTACAGTACACACAGTGCATTGCTCCGTCTTGGTACCTTAACCCAGGGCCGTAGCTGGGGTCAGCGGGGCCCTGGTGCAGGTTGTGCAGTGGGCCCTGTTTGAAATGATTTAATATTTACTGTATGTTCGTTCTATTTATTTATTCGTGCTATTTACACAATGTTTACTTTTTTAGTTCTAAGTTTGTAGGTGTCCAGAAACTAATTTAAAATAGCACTGCATAGTCTTCACTGTAAAATAAAATACACAATCAAACCAAAATGTATTCAGACACCTTCAACACTTCTCACATTCTCACAGTTTATTTGTTATAGTTTAAAAATTGGTAATAAAATATGACAAGAACTCAGAGTTAAACTCTGTCAGAACAAATTCCTCTTGATAATGTCAGATAACTTTGATAGAAAGATATGTAATTGATTACAATTAACTAAAACTTCAGACAACTGTTAGTATGACAATATTTACACAGCTATCCATACTTTGTTGAACAACTACCAAGGAAGCAATGCTTAATTTTCTTCAGTCTGTTGTGTGAAAAGGTTGCAATTAGCAATTAAAAAAGTAAACACTTAAAGGTGCCATCTGTAATTTTTGGCAAAAAAAATCAAGTCATACTCCACATTCCATACCAGATGGGGGCAGTATGCCTCAATAAAGTGAATTCGTCTACTCTAGAGTAACAAACGAGAAAAGGCATAGTCTCTATGCTCCGCCCCTACTTTCACAACAACACTACAGCCATAGCCGAAGCCTAACTGTGCGTTCACACCGCCGGCATCTAGAGCATCAAAAATCGTTCTTGCCGCTCTGCTCACGACGCTGCTGAAAGATTTGTGAGCACTCAGACGCTCTAACGTAGATCGAATGCTTATTCTGTATTTAAAGCGGCCGCAAAGCAAACAAGCTTGTTGATCTCGTGCAGACTAACCACAAGGAGTTATAACCTCATTAAATATTGTTGTGGACGAAATATTAGGATCCTTTACTTAAAATGAACAATTTCAGACACCTTGGTCCACGTATCACTTTTAATTTATTTTTTTATGTCCCTGTAGGCAAACAGGGACACATCATAGATTAATACAAACGCTAAACAGCAATAATCAACCTGTCCTTTATTCTGCTTGAGAACTAATGTGCCAACTCTCAAGCATTCACTGTGAGACACACGCAATTGACTCTTTTCACACGCTTTCACGCCACACATCAATTTTTTCACGCACAGAAAAACCACGAAGCAAAGAGGACACGGAGACCAACAGACTAGACAGAGCAGGTTAGTTATGATACATAAGGCTGTGCAAAAAATCAAATGCGATTTTCATGCACCTCTCATCAGTAAAGACGCTCCTGTAATTAGAAGTATATCTCCAGCATGTGCGTTCAGATCAGGGTTGCCAGGTTTTCACAACAAATCCTGCCCAGTTGCTTCTTAAAACTAGTCCAAAACTAGCCCAATCGCGTTTCCGGGAGGTTCCCCAATAAAAATTGCTCAGAGAGTGTTATAAAATCTATTTTTAAAATACAATATTTCTGTTTTAATAAATGCTCATAGTAAATCATAGCATATTGACTAAATCATAAGGTAGGTACAAAAATAATCAGTGATACATTTGCGACCTCATAAAAAATTCGGGTCGCAATGTTATTTCAAAAGGTCGCATATGCGCATAAGCCAATATGGAAGTGACTAATACTGCAATTTATCGACTGGCCGCTTGAGGCTGGCTGCAGAAGAGAGTCAGTCCCATAGACTCCCCATGTTAAAATGTCCAACTTTACAGCAGAAAAAAAACATTTACAGCCTGGTTAAAAAAATACGTAGACGCAAATTTTGCGCATTGATTCGTCCACCTATTCGTGTTCGCGATTCGTGTTCGCGATTCGTGTTTTTATTTCTCTAAAAAACGTTTGCAAAACGTTTACCTTATGTGCGCTGAATATACGCGATCGCCGGATATCTTATTGTTCAGGGGTCTCTCAGTTCCCCATATTCCCAGCATGGAATAAGTAGCTAGCTAATATTAAAAAACAACTTAACATTGTTCGGCAAACTGTCTTGTGGCCTACTGAAATGTTTTTATTTTTCACACCTGCTTGGCTTATCTTTTACCCATTCCACATTTGAAAAATAAATGAAAACAAGTTCAAGGATTTTGTTTTTCTTTGCTGGTAGGGACGTGAAATAGGTATTAATTTTTTATATAAATGGACTTAAAAAGGTCTTAAAAAAACTTGAATTTAACTTGAAAAAACCTGTAGGAACCCTGACTGTTAAATGTTTCTATGATATTTAAAATATTAATAACCATAATCTCAATAATAACTATAATAATGAAAATAATCACAATATTACTAAAACCTTGTATAAATGTATAATAATAAATGAATACATAATTAATCGGGATGAGTCAGATTTGTAATAGTTGGATGAGGTCTGATCTGGAGTGTTGAGGTTCCGATACACAGTTGTAATGAGGTGTATAATATTCTAGGGAGATGTAGTCTATGAGCAAATTTTTCCAGTGTGTTATGTGAATAGTGCTTCGGGATTTCCAGTTCAAGAAGATAGTTTTCTTGGCGATGGCTAAGGCTACAAGGAGCATCCTTGTGTTTGTTATTTCCTGATTGAGAGTTGATAGATCACCTAGTAAACAGAGTAAGGGGGATAATGGGATGCGGCAGCCCAGGAGGCGGGACAGGGATTCAGTGACGTCTTTCCAAAAGTGTTTAATGGGTGGACAGTGCCATGTTGCATGGATATATGTATCCGGGCAGCTTTTGTGAGCAGTGTGAGCAAATTCCTGAAGTGAATCCCATTTTAGCCAGCCTTTCCCCAGTGTAGTGTGTTCTATGAAGAGTCTTATACTGTATGAGCTGAAGGTTGGGGTTTTTAGTCATGGAATAAATATTTTTACAAATTTGAGTCCAGAAGTCGGTATCAGGAGCAATCAAAAGGTCTTCTTTCCATTTGATTGTTGGGAAAGTTATAGATTTATTTGAATTAGCTATAATTTTGTATATTTTGGAAAGTAATTTTTTCGGGGAGGATATATTAATTAAATCTGCTAATGCGGTAGGAAGATGAGTGTTGATAGTTCTGTTGTTGATTTTGGATAATACAGCTGATTTGAGTTGCAGATAATTCAAGAATTGATTACTCCCGATACCGTACTCCTGGACTAAGTAAGAAAATGAAACAAAGTTGTTAGACTGAAAAATGTGCTTTAAATGTGAGATGCCCTTTTGTGCCCATTTATGAAAATTTAGTGTTTTTTTGTTGCTTGTGAAATCAGGGTTATTCCAGAGTGGGGTGGGTTCAGATGGGGCCTGATTGGAGTTTGTGATGTGATGATATTTCCACCAGGCTGTCAGAGCAGAGGCTATTGTCAATGATTTGAAACATGGGTGGTGTTTAATGGACTGACTAAAAAATTGAATGTCTGATATATGCAAATTTTCACAGAGTGATTGTTCTATGTCTAGCCATGTAGTCTGACTGAGTGGGGTGAGTCCATTTATATATGTATTGAAGTTGGTTTGCTAGTGAGTAATGGTAAAAATGCGGTGCTTCTAATCCTCCTAAGGTTTTGGGTTTTTGTAAAGTGCTTAATTTTATCCGGGGTGGTTTATTTTTCCAGTAGAATCGGGTAATGATGGAGTCTAAAGATTTGAACCAATTGAGAGAAGGTTGGGTTGGGATCATTGAGAAAAAATAGTTTATTTTTGGAAGTACTGTCATTTTGATTATAGCTATTTTGCCTTGGATGGAGAGTGGTAAGTTGTGCCAGCGGTGAAGGTCGTCTTCTAATGTTTTCAGTAGCGAAGTAAAGTTGAGTCCAGTCAGCTCTGACTGTAGTAGTAAACATATATCTGCCTGTAGATTATCCAAATAGTTGAGAACTGTAATTTTTTTTGTTTGAGAGCTGACGCCACGGATGTTCCAGGTTATGAATTTGAGTTGCATATTGAGCTAATATTTCTATACTGACATATATACAGTATTGTTCAAAATAATAGCAGTACAATGTGACTAACCAGAATAATCAAGGTTTTTAGTATATTTTTTATTGCTACGTGGCAAACAAGTTACCAGTAGGTTCAGTAGATTGTCAGAAAACAAACAAGACCCAGCATTCATGATATGCACGCTCTTAAGGCTGTGCAATTGGGCAATTAGTTGAAAGGGGTGTGTTCAAAAAAATAGCAGTGTCTACCTTTGACTGTACAAACTCAAAACTATTTTGTACAAACATTTTTTTTTTCTCTGGGATTTAGCAATCCTGTGAATCACTAAACTAATATTTAGTTGTATGACCACAGTTTTTAAAAACTGCTTGACATCTGTGTGGCATGGAGTCAACCAACTTGTGGCACCTCTCAGCTGTTATTCCACTCCATGATTCTTTAACAACATTCCACAATTCATTCACATTTCTTGGTTTTGCTTCAGAAACAGCATTTTTAATATCACCCCACAAGTTCTCAATTGGATTAAGGTCTGGAGATAGGGCTGGCCACTCCATAACATTAATTTTGTTGGTTTGGAACCAAGACTTTGCCCGTTTACTAGTGTGTTTTGGGTCATTGTCTTGTTGAAACAACCATTTCAAGGGCATGTCCTCTTCAGCATAGGGCAACATGACCTCTTCAAGTATTTTAACATATGCAAACTGATCCATGATCCCTGGTATGCGATAAATAGGCCCAACACCATAGTAGGAGAAACATGCCCATATCATGATGCTTGCACCTCCATGCTTCACTGTCTTCACTGTGTACTGTGGCTTGAATTCAGAGTTTGGGGGTCGTCTCACAAACTGCCTGTGGCCCTTGGACCCCAAAAGAACAATTTTACTCTCATCAGTCCACAAAATGTTCCTCCATTTCTCTTTAGGCCAGTTGATGTGTTCTTTGGCAAATTGTAACCTCTTCTGCACATGCCTTTTTTTTAACAGAGGGACTTTGCGGGGGATTCTTGAAAATAGATTAGCTTCACACAGACGTCTTCTAACTGTCACAGTACTTACAGGTAACTCCAGACTGTCTTTGATCATCCTGGAGGTGATCATTGGCTGAGCCTTTGCCATTCTGGTTATTCTTCTATCCATTTTGATGGTTGTCTTCCGTTTTCTTCCACGTCTCTCTGGTTTTGCTCTCCATTTTAAGGCATTGGAGATCATTTTAGCTGAACAGCCTATCATTTTTTGCACCTCTTTATAGGTTTTCCCCTCTCTAATCAACTTTTTAATCAAAGTACGCTGTTCTTCTGAACAATGTCTTGAACGACCCATTTTCCTCAGCTTTCAAATGCATGTTCAACAAGTGTTGGCTTCATCCTTAAATAGGGGCCACCTGATTCACACCTGTTTCTTCACAAAATTGATGACCTCAGTGATTGAATGCCACACTGCTATTTTTTTGAACACATCCCTTTCAACTAATTCAACTAATTGCCCAATTGCACAGCCTTAAGAGCGTGCATATCATGAATGCTGGGTCTCATTTGTTTTCTGAGAATCTACTGAACCTACTGGTAACTTGTTTGCCACGTAGCAATACAAAAATATACGAAAAACCTTGATTATTCTGGTTAGTCACATTGTACTGCTATTATTTTGAACAATACTGTATGTAAATGAATAGTGCTGAACATAAAAAATAGAACAGTAGGACATGATAGGACTAAAACATAAACATTTACAGCAAATCACATAAAACAAAAAATGCAAAGGTTGAAGAACAAAAAATAGGTGACTGAGGTGCATACATGTATAGTGCCCCGAGACATAGGTGCATTATATTATAGATACAAGAAATGAAGAGGGGTCATGACTGGAATGATATTGTTGACGGAAGGGTTCTAGTAGAGCCAGGGGGTGATGTCCTTGTCTTTGAATAACTGTCCATCAATGTATAATTTGTCCACTGTAAGTATTGCTCTTTTGCCTTCTTTCATCATTTGTTTGCGGATGGGGATTAGCTGTTTATGTCTATGGATGATTTCTTGTGGAAACTGGTCGTTAAGTCCGTAGTGAGTGTCCTTTAACTGTTTGCCTTGTCGTTGAACCAATTCTTTTTGTTTAAAATGTTCAAATTTAACAATGATTGGGCGGGGTCGGGTGGCGTTACTAATTTTTTTTCCTAAGCGATGAACACGGTGAAAAGTGATGTTGTTGACAGTTTCTGTCGGAAGTTTGAGCTGTTTAACCATAAAATCCTTGACTGCTTTCTCGGGTTCGTCAGTGGGTGATTCAGTGATGCCGGTGAAGATCAGGTTGTCCCTCATGCTGCGTGTTTGTAAGTCCAGAATTGTTTCTTTCATCGTTTTATTTTCGAAAGTGATGGAGGCCAGCTGAGTGGTAACAGTAGACAGTTGCGTTGTGAGAGTTGTAACGGAGCGATTTGCTGTTGGCTGTATTCCAGACTGTTGCGGAGTTGTTGGAATTCTTTGTGCAGTACTTCTATTAATGCTACTCTGGCGTCCAGTCCGGATAGTTTATTGTCTATGGATGTAAGTATATCGCTTACCTCGGAACAGCACGGGGGGTGTGGAGATGTGGGTGATGAAGATGCATTGGATGTAGCATGTGAGTCCGATATGCGTGGTTTTTTAGCTTTTTGAGAGCGTCCCATGATGCAGAGTCTATTGTAGCATTCGTCGATGTAGTCTTCTATATGGTCCAGGTCCGAATTGTAATCCAGTTTATTGTATTTGTTAGAAATGAAATGAATAAACAAACAGGCGTAGAAAAAAAAAAAAAACCAAGAAAAGTTTGCTGACTTCTAGCAGCAATGCGCTGCCATGTTCGATCACGCACCGTCTCGCGAGAGTTTTGCGCTCACAGATCTGAGAGCATGTCCCTCACAGCATCAGAGCATGTCCCTCACAGTCCCTTACATCCCTACTGCTAACACAATGCTCTACCACTTGAGCCACAGGAACACTGAATTTTTAAGGGGAAAAAAAATCATAAGGCTTCTTTAAGAACAAAAAAAGAATAAATTAATTTGTTTTATGCAATCAGATAATAAGACATACTAAAACAGAGAAATTTGGTAATAATACAAAATCTGTATTAAAATTAAACATTTGATAGGTGTAACAAATGGACTGGCGACAGAGGATTAGTGGAAAGTGGTATTTTATTGAGACCAGCAGAATATCACAGTGGATGAGTAGTAAATGGAAAGGGAATGAGAATCCTGGCAATTGGAAAGTGCACTTGCCGGATGGGGTGACCAGAGTGGACGGTGGTTAGCACTACGCCTGTCACGATAACAAATTTTGCTGGACGATAAATTGTCCAAGAAATTATTGTGATAAACAATAATATTGTAATTCTGAGACTAAGGCTACGTTCACAGTGCAGGACTTATTGCTCAATTCCGATTTTTTGAAAAAAATGTGATTTTTTTTTTTTTTGCAATGCCATTCACATTTTCAATTAAATGCGACCTTTTGTGATCTCCTGTGTGAACGTGTAATGACCCTGACCCGCATGCGCACAAGAGTACTCAACGGTGAATGACGTAACTCGTTGTTTGTGGAAGTACGTTAGCTAACGGTAAACCTGGATGTCAACAACAGTGTAACTTAGTCAACAGCGGAGCTCTTTTTGCTATAATAAAGTTATTTTCCCAATGGAGCCAGCACAATTACAATCTTCTCGTTTTAAGAAGAAAATTAAAAAGGCGTTTTGTGGAGCAGTGTTAGCAACGTCGGTACAGAGAAACGTGTGGGTGCGGAGTCGAGTGGTGGGATACTGATGTGAGTGGCTCTTCTCGTTCCCGCCTAATTCAATGCAGAATTATGACATTTGTAGCGTATCAATGACGTACGGGTCGGATACATGTGGCCTGGCCGTTCAGACGGAGGTCGCATTTCAAAAGATCGGATACGAATCGGATTCAGGATCACATACCCAAGTGGCCTGGGTCACATTTGAAAAGATTGGATCTGTGTCATTCAGACTGTCATGAAAAGATCAGATATAGGTCGCATAGGGGAATTGGGTCGTTTCAGCCTGCAGTGAGAATGTAGCCTTATATAATGCCGTTTCAACTAATATATAATGATAACGGCATAAAAATGAAGGAACACCTTTACAAAGATCAATAAACTTTTATTTCTAAAGAATATTTAACACTAAAAACATTTTAAATATCCATAATAAATGAACAAAACAATAAAAAGCAATGGACTCTCAGTCTGTTAAAAAATATCACAACAAAATTGCACTTCAAAAAATATTAAACATTAGGCTCAGACGAGAGAGAGAGAGATTTTATGGCAGATTCCGAGCAAGAAATACTAACATGTTGACTCTGTGTGCCTTAAAGGAGCATTGCATAGGTTCTGAAATTTCTAACCGTTAGAGGAACTGCAGCCAGTCTCATGCTCGTTCTCAGTGCGCACGCTCGTATGAGCACGACCGCAGCAACCACTGACACCGGTCGCTCTCTCTTTTTGCCACACTAGATACGTTTTTTTTTTTACTAACGAGGAGTGTCCGTGGGTGTCTGAATTGTGCTGCCGGAGGCTGGTCGCTTCTTTCCATCCACAGAGTCCATCTGAAAACACTATTGCCGTTGCTTACTATAATGGCTGGCGTGCCGTACGGTTGTAAGCCCAAGTAGATGAGAACGCGCATGACGTCACATTTTGTGAATTTTCGCGCCAATTCGGGGCCGACTCCTCCACAAACAATTGAGCCTACAGGCTGATAGAGGCAACCGTGGTGGACAGTCGAGGTGTCATTCTTTTTTTTACATCATGGTTGGCTCATACATGTACAAATGAGAACTCTATCTTAAAGATTTTTTTTAAGTAAAGCCTCCACATAGCTCCTTTAAGGCAGGATCTTTCAGGAGTAGCAATGTTGCCAGCTGTGCTAAACATTCTCTCTGAGCTGGTGCTTGTTGCACAAATGCACGTGTATTTTTGGGCCAACTTGATTGTCATGCCACCACATCAAGGGATTACAAGATGCCTCAACTGCTTCTTCCTGGAGGAGCTTGGTCAGCTCTGCATCAGCCTGCACTCTTTGGAAATGCAGCCTGGGCCTGACTGAGATTACGAGCTCTTCTGTTTTGAAGATGGTCACTCAGCCTCTTCTTTCTTGGTGAGTGCGGCATCCTTGTTTCCTCCAGCGGTTTTGCTGCAGCTCTCACCACTGGTACCTTCTCCACTTTCTTCTGGTCTTAAGTCCAGTAGCTCTTGCATAAGCTGTCAGAGTGGAAATGAAGCAATGCAGGTAATGTTAGGCTGTTTAATTTGCTAGCAGCTGGCTAATTAATGTTAACTGATTATAAAGCTGTCATTTGATATATTTGCATGTAAACGCGAGTTCAACCATCATTTGGCTGCGGGATACCAAGGCAGATTGCTTAGTATCTGTGGTGTTTTATGGGAAAACAAAGCCAGAATGCAGTAACTTCATTTTCTGAGGTTTGCCTTGGTATTAGTTTGGATTTTGTAGTTACTGCAATTTTGACACTCTCGTTACTCTGAAATGGCACAAAATTGAACCAGGAGACTTTGTCACAAGACAGAACAGAAGACAGTCACAAAGCCATTTTAGGACTTAACTCAGTTTTGACCAGATGTGTAGTTACTGCGCTTTGCCTTTGGACAGCAATATAGCTCTCATGATTGTCATACAATGATTGATCTGTGTTCCTGTGGCTCAGTGGTAGAGCATTGCATTAGCAACGAAAAGTTAGTGGGTTCGTTTCTCAAGGAACACACATACTGATAAACTAAATGTATAGCCTGATTAAGCTTTGGATTAAATTTACTGCTAAATGCATAAATTAAATTGCACAGTGCAAACAGCCAAACAGATATTTTAGGAAAAATAGAAATCCTGGCAAGGACATGTCCCTTAAAAATGGCCTTTATGGTCACCCTACTTTTGATGCATCCATGATAGAAGCAAGGGCACATCTGCTCAAGTTTTAGATTTAATTTGTAAGGGATTACTTTTTTTTTTTTAACAAAATGTATATTAAAATTTCTATAGTTGATCAAATAAATTTAATAGTTCTCCTTATAGAAGCATTGTTTATGTTGTTACATAAATTATAGTTTGACTGTCACTACCTCATTCATGACGTTTCAGGGAAGTATAATTTATAAAATTGCATAAAAGTAACAACATTTTGTATAGAAATTGTCATTAAACTGTTACACCAGGGTTCACTTTTATGTACTTTAAAAAAAATTTGCTTTTGTTTTTCAAGCTACTGACAAATAAACAATTTTTGCTTTTATTTTAGAGTTTATTGAAGAAACTGAGGAGAACGAAGTGTTGAATGAAGATGAAGAGAAAAATCACGTCAAAACTGGAGAAAAAACTATGAGTTGGTCTCCAACCAAAATGAAAGATTTACAGAAAAGAGGAGCCAAGAAATCTTTCACCTGCACTCAGTGTGGAAGGAGCTTGACGAGCAAATATAGTCTGGAACGTCACATGAGAATTCATACTGGAGAAAAACCTTTCACTTGTGATCAGTGTGAAAAGAGTTTCACACAATCAGCACACCTTAAGAAGCACATGAACATCCACACTGGAGAGAAACAATACCCATGTGATCAATGTGATAAAACATTTTTGAGCACTTCCGTCCTCAAGGATCACATGAAAGGTCATACAAAGGAGAAGCCTTATTCATGTTATTTCTGTGGAAAAAGTTTTTTACGTTTTTCAGTTTTGAAAGAACATCAGAAAATACATACTAGTATGAAAGAGTACATGTGCTTTCAGTGTGAAAAGACTTTTACGTCAGCAAAGTGTTTAAAACTGCATGAGAGGATCCACTCTGGAGAAAAACCTAATAAGTGTTCACACTGTGACGAGAGATTCAGTGACTCAGCAAATCTGAAAAAACACGAGAGGAGCCACACTGGAGAGAAACCATATCACTGCACTTCATGTGGGAAGCATTTCAATAATTCATCTGCTCTTCACAGTCATACAAAAAGAAATCACAGTAAGTATTTAAGATTCAATTAAGAAATCAAAGGAGTTGTTCCTTTCCAAAAAACAATGTCAAAACATTTTACAAACCTGATTCCAAAAAAGTTAGGACACTGTACAAAGTGTGTGGAAGTTTCACATTTCAATATTTTGTTCAGAATGCAACATAGATGACATAATAAACGTTTAAACTGAGAATATGTATAATTTTGAGGGAAAAATACGTTGATTTTAAATTTCATGGCATCAACACAATGCATCCCCTCTTCTTTTAATAACACTCTGCCAACGTCTGGGTACTGAGGAGACAAGTTGCTCAAGTTTAGGAATAGGAATATTATCCCATTCTTGTCTAATGCAGGCTTCTAGTTGCTCAACTGTCTTAGATCTTCTTTCTCGCATCTTCCTCTTTATGATGCTCCAAATGCTTCCTATGGGTGAAAGATCTGGACTGCAGGCTGGCCATTTCAGTACCCGGATCCTCCTCCTACACAGCCTTGAAGGTGTAGTTGATGCAGTATTTGGTCTGGCATTATCATGTTAGAAAATTCAAGGTCTTCCCTGAAAGATATGATGTCTCGATGGGAGCATATGTTGTTCTAGAACTTTCCAGATGTGTAAGCTGCCCATGCCACATGCACTCATGCAACCCCATACTATCAGAGATGCAGACTTCTGAACTGAGTGCTAATAACAACTTGGGTTGTCCTTGTCCTCTTTAGTTCGGATGACATGGCGTCCCAGTTTTACAAAAAAGTCAAATTTCAAATTTTGATTTGTCGGACCACAGAACAGTTTTCCACTTTGCCGCAGTCCATTTTAAATGAGCCATGGCCCATAGAAAACGCCAGCGCTTCTGGATCATGTTTAGATATGGCTTCTTTTTTGACCTATTGAGTTTTAGCAGACAATAGCGAATGGCACGGTGGATTGTGTTCACCGACAATGTTTTTTGGAAGTATTCCTGAGCCATGTTGTGATTTCCATTACAGTAGCATTCCTGTATGTGATGCAGTGCCGTCCAGTGTTGGGCAGTATTGATTACTTTTTTTAGTAACGGAGTAACCTAACCTAACCGTTATAATTTTCAAAATAGTAATTAGACTATATTAACAAGCCTATGTTACTGCTGCGTTTCATTGCTGACAGAATGCAGTGTTTTATAATCTAGAGATTGTAAAGAGGATGTAGCACACGCACTGTCAAGTGCCAGTGGATTAGAGGCTTCTCCCGCGAGACCCGATCCAACAGAGTGTAGCGCGTGGGACAAGATTTTATAGGAGAGTGCAGAGACTCGTGGGTGTGCGGGATTCGAGAGAATAAAATGATTTACGAGACTCCAGTAAAATAGAAATATCTAAACATAAAATATCTAAAACAAATAAATTGTTATTCATCTAAAATTTACGAACGCGAATCTCCAATGTCCGACTGCAGTGAATGCAGCCAGTGCGAGAGGATGACAGAGCAGCACAAGACTGATTTGTTTGGAAAACTTTCTGATCGTGCGTGCGATGCAGATACAGGAGGAAAGAGGTAAAATGGATTATCCATCAAAAAATGAAGCTACAATGAAAGCACAGACTTTGAGATAATAAATAACTAACATTACAGTGCTGTAGTCTACTATGTGATATGTTACCCACTTTTAAAAAGCCTGGGGATACGTAACAACTTCGATTTGTGTCAGAACGTTCACACTTTCATTCATAAATTCACCCCGTCTGTGTTTGCAAAGCGACAGATTGAATTGCGGAATCCAGTCACAAATGGAACTTGCTGTATAAAGCAGAACATAACAAAATTCTGTCATTTTTTATTAATAAATCAAAAGTAGGGCTGTATATTTAATCAAATCTCGATATGGGCGAGTGTCTGTGAATATTAAAGGTGTTGTTCTACATGTCTCTGGGAATAAGTGCTCAGTGTCTACTACACACACACTGAAGCATGCGTGGTATTTTTCAGCTCTTCACTATATTGACACCTGATGTGGGCTACACATGTGCACGCCAGTGCGCTATGAGAGGATTAAACCATTTCATTTGATAAAACTATTTATCATTCATTCATATCGTATAAACAGTCAGAAAATGTATTTACGACGACCTGTCAAAATAAAATTTTGGTATAACTTGAAGAAATTTAAAAAGAAATATTGTACTATTGCACAGTAGAGTATGTTATACTTCAAGTAGGCCTAATAGCTAATAATAATAATAGTTTGTTAATTAGACCGAAACTTTGTCTACAGTGCAACCCACCACTACAATATAAAAAAAGTTTGTTCTAACTCAAAGAAATTATGTAGGAAACTGCACAGTAAAATATACTTTTAAAAAATCTACTAAAATGTTATTTTAGAGGAATATCACACAAGTTTTCATGGATGTTTTAATTTAAACTTGCCAAAACAATAACACCATATTTTTCAAAAACAATTTCTAAAAGTACATTTGTATTTGTGCCTATAATGTTAATTTGTGTATTATTATTGTCAGATAATAGAACCTTTGCTTCATATAACATTTAAGGCTAAATGTAGCTTTTGACTGGTTGAATTAGATGGTGATTAACACTAAAAGAAAATCAGTTGAGTCTACCCAGCTGGAAATGTCATTGGCATGTTTTGTTTCTTGACATGTTGATAACACTTAATCTCTGTTAAATGGTAAAATTTCAACAGGTGCGTGATTTCACATAGAGCAGCTGTTACTATACAGCCGTTGTTAACTGAGAAGCTGCGCAAATCCACGTTCATTTTCAGTGTTTATTTGCGCAGCTTCTCAGTTAACAATGGCTCTGTGTAGTAACAGCTGCTCTATGTGAAATCACGCACCTGATGGAATTTACTACTGACGAGATGCGCATTAACAATCTGCCGATCATGATCGGTACACCCCTCATTCTTATGCTTGAAAATAGGCACTTAGAGGTCCACTAACATGACTAGAGAATCAAAACTATGCTAATATGAGCTGGGAAACATACAAACACACAGGAATATATCATATATATATTTGGAATGGCTTATATCCTGAGTTAAATGCAAGAAGGTTTGAGTTCTTGGTCAAGTCAAGTCTCCTTTATTTATATAGTGCTTTAAACAAAATACATTGCGTTAAAGCAACTGGACAAGCAGCTGACAGCGGCAAGGAACCAAACTCCATCGGTGACAGAATGGAGAAAAAAACCTTTGAAGAAACTAGGCTCAATTGGGGGGTCAGTTCTCCTTTGCTGCCACCTGGAATTGAACTACTGGTTTTGTCTGGTCAAAGTCAGATTGTGCAGAAGAATCATCTGTTTCCTGTGGTCTTGTCCTGGTGGTCGTCTGAGATAAGGTTTTTACCGGGGATTTGTATCTGGGGCTCTAGTTGTCCTGGTCTCCGCTGTCTTTCAGGGCTGTAGAGGCCCTCTCTAGGTGCCGATCCACCATTTGGTCTGGATACGTACTGGATCCGGGCGACTGCAGTGACCTTCTGATCTGAATACAGACTGGATCTGGTGGCTACGGTGATCTCGGAATAAGAGAGAAACTGACTAATATTAGCTTAAATGCTATTCTTTATGTGTTATGGGAAGTGTTCCCGGTTCCGGTTTACCTAATTAATGCAGCCTAAAAATCCTTTAACGGATTTGGATATTAAAAGCATATTAGTATGTTATGTGTAAGCCAGGTTAAAGAGATGCTTCTTTAATCTAGATTTAAACTGCAAGAGTGTGTCTGCCTCCCGAACAATGTTAGGTAGGTTATTCCAGAGTTTAGGCGCAAAATAGGAAAAAGATCTGCCACCCGCAGTTGATTTTGATATTCTAGGTTTTGTTAAATTGCCTGAGTTTTGAGAATGCAGCGGACGTGGAGAATTACAGGTAACAGGAGCTCATTCAAATACTGAGGTGCTAAACCATTCAGGGTTTTATAAGTAATAAACAATATTTGTTGTAAAGAGTGAAGAGTAGCGGCCCTATTACTGAGCCTTGAGGTACTCGAGTGCAATTGTGATCGATATGATACCTCTTCATTCACTGCTACGAACTGATGGCGGTCATATAAGTAAGATTTAAACCATGCTAATGCACTTCCATTAATGCCAACAAAGTGTTCAAGTCTAAGTTCAAGCTTTTTCAAGATACTGAAAATTTTTTTTTTTTTAACTTTTATTTCAGAGTTGATTGAAGAAATTGAGGAGAATGAAGAATCTATTGAAGTTGAGGAAAAAAATCACGTAAAAACTGGAGAAAAACCTTTGAGTTGCTCACAAACCTGGTCACAAACTAAACTGAAAGATTTAAAGAAAAAAAGAGTTAAGAAATCTTTCACCTGCAGTCAGTGTGGAAAGAGTTTCACACGTAAATCAAATCTTAATCGTCACATGAGAGTTCATACTAGAGAGAAACCATTCACTTGTGACCAATCTGCACACCTTTATGAACACATGGACATCCACACTGCAGAGAACCAGCACGCATGCGATCAGTGCAATAAAATGTTTTTATGGGCTTCAGATCTTCAGAAACATTTGAAAGTTCATTCAAAGGAGAAGGCATATTCATGTAATTTGTGTGGTAAGAGTTTTTTGAGTCTACAAAATTTGAAAGAGCATCAGAAAATACATACTGCTGTGGGAGAGTACATGTGCTTTGAGTGTGAAAAGACTTTTACTTCTGCAAATTCTTTAAAACTGCATGAGAGGATTCACACTGGAGAAAAACCTTATAAGTGTCCACACTGTAACAAGAGATTCAGTGATTCAAGAGACCTAAAAAGACATGAGAGGATCCACACTGGAGAGAAACCTTACAAGTGTTCACATTGTGGCAAGAGATTCCGTGTGTCATCAAGTCTGAAAACCCATGAGAGGATCCACAGTGGTGAGAAACCTTATAAGTGTCTACACTGCAACAAGGGATTCAGTGATTCAAGAGACCTAAAAAGACATGAGAGGATCCACACTGGAGTGAAACCTTACAAGTGTTCACACTGTGACAAGAGATTCAGTCAGTCAACAGCTCTGAAAAGCCATGAGAGAATCCACACTGGAGAGAAACCTTATAAGTGTCCACACTGCAGCAAGAGATTCATCGATATGGGAGACCTAAAAAGACATGAGAGGATCCACACTGGGGTGAAACCTTACAAGTGTTTACAATGTGACAAGCGATTCAGTCAGTCAGAACATCTGAAAAAACACAATAGGACCCATACTGGAGTAAAACCTTATGAGTGTTCACAATGTGACGAGATTCAGTCAATCAGTACATCTGAAAAGACACAGTAGGATCCACACTAGAGAAAAACCTCATAAGTGTTCACACTGTGACAAGAGATTCATCCAGTCTCCATCTTTTAAAACACATGAGAGAATTCTCACTGGAGAGAAACCATATCACTGCACTGCATGCGGGAAATGTTTCATTCAATCATCTTCTCTACACAGTCTTATGAAAAACAATCACAGCAAGGCTCCGTACACACAGAGACATGTTTATCTATATGCGTAAATCTTTTTGAAACAGCTTCTTTTTTTTTTTTTACACTGGTTCCCAGAGTGGATACATCTGTAAATGACACATCCAATATATTTTGTGAAATAATACGGTCATCAACCCAAACAGATATTTCTTGAGACGGTGCTGTTTTTATGTTTTTTATGAAAAAAAAAAAGATTGGATATGGAAAGATCTGTCTTCGTGTGGATGAGCCTTAAGTAGATCCTCTTCAAATGCAGCACTTTTAGATTATATGCTGTGTCCTCAACAAATACGGCAGAATTAAAATATATTAAATAAAATATACAGTAAAATATATTCTGTGTAAATCTGTCCTAACCAGTCATAACAAGCAACATGACAAAGAAACATTATATAAAGTTTTCATAGTGAATAAAGTTTATCTTCATCTTCAAAACCAGCAGATTCAACTGAGGGATTCAGATCAACTTAAAGTCCCTCCCCCAAGAATAATGTCAAAATGTTTTATTGTTGTATTAAATCTTGTTTCATGATATAATTGATATCATTGTGTTTTCTTATGACTTTCATATTGTGTTCAGTTGTCTTATAATGCATATGTATCACTTGTAGTTTGATTACTTGTAGATTCTTTTTACAAACTGTTCTTGTTCAGGACACTTTTGGTTTACTTTTTTATATATACAGTAGAGACCAAAAGTTTGGACACACCTTCTCATTCAAAGAAGAGTTTTCATAGTCATGAACATAAAGAAAACTCTTTGAATGAGAAGGTGTTTCCAAAGTTTTTGTCTGTACTGTGTATATATATGTATATATATTGTTCTTCACTGGTGATGGATCACAATTTTTGAATGTTCGATTAGTCGATTTAAAGGTACAATTTGTAAGATATTTGCAGTACAATATCCAAAAAACACTAGGTTAGTGTTATATATTTGTCCAGCTGATTACTAACAATATCTTTGTATTCAACTACTTGTAAATCATGAGAAAATTCCCATTCTAAACAGTGACACGGGGCAGTGCAGTCGACTGTCAATGACGTTAGTTACCCTTTGTGAGCGCCTTTACTGACGTAGAAACCACATGACAACAGTGTCGTGGACAAATGCGTAAGTAGTGTCTAGCATCCAGCAAACCACTTGCTTGCTTCAAGCAGTTCCTTATTTACTTCTTTTTGCACGTTTTATGGTGGATTGTGTTACTTATTTATGGAACAAAATTACTGTTTACTGTCTTCCGCTGGTTCTGTAATTTCAATTCAATAGAGCATCACAGTCCCGCCCACAGCCCTGGTGCCGGAAGTAAATTTTCCATTCATTTCTCCCTTTGACTTTCTGAAAAATCCGTATCTAAAGAGTTTTAGAGCATGTGTGAGGATAACCAGCTACGGCTGAACTCATAAGCATATAACATATAATTTCGAGTGAAAAAATTAAGAGAAAATTTTAAAAAAGTCAAAGGTACAAGACTGTGTACATATTTTCATTTCGAGCGCCGGAACTACTCATCCCATAAACCACCGCGCCCCATTGAATTTGACTGAACGAGGCAACGAGCCTTTTTGAGCGCCTTCCAAATCTGATGACGGCCGCTCGCGCGAACTTTTTCCTCCAGTGAATTTTATTTTATATAGTGAATGTAGTGAATTTACAATCGTGTAAATAAATAGTGTTTTATATAAGTATTGTTTATTGATTTTTATATTTATCATCGTGTATTTTATATATTGTATGCGTGTGTGAAAGTGGTTAACAATAACGTCAGCAACATAGCGCAGTGCTTTGTACCTGACTGCAATCACCGCTCAGTCGTCAACACATGTCGTGGCCATTACACAAATGTCCAGTAAATGCACAAAAAGGTATGCCTAGGCTAAATATTGTTTTGACAGTGGCATTATAAAATGCTTGATATGACCATAGACATGACTCATATCATATGAAGACTACAGTAAGTTACCAACCTCCCTGCAAAACTCGCATGGCAGCCAAGGAGATCATGATTGCACTGATAAGTCTACCTTGCAAAAACGCAACACAGGTTTTTATTTTATTATTTTATTAATGATCTTCAGTCTTCATGGACCTTCGCGGGGTTTAACCAGACGGTTACACAAGCTCCACCTACTGTCTATGCCTCCACCAATCAGATGCAACACTGTGGGATTGTTCAGGATTGTGGGTAATGAAGTACTTAGCCAAGACATTGCGAATAAAAGGCATTTATATCAAAACAAGATTAGTGCCCCATGATCCTTTTACGTTTATATAAGCATATACTATCGCTTAGTACAGCCGTAGCTGGTTTTAAATCTACCATGTATGGTTACGTTTTTATGGCTTATACCCCAAATGTCAATGCAGAAATTGCATTAAATTTTTACTTCCGGCACCAGCTTTGGGCCGGACTGTGATGCTCTCTTCAAGTACTATGGGGCATCACGTCTCTAGACCCATGCGAGGACGCGTCTGATCCATAGTCTGATCGTGTCTTTGCATTGACTTTGTATGTAATCTATTCGCGCAAATCGTTGAAATCATGTTTGGAAATTATGACATCAAGCACAACATTTATAAAACTTTATCTCATCCGTTAAATGCATGATTTATCTTTCCTTCTGATTGATGGTCGTCAGCGGTTGGGTAGAAGACAACAAATCCCATCATTCCACACTTCTTCTTAGCATCATCAAACCACGCAATTGTTATTTTTTCGGTAGTGTGCCCTTTTGTGGCACGCCCTACAACCTGTACCTTTAATTATAGAATATTGATTAGGCTGTGCGATTTTTTTTTTGTAATTTTCAAGTATGTGAACTGTGCCCGAGCGCATCTGACCCCCAAAGCCTGGTGCAGTTGACTAATGTGATCGCTCCGTGCCATGGTTAGTTGAAAGAGATGGTCCAGAGCCCAGTTCAGTTTAATTAGGATGCAGTTCGCATGCAACATGTGCCCATCCTTAAGGTGGAATTAATGCTCAATTCTGATTTGTTGACTATATCTGTAGATATTAACTGTCCATTTCAACGGAGCGTTGTAACTTTCAGAACGGTTATGCAAATACTCACCACTGACAGTCTTTGCACAGTTCATTTTACTGATCTTCTCAGCCAGATATTTGCGAACCCTGAAGAGGTGCTTGCTTATGTCCTCTAAGGTGGGACCTTCTTCTTTAAGTCTCTGAGACAGACACTCTGTTTGGCATACTGAACACGCAAACTAACACAGAAACTGAATCTCAAGTATTGCTGCCCAGTGATTATCACATACAGGTACAACTCAAATCAGAATGTCATGGAAAAGTTAGTTTCATTTCATTTCAGTAATTCAGCTCAAATTGTGAAACTTGTGTATTAAATAAACTAAAATTCAGTGCAAACAGACTTAAGTCTTTGGTTCTTTTAGTTGTGATGATTTTGGCTCAACAAAAACCCACCAATCCTCTATCTCAACAAATAAGTTAATCAATCCTCTATCTCAACAAATAAGTTAATACTTAAAAACTTAAGACCAATAAAAAAATAAAAAAAATTTTAGTGAATTTTTGGTCTTCTGGAAAGTATGTTTCTAGGGAAGTTGTGGCCTAATGGTTAGAGAGTCGGACTCCCAATCGAAAGGTTGTGAGTTCGAGTCCAGTGGGTGGGGGGAGTGCATGTACAGTTCTCTCTCCACCTTCAACACCACGACTTAGGTGCCCTTGAGCAAGGCATCGAACCCCCAACTGCTCCCTGGGTGCTGCAGCATAAATGTGCGTGCGTGCGTATGCACTTTGGATGGGTTAAATGCAGAGCATGAATTCTGAGTATGGGTCACCATACTTGGCTGAATGTCACGTCTCTTTCATTAAATGTACATGTACTCAATACTTGTTAAGGGCTCCTTTTGCTTTAATTACTGTCTCAATTCAGCGTGGCATGGAGGTGATCAGTTTGTGGCACTGCTGAGGTGGTATAGAAGCCCAGGTTTCTTTGACAGTGGTCTTTAGCTCATCTGCATTTTTTGGTCTCTTGTTTCTCATTTTCCTTTTGACAATAGCCCATAGATTCTCTGGTTAGTATTATGGCCGGAAAAGAACACCAACACCATGGTTATGTGTGGGCAGGTGCCAAATGAAATCTGCATCTTCAAAAAGCTGGCCAGCAGAAGGAAGCATGAAGTGCTCCAAAATTTCTTGGTAAATGGATGCAGATGACAATGCACCCCAGATCATCACAGACTGTGGAAACTTAACACTGGACTTCATGCAACTATGAGCTTCCATTTATGTTGATTACATTGTCACAGCTGGTAATGAGTGGTGTTGACTGGGACATGATATCCCCAAATATGTGACCATTATCATTGGAATTTACAAAATCAATTTCTATCCTAGTCCCTGCATCTGGAGAAAGCACTCTTCTTGGTAGTAGGGAGAATCATGAGGTGGAATATAAACAGCACAGAGTTAAGGATTAATCTGTGGCAGGATAGATTTGATTTCAAGCCAAATCAGTGTTTTGACCATTTTAATCAGGTGTTTAGATGATCTTTGTACAAAATAAGTATTCCACCTGATGCATGACCAACATTTTTTTTTTTTTTAGTGAGGACAGTGATTTTTCTGCATTCTTTTGGACAGTGCAAGGGCTTATTATTCCAACACCATGTCTCATTAAATGTAGCAATGTCTATGTCTTTTATATTACTAATTAAGTCTTGTTCCCAAAAGATTAAGAATGCAGACCCTGTAAATTTCCAAAAACTAATTCTAAATGATTTCATAGATAATATACAGTATAGTGTATGTATGTATTACCCTTGTACATTATTTGACAAGTTTGGAGCAGATGATGTTGAGCAGGTGTCTTATCTGGTTGAGTTCTGCGGCTGCAGGGTTTTGTGGTTGTTGGGCTGCTGCGGCGTAGCTCTATGATGGTGCTCCAGGGGTCGAGTCCTGTCTGCTTGTTGTAGGAGCGTGGACTTTTCTATGTGGCTAGGAGCTGCTCTTCCTGTGTAGATTTCTGCTGTTTCCTATTTTATCTAATGCTCTGCTTTTCAGCACTCTTGCAAAAAGTTGTACTGGATCACGTAAAAGGGCACATCACTCCATGGCAGTAATGTGGACTGGACAGAGATATTTTAGCTTCTGGGAAGTTTTGAGGTTCGGATGGCCACCTCTCTGACAGAGAAGCCACTTTGCCCTTCTCTGCTTTAAGTCGTTTGTGTGTATGGATTATTATGCACTTGTAAGTTTCTTTTAGATTTTTATCAGATGAGAACTGATAAGCCTTGCTTGTATTTGGGCACCACATTTTCTGTTATTTTATTTTTGGAAATATCAGTTCCTCAATTTTATATTTTTCTGTTGGAGTCGATGAGAATAAAAGCTTCTGTTTCGGTGGGGGATCTGGAGCAGTGCTGTGGACATTGGTCTGTGGATATGATGAAGAATAAGGATTGTCCACTGCGGGTGATTGCTCATCGTCAGTAGGAGTCTCTAGACAGGTCAAGTGTTCAGTATGAGATCCTTTGGAAGTTGTTAAATGAAGAAATTGTTTTATATATAAGTAAATTTTTCTTTCAAAGTTCTGATTTCAACACAGACAGTTCTTCCTGCATTTCTATTGTATCAAATTTCTGTTATTTGTCCTGTCTCTCTACGGGGTATACTAGGGCCTTTTGTTCCTTTCACAGAAGGTCCGGCTACTTGGCCCACAGTAGCTGGCATAATTAAAAATCCCACCGAGAATGTTGTTGTCGAATGTGCCCCCCCTCCCATTTTATTGGTGCCGGAAATAAGAATTCAAAACAATTTCTACATTGACAATTGGGCTATAAGCCATAAAAACGTAACCATACATGGTAGATTTAAAACCAGCTGTACCAAGCGATAGAATATGCTCATATAAATGCCAAAAGTTCATGGGGCACTAACCTTGTTTTGAGATAAATCCCTTTTATTCATGATGTCTTGAATAAGTACTTCATTACCAACCATCCTGAACAATCCCACAGTGATGCATCTGATTGGTGGAACTCGTGGAACTGTCTGGTTAAACCCTGCAAAGGTCCGTGAAGACTGAAGATCATTAATAAAAAAATAAACATTAATAAAAAAAATACAAATAAAAACCTCTGTTGCATTTTTGCACAGTAGACTTATCAGTGCAATCATGATCTCCTTGGCTGCCATGATGGCTTTTTCAAGGAGGAAAACAAAAGTGTTCAGAGGGGTGAAAACCACTTCAAATCGGGTCATGTAGTTGATTGTAGCATGTCCGAGGGTCAGCTTGTGGGTTTTGTAAGGGCCAGCATGAGGGACAAGACCTACAAAGTTATGGTGAGTTTTGCAGGGAGGTTGGTAACGTTAGTTAGCATTATCGTCCAATTTAGCTAAGCTACTGTAGCCTTCATATGGTATGAGTCATATCAATCATTTTATGATGCCACCGTCAAAACAACGTGTTGATGACTGAGCGGTGATTGCAGTCAGGTACAAAGCTCTGCACCATGTTGCTGACGTTATTGTTAACCACTTTCACACACACACACACACACACACACACACACACAATATATAAAATGCACAATAATGAATATAAAATTTAATACACGATACCTATATTAAACACTATTTATTTACACGATAAATACTAAACGAACTACTATTAACTGCACATTCACTATATAAAATAATAAAATTCACTGAAGGTAAAAGTTTGCGGGACAGAGCAAAATTGTTAGTGTTTAAATCATAAGCACAGTTCAATTGATTAATAAGTGTGTTTTAACCCTTCAAGAGGTACGGTCCTAGATATGGGATTCTTATTTCTGTGCCCCTGAGAGTATGCTCCCACATATGGGATTTAGAACATTCAGTGATGTCGCATAACTGCCAAACACAGGTCAACACAGAGAGAGGTCAGCATGATAAATACTGGACATTCATATTTGCAAAACTAGCTACTAAAAGCTATTTATAGGCACTTGATGTGTTTATTTTATAACATTCACTTAAACTGTCACTGAAGCACCAGACAAGTTTATAGGGCATATAAGCACAATAATGTATGACTGAAACGTGCTAAGCCTGTTTGATTTAGGCTGATGATTTACATTCACTAAAACAGTTTTTACATTTGCATGATATGCTAATTTTATTTTAGCATTTACATAACTTAGTACTTATAGTATACAAATAATCATGGCTCCCTACTTTACAGCTCATGACTTCTATTCATAGTTCGCAGGGATGTATTTTTTTGCGGGAATGTTTGGAGGGGTTGTAATGCGTCTCCTTCTGAGCTGACCACATTACTTCAGAGTAAACATGGAAAGAAAACTTACTTGTGATATTTTGGATATTATTTTTGACTTGGACACTGAATCCAGCAGTGGCAGTGACAGACAAGGAAGCCCACCTCCCGGAAAACCTTTTGGGCTGTGATCGTTCCGAAGTGCCAATAATTCCTGACAATGACAATCCACCTGGATTTCCAATCCATTCTCTCCACCAGCCCTGGATTTTGACAACACTACCAAAGCTGTTCAAGGTTACAACTGTTATTGAAATTTACACACTTCTGGCAGCTGTTCTTATGGACCTGGTAAGAAAAAACTCCTTGAAAGATTACTGGATCACCGATCCAGTAATACAGACTACATATGTCTCTACTTCCTTCTTTCTAGATCATTTCCAACTCCTTAGGGCCCTCCAGTTTGATTACAATGCTACAGCACATCTCAGAGATACTTTGAATAAAATTAGAAGCGTTTTCACCTCTCTGTTGGCTTGTTTTTAAGTAGTGCCGACTCTATTGTGTAACATCACAAACGAGATGTCCACATGCTGACAACAGTTCACCCCTTACGAAAAAGAACCATGGTTTTATTATAGTAAAACTGTAGTAACCCATGGTTTTTTGGCGTATTGACTGCCATTTGTAAAACCACAGATTTACTACAAATACCATGGTTAAACTATGGTTAATATAGCAAAACCATGGTTAATTTGTGGTAACCATGGTTTAACTACAGTAACCATGGTTTTTTGGTTTTATTTGTAGTAAAACCATGGTTAATTTTCGTAAGGGACACAACTGTTCACAGAAACTGTTCTTCCATGTTGTAGACTTGCATTCATTGTTTACAAGATGAAGAATGATTCTAGCCTGACATACCAAAAATTCTGTAAAAATCTTGTGCGCCAACTTGTGGAAGAACACCACACTCCGCAGAAGCCATCTTCTGGTGGTTACCCTCCTGCTTCGTCTCACTGTTCTCTGTTCATTAAATGCAAATAGCAACACGTCTTCTTATTGTGCTTAATTTCTGGAACAAGTTTATGATTATATTTGGCATAAAAAAAAAACAACATGAAAAGTTTATTATAATTATAACGTTTACAAAACACTTAGAGAGTGCATTGAAGCGCATATTTCAGGTTTCTATCTTGTTGTGTTAACATGGAAACTGAAACGTAATACAACCCAACGTTCTATGCCCTGTTAAGACAATGAACAACAAAAAAAATTAATTTATGAATGATGCAGTGCTAATTGAGATATACTTAATAGTTTCTGTACTGTAATAAAATATATTTTCTACCTTATTACATGCAGAAAATTGTAATAATTTAATAATAAAATAGTCATAATATATATATATATATATATATATATATATATATATATATATATATATATATCTTTACAATGTGGCAGCTACAATAGAAACAATAAAAATGGTTAAAACATTGCATTGGTAAAACATTGGTGTAGATGTCTACTGAACCCTAATAAAGTTAAAAAAATTATGACATTTGATGAATGATTCTGGTCAGCAAAGTCTCTAGGATAAGGTTCCTGTTCTCTTCATTGTAACTCAAATGAGCCAGATTCCAGAATCTGCATTTATCAACACTCTTAACATTGTAATAGGATTTTCAAAGCATAAAACTTTATTTCAATTTCAGAATGTGCACTTTGTCATGTGAAGCAAGAGAAGCGAAGAATCAGTTGCTTAAGAAAGCACAATGATAGACAAAAATAAAACATTTTGAGATTGGAGGAACTTTGAGTTGATCTTGAAAGATCAACATTATCCACTGTGAAAACTTTCGATTACATTTCTTTGTCATGTCACTTGTAATGGTTGGTTGGGACAGATACATTTTTTTATTGCTAGATGCATTATTGTGTTTCATTTGGTGAAGACCTTATGTGATAAGGTTTTTTTTTCTCCAGTGTGAATCCTCTCGTGCTGTTTTAAACGCTTCGCTGTAGTTAGTCTTTTCACACTCAAAGCACATGTACTTTCTTAGACTATTATGTATTTTCAGATGAACTGTTAAAATATTGTAGATATGAAAAACTCTTTCCACACAAATTTAATGAATGCAGCTTCTCCTTTGAATGAACTCTCAGGTGATTCTTCAGGAATGAAGGACACAAAAATGTTTTGCTGCATTGATCACATATGTACAGCTTCGCTCCAGTGTGGATGTTGATGTGTCCTTTAAGATGTGACGAGTGTGTGAAACTCTTCACGAACTGATCACAATATGTTTCTCTCCATTATGAATGTGAACATCAAAGTTATATTTACATTTAAAAAACTCATACTGAGTGCTGGTGAAAGATTTATTGGCTCTTCATTTCTTTAAATCTTTCTGTTTTGTTTGAGAGCAACTGTTTTTTTTTTTTCAGTTTTTAAGTGATCTTTCACTTTTTGTTGAAAAAAGTACCCAGTTTACATAGTGTCCTTGTTATTATTAAATATATATTATTTATATATTATTGCTATATTATTGCAAAGCTCTAAATAAATGTCTAATTGTCTTCCTGTAGCTCAAGTGGTAGAGCATTGCATTGCATGGTTGGGGGTTTGAATCCCAGGTAACAGGATTCGATGTCAGGAATAATTGTTAGATTAAATGCAATATTAGTCACTTTGGATAAAAATGTCTGCTAAATGCATAAAATAACTTTTTTTTTAACTTTCAATTACAACAAAAAATATAAAACTACCGTATTTTTCGGACTATAACTCACACCTAAATATGAGTCGCATCAGTCCAAAAATACGTCATGAGGAGGGAAAAAAACATATAAGTCGCACTGGATTATAAGTCGCATTTATTTAGAACCAAAAGAAAAACATTACCATCTACAGTCGCGAGAGGGCGCTCTATGCTTCTCAGTGTAGACTACAGGAGCACTGAGCAGCATAGAGCGCCCTCTCGTGGCTGTAGACTGTAATGTTTTCTGTCTTAGTTAATTTCTCTCGGTCCATATCAAATTAATTTTGATAAGTCGCACCTGACTATAAGTCTTAGGACCAGCCAAACTATGAAAAAAAGTGCCACTTATAGTCCGGAAAATACGGTACTTAAAGGGCACCAAAACTCCATTACAGACATGTGTCTTGATATTGTCGCATTTGGAAACAGTTTGCCGGATAATATTTATTTCTTTTCTGTATGTGTATTTCTTAAATTTTCCCAACACCATCGGCTCATTACTTGTTTCAGGCATTCATTCCTACTTACAAGAGTAGCAAATAAGGATAAATTACAAAGCTACATGACAGTATATCTTGCATTTGTTTTCTAAATATATCATAGAATACCTTGTTTAAAAAATAACAATTAAGAATTAATTAAAAACAAATCTTGCGTCTCTTAAAAGTGTCCAGCTTTCTGAACGAGAACAGTTTGTAAAAACGTATATTTTCCCTTCATGAAAGAGTCAGCAAACTACGAGCAATACATATGCATTATAAGACAATTGAACATGAATTGAATGAATGAAGAGTACAATGATATAATTTAAATCATGAAGCAAACATACGTCCAAGAATTAAATGTTGTGACATTGTTCTTTGGTGAGGAACTCAATCTTTGAGTCTGCTGTTTTTGAAGATGAAGAACTTCATTCATGATGTTTCTTTGTTATGACTGGTTAGGACAGATTTATACAGAATATATTTTACTGCTTGATGCATCATTGTTTCATAATTGTTGAGGATGCAACATTAGATCTAAAAGTGCTGGATCTGAAGATGATCATCTTAGAGCTCATCCACACGAAGCCAGATATTTCCATATACATCTTTTATTCATTTTTTCCTCCGTAAACAGCACGGTCTCAAAAATCTGCGTATACACACAACCACTGAAACCAACTCAAAATGATGTAGTATACATGTCAGACCACTATGTGGCGCTGTAATTCTGCCCCAGAGATACACTAAAAACAGAGAAGACTTGAAGCATGAGCATAAACCTTGCACACTGTAAACACAACAACAAGAAAAGCAATTAAAGTTAGTAAAGCTAACAGGCTTCTGCAGCACAGACACAAGCATGTAGTCCACCTGTTATTGTTGTTGCTGTACATAAGGAAGCGGTGTCTGACTGGGGTCAAGACGTGAGGTGGTAACTGTATCTGTATCTGTATCAAAATATACAGATTAGCTGTACACACAAAAGTGTCGGTTTAAGATTTATCCACTCTTGAGACCCAGTTTTTTTTTTTTATATATATATAGCATTTTCAGGCTCCCAAAATTCCGGATCCATTTTGATGAAACACACACACATAGACATGTGTTAAGCTGTATACGTAAAACAAAAACAAAAAATACACACACATACATATATATATATATATATATATATATATATATATATATATATATATATATATATATATATATATATGTTTTTTTTTTGTTTTTTTTACGTATACAGCTTAACTATGAAGTAGTTTATACTAAAGTATAAAGCTAAAGTGTGTGCTGAGCCTTACTGTGATAGTTTTTTGTATGCCTGTGTAGAGCAGATGAATGATTGAAACGGTTCCCACAGTCAATGCAGTGATAAGGTTTTTCTCCAGTGTGGATCCTCTCGTGTCTTTTCAGATTTGATGGATGACTGAATTTCTCGTCACAGTGTGAACACTTGTAAGGTTTCTCTCCAGTGTGGATCCTCTCATGTGTTTTCTGATGTATTGACTGACTGAATCTCTTGTTGCAGTGTGAACACTTGTAAGGTTTCTCTCCAGTGTGGATCCTCTCATGTATTTTCAGGTCTCCTGACTTAACGAATCTCTTGTTGCAGTGTGAACACTTATAAGGTTTCACTCCAGTGTGAACCCTCAAGTGAACATTAAGACTTGTATTGTGTGTGAAACACTTTCCACACTGAGTGCAGGTGAGAGCTTTCTTAGCTCTTCTTTTCTTTAAACCTTTCTGTTTAGTTTGGGAGCAACTCAAAGGTTTTACTCCAGTTTTGACATGATTTTTCTCCTCGACTTCACTTGATTCTTTATTTTCCTCGTTTTCTTCAATCAACTCTGAAATAAAAGAAAAACGGTTCATTTTCATTAACTTGTTAAAAACTGAGAATTGTAAACATAAAACCTGGACATTTTGTTTATTGCTGAAACTTGGCTGACTGTTGGAGTTAAGCCCTATTTCACAAATTGCATCAATATTTTTAGCACGTCAAGGATTCTTGATTGTGGTGGAGACACTGCGGTTGTTTTTAAAAAACACCTAGCAGACTGTTTCCTTGTGGATAATTTTTAGAGTTTTGAATGTAGTATAATTTGAACTGGTCATGTCTAAACCTATTTTATGTGAGTTAATTTATAGACCTCCTAAATATGATTATTAATTTCAGAATTTTCTGAGCTGTTATCGGGGATTGTTGTTATTGATGATATCTTGGTCATTGGTGATTTTAATATTTAATATGCAGCGGCAGCGAGGAGATACAGAAAAGGCTCCTGCGGGAGCAGACACTGATGCAGCAGTGGGGAGATACGGAAAACAGAGACGTAAAGGAGAGCATGAGAAGAGGAGGAGAGATAGCTGCTTGGGCCACCTGCGGAGCTTGCTTCAGCTGTTGTAGATGTTGGCTGCGGGGAGAGTAAAAGGGTTAGTAACATTTGATGGGGCAAGCTAGTGAAAAAAAAAAGTCAATTAAATTAAAGCAGCAAAAACAACAAAATGTCTGTAGTACTTGTAGGCTTACAAGAATATATTATATACAAGTGTATATAACATTTTGAAATATAATATGAATATCATATTATACTTAAAATAAATATAACAATATACTTTTGATATAATATGATATATAATTAAAAGGCTGATTATTTTGATTTCATATGGAAATATATGCGTGAATTGATGCTCTCAGTTTCATTAATTGGTGGTTAATTAGAAATAATAAACTGTATATGTATACCTTTTAAAAAAAGAGGTCATCTTAATGTTGTTGTGCTTTTAATGACCTACACTGTGGAGTTTGAATTATGCAAATAGACCAAGAAATGAGGAAGTTATGATATTTTTGATGTTTGATCAAGCGGAAGAGGTCAGTTTTTCATTGTTTTGTTATAATTAGGTACAAAAATGACCCCTAATTTCCGAATTTAAAAATTCCATAACTTTCTTAATAATTATCCGATTTGATTAATTTAAATTTAATAGCATTTTAAATGTTTTATTATCTATAATATGGTAATGATCATATATAAATTTTCTAGTATAGTTTTTTTTTTTTTTGTCACATACATATACAGTGTCATCAGACTTTAGCCATTAATACATTTTTAAGATACTGGAGAAAACCCCCCACAAATGTCAGGGCATGTCAAAACTTCTTCAGGGACCCAAAACATCCTCAAACGCCAGAGAGTTCATGCTTTGTAAGACTAATGTACCACAGTCATTAAAGATGAATGAAGAATAAACACCAACCTTCTCGATCCTCGTGTTTTATTCTCAAAAAATCTGGATCCTCCTGTTTCATACTCAAAGTTTCTGTTTCCTCGTGTTTTATTCTCATAGATTCTGGTTCGTGTTTTATTCTCCAGGTTTCTGGTTCACTTGTGTTCTCCTCTTTCACAAACATCTTCACATCAGCAGATCTCAGTTCAGATGATAAGATCCTACAGATGTTCCTGCTCGATTCAAACCTTAGTCACAACACTTAGTCACGACTGATAAGACATTAAAAGTATTCACTGACCTGATTCTCTTTCTATTTACAGATATAACATGTTTAGCCGTTCGTATTAAACCAGTATCATGTCAAAACAACAGAGAGTGCGGTGAAACTAATCTTCTTCCTCTGAGGTTAAATGGTGTTTGACAAACAAACGGATGTGTTTAAGCGCCAACCGCAGGACTGGAGTGGAGTGTCGAGAGGAGGGAAATATACGGGAGAATTAGGTGAGCTGATTTTTCCTTCTTTTTTAAAACAAACTCGATGTGCACAACTAAATGAAAAGGAATTAAAATTAGCCTCACATGCTATTTGATCAGCATCAACAGTCATCGTGAATGAGGATTTCATTGAAAATCACACAACCTTGCAGCATACAGTATGGAAATTAAGATCAGTAAAAACATGTGACAATTATAAGATGTAGCCTAATTAAAAATAAGAATAGATAAATAATAATAATTAAAAAAAAAATTAAATATAAAAATTTAAAATAAATGTATAAATGAATGACTGCCCAGGAGTGGCCCTAATCTGAAATGAAGACATTGTCCTCACATATGGACCTGGCACAAGTCTCAGAAAGTTAATAACTTATAGCCTAACTGTAGGGTGGCCATGATTTACAAATTTTCCCTGGGATAGTCCCTCATTTCAGCTCTATTTTTAGTGACCCAACTTATTTAGAAAAAAATTAAATTTAATGTTTAAAAATTTCTTAACAACTAGGTAATCAGAGCGAGTAGCAGAAGTGTTCTGTCACTAAAGAACAGCCTAAAAAGGTAATAAAATTTGTCATAAAACAAAATGACCATCCAATCACAATTCATTATCGATTAAATTGCAGTGAGTGAAGGTGAGATAGATAGGCGGAATCACGCTAAATGACACACAACAGAAACAATCTCGGCAGTGCGATCCCAATTCTGCGATCAGTCATCCTTGCACCTCAGCTGTCAAATACACACAGAAATGTCCATCGTGGGGAGTATCCCGCATAAATACAGTCAATAGGCTCTATGCAGCGGGAATCGTGACGTGTTTCCAACTACACTCTCTACTGGGCTAACAGTTTCCGGTCCCTCTTTACATCTGACGCTAAACCTCGCGAGATCGTTGGGTATGGCGCGAAACTTAAAAGCGACAAACATTTCCCTCAACATTTCTGGTTGTTAGTATATATCGTTTTTGACATCTTAACCATGGAGAAAAAGGTTTTCTGATACCAAAAGCTAATGCGACCTAGATCGGAACATTGTTGTGTGCCGTTGTGCGTTGTGTCGGCAAGATACAACTCTACGGTTAGTTTCCATTCATTTCCAGTGGAAGAGGATCTCAGAAAAAAGTGGCTCGTTCAGATCAGGAGAGATGACTTCCAAGTCAACAAAAACACAAAGGTGTGTAGCGTTCATTTCAGATCTGATGACTTTATGGAAGGGGCTCGTCTGAAACGTCTGAAAAAAGGTGTTTTCCCTACACTGTTTGAGTGGAACCACTACCAGGAGCAGCCGCAGAGGTTGAGTGTTTGGGAACGTCGAGAGAGACCGCTGACCCCTGATCCTGACTCGGACGCAGAACAGGAAGATATGGACTTCGATGTGGAGAGCACTGGACATGATTATTGTTCAGTTCCCGAAGCTGCAGCCGTGGACATGGTTCTACATGAAAACGAGGAGTTAAAAAGAGAGATAGAAGATGTACGGAAGCAGTTGGAGCAAACAAAGATGATGCACCGCTTTGGTCTCAGTAGATTTGCTGGGTCCGATGAGGACATTCGCTTTTATACAAGGTAAGATTGTATTGCCTGTGGTAAACATTTGTAATAGTATTACCACTGTCCTGAAAACACTGGTCCACATTTCTGATAAATATTATTGGAGTTGTATACGATAGCTACACGTATTCTACACTGACAAAATAATAACAACAACATAATTATAAGTATGAACACCAGCTGTTGTCTTCAACAGCAACCAGAGTTAGTTAAATTATACATAGCAAATTCCATAATTGTCATGACTCAATATTGCAAGATTGTTGATTCAGTTACTTGTAGTTCTTTAAACTTACTACAAAGCCATGTATAAGTATTTTATGCCATGTGAGAACCAATGCACGTTTTTTTTTTCTTGACAGATTTGCAACATACAACCACCTGATGGCCTTCTGGGAACTGATTGAACCGGCAACTCACAGGATGATTCGTGTCACCAACTCCAAAGTCTTCAAGGAGCCTGGAAACACTCGGGCACTCCAAAGTCTTCAAGGAGCCTGGAAACACTCGGGCACTCCAAAGTCTTCAAGGAGCCTGGAAACACTCGGGCACTCCAAAGTCTTCAAGGAGCCTGGAAACACTCGGGCACTCCAAAGTCTTCAAGGAGCCTGGAAACACTCGGGCACTCCAAAGTCTTCAAGGAGCCTGGAAACACTCGGGCACTCCAAAGTCTTCAAGGAGCCTGGAAACACTCGGGCACTTCCTGCAATAGATGAGTTCTTCCTGTTCTTGATGCATCTTGCTTTGGGCCTCAAGCAAAAGGACCTTGGTCATCGGTTTCAAGTACATCAGACCACTGTAAGCCGCATCATAACAACCTGGGCCAACTTCCTGTACTTTGTCCTGGGGTCAGTGTGCATTTGGATGCCAAAAGAGAAAGTACGAGCCCATCTGCCAGAAGAATTCCATCAATTTCGAGACACACAGGTTATCCTGGATTGCACAGAGATCCGCTGCCAAACACCTTCCTCTTTGCTACTACAAAGTGAGGTCTTTTCAAATTACAAGTCTCACTGCACCTTCAAAGCTTTAGTAGGAATGGCACCTCATGGTGCAATAACATTTGTTTCTGCACTGTATGCAGGGTCTATTAGTGACCGGGAGCTGTTCAAACAGTCAGGGATCATTAACCTTCTTACCCCTGACATGGCCATCATGGTGGATAAGGGCTTCTTAATTGATAGCCTGGTGCCATGTAAAATCCACCGGCCTGTTTTCCTGACCAATGGAAAACAAATGTCAGCTGATGAAGTGACACACACTCAGTCTGTGGCTAGGCTCAGGGTACATGTTGAACGTCTTATCCGTCGTGTTAAAGAGCATAAGTTGTTTGACACAATCATTCCCTTGTCAATTTCTGGTAGCATAAACCAACTGTTCACAGTGGCATGTTTGCTTGTGAACTACCAATGTGGACCACTTGTCAAGGCATGGAGCCACTGAGTCTAAAAACTTAGATGTGCTAGGGTTTGTATAAATATTGTACATATTCTTTTGTTAATACTATGGATTTCACACTCTGTTCTGTATTAATACCTCTGATCAACAGACAAAACTCAGACAGTTTCCTTATACATATTTTATTATAATAACACAAAAAAACTATAAGAACCTAAAGATATAGTATATACATGTGTAATGTAATATAATAGATAGGTATATATTGTATATAATGTATACATATAATAAATATAATGCTGTATAAAGATAATGTGTATATGTACTGTAATAAAATAGGTGTGTATATATATACTGTATAAATAGTGTATGTAAATATTGTTTTGTGTAAATGACTATGAATAATACAATAAATATAATGCTGTATAAAGATATGTATATATATATATATATACATGTATATGTAATATAATAGATAGGTATATGTATTATATTGTATATCTTGTATAAATGTAGTGTATGTGTGTGTATATATATATATATATATATATATATATATATATATATATATATATATATATATATATATATTGTTTGCATAAGATACAATAAACGATAAATATAATACTGTACAATAATTTCAGTGTAATTGAATGGACCACCAGTGGTATGTGGCCACACTTACACAGTCATTATATCTGAAATGACTTAAACACACAAACACTTCTGTAGGTAGTGGTAAAAAAAAAAAAGATCTCCTCTGTCTCTAATGGTACACATTACATCTAAATTTTTGTGTATGCGCTCAACAAGCATGTCCTCCTGCGCACATACCACAAAATCGCACCACTCCAAACCTGTCAGGAGGATCTGACCTTGTACTTGCCAATAGTACTTGTGCTGCCTCCTAAGCTGCAGAGAGCCATCAGACATTTTCAGGTAAGGACAGTCAACGTAACTCTTGATGTTGGGGCATTTAATTTCCAGCAGGCCGAATGGTGGGTTTTCAGAAGGATCAAACACTACTCCATCGGGGGAGCATCCCAGCCATGGAGCATCAGGGTGTATAATGAACCCGCAGGGTGAATAGTTGACATTTTTTAAACTGCAGTACTCTGTCACGGCAACTGGCTCCATATCGATTCCTCTCCTCATGTCCTTCGTCATGACAGTCCCCCTCAGAATTCTGTGTGCCAGATTTTCAGCTGATGTATGACAGCGAACATGGCATGCCTCGTGAAAGCGTGTAGATGTAACTCGCATCTTTCTCAGTCGATGCCATTCCTGGCATGAGCTCTGCTCCCGTGTTGCAGCTTCAATCCTGTGGGCCATGTGGAATGACACCTGTAGCGATTTCATATATACATGTTCCTCCTCTGATAACACATTGGCACATGTGGTTGGCTCAAGCCTATAGCCTTGGATGGGAAGGGAAGGTTGGGCAGGGGCTTCTGGGATGTTGTTGATTTCCCGCATTTCTGGTGTTTTTTGCTGAAATGACAGCACACTCCCGGCCTGGACAGCCCCAAAAGCTGACTGAACTAATGGGACTTCCGCTGACATGCCCATGGTGGTCACCAGAGGTGCAAGCAAAGGGGGAAAGTCCCTATATACTTCTTCCACTCTCAATGTGGCAAGATCTGGCATTTCCCCATCCAGTGCTTTGTAGAGAGAACTTCTGAAAATGTTGAAGTGAAAAGATGTAAAAAAATAAAATTCAGCATATTAATTGCACACATATTAACCACATCAACACATAGCTAAACTATATATATAACTAAAGGTAATATAGTCTCACCTCACACAAACAGCGGTAGAATTTTGGGGTTTGCGGACCTCCATGTCTCCCACTGGACCTGGCCTCACACCCTGACGCACGTCCTGATTCTGCCGAGTTCGACGCGTCCCTGGGTCAACAAGGGAGGTGCTTAAGGTAAATTTGAGCAACCAATCAGATTACTCACGTCACGTGACATGTGCCCAGCCTCAGCTTGCGCGCCACTATTTGAATTGTGTGCTTTGACGTCGCCTTCATTTTACAAAGGTAAGTGCATATTATTTAAAATGTGCCATTTCAAATGTGTCCATCCCTGCTCAGCATAATATATTATTTTTATTAATATATTATTCATAACTGACGCGAACATTCGCTGAACTGCGCATATATTAAGGTCCAAATCGCCAAACCCCAATCCTATCGGACAGGAAGGTACCCACGATCGTTTTGCCCCGGTCCGGTGTGGCGTTTCCCCCGTGATCGCGTCGTCGGATCTTTTTGTACGATTATTTATATCACTTTTGTCATGTATTCGTTTAGCAGATGCTGATACTAATCCTTCTGTGAAAGAAAGGCTAAACACTTTTGCGGATGGATGGGGGGTTTGTCGTCCATAAACAACAAGGAAATATATTGTGTTGACCCGGCGACATCATTAACCCGTCCAATATACAGTATGACACACATTTATCAATGACTGTATTTAAATAATAATCATTATTATAATAATACAATATCCAATTTAAAACAATCATTAATCTCTCACTATATTGTAGTAATAATAATACAAATAATAATATCTTGTGTTGACCCAGGGACGTCATATTCTTGTGATGACCCAGGGACGTCATATTCTTGTGATGACCCAGGGACGTCATATTCTTGTGATGACCCAGGGACGTCATATTCTTGTGTTGACCCAGGGACGTCATATTCTTGTGATGACCCAGGGACGTCATATTCTTGTGATGACCCAGGGACGTCATATTCTTGTGTTGACCCAGGGACGTCATATTCTTGTGATGACCCAGGGACGTCATATTCTTGTGATGACCCAGGGACGTCATATTCTTGTGATGACCCAGGGACGTCATATTCTTGTGATGACCCAGGGACGTCATATTCTTGTGTTGACCCAGGGACGTCATATTCTTGTGATGACCCAGGGACGTCATATTCTTGTGTTGACCCAGGGACGTCATATTCTTGTGATGACCCAGGGACGTCATATTCTTGTGATGACCCAGGGACGTCATATTCTTGTGATGACCCAGGGACGTCATATTCTTGTATTCATATTCTTGTAATAATAATAAAAATATCTTATATAAGGCCAAGAGTAATCTATCACTATGCTGCAATAATAATAATAATAATAATGAAATATCTTGTGTTGGCCCAGGGACTTCATTCTTTATAGCTCATCTAATATAAGACAAACAGTAATTAATCACTTTATTTTATTATTATTATTAATAATAATAATAAAACAATATCTAATATAAGACCAAGAGTAATCTATCAATATACTGCAATAATAATAATAATGAAATATCTTGTGTTGACCCAGGGACGTCATTCTTTATAGCTCATCTAATATGACAAATTAATTAATCACTTTATTTTATTATTATTATTATTAATAATAATAACAATAATAATACAATATCTAATATAAGACCAAGAGTAATCTATCACTATACTGCAATAATAATAATAATAATAATAATAATGAAATATCTTGTGTTGACCCAGGGACGTCATTCTTTATAGCTCATCTAATATAAGACAAACAGTAATTAATCTCTTCATTTTAATACTAATAACAATAATGATAATAATAATAATGAAATAAAGCATATATTAATGCATTATTCTGCTTGACCTTATTCTACATTCCTAATCCTATCTAATACCTAAACTGAACAAGGAACTTACTAATTGTTAATAAGCAGTAAACTACTTAGGAAGTTTATTGAGTAAAAAGTCATTATTAATACTGAATATGTGTTCCCTATACTAAAGTGTTACCTGTACTGTTACTATTTATATAACTTTTTTAAAGTAAATATTAAATTGGTTAAATTTAACATTAAATCTATTTTTCTTTTTTCATTATAGCTTTAAGATTTTATATCAACTTTCAAATAATTCCTCAACAGGTTTGAAGATTTCTCAGTTCTTTGCTTATATTTCAAGGATCACTGGCTGGTAATAGGACACGCGTGGTCGGACAGTGCTACAACCATGCCAACTCCGATACAAACAATCTTGTTGAAAGGTGATATTTGCAATTAAACTTATGCAACTTCATTATGAGTTCATGCAAATAATGTAATAGAATCACAAGCATTTGGAATATAGTTATATAATAAATCAAACACAATCATATTAAAACATGTATTGTTTTTCTTTGCTTGTCTAATCAGATTTTTCCATCGCCTAAATATCAGTTTTTGTTTGGCATTAGGAACCTTAGACTGGATCTTATCAGCATTCTCATCAAGAAGACAGATGGATACTTCCAGGTCATTCATGATTTACAGGCAGACAGTTTGAAGAATGAAAAATGCTTCTTTGAAGACTGTTTCTGTAGCTTCCCAATAGGAGTCAGAGGACATCGCTGTAAACACCTTGTACTTACTGATCAAGTGAACACGATTCTCAGAAGTTTCCTGATTTGAATTATCAAATAAACGGACGTGCTAGTGTAATTAAGCAAAATAAGCTTTACTCCATTCTGTGCTTTGACAGAAAAGAGGTACATGTAAGTGTGCATATGAGAAATTAAGTGCAAGAGACTTGTTTTTTTTGGTTTTGTTTATTTTACTATGTATTGTTTTAAAACAATGAAAAATTATGTAATCTTTAATTGTAAATTAAGCTAAGTAAACCATGAACATTTAGCATTACTCTGCTGTCTGAATGCGTTCTCTAACAGTGATATATTGTATATTTAAATCAATGAACTGTAACATTACTTAATTGAGATGACAATGTTTGAAACAATTACAATTCATTTGTTATTGTGTTCACTGGATCAGTGTACCTCTACTTAAACTGACTGATTAAAAATGAGATGACAACATCTACAACTTGTGGTCCAAATCTATGGGTCAGCAGAATAAAAGGTGAATCCTCTCCCAGTTTTTTCCCTCAGCAAGCACTGGTGAGTACAGAGTGTATTCCTGCAAACACAAATGGACAGATTTGTAAGCAAGAATCAAGTAAAAAAAAAAAAAAATACAAAAAAATCTATAGATAGAGCTACAAATAATGAAGTCCCTGGGTCAACACAAGATATTTCATTATTATTATTATTATTATTATTATTGCAGTATAGTGATAGATTACTCTTGGTCATATATTAGGTATTGTATTATTATTAATAATAATACAATAAAGTGATTAATTACTGTTTGTCTTATATTAGATGAGCTATAAAGAATGACGTCCCTGGGTCAACACAAGATATTTCATTATTATTATTATTATTATTATTGCAGTATAGTGATAGATTACTCTTGGTCTTATATTATTGTATTATTATTATTAATAATAATAAAATGACGTGATTAATTACTGTTTGTCTTATATTAAATGAGCTATAAAGAATGAAGTCCCTGGGTCAACACAAGATATTTCATTATTATTATTATTATTATTATTATTATTATTATTATTATGCAGTATAGTGATAGATTAATCTTGGTCTTATATTAGATATTGTATTTTTATTATTTTTAATAATAATAATAAAATGACGTGATTAATTACTGTTTGTCTTATATTAGATGAGCTATAAAGAATGAAGTCCCTGGGTCAACACAAGATATTTCATCATTATTATTATTATTATTATTATGCAGTATAGTGATAGATTAATCTTGGTCTTATATTAGATATTGTATTATTATTAAAATGAAGTGATTAATTACTGTTTGTCTTATATTAGATGAGCTATAAAGAATGACGTCCCTGGGTCAACACAAGATATTTCATTATTATTATTATTGCAGTATATTGATAGATTAATCTTGGTCTTATATTAGATATTGTATTATTATTAATAATAACAATAATAAAATGAAGTGATTAATTACTGTTTGTCTCATATTAGATGAGCTATAAAGAATGACGTCCCTGGGTCAACACAAGAATATGACGTCCCTGGGTCATCACAAGAATATGACGTCCCTGGGTCATCACAAGAATATGACGTCCCTGGGTCATCACAAGAATATGACGTCCCTGGGTCATCACAAGAATATGACGTCCCTGGGTCATCACAAGATATTTCATTATTATTATTATTATTATTATTATTATTGCAGCATAGTGATAGATTACTCTTGGCCTTATATAAGATATTGTTATTATTATTACAAGAATATGAATACAAGAATATGACGTCCCTGGGTCAACACAAGAATATGACGTCCCTGGGTCAACACAAGATATTTCATTATTATTATTATTATTATTGCAGTATAGTGATAGATTACTCTTGGTCTTATATTATTGTATTATTATTATTAATAATAATAAAATGACATGATTAATTACTGTTTGTCTTATATTAGATGAGCTATAAAGAATGACGTCCCTGGGTCAACACAAGATATTTCATTATTATTATTATTATTATTATTGCAGTATATTGATAGATTACTCTTGGTCTTATATTAGATATTGAATTATTATTATTAATAATAATAATAAAATAAAGTGATTAATTACTGTTTGTCTTATATTAGATGAGCTATTAAGAATGAAGTCCCTGGGCCAACACAAGATATTTCATTATTATTATTATTATTATTATTGCAGCATAGTGATAGATTACTCTTGGCCTTATATAAGATATTGTTATTATTATTACAAGAATATGAATACAAGAATATGACGTCCCTGGGTCATCACAAGAATATGACGTCCCTGGGTCATCACAAGAATATGACGTCCCTGGGTCAACACAAGAATATGACGTCCCTGGGTCAACACAAGAATATGACGTCCCTGGGTCAACACAAGAATATGACGTCCCTGGGTCAACACAAGAATATGACGTCCCTGGGTCATCACAAGAATATGACGTCCCTGGGTCAACACAAGATATTATTATTTGTATTATTATTACTACAATATAGTGAGAGATTAATGATTGTTTTAAATTGGATATTGTATTATTATAATAATGATTATTATTTAAATACAGTCATTGATAAATGTGTGTCATACTGTATATTGGACGGGTTAATGATGTCGCCGGGTCAACACAATATATTTCCTTGTTGTTTATGGACGACAAACCCCCCATCCATCCGCAAAAGTGTTTAGCCTTTCTTTCACAGAAGGATTAGTATCAGCATCTGCTAAACGAATAAATGACAAAAGTGATATAAATAATCGTACAAAAAGATCCGACGACGCGATCACGGGGGAAACGCCACACCGGACCGGGGCAAAACGATCGTGGGCACCTTCCTGTCCGATAGGATCGGGGTTTGGCGATTTGGACCTTAATATATGCGCAGTTCAGCGAATGTTCGCGTCAGTTATGAATAATATATTAATAAAAATAATATATTATGCTGAGCAGGGATGGACACATTTGAAATGGCACATTTTAAATAATATGCACTTACCTTTGTAAAATGAAGGCGACGTCAAAGCACACAATTCAAATAGTGGCGCGCAAGCTGAGGCTGGGCACATGTCACGTGACGTGAGTAATCTGATTGGTTGCTCAAATTTACCTTAAGCACCTCCCTTGTTGACCCAGGGACGCGTCGAACTCGGCAGAATCAGGACGTGCCACCCTGACAGCAATGAGACATTTTGACATGGCATCACAATAGTTACATGTGCATAGGTAAAATTCACATGACAGACAAATGACTTACCAAAGTCCTTGGCTTATGCCAGGTCTGCTCTGTTTCTGTGCAACTGTGCACTGGGGGTACAGCAAGGATGCCTAATTGTGAAAAATGTGCTGTTTGATACAATAGTGCAACCAAATGGTTGCATAAGGCACACCCCGCCACACAGGAGCAGTGGGTGCTCACCAAAATTACAGGTTTCGAGTCTTTTAACACCATCTAGGAAGAAATAGAAGCTTAGATGAGAAATACCCCTTAAGAGCTAAACTGTTAACAAGACAAAAATATAACTAATAAAAGCATACAGTTGTATTGTAGATTAGAGCCACATAGACCTATCCATTCACATCCATAAACAGTAGACTGAGCCATGTACTAGGGCTGCACAAGTAATCAAATTTGCAATCGCAATTACAGATGACAAGTAATCGTTTAAAGGCACAATTACAAAATTATTGCATTTAGCCTCAGATATATATGCGTGTGTGTGTGTGTGTGTGTGTGTGTTTGTGTGTGTGTGTGAGCTGCAGAAAGGAAAACACCAATCTTGTCATCTTAAGCACACAGAATAACGTAGGTGAACTTTTTCACTTAAATTATTCTGTGTGCTTAAGATGATAAGATTGGTGTTTTTCTTTCTACAGCTCACACACACACACACACATATATACATACACACACACACATACATATACATATATATATATATAGGTGTGTGTGTGTGTGTGAATAAACCGTATATATATTTGAGGCTTAATGCATTTTATAATCGCAATTACAATTTCAAGGGAATAATCTACAATTATGGTTTTTGGCATAATCATGCAGCCCTACCATGTACATTTAGATAATGTTATTCATCAGCTGGGCAACTTATCAGCAGGCCTAACCATTTCCCTAACATTGACCCTAGTCACCCTACTTTCAATTCATATGGCTTTTCATTTTTCCTCATGGATCTATGACAGACTGCCCTGACGCTGACCTCTCCTGTCACCTTGTTTTTCATTGACACTGTTACGGAAAAAGATGAACATACATTTCTAAACTGGATTACACTCGTTCTTACACTGTGCTAGTATGTCTGTTTTAATATAGTAGAGTATTGTGAAAGAATATAGCCAACGTTAACAAGTTCAGTCACGTCAGTTTCTTGATTACAATGCATTGAGATAACATTAGCTACTTACCCTCATAGTTGTCGATATAGCTGCCGATATACATTTTGAATCCCTTTTCCCGCTTGCTTTTGGGAGCGGCACATGATGTTTTTACAAAACGGTCTATGTCATTTATTGTGAGACGAGGTAAATCCTGAAGACAGCGACTATAAAAGAGAGCCATATCTGTCCGTGAATAAACAGGAATTAGAACCGGAAGTTGGTAGCCTAGTACACGCGAACCCGGAACTGTGTCGTGCATAGAGCCTATTATGGCCAATCAATTAAGTGAAGGTAAATAGTTGGGTGAAAACCGGATACATATATTAGTGTATCACATTCATTTGGTCTTAAAAGGACAGCAGCCTAATTAAATACATGTCTGTCGCATTAATGTTTGTGCGTGTCTCCTGCTTCTCAGACTTGTCTCCTGAGACAAAAAACTCTTACACAGCTTTAGAAGAGATCTCAACAGAATCACACACTGTATTTGACTTGATGCGCGCTTTGTAAAGTTGTTGGGATCTCTTCTAGAGCATTACAGGAGACAAATATGAGACCACCAGAGACTATCTGAGCACATTTTCCCGTCTAAGGCTGATACTACAGTGAGAATAAATTCCTTCCTCTGAAGTTTAATGGTGTTTTAGTGCCACCCGCTGGACTGGAGCATGAAGCGGCGAGAGAAAAATTATATGAGGAAAATTACTTAGTGCCTCTATAACAGGGATACTCAAAACTGGACCTCGGGATACACTTTCCTGCTGAATTTAGCTCTAACCCTAATCAAACACACCTGAGCATGCTAATCAATGCCAATCAATGTCTTTGGGCTCAAGTCGAATCAAGTCAAGTCACTTTTATTGTCACATCACCACAGCACATGTGCCTTGGTGAGTGAAATTCTTGGGAGCTTGCTCCAGAAATTGCAGAAACAATTAACATATAACCATACAGACTTCAACAGGAGACAATGTGCAATATCCACAAACATATAGTCAGTACAGACAGTGTACTATTAGACAAACTTACAGTTAGCACTACACATTATACGCAATATGTACAAACAGTTAGCACTACAGATTATACACTATACACAGAATGTACACGTTCTACATTATGTAAAAAATATATGCATAAAAATATGCTAAGGTGCAACAAAGTGTACATGAATTGGATACTGAAATGTCATGGATGTGCCTCGGATGGTATCCAGTGGTAACGGGTAGGGTGTTTTTAGTTTATACTTGTTTAGAAAGAGAGATTTTAATTTTCTTAAGTAGCTAAAGCAAACACACACCTTTATGAGATACAAGTTAAAGAACTAAAGACAGAGTATGATAAAACACACATTAAATGCACATTTATTTGTCCAGATAAGTAAGCTATTTTAAGAAAGCTGTATATTAAGATATACATTAGAGAATTAGATCATTTCTTTTATAAGAAACAACTCAAATCAAAATCTACATTTAAACCATATGAGACCAAAGTTTTTAATGTAGGTTTTATCATGCATGACATATGTTTGTATTATTTGACAAAATACTTGAGTGAGTGTGCAGTTCAACTTGTGCAGAGACTTAGAGATTTGCATAAATACATACATGCCTATTATAATATATATTATAAATGTGTATTTTGTTCACATCATAGACTGTCAAAAAAAAAAAAAAATAATAATAATTTCACACATTTGTGATTATCCACTCTAATGTGCTCCAGAAACCATGTGGAGTATGTTTAAATGCAAGGAGTAAACAGGGTCTTACCAGAAGAAGCCATGTCACGCAAGCTAAAGACAGACAACAAGATAAAAATAAAAATGTAATTAATTTTAAAAGTGAGTGAGACAGAGTGGGTAAAGAGAAGACTGGGGCAGCTTAACCTACACGTGGTTAGCTAAATTTGAGTCAGACAGACTGACTCAATCAAGTACTTTTGCCTCTTGAAATAAGTTATTGACCCATCTTTTGAATTGATATCGCATCAAATAATAAATGTTGCATCATTACAATACAATCAACAACAATAACTTATTTACATACCTCAATTCGTATCGCTTCAAAAAATGTCTGCTGCTATCATACAGATATGGTCTGCTGTTTTGATGACTAGGCTCATATACTAATATACAGCCTCCCCCTACTGGACGCATGAGGAACAACAGGGGCGTAAAACTGCTTGGGGCGTAAAACTGCTTGGGGCCTATATCTACCGGCTCCAGGTCTGACTATCGGCGAAGACCGTGCGTTGTAGTGATGTGTCATTTGTGAAAGAATCGTTCTTTTTGAACAAATCTTTTAGGCGAATGAATCGTTCTCTGTTTACTCTCATTAATGAAGAGTTTTCTAGAGTTGTGGGAAGAGGTAAAATTTGTTATTTTTACAGTTGATCACTAGGTGGGACCATTAACCCTTTAGATAGGCCTGTGCTAAAAAAGGCTTTAAAAAATAACAATTTAACAAAATGAATAATACAAATTTTACATTGTTGCTATATTTTTCTCATAAATAGCAGTACACCAGTACAGACTCAAGTACATATTTAGTAAATCTCAGTTTATTAATGTTTTAGAAATTCCCAAATTGTCATTACCCTTGAACCTATTTTATTATATTCAATTGACTTATTTATTAATAACAGATACTTTTGGCTTTGTTGCAACAGTTTGTGAATGATACTTTTGTATTCCAACATGACAATTAGAGCCCGACCGATATTATCGGCCGATATGAGCTTATTGCATTTAAATCGGCATCGGCGTTTATAACGGCCGATGGAACATGAGAAACAGAGTCTCATGCTTCACTCATGTTATGAGTGTTGCATAGTTTGCCCCACCAGAGGGAGGTCTGCAACTCCCCAGTATGACAACAGTGCACAAAATCCACTACAGGAGAAAGCGATCAGCCAAGCCACGGAGATGTACTGTTTTGACGGTGAGTCTGTAGTTCGTCATGTGAAATGATTTAGTTCATACACTGTACATAAAAACGGTGTGGTAATTCTAGCTGACGGTCCTATCATTATCACTTCTAAATATTCTGTAGCATCACTTACAGCCGCTAATGCATTGCTATACTAGATTAGCCACAAAGCTAATAACATTACCATGTTTATCAGTGGAAAAGTGCGAACGTTAATAAGAGGTCAAACTATAACGTTACCGTTTAACTTATTCAAAATACATCTGCAGTGTTTCCCACAAAATGACCGCGTAACTGTGGCAGGGGGGCGCGTTTAGTCAATGACTAGAAGTTATGTACAGCGTGCCTAGAAAAAACAACAACTGTTATGTTATTCTAGGGCTGAAACGATTCCTCGAGTAACTCGATTACAAAAAAATTTCGAGGAAACCCCAACTGAATGGCACTTAAATGCACTTAATTCATCTGTCAACTTTATTGTCATTGTTCACAGTACAAGTACAGACTGAGAAACAATGTTTATTTTTCATGTATGCATTGCATTCTATGCATTTAAAAAAAAATTTTTAAAAGGAAACTTAGTTGTTCATTTTAAGAGACCCAGGAGTCTTATTTTCTCTTGCATAATTAAAGCTGCGGTAGGTAACTTTTGACGCTCTAGCGGTTAATAAACAGAACTGCTTGCGTCTTGCGGAAGAACATCGTAGCCGGAACTACTTCTCTCTGTTTATGTCTATGAAGAATCACAAAGGTACTGGGTTACTCTGCCGCGGTGCCCCCGAAGCAATCTAAAATAGTCAGAATATAAACACTTATTATAGATGTACCCTAGTGATTCAGGACAAGCTAAAAACACGGTTTGGAAAATGGATTCATGGTGTAATCGCTTATTATATATATTTTTCTACATTTTGAACACAAACAAAGTTACGGACCACAGCTCTGATTGGTTGTTTTCTTACTGGGAGCGGTAACTGCAAAAGCAATAGGACCACTGGGAGGAGCCAGAGGAGCTTGATTTTTTTCACAGATTATCTGTCTCATATTCTGCTGTCAGGACATAATGACAGGTTTAACAAATATGTAAAAAATATATTTTTACAAAAGTTACCTACTGCAGCTTTAATATTGCACTTTAATTAAGCAAAAACACATTTTATCCGATTACTCGATTAATCGATGGAATTTTTGGTAGAATACGCTAATATAGTTTCCTTTTTAGCAGGCCCCTTAAATGCTTGCTATTGACTTGTTTGAAGGTGGTTATTCTCAAAATTGACAGCAGTGTGTTCATGACACTAACGTTAACCATTCAACTTCGAGTAGGTGCATCAGAAAAGATTAACCAGAGGGGACATGTAAATAAATGTGAGCTGAATAAGCGCTTTTTTTATTATTTTATTTTTTACAGATTGTTTCAAAGCAGCTTTACAGACATAACAGGAACATTTTGTAATAATATTGTTAAATATAAGTAGGTAATAGGTAATACCTATTGCTTGACAAATAAAAAAAAATACATATTTCTCATTTTTGCCTATGTAGGAGATCCCTGTTTATTATTATTATTATAATTCTAATGATGACATGAATAATGATACATGGTGATATTATTAATACACATGCTTATTCTTTCCCTGTCTCTTTCTGCCCTACAGATGGCTGAAAAAGGTGAATGCTGTAGCAGGAAAGTGTGGGACTACTTTTGCAAATACTTTAACTTTAGTATAATAATTTATTTACAGTACACACAGAGACTGTTAAAACCAGCTTCAACTGGAAGAAAGTAAAAGTGTTAAATGTTTAAAACCAGACTGTTTTTTGATCATTAAAAAATACTTTTGATGTGCAATTGTTTAGTCATCGAGACTATAATCTAAGTTTTTTTTTTTTTTTTAACATAATCCCTTCTGGAAAATGGTTTATACAGCCCACATACATAGAACAGGCAGATATTTTGCTATTGAATGTTGTGTAAGTGTAGTTTATAGGAAATGGTTCTAATATCCAGTTTATTTTCCAAATCAAAATATCGGTTTATAAATCGGCTCTTTTCGAGTTAATATTGGCATCAGCCCCAAAAAATCCATATCAGTCGGGCTCTAATGACAATACAACTTTTCTTGCAATAGCCAAGCCTGTTTATTAAAAGTTGAGTTGTATCACTTCCAATGACTTTTGATCTCCCATGTACTCTTTTTGACAGCCAAGAACAAGTTGTCCCTCTCTGAGCAAAATGAACTACTTGACCACCTTCATGACATAGGGAGGACCAGTGTTGGGCAGTAGCGTTGCTACAAGCAGCGAAGCTACTAGTTTAACTACATTACTCAGTAGCTTGGTCGTAGCTTCGCTGCTTTCTGAATCAAATAGCTTTTCAGTAGCGAAGCTCTTTTTTTTTTACCAAGTAGTGCGGTAGCTTCCACACAAGCTACATTTTCGCAAGCATTTCTGAAGCTCAAACTCAAATCGGGAAATACAACTGCTAAGATCGCTGATCCTGGATCAGTAGTGACGCGACGGCGCCACTTCATCTTGTTCGTGTTTACGGTGGATAGCAACCAACCATCTTTATGATGCATTGCCGCCACCTTCTGCTCCGGATGGTACCACTCTTTGGCCAGTCACGCAAAAAATTATTTGATGAAATGCTGGCATAGGATGAGGTCGGAGAACAGTTAATGCCAAGGAGTGAGTTGCCATGGCCGTACCTCGACAAGTACATGACACTGACCGAGATAACAGAGAAAATATGTTTTCAGATGCTGCTTGTAAAAATTATCAGGGTCCAGCCTGGCCATTTTTTTGGTACTGTTTGGAGGTACATTATATTAAGCATGCCCATGCAACAGGTGCATACACTTACTTGTGCGCACATTGTCAATTACATGTATTTTGATTGTTTTTGTTGCCAAATTGATAAGGAACACAAAAACTATTAAACTAAAAAATTACACCTGCATATCTGTTTGACTGACAGTTTTGAGCACTGAGATAGCATTGACTTGTAATAAAACGTGTTCAACATAAAAATGTAATTTTAAAAGTAGCGTAGATGTAGCAAGCTACTGTTGATGTAGCTTTGCTTGCTACATTTTCCAGGGGGGTAGCTTCAGTGTAGTGAAGCTTCATTTACTGTAGAGTAACTGGTAGCTTAGCTCACTACATTTTCCAAGTAGCTTGCCCAACACTGGGGAGGACATCTTGTGATAGGGAGGTTGAAGAGACTCAAGGAGAGCAAAGTTTACAAATCCCTTGAAGTCAAAAATTATGTTGATAGAAGGTGGTTGTGTGTTCGGGAGGTGAGGTACTGCACTGAACGTGTTATGTGTTCCACGTTTCATGTTTAATAGTTGTACATTTAGACCGGTAGAAGGTAAAAGGACAGGCAGGCATTTAGAGCACTTCCACTCACTTTGCGCTTGATGTTTACTTGTTCCGTTCTTTATGCAGAACTTATTTGTATCAAGCTAATTTTGTTGTTGTGTTCCAGAGGTGGTGTAGGGCCTATGCACCACATCGATTCTCTGTGGCAGTTACCACCAACAGTGGAGTTGAGGCACTCAATTAATCATTGCTTCTACCTGAAATTTTCTGGCACAGGTAGTCTTTCATCTCTGCTTGAAAATCTAGTATGTGAGTTAGTCCCAGAGCAGTTGCTGTCATACAGTAGACTCCTCTTCATTTACAATAGTGAATGCAAAATGCAATCCAGCTGTTCCAGCATTCCTGAAAGACAGACCAAGAAGTTTTGTCAAACATTTCTTAAAACAGTATCAAGGCAGCTTCCAGCTACTCCAATAAAAACGAAGAGGTGCTTAGAAAGGAATCTTTTAAGGTCAAGAGTGAGACAACCTCTGCATGGTACAAAGTAGAACTTGTTGTCTCTGAAAAGTACCCATCTTGTGAATGTGTCCTCTTCAAAACAACGTTCTTACAGTGCAAGCATTTCTTTGCCATTTTTAGGCTAACTGACAAAAAGTGGGTTGATCTTAGCCCAGGGTATCGTCAAATCCCATATATAACTCTGGATTTCAATGTTGCTTTAACACAATATCCCCAGAGCAATGAAATCAGCAATGAAGAAGACCTCTGCTTTGATGTTTTTGATAGTTCTGGACCTCTGGACGAGGAAGCAGAAACACAGTGGTAGCAGTCAATCAGTGGCGTTTACGTGAACAGCTCAAGACTTTGCATGACATTTCATATATTTGCACTGATAAAGAAGCTATCAAGCATGCACCCAAAGTTGTTCATGGCCTTACTGAGACCCTGAAATCCTGTTTACCGAAGGAAGATGCCCTGGTTCTCCAGCAGCAAGAACCTGCCAAGAAAAACCTTAGAGCTCTACCAAGATGCTTGAAGAAAGTCCAACAAAAAACATCCAGGAAACGTAAAATTGTGGCATTCTATGCTAATGAAGGTGTGTTTGACTTTTTTGATAATATACAATGTTAAAGTGTTATTTTAAGGAATACAGTCATACATGCCAACCCTCCCGATTTTTCCGGGAGACTCCCGAATTTCAAAGCCCCTCCCGAAAATCTCCCGGGCTGACCTTTCTCCCGAATTTCTCCCGATCTCCACCCGGACAACAAAATTGCTACACCATCCATCACTGGGCGCCATTTCAGACCGAACAACAGGGACTTAGCAACAGCCTTTGGTGGAACGGCAACGCCATTCTGGCTTTATATTGCACATGCGCGAATTTAACTGCTACTTTGTGACGTTCTACTTTAACGGTCTACTACGGGAGAACAGCTGATTTGCCGGAGTCGCTTCAACGTGAGAGATTAGGTAAATAAATGTTATGGCATATGACACTGTAATTTGCATCAGTTTATTATTGTCTGATCACAAACAATCTCATTGGGAATCCCGAAAACATCTATATAGGTAACAAAAAAATATTTTATTTTACCATGATACACACACAAAAAAAAAAAAGAAAGATACCTTGAATGCACTGTAAGTCGCTTTGGATAAAAGCGTCTGCTAAATGCATAAAAAAAAAAAAAAATCTACCAGAATTGGTAGGTCACATTTTCTGACATGAAATTCATTTAAGCATTCATCTTCCTCCATGTAATCAAGATTAAAAGGCAAGTATTGCTTACATGGTAAATCTAGGTTTTTAGACTTATTTACATCATACAATATTAAAAACTCCTCTTCTGACAAAAGATTGTCATTTAATGCCAAAAGCAATCCTTCTCTTGCTTTTTTAAATGACATTTTTTTTGTATCTCAATAAGTGAATTAATGCCCCCCCCCCCCCCCCCCCCCCAAAATGTTCATCCATTACGCATGCTCATGTTGTTCCAAACCCAAATGGTATACCAGTGATTTCCAAACTTTTCCATTCCACGACCCACCTAGATTAGTGTAATTTATTTCACGACCCACCAAAATATTTGAGAAAAAAAAAAAAAACGGTTGACATTACTTTAAGCCTAATCTTACTTGAAGCCTGCACCCCGACGCCCACGTCCTCAAAGCCTATCAACTCGCACATGTCAGTGTTTGTGAATAGATTAAATTAAACAGGACAAATTTAATTTTGACAAACTATGTATCATTATAAAGATCTAAGCCTCTAAGTCTCTATTTGCTACATTTGTGTATGCAGTACACATACAAACATGAACATTAGAAACACTGTACATACCAGATCAGTCATAATAACGAGTCATAAACACATCCACAGTTGTAAATCCCGGTTTAGTTAGAAAGGTAAGAGTCCACTGAACGACATCTCATGAAGCACGTTTAGTCCAACAAAGCAATAACATTGTAATATGGATCCTAATTCCTTTGTTTACTTTTCAGTTCTTCAGCGACAGAACTGTTTGCGTCCATTATGGAATAACTCACGGTCAGGAACTGCGTCTTGGTAGTAAAAACACTGCATGATTTTGCAGCGTACAGTGTCACAAACAGAATGAGGTGATCCACCAGAAAAAGAAATGAATGAAATATAGGCGAAAGATAGTTTATTTGAATTTGGCGCTCCCTCATGACAAGCTCTGACGCACCTGTCAGCTGATGGAGGCGGAACTTACAGCGATCGTCTTTTTCTTTGTTTCTTTTTATTTTTCAACAGTTTTTATATATGTGAGAGTGTGTTTTATGTTGAATGTGAATGTATCTGCATGATTACCATCTGTTTGAGTGCAAATCAGCCCAAATCAGCTCGCTATCACTGCATGATCACGGCTATCAAAGTGAACGCGTCTATGTGAATAGAGTGAGTGGATTATTTACTTTGGCACATTTGTGTTATTACCATCTGTATAAGTGGCCACCAGCACTTATTTGAATTGTAATTAATTGTAAAAGATGCATTTATAGCAATCTCAGGATGTTCTGTAATTGAATAACAAAGCCATTGAATAACAATGCCATTTTTGGGTGGTGCTGGCTAACAGGTTAACTCAGCAATATCAGGACGTGCGGCTTGGAACAAAAATGCCACTTAATTGGACAAAAATGCCCTTGCACAAAGAAATATAATCTATTATGTCTGTTGATAACAAATTTAATATAATCACGTTATTTTACAAACAAATGTCGAGAGTGCATGTCTCTCCTCTCTCCTTTCACTCAAACTGTGTCCTGTGCACGCTCAAATCTCTCTGTGCTCATACACTATAGATATTATTTTTTGCACCTGAATTAAACATCCAAGGTTATCATTATGCACTTTGAATAAGTTGTCTCAAAACAGATTTGTGCAGGGCAGTGTTGCCAGATCCAAAATGTCCAAGTATCAGAAGTACCAGAACCCCAAAAATATCGTATTTGGAAGAAAATTATTGTACACAAGTCAAACGGAGAGTATACAGCTATTATCTAGTAAAACAACATTTTTGACACAACGTTCAAATTACAACAATAGATAAAAAATTGGCGTACCTTAGTGGGAAGGTTCAAACTCCACCTCCGAGTTGCTGCAATCGGATGCCTGTGTGTTGTCAGACGTTGAAAGAGTCCTTTTGCGGTACAAATTGGATGCAGTCATGGACCACAACATAGTGCTGGTTGGCTTGAAAGCAGTGCACCCTCCCGAATTTTTAACTCACTCTGAGGTGTGCATTCAAAGTATCTGTAATGAGCCGTTCACGTTCACACACGTTCACATGATGCATATTAATGGGGAAACACGGGAACATCAAGGGCAAACATTCCCAATTCGCTGAACACAGTTGTTCCCTCGAAATCCTGGTAAATGGAAATATGGTACCAGAATTCATCCACATCCATTGCCTTTGTATCTTCGCTTAATGCCACTAGTGGCAATCGCCTCCACTGGTCATCGATGGCTTGGAGACCGTCTGCGTCGGTCTTGTCAATCAACCGTGGCACTTGTTGCATGAGAGGAAGCAGAGACGGATACTTGGCATCAGTCGCTGTGGCAGGGGAGAGGCATACGGTTTCGGTAAAGAGGGCATCATTCAAATCAAATCGTTTCTTGATTTCTGCACTAGCAATCCCGAGAAAATTCTGACAGCGCACATGAAAATCTGTCAGGGTGGCTGCTGTAATCTTAGCCTGCTGGACATGCTGCATCACTTTTACACCCAAGTACAGTGTGTTTAATCTGAGCTTTGGGCCGTCATTTATGTCGATCTGATTCAAAGGAGTGTGCAGAATATAGTCTCTATCCATGAAGGTGAGGAGGAGATCTTTGTAGGTTTCACAGACCTTGTTCTTTAATGAAGTAATCACCACCTTTTCACTTTGAAAATACTGATTAATATAAAATATTCTCTGCAGCGGTCAATCTGGCCTCGAGCCACTGGTCAGTGAAAAAAAGACGGAGGGCATTCCACTGGGCGGAAACACGTTTCAGAACTTCGCTCAATGACAGCCATCTGGTCTGGGAGGGTTTCAGTAGTTTGTGGGGCTCAACATGGCAAAAGTCTTGAAATTCTCACAGCTGTGCGACACGTTTGGCAATGTTTTTGAAATAATAAATGTCTTTGCTTAAATCCTCGCACCTGCAAGGGAGCTGCTTGCATGCTTCACTTGCACAGAGGTGCAACGAGTGGCACACACACCGCTGCACTGTGATGCCTGGCAAATCATTTCTAAGGTGGCTGGAGACAGAATTACTTTTTCCCATCATTGTATTGCAGCCATCCGACCCAAACCCCACTATGTTTTCAATCGGTAATCTGCATCAGTGAATGACTTCATCATCTGGTTGTAAAGTCTTTCTGCAGTGGCTCAGTGGCAAACTGTGTGTCTTGGTTTGAATAGATCTGTACCAGTTTCCAGAAACGAGTCTGAATCCTATTAATGCCTTCGTCAAAAAAACGAACAACGACACAAAACGTTTTAACATTCCTGATGTCTGTTGACTCGTCAATCAACACACTGAAATATTTTCTTTTCAGGATTTCGGTTAGACTCTCAAAGTAACAGTCGCCAATAACATGCTTGGTTATAGCCGTTGTCTCTGTGCGACCAAGGCACATGTGCTGAGCTGTTTTCGAATATTTAAATATGTCCTTCAAGACCTCAACCAAATGGTCCGAGGTCCTTAATTTTATGTTGTGCTCTGCCATGAACCCTGTTAGCTTTATCTCTGCATTTTTCACTGCTGTATCTAACTCACTCTCCGACGGTTTCTGCAACAACTGGGTTATGGACCTTTGAGCTGGGGCTAGATTTTTCTTTTTGTCCTGATGTTTCTTTGACTTTTCGTGATTTTTTAAAACCGTGATCTCAGCCACCATGTGCACATTACAACACCGGCAGAAGGTTTTGGTGTCATTGCCTGAAACAGGTCTTAGCCATCCTGCAAAACTGGGGTCCTTTTCCCACTCAGTTCTTTGTTTGCTTATGGTGCTTACTTTTAGACTGCTCCATAAACTCTGCCTTCCTCTTCGCCTCTCCCCTGTCTCCACCTTCCTTTTCAGCACTCATTTTTTTTACTTTACTGCTTAAACTATCGACCTCGGAAACAACTGACTGACCTAAGGTGCGGCAACGGCAGGAACGTTAACTTGTGCAGTGTGCACGTGAGAGAAAGAGTCATTCTCCACGTTGATTGGCTGAGAAGACCTAACGTGAGACATGATAAAAAATGTGCTTAACCACCACGTTCACAGCTACATCAATAAGATGGAAATCATTAAAAGTGCCATAAAACTCAGAAATTATCGTACATTATAGGATTTTTTTCATTATTGATCGTACATCGTACAGAGGTCAAAATTATTGTACAAATACAATAATTATCGTACGTCTGGCAACACTGGTGCAGGACCTTTCCTTGATTTTTTATTGTTGTAACATAAATTGGTTATTGTAGCTACTTTGTTTTACTACAGTATATCTCTTGTATTTTTATATTTTTCTTTGCACATATGTATCACTCTGTACTTTGTTAACACGGTTTTAAAAGGTACTTTAAACAAATATTTAACCAATCAGACCTCCTCAACTGAACGATGAAATGCTACGTGAAATATTATTGAACTGAACCTGGAATTCTTTTGACAATCAAAGATGGATCTTTAATTTCTTTCTAGTTTAATAGTATATATCAATGTAAATTAAATAGAAATGGCCAGTAATTGGGTGCTTGGATGATTTGTACATAACCTCTGTCCAACTGGTTGGTCTCCGAGCAATTTATCTAGAAACAACATATTATAGTCGATGACCTTAAAGACTTTATATAAAACATAAATGTTATGTCATAATATCTCAAATAGATAGCTCAACCGAGTTTAAAATCATAGCAACAAATTCTCAGTTGGTATGATGCCAATAATAAGTAACAACTCCTCAAAACAACACCAAATGTAAAAATAGATATAAATGATGCAAGATATAACAATTAATGCTATAAATTATTTTTACATATATATTTAAAAATGATATAATGCTCTGCATTTAACCCATCCAAAGTGCACACAGGCAGCAGTGAACACACACCCAGAGCAGTGGGCAGAGACTCGAACCCACTACCCTAGGGTTAGGAGTCATACTCTTTAACCACTAGGCCACGACTTCCCATTCAAAATGGGACGTTAAGGTAACGCTACATGCCACTTAAGATGCAGATTTATTTGCTCATCTACATGGACACCCTCCTTAATGGCTATGAGGACTGTACGGAAAGTCGGAGCATCCAGTTTGCAAGAGCATGAAGATAGCAAGGACAGCGTTTCTTTTGCAGTGTAAACACGCTGTAAACAAATGCACTCGCCTTTTACTGTATGATAATCCTGGGGCTGATGTCTTTTGGTCATCATTAAACAGGTAAAGATTGTGTCTATGTTCAGGACAAGGGTGAAGAAACACTGCATTACAATAAAGCTCTTACAGTTCTAGGTCGTGGGGGGAAATGCCGCTGAACAAGCTGTCTCATATTGTTATTATATGAATCATGAATAAATGAGACTTTGAAAACGATTTTATTGAACAATTCAATAAATGAGAAATTAATATTGTATTAAATTGTTTTATTAACATTTTATTTTAGACATAACATTGTATTTTTGCTACATTTTCCAATGGAAATGTTACATATTAACCCAGAACTGACACAGGAGGCTTCGTTTAAAAATGAATACACATTTTGAGCGAATGACTAACTTGAAGCAGTTATTCAGTGGTCCTCTCTCCATTACTGAATAAATCTCCCATTTTGAACGAATGGACTCTATGACTTTTAAACATTTACTGACACCTATTAGCAGTATCTTTTTTAGTTTATATTTAAAATATTTTGGGGATATAGTTTCTCAAAAATTGAAAACAGAAATTATTTTTTATTTATATCTACCCCTCCTATTTGGGGTCCAGGTCCGTGTGCTGGAGGGGGACCTGGGGACTTAGGAAGAGCCGGCGGGTTGGGGACCCAGGACAGTACCAAGCTCGGGGGACTCGTGATCGGCCACCGCCGCCTCGGGGACTTTGTGAGTGGCCACCGCTGCCTCGAGAAATCCGGAAGCGAGTCTCGCAGCCTCGCAGTGAACATCCTTGGTAGGGTTAGAGCCTGGGCTGAGCCGCTCAACTGCAGAGCCAGGTTGATATAGTCCTCCAGCATTAGTGATCGACCGATATTGATTTTTTTTATAGCCGATACCGATTATTTGCATGTTTATGTACCCGATAACCGATATGCAGAACCAATATTTATTTACTGTTATACTTCTGTTTCTGACAATTATTACAACACAAATGAGCTGCACAAACCATTTTATTTATAACAATCACTCCCTCCTTGCATACAAAAAAAAAAACTTTATATTTATACACAAATAAATAGAGGGGTCTGAGTCCAAAAAATTAAAGTGCAATGTTACTAAGTGTCTTTGTTTTCAAATAAAAGCTTTGATGAGGTAAAAAAATTAAAACAGGTAAAAAAATAAAGCACAAAAATTATTATAACATATTGGGGGGGGGGGGGTAGCTATTTAGGAGTGCATAGCTATTTAGTAGTGTAACTTAGTTCGGCTTAACTACTCCCAGTTAAGCAGAACTAGGTTTTAGTGTAGAAAACAGAGTCTTTCAGCATTCTGCCTGCTTCCTTTGTTTTCATAAATGGCTCCCACTTCACTGAAGGCTCGTTCACTGGGCACCAAAGACAGTGGGGGGCAAAGGAACTTTCTTGACAGACGAGCAAGAATGGGGAACCTTTTCTCTTTTTGTTTCCACCATTCAAGTGGCTTGCCCATCCTCCTATCAATCACTGATTCCAACTAGTGTTATTAATTATTATGTTTTGTCGGTCTAGATCATGAAATGCTTTCTGATAAAGTGCTGTAACTTATGCATTTACACAAAACTATAAATTGGGCTACTCAACCGCGATCGCGTGTGGAGATAATAAATAATTTCCACAGAGCTGCATTTATTTAGATTTGTATTAACTAATTAATGGTTATGTAGTAAATCAAATGATTCTATAATTTAGGGGGTTTAAACGAGATAATCTTGTCAAAAGTTTCATGCAGTGGCCGTGCTTGAGGCTTCCTGATCATCAACCCAGTCAGGTGCTGAGCAATATGAACGAACTTTTTTGATTATGAAATGCCAACTGACAAAGTGCTGTTTGACTATAATTTAATCAACCGCGATCGCGCATGGAGATAATAATTAATTTTCACAAAGCGGTATATTTATATGTGTATTAGCGAAATAATTGTTATGTAGTAAATGATAATATAATCTAGGGTGTTTAAACAAGATAATCTTGTCAAAAGTTTCATTTAGTGGCCGTGCTTAAGCCTCCAGATCATCCGTCAGTTGCTAAGCAATATTAACAAACTTTCTCTAGACTAATGGTGAGCAAATACAACAGATAGAGAATTAAATTCAGCGCTTTTATTTTCAACATGCACTCATTCATGTCTGTTTTATTTAATACATGTAAAGATACGTCTTTATTGGGGCAGGACATGTTGAATTACACTACGTGACTCAATGAGTTCGTCTCAATTGTTTAGAAACAAGCTGCATAAATTAACTATATCAGGAATTTATGTTTCAGATCTCATTTGTGCATGTCTGTTATGTTAAATAAAGTTGATTAATTAAAGCAAACCAAGTAGAACATATTCTTTACCTGTGCACTGAGTTGTTGTTGACTGATCTCCTAAGACGCCCGGGCTGCAATGGCGGAAATCTCAAAACGGCCACAAGATGGCGCCGTAAATCGGCGAATCCGATATTACAAAACCGATACCCGATTATGGAAAAATGCTTAAATATCGGGAAAAATATCGGTAAACAGATACATTGGTCGATCTCTATCCAGCATCTCATCGGGGTGCAAGTATATCATTACGGATTTAAAGGATTCGGCTAGTCCTCCCCAGGAGAAGATTTTCTGAAAGAAATAAAATAAAAAAATTACACTGTAAATCACATCAATAAACAACTTTTATTAATTTGTAGTATAATCTGAATACAGTGTTTCTTTGTGTTTCTTAAGTTTGATTTCATTTAATTTAAAAATTGTTCAATCTTAGTAGAATTTTATATAGTAATCCTAAATTAAACATTTTCCCAACTGTGCCACTTAAACACACGTAATATAAATAGATTTTAAGTGTAGTCAGATAAAGTAAACCAAATATGAAGAGTTTCGTTGCAAAACGAGATATATCCATTTTGAGAAATGTTGGTTATTTGACATTATTATTTAAGACATCACCAGTCAAGTTCATTCACAATTTTTTGTACATTAAACTATTACTTGAGCTCAGTGAAGGCCAGGGACACAATATTCTTCAAATCCAGAATATTTTTTATTTACTTTTATGTCTATAAATAGTTCATAAATAAGTCAAAAACCATGCCAAAATGCAACATATTTATCTTAACATTGTCAAACATCTTAAATTGGTTAAAAAAAAAAAACATCATAAATATATGGAATGGTATATACAAAGATTGATTAATAAATAATAAGATTCTGAGTTAGTTTTGGCCAGAACATACACAACATAACATTTTTTTTTTGCCTCATTCACACGTCTAGAGACACCTTTAACTTTCACACTAGGGGTTTTAAGATTTTCTAGAAATCATTCGCGACAGACACTGTATTCGCGTTTGGTGTGAACACAGCAACCTCCCTGGCTTTCTTCTTGATATCAGCGGAGACTCGTTCCCTGCTGCATTTGTTTATTGTTGACAGACGCAGGAGTATTTTATCCTGGTCCACTTTTGTAGCGTTTTTATACATTTTTGTGAAGTTGAAGGCTACATCATCTTCTGACAGTTTGTCGGCATGACACAGACCAACATTACTCGCAGTCGCACGATGACCACAATTAATCTTTGGATGTTTTCCGTCCCCTGAATGCCTTGCCCGTTTGGTCTTCTCCCTCTGATGATTTTCTATAGATTCCATCCTCTTTCTCCCAACAGCAGCTGGAATGACCGGCTCCAATCCGTCATCGAAATCCATAAGGTTAGCTTGACTCTGAAGCTTTGATTCTCTGACTGACAGACAGCTGTTGATCAGTAACATAGCCTACGTGACTGACAGCTCGCCTACAGTATAAACAATAAAATGGTAAACGTTTTTTTAGTTAGCCTATTGAATCCTCTTTTTAAAAATATATGTTTTTTTGTTTTGATATTATCATTAAATCACTGAGCAAACTCTGAGCCCTTCACCGGCGGTGACTCTCTCCTCGCGTGACATCCTGAGCTCGCGCAGCATCCTGAACGTTCTATAGCATGCAACGTCAACTGGCGCCAAATCCGGCCCCCAGAATAATACTGAATTCAGGAATAGCCTTGTAAGAGGAAAAAGTTTAGGGCTGGTCCGAATAAATTTTTTGAGCTTCGAAGCTTCGGTAGTAATTAACATATTTTTCTCTCTAATAAAGGCAGGAATCTGTGTCTGTATGTCCGTTTGCATATTTATTATTTCGAGAACCGTTCATTCAATCGACTTCACAAGGGAGTGCAGTGTCGCATTTGGTGCAATTTAGATGGACAAGCGAGACGCGACACATTCAGAATTAATTAACTTTTAGTAAACTACAGTCATAAAAGTGCGAGCGGGAAGCGGCGTACCTCACACGGGCAGGGCTTATGCTCCAAGAACGGACACTGCACTGGTGATATAAAACGCACACACATGGACTAACAAATTGGCACAGTAAGGGTAGATTTAAATAAAGAAAAACCGAAATTTAAATAAAAAATGAAGTTTAAATAAAGAAAAACGAAATTTAAATTAAAAAAATTTAATTTAAATAAAGAAAAAACTAAATTTAAATTAACAAAAATTTAATTTAAATAAAGAAAAAACGAAATTTAAATTAAAGATAAAACTAAATTTAAATAAAGAAAAAACGAAATTAAGTTAAATTAAAAACTAGATGAATTTAGATTAATAAGAACGGGTAAAAATGCTAATACACATAATACATCCCAGGTGTTCAAAAAAATAAAATAAATAATAATATTCGAATGTCAAATTTTCAAATCGAATACCAACCCACAGAACGAATATTCGGGTCCGTTCCATATTTATTTATTTTTAAAAATCTAATGAGAAAAAAAGCAAATGAGTCACACAGGTACAGCATTTCTAACAGTAGGCACTATGAATACGTACTTATCAGTCCATTCTTCATTAAAACTACGGTTCTCTGAATCAACTTTTCGCTTTTGGCTCTTTGAGAGTGCCATTTTTTCATTTAAATATTTTCAGAAGGCCTTTCTTCTAGTGTTCTCCACAAACTATGACCTGCATGTGACAGTGATGGACACTTGACAGCCTCACAAATATGAAGCATAAAATATCGCTATCGCCCCCTAGTGGCTTGCTGCAGTACAGGTAATATGTAAAAAAATAACATAAATTTAGAATTAGAATTACTAATTAGAATTAGTATATCAAATAATAACATATTAGGATACAATTCGAATTTTATTTTATATTATGAGTATCTGGCCCTTACAGTGTCTGCAGAGAAAAATTCTGGCCCTTTGACAAATATAGTTGATGACCCCTGTTCTATAGCCTAACCGTTATATCGCACTTTGATAAGAAACTGGGCTGGCGGATATCGCGTTTTGTGAAAAAATGCATTTTGTAGTAGGCTTAAAATGTACATTTTTTAATCTTATTAATGGCAGCAATTCACACATAGATTAAGGTAAATCTGAACAGTAATTTCCAATAATAAAATCCAAATGTCAAAAAATGGCGTTTATCGTATTTTGCAACCGAACTCTTCATATACAAATTTTTTATAAGTGTATTAGTTAGGTGTGCTATGAATGTATATATATTTAAAAGTGAACAAAAGATTTGTTCAAGTGGCAACTAAATACATTTTAATACAGGGATAATGTCAAAAGCACACATGAGTTATGGGATTTCATCAAACATATCTTAATTTTAATTTAATTAATATTTAATTTTTTCACATCTTAAAAAATATGATATAGATAGACAGACAGAAAGACAGCCAGACAGACAGAGAGATAAGGAGAGAGATCCAACATAGCTTCCGTTTGATGTCATACCTTCCACTTATGTCAGCTAGAGAGGAAGAGAAGACAATGCTAAATAAAGTCATAGTTTTTGTTATTTTTGGACCAAAATGTATTTTCGATGCTTCAAAAAATAACTGACTGACCCTCTGATGTGACATGGACTACTTTGATGATGTTTTTCTTACCTTTCTGGACATGGACAGTATACCGTACACACAGTTTCAATGGAGGGACTGAGAGCTCTCGGACTAAATCTAAAATATCTTAAACTGTGTTACGGAGATAAATGGAGATCTTACTAGTTTGGAACGACATGAAGGTGAGTTATTAATGACATAATTTTCATTTTTCGGTGAACTAACCCATTAATGCATTTCAATAAAATTTACTTTTTTAGTTCACCTTTGTTTCAAGTCCTGACTCAGCCGTAATCGAACCTTTTTGCTTCAGTGATTCTTATAAAAGTTGATTCCCCGGTAAATTAGCCTCCGGGGTGGTGTATTCGGGGATCTTAGAGATGTAGATTTTTAAGTCTGCCCTGTAGGGGTGAATTGCTGGTATAGGCAATTCCCTCTCTGGTTTAAACTTTTAAGTTATTCTGTCTAAACCCCTGAGAGTAACCATCACGTTGCCACAGACGGAATCCCTCAACTTGTTCTCAATGAAAAACTTGGTTGCTTATTCCACTAAGTTGTCTCTGTCCTCTCATGTCTGGATGTGCCATAGAGACTCCATTATACTTAATTGGTCAGATACCTCCATTATAGCACACTCTGAGTAATTTACATTCTGTGCCGACTGGATCTAAATTGACAATAAATTTAATACAAAATTAGCCTTCAAATACGAGAAACAATATACATTATATAAATATTTAATGCACACACAAACCCTTAAGAGATTTTTAAGGTTAATGTTAACAATTTTAACATTCAGAATCAGAATCAGAATCAGAAAGAGCTTTATTGCCAAGTATGCTTACGCATACAAGGAATTTGTTTTAGTGACATAAGCTTCCAGTACACAGAGACAACAACACACAGAAAAAAAAGAAAAAAAAAGAGATTTACAAATTGGCAAATAAATAAGTGTATAAACAATTGTCTTATAAATGATAATGGAATAGGATTGAGTGAGATGCAGGAATGTTCTAGGATGGAGGGTTAACAAATAAATATAAGGATATTGCACGTTTATAAGCATAAGTAGAGAACATTTAACTGTTCATGAGGTAGATTGCCTGGGGGAAGAAACTGTTCTTGTGCCTTGCTGTTCTGGTGTTTGCAGCTCTGAGGCGCCGGCCAGATGGCAAAAGTTCAAAGATGGGGTGACTTGGATGTGAGGGATCCAGAGTGATTTTCTGAGCCCTTTTCCTCACTCTGGATGTATACAGTTCTTGAAGGGTGGGCAGGGGAGCACCAATAATCCTTTCAGCAGTCCGAACAGTTCTCTGTAGTCTTCTGATGTCTGATTTTGTTGCTGAACCAAACCAGACAGTTATTGAAGTACAGAGGACAGACTCAATGACGGCCGAGTAGAACTGTTTCAGCAGCTCCTGTGGCAAGTTAAACTTCCTCAGCTGGCGAAGGAAATACAACCTTTGCTGGGCCTTTTTAACAATGGAGTCAATGTGATTGTCCCACTTCAGGTCCTGAGAGATGGTGGTTCCCAGGAATCTGAATGACTCCACTGCAGTCACAGTGCTGTTCATGATGGTGAGTGGGGAAAGTGCAGGTGGGTTTCTCCTAAAGTCCACGATCATCTCCACTGTTTTGAGCGTGTTCAGCTCCAGGTTGTTAAGACTGCACCAGACAGCCAGCTGCTCAACCTCTTGTCTGTAAGCAGACTCATCACCGTCCTGGATGAGGCCGATGACTGTAGTGTCGTCTGCAAACTTTAGGAGCTTGACAGAGGGGTCTTTAGAGGTGCAGTCGTTGGTGTACAGGGAGAAAAGAAGAGGGGAGAGAACACATCCCTGAGGGGCACCAGTGTTGGTGGAGCAGCTGTTTGATGTGAATTTCCCCAGTCTCACTAACTGTTGCCTATCTGTCAGAAAGCTGGTGATCCACTGACAGATAGAGCTAGGAACAGAGAGCTGGGTCAGTTTGGTCTGAAGGGCTGTTGGGATGATGGTGTTGAATGCCGAACTAAAGTCCACAAATAGGATCCTCACATAAGTTCCTGTTTGGTCCAGATGTTGCAGGATGAAGTGCAATCCCATGTTGATTGCATCATCCACGGACCTGTTTGCTCGGTAAGCAAACTGGAGGGGGTCCAGTAAGGGTCCAGTGATGTCCTTCATTTCATTTCATTTATTTATTTTAGGACAGTGCACATTAATCAACATTACTGTAAATGTGCAAGTGTTGGCCAGCAGGCTAATTTTCAACTGTAGTCCATTCATTGGCAAGATGTTATACTAGGCACAAGATAACTGAAAAATAACATATTAAGGCAAACAACAATTGATATACAACAATAAAACATAATGCCATAGCACTGGCTACATTAAAACATAAAATCATAAAACATATAACCATACAGCCATACAGCTGTTTGGAATTTATAAAGAACCATGTATCCATCTATCTATCATACATATACCATAGGTTACAGGACAGTTAAAGTCAAAGTCAGGTTACAGGACAGTTAAAGTCAGTCATACATTAATTATTATGAGAGGTGCTCACATTTTTGTATGCTCAAAAGCCAGACCTTAAGATGGTGAGTAAATGTATGGTAAGAGGTGGAATTTCTAATGTCCACTGGCAATTGGTTCCATAATTTAGAGGCTCTCACAGAAAAGCATAATTGGCCAAAGGAACTGGACCTAAGAGGGACTACACAGTCCCCTCTAAAGGCAGACCTTGTGGTTCTGCTGCTAGATGACTTCTGTTGTACAAAAGTGCAGAGTGGTGGGGGAGCCTTTCCATTAATAATCTTAAAAATTAGGCATGCATCACTGTATTTTAAAATAGTTTCCCAACTAAGTAGGTTATATTTGTTAAGAATGTTACAATGATGGTAAAGTTTGGGTTTTTTGTCTAATACTTTAAGTGCTTGTTTATAAAGTGATAAAATATGCCTTAGTGTTGTGCTACATACCTGGGTCCAGCTTGTTATACAATATGTTAGGTGAGGAATTATCATAGTATTCATGTATAGCTGTGCTACAGGTGTTGTCAAACAGTTCCTTATATACCTAAAATTCGCTAGGTTATATTTGGTTATTTGCACTACCTTTCTCACTTGAGGTTTAAATGATAGAGTAGAGTCAAGAATAATGCCTAGATATTTAAAATTTGTAACTGTTTGAATGACCTCCCCAGACAAACAGACATTGGATTTACAATGAGATACAGTGTTGCTTTTACTAAAAAACATACAGACTGTCTTCTTAACATTGAGATCCAGCTGTGAGCCAGTAAGCCATTTTTGTCCATGTACCATTGTGTCACTGAGCTTGGCAGAAGCTTGAGCTTTAGTTTTCGCATGAACATATATGACTGTATCATCAGCATACATCTGCACCTCACATCCAGTGCACACTAATGGCAGGTCATTTATGTAGATGCTGAACAGAATAGGACCCAGGACAGATCCCTGGGGTACACCCAGTTCGTTCCTCAAGGGTGGTGATGTCTCACCATTAACTCTTACATACTTTTCTATTAAAATAAGTTACGTTTTCCCCATAATTAGTCTACTTTAAATGTTTTAATTATAGGCTATAGGCTACTTAGAATTATGAACTGAATTCACGAATTTTAGATGACCGTATGAATATAGTAATGGTGTGACATCATTACAGATAATGAGTTCAGACGGGAAACTCTGCACCTTTGGTTGGTTTCATTTGAATTACATAGGCCTAAATATAATATTATTATTATTATTATATTTAAATGGCTTATTTTGAAAGTAGACATGTCCAGCTAGACATGGTTCATCTGATGCATGAGCCTGGTTCATTTCTGAAGTTCATTTCTGTAAGGTTTTCATGTTATTTAGGGTGTCTTACGACCCAAACTGACGGAGCTGAAGCTCTTTCCTCTTGTTATCGGGATGGTGTGGATCGGGATTCACCGATCGGAGAAGTGCAGCAGACTACACTCTACAAGATAAAGCAATTGAAAAAATTTTAGGCTGTGAGGTTTTTCTTAAATAGGCATAGAATAAAATTAGTAGGCTAACAATCTGCACATTTCATGTCATTGTCGATCCTATAGTAAAATTCAAATGTCATTGAATAAATTAATTTCTGTTTGGTCAAAAAAAAAAAAAAAAAAATTATATATATATATATATATATATATATATATATATATATATATATATAAAGCTTGCAAGCACCACTAGCAAAGAATTCTCAGAATTAATAAACTGTCTGCCGCTTCTCTCCTGGTGAAAATGAACTGATTTTGCGGTCGCTGCTTGTCGGTGCAGTACAGAAGGGAAGAAAGGGGCGTTTCAGCGCCGCCCACACATTCAAACAAATATTAAAACTTAATCTCATTATTTACCCACAAACAAAAATACGAAAAATCCAGCTAAATTTTCGTTTTCCGTTTCTTAAACAAAACGAAAAAACGAAAATCAAACCGTTTCTCATTTATCCTAAATGGTCCGTGTATCTTTTGGTCATTCGATTTTCTATTTAAAAATAAATAAAGATAAATGAGAATTTGATTTTGATTTTCGTTTTTTCGTTTCGTTTAAGAAACGGAAAACGAAAATTTAGCTGGATTTTTCGTATTTTTGTTTGTGGGTAAAAAATGAGATTATGCTTTAATATTTGTTTGAATGTGTGGGCGGCGCTGAAACGCCCCTTTCATCCGTTTTGTACTGAACGGACAAGCGGCAACGCAAGCTCAGTTTATTTTCACCAGGAGAGAAGCGGCAGACAGCAGAGTTTATTAATCCTGCGAATACTTTGCTAGTGGTGCTTGTAAGATAAAATAATAATAATAATAATAATAATAATAATAATAATTAGTTAATTAAATTAATAATAAAATAATATTATATTTTTCCGGCTGCTGCATGTTATTGACAAAGCAGACTTGACAACTTTATTCATAAAACACCATTTTAATTTTACTTTAGCCTGTGATCTACAACGACATGGAATAAAATACAGGCCTACTACAAATTTTTGCCTACTTATTTTATTCTAGGCCATTCATAAAAAAAAAATTAAATGGGAAAAATCCAACCCCACATTTATAATAAAATGTATATTAAAATAAGTTAAGTTTTCCCCGTAACTAGTCTACTTTAAATGTTTTAATTATAGGCTATAGGCTACTTAGAATTATGAACTGAATTCACGAATTCTGTAGATAACCGAATATGGTGTGACATCATTACAGATAATGAGTTCAGACGGGAAACACAGCACCTCTCATTGGTTTCATTTGAATTACATAGGCCTAAATATAAAATTATTGTATAAAAATTAGACATGATGTCCAGCTAGACGTGGTTCGTCTGATGCATGAGCCTGGTTCATTTCTGACGTTTCAGAAAGAAGTTAATGTAGACCGAGATGACAGAAAGCAAATCCTGTTGAGTTTTCATGTTATTTAGGGTGTCTTACGACCCAAACTGATGGAGCTGAAGCTCTTTCCTCTTGTTATCGGGATGGAAGCTGTGGATCTGGATCCGCCGATCGGAGAAGTGCAGCAGACTACACTCTACAAGATAAAGCTTCAGTTGCTGTTGTTTGTATAGCAAATGAAAACATGTTAGGCTGTGAGGTTTTTCTTAAACAGGCATAGAATAAAATTAGAAGGCTAAATAAAATCTGCACATTTCATGTCATTGTAGATCTTACAGTAAAATTCAAATGTCATTGAATAAATTAATTTCTGTTTGGTAAAAAAAAAAAAAAAAAAAAAAAAAATATATATATATATATATATATATATATATATATATATATATATAAGCTTACAAGCACCACTAGCAAAGAATTCGCAGGATTAATAAACTCTGCTGTCTGCCGCTTCTCTCCTGGTGAAAATAAACTGAGCTTGCGTTGCCGCTTGTCCGTTCAGTACAAAACGGATGAAAGGGGCGTTTCAGCGCCGCCCACACATTCAAACAAATATTAAAGCATAATCTCATTTTTTACCCACAAACAAAAATACGAAAAATCCAGCTAAATTTTCGTTTTCCGCTTCTTAAACAAAACTAAAAAATGAATATCAAACCGTTTCTCGTTTATCTTTATTTATTTTTAAATAGAAAATCGAATGACCAAAAGATACACGGACCCTAAATATATGTTACAGCTACCCTTGATGCGTTCGTCTTTTTGTTCTTTTCCTTCTCTCCAATCCGATTCAGCCTCACAGGTCATCGGAGATGAGGAAAGTGCGTTCTCTCCGCTTTGTTGCAGTTCCCTGATTTTTATTTATTTTTATCCTTTTTTTTCCCAATCAGTTTATCCTTTTCTAATAAAGCCGTGGTTTCAGTTTAATATGTTGCAGGCTCATTTATTGTTAATAAATGATAATGCGGAAAATAAATTATCAAATAATATTGAGCTTGTTTTGGGCTTGTTTTTGAAGCTCCAGTTGTTTATTTGTCTCGCGAGAGTTGGCAACTGTGCACACAGACCTCAAGCAACAAGCAAAAGATAAGCGCGAAAAATCTAATAACAATTCTCAGCATTCCTTTGGAAAGGTTTACTGACACAGTTATATTTTTAACGTTTGTTTTTACATTAGCTAGCTACCAATTTAATTCTGGGTTATGGGGAAATGTAAATTTAATGAAGCATGGCTGGATAAAATCTCTTTTCGTTGTTGGTTAAAACCAGTGGACAACAAAGTTTTTGAGGCTTTTTGCACTATATGCAAAAAAAGGATTCAGCTAGGTACAATGGGAATGAAGGCATTAGAGTCTCATGCCAAGTCGTCCAAGCACATTAACGCTCTAAATGGACAAAAACAAACTCCTTCCATCGCCTGCGTGTTTCAATCAACTAATGTTAGCCAGCCAGCTGCTAGCGCTGCAGATCATCCAGCTGTGACCGCAACTAGAGTGGATCTTCGCACAGCTTTTGGGTCCACACCAACAATGAAAGCTGAGGTGTTGTGGACTCTTAACACTATCGGTAAACACCAGTCCTACAATGCAAATGAGGGTATTTCAGAGCTTTTTAAGTGCATGTTCCCTGACTCCGACATCGCCAAAACATTTACTTGTGGTCCCGACAAAACAGCTTATATAGCCAAGTTTGGTTTAGCTATTCACATCAGAGAAGAACTGGTGTCCAAAGTTAACAAATCGCCGTTCGTTCTGATGTTTGATGAGAGTCTCAACGAGACTACAAAAAACATACAACTGGATGTGCACGTCCGCTTCTGGAATGATGGACAGGTACAGTCCAGACATCTGGGCTCTCAGTTTATGGGACATTCCACTGCACAAGACCTGCTGTCGCATCTGAAAGTAAGGATAATATTTTTTTACTTTAAAAGCTCGTCAATTTATATTGATAGACTCAACTTGTGTGCATATACTCTTCTGTTACTGTAATATTACATGACTAATTAGTTATTTCCCTTAACAATATGTGTTCATCCAGTCCTCTTATTTGTGTAATCAAATGCAACCCTTTTTTCAGGAATGTATAGACAGACTGAACCTCAGGGACTTGGTGTCCATCTCAATGGATGGGCCAAGTGTGAATTGGAAACTCTTTGACCTTTTCCAGAAAGATCACGCTGAGCAGTATGGAGGTGAGCAGTTTAGAATGATATTACTGTTTTGTGGGTGAGTGTGAGTGTGATCTATTAATAATTATAATAATGCATTTTATTTGTAATGCACTTTACATTGAACAAACAATCTTGTAGTGCTACAGAGCAAAAGCTGATGCATGGGTGCAACATTTGCAGTACAAAACAATCTCCATGTGATACAAAATATGAATTTGGTTTCTAATATTATGTTTTGCAATGGATTCTTCAGGTGCTCAGCTCATTTGTGTGGGGAGCTGTGGCCTACACACGCTACACAATGCATTCAAGTGTGGGTTCACTGCATGGCAGCTGGACAAGTTGCTGAAAGCAATGCACACATTGTTCCTCAATGTGCCCGCCAGGAGAGAGGATTACATCACAGTAACCAAGTCTACTGTGTTCCCCCTTTCTTTTTGTGCCCATCGTTGGGTGGAAAACCTTCCAGTTGTGGAGAGAGCCCTGGAAGTCTGGCCATGACTGCTCTTGTACATGGAAGCCATGAAATCAAAGAGACTTTCGAACCCTACAACAGGTAGGCTGTTCTTAAATGCTATGAATAGGTCTGTGACTGTGTCCTGACCCTGGTGCTGGTGTGGCCTTGTCATAGTTTTTGTAATATAGGGCTAAGTTTAAATGTCCTGCCTCTCTCTGTCAGCATCTTATGACACTGTTGCAGCAGCCATGAAGGATCCACTCATCTTGGCCAAATTGCATTTCTACACAGCACTCGCCAGGACCTTCACTCCCTTCCTGAAAAAATATCAGACAGATGAGCCTGTGCTTCCATTCCTTCTGAAGGACCTGACTGAGTTGATGATGGTAATAATTTACTTAAAGTGCAACTCACCCCCAAATAATTTTTATTTGCTGATAAACTGTATAAATAAGGGTCTAATACTACGTCTGGTAAGTTGCTCTCATGGGTTGTGTAAATGCAAGAACGTTTCTGCAACTTAAAGAAAGGTTGAAGCCACTAGCAATGTAAGGTCAGATGATACTTCAACATACAGATGTTAAGGGCAGAACAGTCCAGCCAGTCCAAAACTTCAACTCGCACAGTTCAGCAGGTGACCCTGCAGGGACATTTACAATCACATTTTTTTTTTACCTGTTTGAATATATTCACGCAAGAAGGCAGTAACATCACAAAATTGCTCCAACTTGAATTGGGCTTCATCTTCATCACTGTCAGGTTCTGGCCAGATGACTCTCTAACATTATAATCACCACTGATTGGGCTCAATTGATATGTTTTGACAATGTCGAGTTTGTGGTTAGTATGTGTAAAAAATAGTGGATACATTGTGCATCAAAATCAGACAATTTGATGTCTGTGATTAATGTTAATGTGCCGCACCAGACATTTTTGTGTTTGTCTTTTGACAGAGTCTACTCAGACGCTTCATAAAGAGAGAAGTCCTCCATGATATCACTGCCCTGCAGCTGACCAAATTGGATGTCACAGACAAGACCATCTGGCTCAGCCCACAAGACATCAGCATTGGTCTAGGTGCAGAGTCAGTCCTTAAGGTACTGTGATGGTTTAAAAAGGTCATTTTACAAATGGTTAGGCTGAACCAGGTCATTGAAGACATGTTCTATATTCATGGCTACCTCTCTATAGAGCATCAAAGGTGCAGAGCTCAGGGTGCTAGAGTTCAGGAGAGAGTGCATGCAGGGACTGTGTAGCATCATTAGGAAAGTGCAGGACAAGAGCCCCCTCAAGTATCTGACTGTTAGGCAGATGGTGTGCCTGGATCCATCAGTAATGTACAGAGACCCAGAAAGATGCAGGAAGCACATGAAAGGGCTGGTTTAGAGGTTTTTCCAGGACAAACAGCTAACTGATACTTCTGCGAGTAGGAATAAGAAAGGCAAATCATTGGCTATACATAAATTTATCCTAAACCTGATTGGCTGGTAATGCCCTATAGCCTAATTATTTTTTTTTTCCGCATATTTTCTCATCTGTTTTGTCATAGGGGATGTCATACTGCAGCACTTCGACAGTTTCCTATCCTTGGAGAAACGGAGTGAGGACTTCCTCTCCTTTCTTCCCATGCAGAAGAGGCTGGACATCTTCCTGAGGAGTGCCATGGAACCTTATCCAGAGCTGTGGGGCTTCTGCAAGAAGCTGCTCATCCTTTCCCATGGCCAAGCTACAGTTGAACGTGGATTCTCGATCAACAAAGAGGTGGAGTTAGACAATATTCAAGAGGACACTGTGGTCACACGGAGGCTGGTGTGTGATTATATCACACAACACGGAGGTGTTACCCAGGTAAGAATGACCCCTGCCTGGACTAGTAAAATGCTTTTGACTTAGAAGTTGACAGAATCATCATATTTGTTTTTTTAAGTTTGTCACTGACTCTGGTTCTCTTTTCCCAATCCTATACCTAGGTTCCACTTAGTAAAGTGCTACTCGAGAATGTAGCAAGAGCTAGGACCAGATATCGTGCCCATCTTGAGACCGAGAGAAAGAAAAGGGAGGCAAAATCCCAGGCTCTTAAGAGGAAAGAGGCAGAGGACTGTCTTCAGGAGCTAAAGATGAAGAGGAGACGCATACAAGAGGTGTGTGAGGGTCTGGCTAGGGATGCAGACAGGCTGGCTGAGGAGGCTGAAAGGAAGGCAGGAAGCAAGATGGCTGACCTGATCTCCAGGTCCAACCTCCTGCGGAGAGGCCATAAGGAAAAGTTGACGGAAGTGGCTGTCCTTGATCAAGAGATTGCAGCCCTCAGTGAAGAGCTAAGGAGTTGACTCCGAGCATGTAACTTGCTGTGATGGAACTCAGAAGAGCAGCTTACAGGTCCTCAGCCCTGTACAGAACATGGCAAACCTAAAATACATTTCAAAGATTTTACAGTTGTCTTATTTCAGAATGATTTATTATTATTATTACACTTGACATTTACCTACATTATTCATTGATTAGACTTAATGTACACCTACCAAATCTTACCTTTACCTTACCTTTTGCACATACACTGTGCAGAATTAAGAGGCAAGTTGATTTTCTTATTCATATTTTTTGGTAAAATTTACAAATTCCAAACCACACCAATCTTAACTATTAGTTTTGCATTTAATCTTTTATAAGTGATATATAATCTTTTTTGGCTTGTTTTATTTGTAAAAGAAAATCTGCCTAATAATTATGCATACCTGGATATACAGCGTTTTTCACGTCCAAGTTCCAGCCTCCTCCTTTTCTAATGTGTAATTGATAAACGTTCACTTACCTTACTCCACTGTAAGGAAATTACAAGCAATGTGGATTGTGTGCCTCTCCTCTCTTCCTCCCGACTCTGGGATCCTTATTTCCTGAAATGCTAAATTTACTTTCATCAGAGAACATAACTTTGGACAACTCAGCTGCAGTCCAGTCCTTTTTGAAGCAAGACGCTTCTGACGCTGTCTGTTGTTCAAGAGTGGCTTGACACAAGGAATGCGACAGCTGAAACCCATGTCTTGCATATGTCTATGCATAGTGGTTTTTAAGCAGGGAACATTTAAGCACTTGAAACACTGACCATTTAAAGGCCTTTGTTTTGAGTTAATTAGCTGATCATAGTGTGGCACCAGGTGTCTTCAATATTGAACCTTTTCACAATATTCAAATTTTCTGATATACTGAATTTGGGATTTTCCTTAGTTGTCAATTATAATCATCAAAATTAAAAGTAATATATCATTCTGTGTGAAATGAATGAATATAATATACAAGTTTCACTTTTTGAATGGAATTAGTGAAATAAATCACCTTTTTGATGATATTCTAATTATATGACCAACACCTGTACTTGCCTCTAACACCACAAAAGAAAAACAAAGGTTTATCATGGTATTCATCATGGGTTGTATGGCATTTGTCATATTATTATGGTTTATTGATAATTTCTAGGTTATTGGTCGACGTGAAAAAACATATCTCTATGTGTTTTGAGAATGAGAAAAGAACCAGCACTGTTTCCCAGATCTTCTGCAATAGTGTTTGAACCAGAGGTTTTTCTACTTTATTTTGTTTTTTTATTGATATTTGCAGTGAATAGCCAGTTTATTAAGAGTTTCTAATAAAACACTAGGTAGTTGAATGAATTACTGAATATTTTTGCTGCCCTTTGTTTAGCTTGTATTCAATGCTGCTATCTTTGTATTAGATGATACTTAAGAGAGTCATCTGGCCAGAACCTGACAGTGATGAAGATGAAGCCCAATTCAAGTTGGAGCAATTTTGTGATGTTACTGCCTTCTTGCGTGAATATATTCAAACAGGTAAAAAAAAAATGTGATTGTAAATGTCCCTGCAGGGTCACCTGCTGAACTGTGCGAGTTGAAGTTTTGGACTGGCTGGACTGTTCTGCCCTTAACATCTGTATGTTGAAGTATCATCTGACCTTACATTGCTAGTGGCTTCAACCTTTCTTTAAGTTGCAGAAACGTTCTTGCATTTACATAACCCATGAGAGCAGCAGGTTTGGCTTTGACCTTGTCTGAGTTGTTAAATTTAAAATTGTTCATGAACTGATAAAAGCATGTTTGGGAAAAAAAATGAATGACCTGTTTGTCGTCTTCAGCATTTTTATTGTTTTTTAAATGCATATTCTTGAAAGGAACTTTCCCAGTTTTGCATTGTTCGAAATTCTTAAAGAGTTAAATGAAGTTAACATAAGAACAAGTTAAAAACATTTATCTTGTTTATCACAAAGCCTTGTTGTAATTCAGGCATTTCATACACAATGTTACAATAAACTCAACTAAAAGAATGTCAGTTCATGGCGTCAGTCCTCAATGCTCCAGACAAGAACATCTAATATCTTAAAATCTCTGTCAGTTGTCCCACTGTGTCAACTGTCATTTAGTGGAACATCCCGGTTGGGAAGACCTGCAATCTCCTCTGCACTAAGGCTGCATGGCAACTGCTCATCTGGGATTGAAATGCTGTTTGCATCTTTCATGGCAGGTGGTCCATCCCAGTCAACACCATAGTCCTCATCAACCTTAAAAAACACAAGAACAGATGCTTTAATATCATGCATTTACCAAAATAAGCATTTATGTGCCACCAAGGCATATATTTACTGTTCTGATGTAGTTACGAGTGAGGAAATTAAAATTAATAATTTACATCAATTGTGTTACATAAGACTTTGCCTCCAGGACAGGATTTGGAAGCCCTGGTTAAATGGACCAGAAGAAGAGTTTTTGAGTTTAATGTGCAAACATACAGTCCCTAAATCATCAGCAGCATCTCTGTTTTGCAGCCAATGCTGATATGGAGATCGACCGTTCTCGGTTCGCAGTCTGTGAAAGTTCCACGCTTTTTTAAAAGTGTTAAGCTGATGTTGTAACTGGGGTGAAAAGGTCCAATGCGGAGCAATACGGTGGATCTCATTATCAGGGTTCAACAGTCCAGTCATTTACAAATGGTAAAACAATGCGTGGAACAAATCAAGGACTTGTGTGTATACATCTCGCAAAAGACGTTCAATCCTAAAAAGAAGATAATAAAAACAAGCATCACACTATGATCAGTAATTCCATAACCTTTTTATAGATCAAGACATATTATCTGCATTTAGATTTGACAGGGTGTTTGAATAGTCTTGAACACGAGTGTCCATTCCAGTACCTGGAGATCTACCTACCTTCAAAGCTCAGCTCCAACCCTGATTGAACACGACTGAACCTAATTAGGCTAAGCTAATTAAAGGCGTCATATAATGCCCATTTTCCACAAGTTCATATGATTCTTTAGGCTCTTAATGAAAAGTCTGTAACATAGTTTGTTTAAAATTTCTCAATGGTAATGTAAAAAACAAATTTTTTACTCTGTAAAAACGGCTATTTTCAAAACATAGTTTGCTGGTTTGTGGAATTCTCCTTTAATGCTAATGAGCTCTGCTGACTCCACCCCTTCTCTTCTGATCTGCCCTCAGAGAGACTGTTTACTTTAGCTGCATTCATAGTGAAACTTGCTAATTAACACATTATTAGGAAAGGCGATTTGCAATGATTCATTAAAATACATTATACTCACTGCTTCTGTAGGTGAGGCTGGATCATGAATGATTTGCGCGAACATAAACACATTTAAGTAGATGAAGGACACATTTATTTCGGATCCAAATGTAAGGCAACATTTAACGAGATTACATCTTCAATGACTGTTCTGTTTGAAGCGTGCATCTGAAAGAACTGGTAAGAGCATTCTTTCTCTGTCTGTCATGGCGACTACTAGCAAACGTTTATAAAATGTGTGCATCCGTGTCGGCACTATTTGACACACAATCTTTGCGTCATTTGTTTGGGTGAAGAGCATGCACACGATGTCTTTGAGGAGACAATCTGCATGTATTGTAAATGTTTTTTCAATGAAAATGCTCCGCTCTCGTTCGTCTCTCTTTCCAAGGGAAAATGAAAAAAGGTGTCCATCTGCTTCCTGTGGTTCAGGACCTGCCACTGCTGAGGCATGGAAGAGAATTAGCTTGTGAGAAAACAGGTGGATCTGTCTGAATGGTTAAAAGAGGGACTTTCCCTTTCGCGCTCATAATTCTTCTTTTCCTTTATTGCAGACACAGGTCCATATAACACACCAAACAACAACAACAACAAATACAAAAAAATACATAAAAATTCCATAATAGCCTATAGAATACACAGGCTATTACAACAGTGTTGTCTAAGCCTGGAAGTGTATCTGTAACAGCTTTTCAGAGGACTGACTAAGGCTTCGATTATATAGTTCACTGAACTGTCGAGTCGACACATAAAACCAAACATCAGTTGCCTTAAGAGTGCCTCACAGGTTGGCAATCTATTAGACACAAACAAACGACTGGCACTATGCCACCTAGGGACACGGAGCAGCAACCTCATTGCATTCTTTTTCTTATAGTTATAGACCACAATTGAGCAGTATATAGCGGTGTGATGTAAGTTCTAAACAAAGAGCACTTCACAGAGTCAGAACACATATAAAACTTTCTTATGAGCATATTGGCTTGAGCATAAATTTTACAGCGCTGACGGTATAGATCTTTGTCATCCGTTCAGTCATTAGATATCACATGACCTAAATATTTAACTTCCTCACACACAGCAAGAGGGCTATCTGACAAATAAAAAGTCGGAAAAGTTGAGTTATTATCCTCATTGCTCCTAACTACCATTGTGTGGCTTTTCTTAGTGTTATATTCAATATCATAATCAAAGGCATACTGTGAGCAGACTTTCAGCATCTGCTGCAGCCCAACGCTGTAAGGACAGAGCAGGACAAGATCATCTGCATACATTAGATGATTAACAACAGTGTTGCCCACTACTTGCCCAACAGTGTTGCCCAGTTTTGAACCTATTTAACTGGTCTGACAGTTCATCCATATAGACATTAAATAAAATAGGAGACATAATTCCTCCTTGTCTCAATCGATTACTGACATGATATGGAGCAAATACAACATTGTCCCATTTAACCTGAAACGTTTGATGGGCATACCAATACATTAAAATTCTCACAAAAAATTTAGGGGCACCTCTATCAAGCAATTTTACAAACAATCGTTCATGATCATAATGGCAGTGGACGAGAGAGAGCCTCCGGAGTATGATATTATATCTTTAACACTCTCTGACACTGAGGTTAGTGCACTGCTGGGTTTTTGCCCAGGAAAAGCAGGAGATATTAGAGGATAGTGAAGAAGCTGAGGCTGAGCCTTCTCAATCCTCCTGCCCCACGTATGTAGAGCTGTTGGAGGTTATGGATCGCGCCACGGCAAAGTTGGACTTGCCATTAAAATGCGCTAAAAAGGTGATGCAGTGAGGCCGCCTTGATGAACGTTATCTTTCTGACCATAGCCCTCCAGCTCAGGTGAGCCTTCCATTTCTGCCATATCTCCATACAGAGATTGAAAAGAAATGAAAGAGGCCATTTCTTCCATCCATTGGTTTCGGCATTTGAGTAAAATATGCTGACATCGAGGCGTTGCACGAAGGGAGGCGATGCCCCCTGTAGAAAGAACTTTCTTCCTGCGTGGGAGACGTCCTCTCTTAATCTCCCTCCTTGCCATCTAAGCCCTTCAAGAAATACATCTAGCTTAAATGGCAAGGTATACGCAGCAGCAGGTCAGGCTGTTAGACTGATCTGCTAAGAGAAAGCAGGGATAACATGAATGCCAAAAATTATCAGTGATCTGTAAGCTTTTTTATAGAAAGGAATGGGACAAGAATGCATTAGAAAGGCAACAGATGTTTCTAAGCATCATTATACACTCAAATGTGTATTTATAAACCTTTATATAAGCCTTTATAAAAAAAGAAATCATAAAATTGTGTTCTTGGCATCAAAATGACTTGCCGGTCATGGGGTTGAATAATTTTGATTGCAACTGTACATAAAGGAAAGAAATGTTGTCCATCACAGAAAGGTGATCTTTAGCATTCAGTTCGAGTAGCCTAAGGCTTTTCGAGGATGCGTGTACGGAGCAAGCGATGGTTTGTTGTATATATCAGAAAAGCATCATCATTTCAAACCAAACAGGTACTTTTCCATTTACCTCTGATTGTGAACGCTCCTTCCTGTAATGTGAGAATTGTGGTTTTGAACCATAAATTGAGCAACCTCAATGTTTTCTGCTTTATCTGAACTAACACGAGAGGGCAATCCATACTGTCTAACAGCACCAAGGAAAGCATCCAGTACAGTGGTGGCATTATTGTTAGTAGCAGCATTCAGATATACTAAAAGACGACTAAACCCATCAATCCTTCCATCGATCAAAAATCGCCAGCTTTTAGAAAAAAAAAGATGACAGACAAGAAACATCAGAGTTTGTACACATTTTGACTAGAAAATTCCAATTACATTTTCTAATCACCATCCTTATAAATATGTTTTGTATATCATTTGATAATGAAAATAAATAACAACAAAGTTGTAATTTTAAATATTATGCTTAATATTATTGTCTCAAGTATAAATGTGTAGTAAATGAAATATGTTGGTCCCTCACCATAATATTTGGGGGTCCTTGGCATCAAAACATTTCACAATCCCAGTTGGTTGACATCCAAAAAAAAAAAAAAAATTACTGTATTAATTTATGATTTCCATCTATATGCTAAATGCAATTCGGACCAGGAACTAAGTACTGTCTGCGAAGAAGAGTCCGGTTAGCCAGGGCTTGAAGTTGTGTTCCCTCTGGGTCCACTCTGTGTAGTGTGATTCACGTACCCTAAAAACTTCAGATGAGATATTATTGTGATTTCTGTAATGCTGTGTTTGCTTAAAGTTAATGAGAGTTGGGTAAAATAACTTCTACTCTACAAGAATTTCAAAAAGAGTTACTGAGAAAAAAATAATAATAGAAATGAATGGTTCAAATCTTCCAGAATTGACCTGAACTTAATGTTTGTGTGTACACACCAAATATCTTATTAGCTATCTTGTGAGTGTAGACTGAAGGCTGGTTTATACTTATACATTGGACCAACGCCATATGCTTTGTGTAGCTACGATGGTTACACCTCTCCATAATATACATTGCATTTATGCAGAATGCAAGTGCTGTGATTGGTCAGAACCAAAGACCCTCCCAAGGATTATACAAAATATATCTGCAGTAGTTTCGACTCATTGGAACTAAATGTAATAGTTCCTGATTGCTTGTAATGAAAGTACAAAAGCGGATTACACACAAATATGTCGAAAAAAAAGCTCATAAAACAAGAATCCAAATAAATATTTATCCAAATAAAAAAGTTGTCATAACGTAAAGAAATATCTGCTTCTACTGCGCTTTACTCCAGTAGTCGACACCACTGGTTTGACTGTATACTTGCACAACAATACAACATCAAAGCAGAGCTATAAATGCGAACAGTCACATAGGGCACATCATAGAGACTATGCAGGTCTGCCAGAAGTCTGTTACAGATGTATAAAATCAATCTACGTAAACAAGAACCTACACTGAATCAAATGTCCACTTGCTTGGAGAACAGCTCTCATCATACAGTACCCACACTGTGGGTGCTTCCTTTGAATTTCCATCACCAAATGTTCTAGTTCTGTATTGTCTATGCCAGAGTACAACTCTGAAACTCTTTTTTCTAAAAACAGAAAAGAAAAACAAAATTTACTTCAATAAACATAACCATTTTTTAAAAATACAGATTATAAACTTAATAATTTATTAATTTACCTGTATTTAAATCAGTATTCGTCTTTCTGCTGTCTTTAAATATTTGAATGACCTCCTCCCGATTAATTATGATGTCTTGCTCAATGGAGAGCAGCAGTAGGTCAGAAAGCCTCTCTTCATTACACAGATTTCGAAGACTGGATTTCACAAGTTTTAACTTAAAAAATGACCTCTCAACTGTAGAAGTGGAAACAGGTAATGTTGCATAAATTTTTAGGAGTTCAGAAAGAGAGGGGAAAACAGACTCAATCTCATTGTCTTTTAGGCACTTCAGCATTTCCTGGACATTACTTTTGATGAAGGAGTAGGATGCATGAAACACTTTAACTTCTTTGAAGACCTTTTCTTCATCAATCCCATAGAACTTAATAACTGTTCTGATAAGTTCAGCATAATCAGGTTCTACACCTTTTGACTATTTGGATGCTACTGTCAGACTGTGACAGCCTTTGAGGATAATGCCATTTGAACTACTATCCTTTCCTTTGAATCGTCTGTGCATCTCTTGAGTAATGGTATCCAAAAACGTGTATTACACCCTTGTTCGGTAGAACTCCTCCAAATTCTCAGGGTTATAGTCTTCTACTGTTAAGTTGGAACTGTACTTATTCCTTGCAGGTATTTTTCTGGGTTTTGACTCACTAAGTGTCTTGCCTGGAAACTCAATTCCAGCAGCCTCAGCCTGCTCCTTTGCTTTTTCAAAGACAACATTGAATTCACTTTCTGTCCTCATTTATTGAGGCCTTTTTAGCACTCTTTCTACCAGTGTGAATGACACTGCTAGATCCACAGAGGCAACAGTCGAATAGTCGAAGCAGATGAATCAAAGCCGATCAGTAATGTTCCACAGTAATTTGTATGACCGCTGAGGCCGGAGGGATGACAACTGGAAGCTTCTAGGAGCTCTGCGCTTGTAAGAACAGGGGGCAGAGAAATCAGCTAAACACACTGGAGCCTGAGGACAAGACACGACAAGGTGAGTGCAAAGAACAGCAAGAAGATCGGAGCTATTGGTACGAGTAACAACAGTTTGACAATAGACAGAGAAACACAAGGAATGATAAAGGGAAAAATGAGAAGAACATAGAGAACAGGTGGTGAACAATTAAGGTTCACAACGGGGAAACAAGGAGGGCGGGGAATACTCAAACAGGTAGACGCAGTGAGCTGACAAGCGATCCAAAGACACACAAACACACCAAAAAGGCAGGTGATTAGCCCCGAGACCCGACAGCAAGTTTATTTATATAGCACATTTCGTACACAATTGTAATTCAAAGTGCTTTACACATAAAAGAAAGTAAAATAATAATGAAGAAAATTAATAACAAGAATAAAACAAGCAATTTTTTAATTTTTAAAATTATAAAAAAGTTTACTCATTTAAAATGAATTTAAAACAGTTAGAAAATGATTTTACATTAAAAAAACAGTAAAAATATAGAGCAATCAGTTCGGACATTGCACAGAGCTCATTCAATAAATGCACATCTAAACAGATGAGTTTTAAGCCTAGATTTAAATGTGACTAGTGTTTTTGCACATCTGATCTCTTCTGGAAGCTGATTCCAACTGAGGGCAGCATAGTAACTAAAGGAGGACTCTCCTTGTTTTGTGTGAACTCTTGGTATTTCTAACTGACTCGATCCTAGTGATCTGAGTGGTCTGTTAAATATAGTGAGCATATCTGCAATATAATTCAGTCTTAGGTCATTTAGTGACTTATATACAAGTAAAAGTACTTTATAATCAATCCTAAATATAACTGGAAGCCAGTGTAAGGACCTGAGGACTGGTGTGATATGCTCAGATTTTCTGGTTCTAGTCAGAATCCTGGCAGCAGTGTTCTGGATGAGCTGCAGCTGTCTAATGGTCTTTTTTGGAAGGCCGATGAGGAGCCCATTAAAATAGTCCACCCTCCTGGTGATAAAGGCATGAACAAGTTTCTCCAAGTCTTGACTTGAAACAAAACATCTAATTCTTGCAATGTTTTTTTAAATGATAGTATGCTGATTTAGTTACTGCTTTGACATGACTACTGAAACTAAGGCCTGTCTCCAGAATCACACAAAGATTCTTGACTTGATTTTTAGTTGTTTGACCCCTAGAGTCGAGGTATGCATTCACCTTGAAAACTTCATCTTTGTTTCCAAATGCAATAACTTCAGCACCATCTGATGTAAAAAAATGCCCCCCAGAAAGTCCCTGCTGGCGAGGTGGTACTTTTTTAAAGTTCTGGAACTTTCGGGGGCGGGACTTTGGCGCTAAACATGCTGATTGGTTGAGTTCACGCAGCATTGGTTGAGTTCAACCACCATTTATTCGGATCAACATTTTCAAAATATTACTGTTATTGTGTCATGAAATGTAATTTTAAAAGTATTTCAGGCAAGAATGTAGTTGTTTGAAACTCAAATCTGTTGTTTATTTATAAAGACAGCGCCTATTTAAAAATGTGTTTCGCCGATCTCGTAGACAGTGAGCTCCACTCTATCAGCGGGAGCTCAGTCCTCATGTATCCCCAGAGAGCAGCCTCTCCTGGGATAGACCTTCTGATATGTGCCGCTGGCTCTGATGTGTCTTTAATGGTTAAACATAAAATATAATTCAGCTGCGGGGTAAATCTAACAGGTTTTCTTTGGTCGGTATTCAATTTATCTATATGTTAAAATGAAAATAAAAAGGCAAGTCTATATAATATTTCTTTCATTGTAATGGCTGTATATAACGTTACACTTATCCCTGAACTAAGTACATTTCTGCAGCTGTTCTTATGTTTAAATGAAAACGAAAGGAGGCAGTGGTATTTTATATCCTATTTCGTTTTATTGTAAATATACTGAGGGAAAAATTGCAGTAGCCAGAGCGATGAGTTCACGCAGCATTGGTTGAGTTCAACCACCATTTATTCGGATAATTTTCAAATATTACTGTTATTGTGTCATGAAATGTAATTTTAAAAGTATTTCAGGCGAGAATGTAGTTGTTTAAAACTCAAATCTATGGTTTATTTTTAAAGACAGCGCCTATTTAAAAATGTGTTTGGCCGATCTCATAGACGGTGAGCTCCACTCGATCAGCGGGAGCTCAGTCCTCATGTATCCGCAGAGAGCAGCCTCTCCTGGGATAGACCTTCTGATATGTGCCGCTGGCTATGATGTGTCTTTAGTGGTTAAACATAACATATAATTCAGCTGCGGGGTAAATCTAACAGGTTTTCTTTGGTCTGTATTCAATTTATCTATATGTTAAAATGAAAATAAAAAAGGCAAATTTATATAATTTTTCTTTTCATTGTAATGGCTGCAAATACACATTTCCCTGAACTAAGTACATTTCTGCAGTTGTTATTATGCTTAAATGAAAATGAAAGGAGGCAGTGGTATTTGATATCATATTTCGTTTTATTGTAAATATACAGTAAGGAAAATTGCAGTAGCTAAGACGAGCAGACTGAAGTTATCAAGTACGCTGCTGTTTATAGATTTACCGGACTTGCGTCGTCGCGGACATCACACTCCCGAGACGAATGCACAAAGTCTGAACCAACTACCGAGGATGCACGTCCAAAATCAGCGTACTTTTTTTTTTTTTTTAATCAGCGGTACTTTGTATTGAGAAATGCGCGCAGACCTACGTCACCAGTCTATTTGCCTAATCTACCCGGTACTTTACACCGCGGTGGAAACGCAGAAAGCAACAGGTCTGGGGGGAAAAAAGTTCCTGGGAAAAAAAGTTCCTGGTACAAATGTTCCGGGTAATTTCGGTGGAAACGCGGCAAATGTGATTGTCCCACTTCAGGTCCTGAGAGATGGTGGTTCCCAGGAATCTGAATGACTCCACTGCAGTCACAGTGCTGTTCATGATGGTGAGTGGGGAAAGTGCAGGGGGGTTTCTCCTAAAGTCCACGATCAGCTCCAGGTTGTTAAGACTGCCAGACAGCCAGCTGCTCAACCTCTTGTCTGTAAGCAGACTCATCACCGTCCTGTATGGGGCCGATGACTGTAGTGTCGTCTGCAAACTTCAGGAGCTTGACAGAGGGGTCTTTAGAGGTGCAGTCGTTGGTGTACAGGGAGAAGAGCAGAGGGGAGAGAACACATCCCTGAGGGGCACCAGTGTTGGTGGAGCAGCTGTTTGACGTGAATTTCCCCAGTCTCACTAACTGTTGCCTATCTGTCAGAAAGCTGGTGATCCACTGACAGATAGAGCTAGGAACAGAGAGCTGGGTCAGTTTGGTCTGAAGGGCTGTTGGGATGATGGTGTTGAAAGCCGAACTAAAGTCCACAAATAGGATCCTCACATAAGTCCCTGTTTTGTCCAGATGTTGCAGGATGAAGTGCAATCCCATGTTGATTGCATCATCTACAGACCTTTTTGCTCGGTAAGGAAACTGCAGGGGGTCCAGTAAGGGTCCAGTGATGTCCTTCAGATAAGCCAGAACCAGTTTTTCAAACGACTTCATGAGGACAGATGTTAGAGCCACAGGTCTGTAGTCGTTAAGTTCTGCTATCTTGGGTTTCTTTGGAATGGGGATTAGGGTGGGGCGTTTGAAGCAGGAAGGCACTTCACACAACTCCAGGGATCTGTTGAAGATCTGTGAAAAGATGGGGGCCAGCTGGTCAGCACAGATTTTCAGACAGGCTGGTGTAACGCCATCTGGGCCTGGTGCTTTTCTTCTTTTGTTCTTTTTGAAGACCTGGCACACATCATCTTCACAGATTTGAAGAGCAGGATGTATGGAGAGGGGGATAGCACAAGGTGTTAATGGATGTGTAGGGAGATGGTCAGACTGGGTGTTGGGGGTTTCAAATCTACATTAAAACTCATTCAGGTCGTTAGCAAGTCGTTGATTAGCCTCAGTGCAAGGGGATGGTGTCTTGTAGTTAGTGATGGCTCTCAGACCTCTCCAAACTGAAGTTGAGTCGTTGGAAGTAAACTGGTCTTCCAACTTTTTAGCATAGGTCTTTTAAACCGCTCTAATCTCTTTGTTCAGTGTGTTCCTGGCCTGATTGTACAAGACCCTGTCCCCATTTCTGTAGGTATCCTCTTTGGCCTGACGAAGATGTCTGAGTTTTACTGTAAACCATGGCTTATCATTGTTGAATGTTAAATAAGTCCTGGTAGGAATGCATATATCCTCACAGATATCCTCATATATCCAAAAAGTCTTTAGTTTTATCATATTTATAAAAGACAAACTGCATCCACTGTTCGTGTAATGCTGGGTTCTCCTCTGGTCAAATTCAGAGAAATTTCAGAGAGAAATACTGATATAAGGAGTTCCACTCTCGTCTACGTCATTAGATTCACGATCCAAAAATTTTTACATTGTTTTTTTTTTATATAAATGTATATAAATTAAAAATATGTATTCTTGAAAGTATATTTCTACATTTAATATATACTGTATAATATATATATTTTAAATATCTAAAAAAAATTTCTAGCCCCAGAAATACATTTATGAATATTTTGGTAAATGAAGGTTGAAACTAAATATATTTCCTATTTCAAAAATATATTTAATTGAGCTTCCCTGTTGTACATGTAGCATATATTGCAAATATATTTTGGCCAATTTTTTTGGCATATGGGAGAGCTCATGCTGAACAAACTCTAGCGTATTGAGCAGATTCTGAATAAACACCTCTGACAGGCTGTTTTGTTCACATACTCAGCAAACACGTCTGTGATTGGTTACAGTGATCAATGTTGCAGAAACACACTGTAAATAGAAAGCGTTGATGCTCTTCAAAGACACACAAACACACACAGGATCGTCTGAAAGCAGCATCTGTCAGCCGGATACAAGGACAACACTTAACGAGAGACTTTACGCAAGCGTTCATAATCTGGTGTTCTGGCCACGGATTTGCCGGTCTTTTCTTTTTCTTGCAGGACCCTGTATGTTATAGTACTAAATTAGGTTTAATCATTTAATCACCAACACAGTGTCTTGTCTCCATTGGCAACATGCACGATTTGTGTTGATTGCAAGTGACGTCACAGGTAGCGGAGAGTGCAAGTAGCGATTGCAAGTGACATTGTAATTTAGTTTCATTTTTCTTGTCTTCACCACCTGAATACTGTTGTAAAATAGATAGAAAAGATACAAAAACATGCATTTTCATTTAAAAATATGCATTATTCATCTGGAAAAGTGATTTAAAATTAAAAATTGAAAAGTGATTTGAATTGATAAACTGCATTTACCAGTATGTGATGTATATCGCTCAACATGTTTTTTTAACAGAATCATTCTGAAAGTCACGTTACATGTTTTCGTGACTTGTCTTCTCCGTCTGCGTGTAGGCCCAGCAGTACTTCTGCTAAAGGAATGTTATAATAAAATGTTATAATAAAATACTAACAATATTGTGCTTTTATATAGGTGTGAAATAATAGTGTAATAACTTTATTATATAACTTGCATATATTTTCCATCACTATATATATATATATATATATCCCCGGAGGAGATAAAATAGTGATGGGAAGTTTGGATCATTTTACCGATGCGCGCATATTGGAAAGCTCTCGTGATTGTGATTTGTATTACTAAATATGTAAATAATATTTGACCTTTGATCGTTTCAGTCTGTAAAGATGAGCTCTTGTCCTTCAAGGCATCCTGAAGTAAGCTTGTGTTACTGAATGACAATAATAACCCACAACAAACTGTAACACACATTGTAACATGAAAAACTTGTATTGATGTTATTGGTTACTTCAGTTATACAAGCTTACTTCATGCTGCCTTGTATGCCTTGTATAGTTTTCCATTTCTTTTAGGAAAACAGAGAAGACAGGTTTACAGTTGGAGAATTTGCATCTGTGAATGTGAAATTTGTTTAGGATTTTTTCGTTTGTGGGGTCTGAGAAGCCTGGCAAAATCTTAAACTTGACAAACATCAATATCATCCCAAAGTTTCTGAGTGTAGTGACATGACCAAAATAAGTGTAGGATACGGTTTCTTCAGAACTCGAACAAAAAGAGCATGTAAGATCAATGTCATATTTAAATCGTTGTATACACTTCTTTACAGGGTAGAACCTGTGTATGAGCTTAAATCAAATGTCTTTCACTTTGACTGTGAAAAAGATTTTTTTGCGGTAGAAACCAGATTCAATCACCGTGAGAGCTTTCCAATATACTTGCCACTGGGTGGCGTCTGTACTTCCCGGTCAGAGAGCACCTCTCCATCAAAAGCTCAATATCCAATCAGAGTAGATCACTGTTAAGCCTGGCCCCACGAGTGGTTTGTGTCAAAACACCAAACAAAAAACTGCGAAACGTAAGCGAAATCTGTGGCAACGAATTCAGAATCCACGATTACGAAAATGAATCTTTAAAACAATTTAACAGAGAATGAAGTATATTTAAAGAGTCTGTTAAATTTGTGCGACTGAGTTAATTTTTTTCGTTTTCATTGTTTTTTTCTTCTTTTGTAATGGCATATTTTTTATATTTTCTGAAAAAGTTACGTTCAGTTTTATAAGGTTTCGTTCATTATTATTGAAAAAAATTTAATTCCATATGGATGGAGCTGTAGGCCTGATTTGGCTGCTGAACCAATTGTCATCAACCTCATCCTCACTGGACAAAATCACTCGACTAGAAATGTATAATATAAAAGCACAATCAATAAGTTAAAGCATTTTAAAAACAGTTGGTTAAAAAAAAAAAAACATCCATTGGGATATCAGAACCCTTTCTCCTTATGATTTTAAGAAGTGCAGACAGTGCTGTTTGTGGTATGTTGAATTCTGCACTCTGAAAGCCATTGCAAATCATCATCATTATCATCTTCCAAGTCAGAACATTCATCTCCATTCAAATCACAGTCACTATCACAACCAGGCATATCACCTGGCACCCAGTTTTCAGAATCGAAATCATCAAATGAGGAAATGTCAAATGTAAAATCATAAAAAGAATCTGAGGAATTTTCATCTTCTAAATAATTTGATGAATTCTCAAAACAGTTCTGATCACAAGCATCATAGAAACTGTCTGTGGAATCTTCGCTTTCAGTATCCTCTAACAAATCATCCAGTGGGTATTCCTTTTCAGAATCATGTGCCAACAAATCATCCATCATAGACTCCTTTTCAAGGAGACACAAATTTTACTCCTCTTTCGCCGATATTTTCCTCCTTTAAGTTCTTTCTGAACACTCCATTATTTCTATAAAAAAATAGAAAATAAAAAAAGCATTTTAGTTTTTAGCTATGATTACAGGGGATCGGGAATGACAAACTCTAGAGTACAATTGCAAATCATATAATTTGGTGAAGCTGGTATTAATGTGGCTGATTTTAACAACTGTTCTTTTAGTAGCCTTCAATTTGATTAGTGAACTATTTGAAAGATAGCATTAATCTCTGTTAAGGCCTAACCTTATACTATCGTGTGTCAATTGATTTCAGTTAATATGCACAAGGGAGAGAGCCAGACAGTGCTCGTATTGTTTGAACAATGGGCAGAGCTCTCTCTTTCTCTGCTCGTTCGTGTTTGAAGACGGTGATGCTGTGTTCACCCCAAACGCGAATAGAGCGTCTAATTCGCATCTGCCCTCTAGTTTGCATTCGAGCGAAATTGACTCGCATTGAAAACAAAAATTTGAAGCGAAATTGACGTGCGTCTGAGGCGAAATCCGCTTCTTGTGGGAGGGACAAGTGCTAGCGGGTTGTCTGTTTGCAAGATGGTGATGTTGATCGAGCATTCGGGGCTTTTCCACTTTTTCCTGCATATGTCCTCTGAATAAACGCATTATCTTGTTAGCGAAAAGTATCTGTAGGCTATATTAGGGGGACCTCCAGATGCGAGTAAACGCATCTTTACATTTAAATCATTTGTGCAAGATGCTCTATTCGCGTTTGTTGTAAACACAGCATGAGAGTGCGTGCGCGTGTCCAGGCAGGGCGCTCTCTCTGCTCGATATATTTGTCCAGCAGTCATTCACCGATCAAATACGGCTTAGTTTTTTTTGCTATGGCGTCCGCAAAAAATACAAGAAACCCCCTTTATCAGTTGGCCTATGTAGCTAACATGCACGGTAATATGGAACTTTGGAAAACACTGTCGATTAATCCACAATATTAAATGACGTATTAAACAATTCACACGTAGCCTTAATGTTACAGACAAATAAACATTTTTATGTAGATAAATGAGTCCCTTATTACTTTGGAAAACCCTTCCATGTCGCTATTTGTTCCATTTTAGAGGTGAATTCATAGTGCAGCAGTTAAACTCCACTTCTCTGCGTGCTCCCGGAGCCAAGGAATGCAAATCCTGGCGGCAATAAGTGCCTTGGCACGACACCCTAGCCGATAAAACATTGCTGGATGGTAAAAGCGGAGAAATTGCCATTTTAGAGCTTTTTTTAACAGCTTGCTAATAATATGCCTCTTCGACTGCCAAGTTCACAACCAAATCCTTCTAAACAATATATTCAAGTCAACCACTCAAAATAAGCTCAACATATGCATGATATTGACTTTATAAATTAAACTCGTCTGTTCAATGTATGCTTTAACCAGGTTTAATGTTTTACATTCACGAAAAGCTAGTTCCTGGACTCTTAACTAATATCTTTCCAAAAAAACTTTTGGTTAACATACATCATACAGTAAAATCATCCCGTGTCTTTTGACCACACGACACCGTAATGAATCCTTAACAGACAGCAGACTCAAGGCGGCAATATTGTTGCTGGGCAAACTTCTTTCGCTCTCTGAAAATGGGATATTGCTTCGATAGACCAATCTACTTCGAGTGTAAACTAAACGAGCCAATGCACATTGGCATGCAATTATTGCATCCAGCTGCCGCTGATCAAAGCGTCAGTATTAGAAGGCAGCAGGTGCAATGCATACCAGCTTTTCGCTTCAGAGACGAGCATTAGTATCGTTTTGCTCAACTGTGTCTGCTGTGAACTACAAGTTCAGCACGCTCTCGGAACATTTGTGTGTTGGCGAGACGGCCGTTCCTGTGTCAAGTGGATTGAACATTTCAGGCTGCACTACCCCTGCCTCAGCATTAAAAGAGCATTTCCTAAAGAGCAAAGCTGCTGGCGCGATCTTGGTCTCATTCTGGCGGCCGACAGATGAGAACCACTTCCAGCAGTAGCGCGGGTGGTTTGAGGATTACAGTGGTGGCAAACTCGCAGGGACTCCACACTCACACCACACTCATAAGCCTGCTCATAAGCCGCCCGAGTTGGGTCCCTGTTTTCCACCCCGCTGCCCCACTGTGGGTATGGCTGTGGTTCTGCTGGTCCCGCTTGTACAGTTTCTAAGCACCTGGTCAGCACTACCCAGTCCATCTCGCAGGCTTCTGCAGATCATCAAGATTGGTTTGCAGCGATCGACTTGAAGGACATGTACTTTCATGTATCCATGCTTCTGCACCACAGACCTTTTCTGTGATTTGGTTTCGAAGTACAGGCATATCAGTACAAGGTTCTGCCCTTCAGGCTGTCCCTGTCTCCCCGTATCTTCACCAAAGTCGCGGAGGCGGCTCTTGTTCCCCTCAGAGAACAGGGTGTTTGCATTCTCAACTATCTAGACGATTGGCTGATATTAGCACAATTTCGAGATCAGTTGTGTGAGCACAGGGATTTGGTACTCTGGCAACTGAGCCTGTTGGGCCTTCGGGTCAACTGGGAAAAGAGCAAACTCTAGCCGAGGCAGAGTTTCTCTTTTTTTCAGTGTGGAGTTGGATTCCGTCGAACAGACAGCACACCTCACAGAGGAATGTGCACAGTCAGTGCTAGCCTGCTTGAATACGTTCAAATGCAGGACAATGGTCCCACTGAAGCTTTTTCAGAGGCTCCTGGAGCATATGGTGGCCGTGGCAGCACTTACACCACTCGGCCTGTTACATATGAGACCGCTCCAGCACTGGCTTTATGGCCGAGTCCCGAGGTGGTCATGGAAGCGCGGTACTCACCGGGTCCAAGTTACACCAGCCTGTAGCCAAACCCTTACCTCATTTTCAGATCTTGCGTTTCTCCGGACAGGAGTGCCCCTAGAGCAGATCTCCAGGCATGATGTGGTTTTCAAGGACGCCTCCACCACTGTCTGTTGGGCCACGTAAAACTGGCATATAGTCTCAGGGGTTTGGACAGGCCCGCAGCTGCAGTGGCACATCAATTGCCTAGAGTTCTTAGCAGTGCACCTTGCCTTAGACCATCTCGAAGGTCTCTTACGAGGCAAGCATGTGCTGGTCCGAATGGACAACACAGTGACCATTGCGTACATCAACTGACCAGCTGGTCTGCGCTCCTGTCGCATGTCACAACTTGCCCGAGGTCTCTTTGTGCCATTCACATTCTGGGCCTTCTCATCCATACAGCCGACGAGCTGTCTCGAGCAATACTCCCGGGAGAATGGCGACTCCATCCCCTGATGTTCCAGCTGATTTGGAGACGGTTCGGAGCCACTCAGGTAGACCTGTTTGCTTCCCCAGAGACCTTTCACTGCCAGTTGTTCTACTCCCTGACCGAGGAAACTCTCACCACGGACACACTGTCACACAGCTGGCTGTAGGGCCTACACAAGCATGTGTTTGCCCCAGTAAGCCTTCTCGCACTGAGACTGTGCGAAGTCCGGGAGAATGAGGAGCAAGTCTTGATATTGGTGTCGTTTTGGCCGTTTACTGACTCAGAGATGGGGCACCATTTGGCACCCGTGTCCAGACTTTTGGAAAACCCCATGTCTGGTTCCTGGATGGGACGCAGAGGTTCTAGATGACCTACCCCAGGAGGTAATGAACACCATCACTTTGGCAAGAGCACCGTCTTCGAGACACACTTATGCCTTAAAGTGGAACCTGTTCATCGAGTGGTGTTCTTCTCGCCGAGAAGACCCCCGAAGATTCCCAATTGCGGTCATGCTTACCTTTCTGCAGCAAGGGCTGGAGCAAAGGTTGTTTCCCTTCACCCTCAAAGTCCAGGTTGCCTCTATTGCTGCGTACCATGACCCCGTGAATGGGAAGTCTTTGGGTAAGCATGACCTCATAATCAGGTTCCCAGCCCCCCTCTATACCTCTTGGGACCTGACACTAGTGCTTAAATCACCACAGCAGGACCTCTTTGAGCTAAAGAGTCTTTCATTGAAAAATCTGAACCTGCTTACACTGGCCTCCATCAAGAGGGTAGGGGATCTGCATTCATTTTCAGTTGAAGATTTGTGCCTAGAGTTTGGGCCGGCTGACTCCCAGGTAATCCTGAGGCCTTGGCCTGGCTACGTGCCCAAGGTTCCCACTACACCCTTCAAAGACCAAGTAGTGAACCTGCAAGTGCTGCCCCTGGAGGAGGCAGACCTAGCCCTGGCTTTGCTATGTCCAGTCCAAGCATTGAGATGCTACTCGGACCGGACACAAAGCTTCAGGACCTCAGACCAGCTCTCTGTCTGTTATGGAGGCCGTCAGATATTTGTAGAGCTGCGGGCTGGGTGACCCCTAACACGTTTGCTAGGTTCTACAGCCTTCGTGTAGAGCGGGTATCCTCCTGTGTTCTCACCTCAAACAGGTAGTGGCACTGAGAGGCCCCGGCTAGTGTTGCCTTGCTTAAACTGCCACAGAGTGTCCATACTGTAGACCCTGTAGAGATCCTCCATCACCCTAGGGAGCTGGACGTGTTGGCCCGTGTTTCCCCGGCAGACTTGTGCCTTCCAAAGAGGGTTTTAATCACCTCAAATTTCTCCATATACTCCTAAACGGATGCTATATGTGTATTTGCTCCTGAGATCTCCTTCAGGAAGGATAGGGCTTCTGCAGCGTCCCTGTTCCAAGCTGAACGGGTACGTTTTCCCAGTGCTATCCAATCTCAAAAAGTGAGGTAGTGCTCGAAAGCGAAAACCAGGTATGAATTGCACCTGCTGCTGCCTTATACTCATGCTGTGATCAGCGGCAGTTGGATGCAATAATTGCATGCCAATGTACATTGGCTCGTTTAGTTTACACCCAAAGTAGATTGGTCTATTGAAGCAATATCCCATTTTCGTCGGTCACCGAAGTGCCGTCTCCGTTCCCTCCTTCAGGGAATGAGGGTTACCATATGTAACAGAGAGGTTTTTGTTTAGCAACCTGAATTGAGACTGAATTGAATTGAGAGTTTTAAATTTTAAATACTCCCATTTAATCCCATTTGAAGTCAGAGAAAAGTCATTTGTAATCTCATTAATCAAATTTCTTATTTGACTACAATAATATTTATCCTTTAGTACGGAAGTTCTAAGCGGCCATGCATTATCATTTCTTGTTTTTCATTATAACAACAACTTTCTCGTTATCTTGACATAACAAGTTGTTCTTTAAGAAGTTACAAAACTGCGCCAGCAGGTTGCACTATAGACCTAAATATAACTAAAGGGGTGTTGACGTTGATGTCACTGTTTTCTGTTTGCACCTATATCTTTATTTGTTCTTCTTTGAGGCACATGATTGTTAGTTAATAAGTGGAGATGTTCTGTTTATTACAGTAGGACGGGATTTAACGATGTAGGCTATTTGTGATGTGCCTCTTTTACTTATTAATCTTTATCGTTAATCATATTGATGAGAAATGTGATGCATATGTAAAGTGCATAGGCTAATTTAATTCAGTTTTGTTTTATAATGTTGTAATTGTTTTTTTTTTGCACACACACATACACTACTCGTACACATGAACGCTCTTTTCAAACAGAAGCTTGTAACGCACATGATATCTGTCACAGCATATAATGACTACTAAAAATGTACATTTATATATAATTTTATTTCATATAAAGGTAAAATTAAAAGAGAGTTTAATCCAAGCAGCTCTAAAAGATCTTAGAATAGTTCTGCATCCTTCTGAAGGCACCCTGCCTGTGTTTGCAGGGTTGTTTTGAAATGTTAATTACAAAAACAAAAAGATTGGTGTACTGTTTCTGGAAAAATCAACAGTGATTGATCAGCCTTCACTTAATTGTAGACATTATTACCTATAGGCGAAGCAAAATATGCTGAAATATAGGCTACAGTGAGAGCGCCTGCATGGTTGTCCATCAGATGCCTGTCAAAGTTGAGTTTGTTACTATAGCAACAGTATAGCAACTGTTATGTCGTGATAAAGAGAAAACAACTTTTGTTATGTCAAGATAACGAGAAAACAACTTTCTTTATGTCGAGATAATGAGAAAATTAAGTCGTTATAATGACAAAAGAAGGAGGAAAAAAATAATAATGCATGGCCGCTTAGAATTTCCGTACATTAGTCTTTCCAGTCTCTATGTTTTATTGCTGGTGTCAAAGTTAAAGAAACCAGGCAATGATCTGTCAATGGTGCCACAGAAACTGAAACCTTATTTGCAAGCTCAGAATATTCCTCAGTAATGAGCCAAAAGTCTATCCGTGACTTAGAAGATCCTTTAGGTTTGACCCATGAGAATTGACTAGCATTTGGATGCTTGACCCTCCTTATATATTTAAGGGAATGTAAATGGCAAAACTGCAGAATAATAAAATTGAAATAGTGGCTTGTATAACAAGAAGGAGATCTGTCCAGCCACTCATCAGGTGCCATATTAAAATCACCTCCAATTAGAACAAAATTTGTATGAAATTTTTATTTAAACTGTGTAAGGGAATCTGTAATATTAGAAAACAAAATCTGTTATAGCCATATAGGGTTGCCACCTTCAATACAGAAAAATAAGGGACGCCTGGGGGGGGGGGGGGGGGGGGGGGGCATGTTTTCATAAAAATATTAAATGCTAATGAACTTTAGTAATTGTATAAGGTGTCGTGAACACAGATTTTGGATAAAATATTTGTCATTGTTTGCAGATAGTAACACCATCCAAACAGTGAAACCACATAATAAATAACGGATCTACAAACATTTCTAAATTCATGTAACACACACAATTTTTTTGTATTATTATTATTGGTAAAATAATCTATTTTATATAGTCTATTGTTAGTTCTACAGTAGTCAATTGAAGAATTCAATCATTTAAATTAGTTAAGTTGTTTATTTGCTTCACATAGGCACTGTATTTTTATTATTAAATATATCTCTCTTATCTTTTATTAAAATGAGGCTTATGTGTCTGACTGTACACCTTAATCGCAATAAACAAATCGGTAACACTTTAAAATAAGGTTCATTAGTTAACTACATTAATTAACATGAACTAATAATGAACTACACTTATACAGCAATTGTTCATCTTTGTTCATTTTATTTTCCACATTTAATAATACTTTATAAAAATCTTGTTAATATTAGTCAGTGCACTGTGAAATATCATGTGGTATCTGGATCTGCCTCCGCCGTTCTTTCAAATCGACTCTCTGCCAAGGGACCCGCCCTCCTCTGACTCTGATTGGACGTGAAACTGAAACAAACTAATCAATCCAACGATAGCAAGTATTACCCAATCAGGGGCTGAATAGGATGGGTCTTCACAGAATGTCGGTGGGATGATTTGCATGAGATGCTGCATTAAAGACAACTCCAAAAATACAGGACAAACCCTGTCCCGTATTGATACCAAACGGGACCCGCTATTTTATTCTCAAATACGGGATGATTCAATATTTTAAGATATGAGTGGCAACCCTAGCCATTGTAAGGAAATATTAGTTTGTTTCAGTTTCACGTCCAATCAGAGTCAGAGGAGGGCGGGTCCCTTGGCAGAGAGTCGATTTGAAAGAACGGCGGAGGCAGATCCAGATACCACATGATATTTCACAGTGCACTGACTAATATTAACAAGATTTTTATAAAGTATTATTAAATGTGGAAAATAAAATGAACAAAGATGAACAATTTAATAAAAGATAAGAGAGATATATTTAATAATAAAAATACAGTGCCTATGTGAAGCAAATAAACAACTTAACTAATTTAAATGATTGAATTCTTCAATTGACTACTGTAGAACTAACAATAGACTATATAAAATAGATTATTTTACCAATAATAATAATACAAAAAAATTGTGTGTGTTACATGAATTTAGAAATGTTTGTAGATCCGTTATTTATTATGTGGTTTCACTGTTTGGATGGTGTTACTATCTGCAAACAATGACAAATATTTTATCCAAAATCTGTGTTCACGACACCTTATACAATTACTAAAGTTCATTAGCATGTAATATTTTTATGAAAACATGCCCCCCCCCAGGCGTCCCTTATTTTTCTGTATTGAAGGTGGCAACCCTAGTCATGGCTCCAATCGATCAGCATGTGCTGCCATATGCCTTAACAATTGCCCTGGGAAGGTTGTGACTTTTAAGTCTGATGCTCATGGACAATTGCATCAGAATTAATGAGCATCAAAAGCAAGAGAAAACAAAAAAGTTTTTCAAGAAGATTTCTTGAGAAGGCAGTGATCGCTGGATCTCAAAGTACGAGAAGGAGTGTACGGACAGAGCAGATCAGTCAGGTACTGAGGGGCCAAATTATTAAGAGCTTTATACACAAAAAGTATCATTTTAAAATCAATTCTAAATTTAACAGGTAGCCAATGGAGTTTGAATAAGATAGGGGTGATGGACTCATACTTGCGTGTCCCAGTGAGGAGTCTAGCTGCTGCGTTTTGCACTAGCTGTAGGCGAGAGAGAGAAAACTGAGATAGACCAAAGTAAAGTGAATTACAGTAGTCTAGTCGTGATGTTATGAATGCGTGAGTCACTATTTGAAGATTACTCTGAGTTAAAAACGGTTTCACTTTAGAGAGTTGGCGAAGTTGAAGACCCACGGATGTCTCCAGACGTCACAACAGGACCTCATGGTCAACTAAGTCAAATGCAGAACTCAAATCTAATAAGACTAAGGCCATTGATTTCCCAGAGTCAGTTTCACTGAAAATATCACTTGACACTCTTAAAAGAGCTGATTCAGTACTGTGTAGAGCTTTAAAACCAGATTGAAATGTTTCATGGAGAGAATTTGCAGATAAGTATGATTGTAGTTGAACCAGTACAACTCTCTCAAGAATCTTTTCGAAATAAAACTCATTTATTTTGAGAAGAATCAAATCTAAAGATTTAAATTGCTTTAATTGAACTGAGTTCAAATTGATTTAGTTTATACTTCATCAACTGTTCGTCCACCGAACTTAAAATTCAGTATATCCTTAAAATTATGTTTAAGTTTACTTCATGAACAAGATAATACAAACAGAAAGATAATTTATACGCTACAGGCTAGGTAGCACAGGATCTGGGCAAAGTTTAATCTTAAAATACACCACACAAGACAATACTTCTTTATAAATGAAACAAGAATTTATTGAGCTATTCTATAGATTATATGGATCTAAAACTAATGAACACACACACACACAAACATACATACAGTACACATACACACACAGTTGCAACGGATTTCATTTTAAATGACTTTTTTGCCTCTCAAACCCTGGATTTCTTGTGTGTTACCGAGACTTGGACAAAGCCCGGTGAGTTATCTCCGTTTTCGGAACTGGTGCCCCACGGCTGTCACTTCTTAAACTCCCCGCGTTTGTCTGGCCGCGGTGGAGGTCTTGCTACTGTTTTTAAAAACGAAAAAGACAAAATATTACTGCTGGGTGATTTCAACATTCACGTTTGCTGTGCTTCAAAACCATATTCAGCTGAAATCTTTTGAGTCTTTTGACTTTACTCAGTGGGTTTCTGGTCCAACACATATCCATGGCCACATCCTTGATTTGATTTTAACCCATGGTTTTTCCATTTCGAATATAGAAATCAACAGTGCATCTTTCTCTGACCACATGCCTGTACTTTTTACTGTTCCTCTCACTGGACGCACACTTAAAAATCCATCACTGGCACGTTTAACTCGTTGTCTTACCCAACGCTCTAGTGAAGATTTTTCCACAGCCTATCACGATGTACGTAACTGCCTGGAATCTGTCTCTACCCTGCATAACCTGGATGCTGATGCACATCTTAATCTTTTTAATTCCTCCTGCGCAGATATCATGAATTCTATTGCAATTCTATTCTATTCTAGCTGCAAAGTCTGCAAAATGCAAACATTTTTCTGAACTTATTTCTAATAATTGCCATAAACCTCTAGTTCTCTTTGCTACTATTAACTCTGTTTTAAATCCCTCTGTGCATCCCATTTTAGAGCCCTCTACTGCTCTCTGTGACAATTTTGCAATGTTATTTGTTGATAAGATCACAATTTTAAGATCTCAATTGTCTAACTCAGTGTATACACATGATGTTCCATTATGTTCTTCCATCTGGTCTGAGTTTGAGTTGATTGATCTGGACACATGTAATGAAATTGTTGGTCACTTAAAACCCACTATCTGTCCACAGGATGTTATTCCACCTTCTTTCCTTAGGCAAATTATGGACACAGTTGGACTGGGCCTGTTACTTTTAATTAACAAATGCCTGTCAACTGGTTCCTTCCCGAACCGTCTGAAAGTTGCTGTGGTGACGCCATATCTTAAAAAAACTAATCTCGATCCTTCCACTTTCTAACTATCGTCCTATTTCTAATCTACCTTTTATTTCGAAAAGATTCTTGAGAGAGTTGTACTGGTTCAACTACAATCATACTTATCTGCAAATTCTCTCCATGAAACATTTCAATCTGGTTTTAAAGCTCTACACAGTACTGAATCAGCTCTTTTAAGAGTGTCAAGTGATATTTTCAGTGAAACTGACTCTGGGAAATCAATGGCCTTAGTCTTATTAGATTTGAGTTCTGCATTTGACTTAGTTGACCATGAGGTCCTGTTGTGACGTCTGGAGACATCCGTGGGTCTTCAACTTCGCCAACTCTCTAAAGTGAAACCGTTTTTAACTCAGAGTAATCTTCAAATAGTGACTCACGCATTCATAACATCACGACTAGACTACTGTAATTCACTTTACTTTGGTCTATCTCAGTTTTCTCTCTCTCGCCTACAGCTAGTGCAAAACGCAGCAGCTAGACTCCTCACTGGGACACGCAAGTATGAGTCCATCACCCCTATCTTATTCAAACTCCATTGGCTACCTGTTAAATTTAGAATTGATTTTAAAATGATACTTTTTGTGTATAAAGCTCTTAATAATTTGGCCCCTCAGTACCTGACTGATCTGCTCTGTCCGTACACTCCTTCTCGTACTTTGAGATCCAGCGATCACTGCCTTCTCAAGAAATCTTCTTGAAAAACTTTTTTGTTTTCTCTTGCTTTTGATGCTCATTAATTCTGATGCAATTACTGCTTATTTTTTCTTATTTTTTCTTTTTTCAGTTGTTTCTTTTGTCCTGTACTGCTCTGTATTTAATTCTCTGCTATGTAAAGCACTTTGGTCAGCCTTGGTTGTTTTTATATGTGCTTTATAAATAAATATTGTATTGTATTGTATTGTATTTATGAGGTGAGTTAATGAGAAAATCTCTACCAAATTCACAGGCGTATCAAGAATCAATAAAAGCAGAGCCCTAGTTTATCTTTGCAACTTAATAACGACCTTGCACCATTTCAGCAATAGATAGAGGTTTGTTTGCCTTTACTTGTGGTTGTGCTGCTGGCCGTGGTGTTGTTTCGTCTCCTTGGCTCGCGTTGAGCTGAAAGGGGAATCCCGGCTGGGATTCGTGGTTGTGTTGATGACGTCTGGGGATGCCCTTTGCCTTGATTGGTTGGTTGAGTGCCCGGCGATTTTGAGAGATTCAACAGCTCTTGCTTCTCCTGAGTCCTCTCATATGTGCGGCGTGAGCTTTGGAGATTCTGTCACGGAAAGTTGAAGTTCTTTATGACTTGCAAGCACGCTGATGGCTAGAAGCCTGGGTTGAAAAAGGGTAAGTAAGTGAGCAAGCATGGTTTCGCTGTCATGAAGTTTCAACAGAGAGGTTTTGAATTCTGGATGGCAAGAACGCAAGAGCGTGTAGGTAGTTCAAGCCATGGCCAAGACAGAAGAGCAGCGTAGTGCAGCACACCGCATTTAATCGACACGATACACGACACAACCCTCGACAAGAGAGGATGAGCTTGGAGACTAGACTAGAGACTAGTTCAAGCATGGGGTTTTATCAAAGCAGATTTGGTCCATCCAACGATGCGATCTCCCAATGGGATGCTGTTGCAGAGCTTAGACACGCCCCGTACTGTTTCTCGATTAAACTTCATGTGGCATTGTCATGTGGGATGGATCTTTGGGTTAATACCATATAAAGTGTCATAATATGCACACAATACAGAATCTGGAAATTTAATTTGCTCCAAGTTTAGGTAAACAACGTGAGCTTCCATTCAAGACTAAACTTTCCATATCTTACACAGCTCATATCATTTGAAAGCACTGTTAAAGTTATAAAAACCATACATAAAACATTGGTTAAAGTTGCACTGATTACATTGAGCACTTTAAACATATATAAAGACATAACACATTATTTGTGAATATAGTTAAACCTTCAGATTTCTTAATGGTTGTCCTTTTGAGATAGTTTGTTGAAAAGTACACAGGGTCCTTGTATCTTGTAAAAAGAGTTAATTAAATAAGCTCCCTTTTAGGGACTCAGGATATCGATGTCCCATTAGTTTCCTCATGAGCGGGGGCATTTTGCAACGGATATTTTCTCTGTTGTATGATCACGTTATCCCTTTGCTTAATGTCACAATGTCCTTTTGCCATTTGTTTCCTTGACAAAAAGGGGTCCAGGCAATCTTGAGAATTGTTTTCCTCAGCTAATCATTAACTGTGTTTAGATCGCAAATGGGAGGTATTAGGCTCTTATAATTACTTTAAATTATCTTCTTCAGTAGAATGAGTCTCTTGTAGAAAAACCAAATGTGTCTTTTGCCCCTTACAAAATAAAAATATACCTTTGCATTTTACTTTGTCCTTTAGACCCCTTGCATTCAATGAACAAAAAGATAATCAAGATTTTAGAACATACTCCACTGGAACTCACAGTGAGCTTACAGAAAATGTCACTGAACAGTCAGAAAATAGATCTGAAGAATAAACTTGCAACACAAAAAGAGTATCTCAGAAAAAAAAACTTTTCCCTTTCTTTCATTTTCATCATCATTGAAAAACTTGCTTTCCCTCAATGAAAGCAAACTGACCCCGAAAGTTCATCCATTTTCCTTCTGCTCGAGCTTGTTCAATGCATGGCAAAAGCACTTGCCTTGCCTCTCTGTCCTCTTTTTTTAAGTCCTCAGCAAAATGACAGCCTGCCTCCTTGCACACATTTGAACCCTTGGACAGAGCCAAGATTTGGTCTCTCTATATCCTCTTTGAAAACTGCATAATGATCTCTAATGTTCTCCTTCTGTTTCTCTGCCAGTCCTTTCATACGTAAATTCCAACATCTTTTGTAGCGATCCAATTCTCCTACACTAGATCTCACCTTTTTTGAGATTAGAAAGTTCCATCTCCAATTCAACTGCCTTCTGTTTGTGAGCTTTCATCTCTTCCTTGACTTCGGAGATGATTCTACCGTTCTCTTCCATTTTTCTTTTCAACTCCTTCAACTTCTCTTCCTGCTTGTCAAAGCTTTTACAGAGGGAGTAAATAGCCTCGAGGATATCTGCATTAGAGATGTCTTCCTTAGAATCAGGATGCACTTTCATAATATGCACTTTGCTGGGAGTAACAGGTAGATTCTCAGCACTACAATCCTCCAAGAGACGCTTTTTAGCTTCAACACACACTTCCATCATATCAGCATAATCATGCTCAATTCTCTTACTGATCAAAACCTTATCTTCAGCTTTTCTCCCTCTACACAAAAATGCATGGTATAGAACACAGAATTTGAAGGTTGGCAGGTTTTATCTTAATTAACTTCTACGAAAGGGATGGCCAAATTTGGTCTTGGAGAGCAACAATCCTGCAGAGTTTTGTTCCAACCTTGATAAAAAACTCACCTGCCTGTAGCTTTGAGGTAACTAAAACCCTGTTCACACCGCCAGCGACACACAGCGACAGAGCATCAAAATTCCATTTATTTTCAATGGTGAGCTGGCGACTTCCAGTGACACGTGCAACATTGACCATTGGCGAAGGAATGTGGGCATGTCAAGCGATGCGAGTCAAGTGACAAAAGTTCTGAATTCTTCAACTTTATACAAATAAATACAAAAAATTCATTGTTTTATAAATCTCTGTGTAATAGAGTTATATTTAATCAGGTCTTTAATTTCTGTGTGTAGCTATATCGCATGGTTTTAATAATTCTTGCAGCTTTCAAGTTTATAATGAGGGAAATTCCTGCGTTTATTCAACATAGCTTAGGTTTGAAATCAACACAAACTATAAGATTAAATCAGTCAGTCGAAACCAGTCTTAGAATCCATGAACTCTCTCGGAGCGCTCTTCTCATCAGCACATCTTGTCTGTACTAAAGTGACCTGCTGTACACTGAGATAAGACTCACACGCATTTCGATCGGGACAGCTGACAGAACTGTCACTTGACTAATTGGGTAATTGTTGCATTGTCACAAAAATTTATAATTTGCACACATTTTAAGTATTTTATGCCATTTGGTATTTGCCCGCTTCACAGGCTGTATTACAGAAGCCTACATGCCCAGTCACATCCAAAGCTCGCAATACAGTTGAAGCATTTTTTTTATTAACTCAGTGTTACATTTTTAGACCCTTTGAATTTCAACATAAACCGAGCCAGCTAGTTAAAGGGTCATGTAACCCCCCTCTTTCAGCTCAAGTCTAGCTCACAATCTTTTTGAAAAAATGCGACTTAAATGGGCGTGGTGGCTGTGAGAAGAGGGGAGGGGAGTGGGTGTGGTACGGCAGGGGAGGGGAGGGGGGAAACTCTCATCGCCAGTAGCCCATACATATCGACTAAAAATCAGTGTTAAAACGTGAGGAAATACTACAATTTAAAAAAAAAAACTGGAAAAGTTAAAATCTAATGAAATGCACTGACACTTTATTTTTGTCTTTTCAAGAGTTACTGAATGCCCTGCTACATATATCCTACAGTAATCGTAATTCTATTTAAAACATATTAATGTACATGTGTAATTACAGTCATTATAAAATATATAGTTGTTTATATACACATTATAAATGCATATTTGAAAAAAAAAAATAACGCTTAAAAAAAACCTTGCATACATACAGTAGCATAGATCCAAGCGCCCCCTCAGTATGTAATCAGTCAAAATACACGTTTTACCATATGTAGGTTTTTGGCATGTTTCCATTACACACACACAAACACACACACACACACACATATATATGTATATATATATATATATATATATATTATGTGTGTGTGTAATATATGTGTAGGTATATATATTATACACCTTTTATTTTATTATTACTTTTAATTCTTAACATGTAGGTGATGCTCAAATGTGAGCAGGTTGGTGGGGCAGCACGCATAACTGCTCATCCAGGTTTTGAACCTGTCGCCCTAAACACATTTGTTTTGCAAGCTGTTTATGGCACATATCGCCAGCTCTATGGTGACATGGAGAACACAGTCCTCAATAGGTTAGTAACATTCTTACCTGGTCTTAACTAAACATCTAATTTCACAGATTACCTTTTCAGGTTTTCAACCCCCTCCCCTTGACTAAAATAAAGAACTTTACATTTCAATTTTTTCATGTAATTTGTTTATTTACTTTAGATCACAGACAGACAGAAGGTGGTCTAAATCGTGACGTGTGTTGTGCAACAGCTTCACTCTTTTCAGGTCTTTGAAACTGTGTGCAGAGGTGGTCAGGAACTTCAGTCCTTTTAGAGATTCCTGAAACAGTTGTGGCTGCTCCAACACACTTTCAAAAAGCAGATCCTACAATCTGTCAACATATTCTGCTGAACATTAAAAAAAGAAATAGCACATTACAGATAGATAAAGACAGATAGACAGACAGATAGATACATAAATATAGATAGACAAAGATAGACAGACAGATAGATAGCGAAATCTAGTGACCAGGGAACAATTGCAGGAACACTTTACCCCTGTATTTGCCGGAATGGCAGTGTGAAAGGGGCTTCGGAAAGATCCACGTGGTGTCATGAATAATTAAGAGAGTGTCTTCTCATTGGATAAAAAACTCAGTCTCATTAATAATTATGAGACACCGATGAGTCATCAAAGTACTATCGTGCTCTGGACAGGATGAAGATTTTAAACCCAGAAGACGAAAATAGCTTATAAAAACTAACATTTAACCATTTCCCCCCTACTATTAAATCTAACAGAGGCTAACATTGTCTTCAATGGTGTTCAATTTTGGTTTAGGGTTTCAGGACTCTTTAAGTGGTGCTGGGTCCACTCATCAGTCCAGCCACAGTGATGTATCTCAGCACAGTGATGTATCCCAGCAGAGCAGTGGGTCCCAGGACAGCAAACCGTACCGACACAGGAAGCAGACCAGGCACAGCAACCAGTCCAGGGACAACAACCAGATGGGACAAGGCAAGCATTCAAGGCACAGCGATTTGTCCAAGGACAGTATTCATTCAAACCTTTATGCGGTTCACAAAGTCAAGAACATAAATGTTCTAAAGTAGCAGTGTTATGAGATATTTTGAGCATATTTTCAACAACTGGTTTTATGTTTAACATTCTGAGCCTCATGGTAGAACATAGGGTGTGCTGATAGATAATAGTATCATGTCATATTGCCTGTTGCTGATGCCTTTGACGATAGCTAAATATCAGCAAATATTATTATTATCCATCCAAAATACATTAGGCAGCTATCTTAAGTAAAGCAGCATGGAGTAGCTGGGATAAATAAAAAGCATTGACTAAACTGGCTGCGTTCAGCTCGTGGCCTTGTCAGAGCTGTAATGTGCCACCTACGTGTGCAATGTAACTAAGTGGTAAGAGATTTATTCAACATTAGATTAACATAGCTTCACTGGTTATAACAAGAGTGTTTTTGCACCAATTGAGCTTGACTGACTGCTGAGTACAGCAGAAGCAGGAATTACACACTGGCGTTGCTTTGAAAAAAAAACTTAAATAATATGGGCACAAACTTGCTACAAGAGCTATATCAATTATTATGGACAACAGAGTATAAGTTGACAAATTTTGTCTTTCAGATTATAAATTGATCAAAGACAAATCTCAAGATCCTCTGGGAGGTCTTTCTCAGAGAAGAGTAATAGGTCTTCTGCACATGAATCAAGACGTACAGGGCCTCGTAGGGAAACAGACTTAAGATTCCCAATGGATGTGGCAAGTAAGTACTTAAGTTGGAACTGGTATCAAAAGCACAAATATTGAATTAAACCGGACATATAGCATTAGCAGATTCAATTCACACATCCGTTTAAGGATAACAATAGCACAAGTTTCAGCACAAAAGCATAATTTTGATTTCAGAGTTTCAGAAAGAAGTTTTGTCTAAATTGGTGAAAATCCACATGGAGGTCAGAAGGCTGGGAAGAAGCGAGTCTACCCTTTCATCCACCCATATACAGCAGCTGGAGACAATGAAGGAGTTTGTGAGACTTTTCAAGCCTTTGAGTCCCTGGTATGATTTGCAAGACAATCTGGAAATAAAGTAATTTATCAGTAATATATCAGTGAAGCATGTTATTGTCTAATGTTTTCTAACATGACAGGAATATTATCCCCTCTCTTTGAAGGTATTCCAACTTGCAATAATTGGAGGGAAAGATGTAAGGGATTGTGTCCATAGAATGCTTGACAGGTATTTTCAACAGTATCCCTACATATAGAACTTGCCAAACATGTTACATTTATTGTCACAGTTTGCCAGTCGAAAGAGATGTGACATATCTACCTCTGCTTATACTATACTCTCATTTTGATCAAAATCTGCATCTATTTCTTTTTTGTGCCAATATTTATTTTTGGGGAGAATGTGGGTAACCAAACAGTTGGTGGTCCACATTGACTTTGACACAGAGACAGTTTATAAGAGACATGTCACTTCCTCAATCCTCAATACATATATATAAGGAGAACCCGTAACGGCAAAGATGGTGGTTGTGTGCACATGTCCCGCCCCTCTCGCTGGATAGCCAATCATCTTGCTTTTAGCAGTTAAGCCGGGAAACATTTAAGCCTATCGTCTGGTTCCACTGACGTATGCGCACAGTTGAGGAACCCTTGCGCATGCGTAGTAAAGGTATAACCTGTGGGGAAAAAGGCGTTTTAAACCTTATTTTGGGGCAAAGTCATCAATTTTTTTCAGCGATTTTTATCATATTTCACTGCTGTTTCTATACATGGTGTTTTTATGTCCCGGTGACCTGAGAAATTGCAGTTCTGACTCTCTGCCCATTAATTTAGATAGGAGCTGGTCTTGTTATTCTGAAATAGCTGCCCGGAGGCGTTGCCAAGATGGCGGCCGAGTGGCACGACTTGCCTGAAAGGACTTTGCTTTGACAGCAGGAAATAAATACTAAGGAAGTCACTAAGGACCAGCAACTGTTTGGTTACTCATATTCTTCTAAATAACTTTCATGTTCAACAGAAGAAATTTAGATTTAAAACAACTTGAGAGAGGAAAAATTATGAGAGGATGATAATTTATTTGGTGAACGATCACTTTAATGTTAACACACAAAACATCTTGACTGAAGAACTTTAATACTGTTGCTTTAATAAGAATCAAGTGTTACGCAGTATATAATGCTTTATATTTCTTCATTCAATTTCTTGAATGCTACTGCTAAATACACCTACTGTATCTAAAAACAAGACACCGCTTGTTTTATTTGTATGTGTAATTTTAATGTGTATCTTTGTTCTTATTTTTTAATAACAAAGATGACATGATGACAAAGTTTTTATGTTTACCCATTTTGGCCTAAATGTCTGACTAAGGTTTTTCATTTAATATTGTATTACCTTGTAAGGCTTTGTTTTTAAAATAGGGAAACACGTTGCATCCACTTTTACAATGGATTATATTTCTCATAGTTATAATGTATTATAAGTCTCATATCTTGCCAATTTTCTGATGCTACTTAAAGCGGATAAAGGCCACTTATAAGTAGTAATAATAATCATAATAATATTAAAAACAAAACAAACAAAAAAATCTCAAACAGCCATAAGATCAGATATCAGATCAGATGAATGTGTAATATTAAACATTTGCTTTGAACTATTTTTACTGTAATATCAGTTTGATTATTTTGATGGTATCCTTTACATTGCTGTTGATTAGTAACTCTGCAACTCATGTCAACTAGCAGTCATTAGAGTATTAGTGTGTCTGCTACTGTAAATATACTAACAGTTAAACTGAATATAAGTATCTTTGGAAGTATGTCAGCTTATTTTACCAAACTAGATTCTACCACTCTTGAGCATACTAATACTCTAATGAGAGTAAGTTGGCATGTAGTTGCAAAGTTGCTTATAGTCGATTGATTAAGGGGACCATCAAAATAAAATCTTACCATATAAAACACTGCATTTTTTTTCAGTAGGAGTATTAAGTTCACATCAATTAATTAACATTAGCTACGCAGGAAAGAATCAAATAACACTCAGTATCTAACCACTCACATAGAAAGTGTTCCCAAAATTTCTTCTATGATGATGTCAGTCTGATTGGGCAGAATATCCTTGACCACATCCCTTCAGCCGTTAGTTTGCTATGAGTGAAATGGAGAGGAGCACTACAATAAAACCATCCCTGCTATTTAATCTGTTTCAGTTGGAAATGTATCACTATACTGAAATGAAGTCAGAAGCGAATTCCAGTTTACACAGACTTGAATTATCTGAAATGCAATCATGAGACTGCATAGAAACCTGATGTGGAAGTTAAAGAGGATGGGGTTTGACAGGTGCAGGGACAGATGAAGGGAAAGAATGTCATTAGAGCTATCAAACGGTCACCTCCCAGAGGTTTGTTTAATCAATTTCAGAAAACTAGAGTGTCCAAAATCACATCCATGCTACAGCTGTAGATTTTTACATGTACTTTTTAATTGGTGCATTTGTTTCTTTAGGCTCTTTACCAACCGGTTGATGGCCAAATTCAACATGAAGGGGAAGGGAAAGAAGCAGAAACTGCCTCTGGAGATGACTAAAACTTATGCTAAAAAAGTTAACAGTTTAAGTGATTTGTGGATTGGAGATGTGAACCGTTTCAAACGATTCAGTTCGATTAGGTGAACTGGTTCATGAAGAACCGGTTAAACTTGAATGATTCATCCGCGAACCGCATATCATATACTGCAGTCTTGTCCTCACAACAGACGCGGAACAGAAGACAATTCTGAATAAAGTCATATTTGTTATTATTTGTTACCTTTCTGGACATGGACAGTATACCGTACATACATTTTCAGTGGAGGGACAGAAAGCTCTTGGACTAAATCTAAACTGTGTTCCGAAGATGAACAGCTGTCTTACGGGTTTGAAACAACATGAGAGTGAATAATAAATTACATAATTTTCATTTTTCGGTGAACTAACCATTTAAAAACATGAGCACTCCTATTGTTCCAGGATTAAAAAAAAAAAAGGGTACAGTGGCTTGAGATCACTTGCACTGCATAAAAAAAGAAGAAAAAAAGAAAGGGTGCACTGAGTACAGTGGTCAGTAATTAGCATAGTTCACGCCCCAACCCAGCTCCATATAAGGGCTTTCGACAATGAGTCACTTGTACAGAGAAAGTCAATTATAGCACCGAAACAAAAGACAAAGAAAAATAACTTTAACGATTATGAACGTGAGGTTTTGCTGTCGGAGGTGGAACCCAGGAAAAATTTGTTATTTAAAAGTGTATCCACTGGCATAACGGGCACAGGTAAAAAAGAAGCATGGGTTATAACACAGGCTTTGAAATAAGGTGGTATAGGGTGAGAGCGGTTGGTGATGTGGCTTAGGTGTGGTTCCAGTGAGTTGCATAAATCAATGAGGACTTCTCTGGGCAACCTAAAGCGACTGAATAGCCATTCGTCACTCTCAGCGAACATATCTGTGCGCTCTCTAAAGACACGCTCTCTCCTTAGAGCACGCGCCGCGATGTCTTCAAGCAGTACCAAGTGTGCCATGCCTCTAAACACAAGATGAGACACATTAATCACCGTTTATATAAGGATAGATCAGGTGATTGTTGTTTGGACCATATATATATATATATATATATATATGTATATATATATATATATATATATATATAATAAAATTGGAACTGTAATTATAATTTATCTATAACATCTAATTATATGTAGGGTTCTTAACACATGCTTATAAGGGCCTGGTTGTCCATGATTATTGCATACGTATGGTATAAGTTCTTGAATCTTTTCGTACATTCAGAATAAATTTTAGTACAAAAGTTTTTGATGAATCATGATTTATTCGTGAAAACGTCCGAATGCACATTTCACGCAAAAATCTGTGCCTATGCATATTTAGTGAATGAGACCCAGTGTTCTTAAATCTTTAAGTTGACTGAACTTGTAAAACAGTTACCAATACTAAAGTTTTCATACTTCTAGTTACCTCTGCTAAAACATAGTGTGTTTTATGAAATCAATAATGAGCGAATTTTCATGGGCACACTCATGGGCAAAGCGAGACTGTGATGCCAATAAGAGAAATAACATAGCTATCAATGTAAATATATCCATAAGACATTTATCATGTAAAAAGAGCAGGTTGACATACACTTACCACATATTCTTTAATGAATGTCTCATTGTCTTCATTTAGGGAGATACTTTAGCCCCTCGGGATGTAATTGCAATTGATTTTAGTCTTCATTCTCAAACATGCAGTGCAACAAGATCACAAAAACACAACATTAGTCATTGATTTACTCAGACATACAACTAAAGCTGAGTTAAAAATCTGGCTCAACTAATGCTGCAACTATACAGTAAACCATGTCAATTGGTACATTACTATATTACAGTGATTTGTAAAGAAACATTTAAATTGCATGTAAAGCTATTTTTATATTATTATTTTTTTGTATTATTATTTTGTTTTTATGATATTATTTTTCCTCTCCAGTTTGCTGAAATACAAATATTTAAACAATGGATGTCATTACTCGTTATTTAAGACTAACTTATATAAAAAAAAATTACAGTACATATTGAAGAACAGGTTAAGTAAAAAAATATTTATGTTAAGTGCATATATTTAGCAAAATTACTTTTTATTAATTTTTTTCTAGTTAAGTAACAATTTCACTTAGTAGATAACACTTCTGATGATGGTTCATGTTTATTTGCTGTGGTATTTAGAAGTGAAGAGAAAAGGATGATCAGTTCATGTTTATTTCATGTAGTAACTAGAAGTAAAGAGAAAGAGATGATCATTCATGTTTATTAGCTGTGGTATCTAGAAGTAAAGAGGAAGAGATGATCGGTTCATGTGAGTTCTGAACTGCTGCTTGTACTGAGGCACTAAAATCATCTTTCACCTTACATTTAACAGTAAAACTTTATTTACTGTTTAATTTAGTGATACAATTGGCAGAATTGTTCATTATGTTTAACTGATTAAATCGAATTGCTTTGACAGTTAAAGTGGGGTGAAATGCTCGTTTTCACTCAATATCCTGTTAATCTTGAGTACCTATAAAGTAGTACTGCATCCTTCATAACTCCAAAAAGTCTTTAGTTTTATTATATTCATAAGAGAAAGATAGTCTGTACCGATTTTTCCCGGAAAAACACGACCGGCTGGAGGCGTGACGTGTGGACGGAGCTAAAGAATCACGAGCGCGAGTAGGCTTTTGCGTTGAGAGCATGTGGAAGCTGTGACATTACCGTGAGGGAAAAACGAAGCCGTTTATTTATGATCCAGAATCAGATCCAGAGGCTGAAACTGAACGAGAGCAGCAGCAGCAACGACTCGCTCCGAGCGAGGCTCGAACCTGGGTCTCTGGCATGGGAGGGGACACACTAACAAGGAGGCAGAGATATTTTAAGCAGTTTTACTCACCGCCTGCCAAAAACACACTTCTTTTGTGACATTTCGCGACGCTCTCGCTCTGATCAGTGAATGTCTGTTGTGCTCTCAGTGCTGTGCTATACGGGAGTGCGCGCTCTTCCGGCAGACGTGCCCTTAGGACCCATATAAGGTAATTCCACTCCATCTAACGTCACACAGAGCCATACTCGAAAAAAACTTTCCGAAACTTGTGACAAATCGGAAGGAGTATTTTGGGAACAAACTTAATTTTTTAAACTTTGTCCATGTTTAGCATGGGAATCCAACTCTTTAACAGTGTAACCCCCCCCCCCCCCCCCTTTAACAGATTTATATTGATTCTATGTAATCGGAGTACATAGAGTAATAAAAAAAAAGATTGTTTAAATAAAATCAAATAGATGCAAATGCTTAATAAACAATTGTGCCAAGAATCATTTTAAGCTATAAAAAAACTTTCAGTAATTAAAACCATATTTATTAATGCTAAGGGAAGTTGTGGCCTAGTGGTTAGAGAGTTTGACTCCTCACCCTAGGGTTGTGGGTTCGAATTTTGGGCCAGCAACACCATGACTTAGGTGCCCTTGAGCAAGGCACTGAACCCCCAACTGCTCCCTGGGCGCCGCAGCATAAATGGCTGCCCACTGCTCCGGGTGTGTGTTCACAGTGTGTGTGTGTGTGTGTGTTCACTGATCTGTGTGTGTGCACTTTGGATGGGTTAAATGCAGAGCATGAATTCCGAGTATGGGTCAACATACTTGGCTGAATGTCATGTCATTTAAAAAAAAAAAAGTGTTTCGACATTATAGCAAATACAGTTAAAAAAAATCTGTGTTGAACGCTCACCTCACTTTAAATCCTTAATCAGTTACTCAAAATGCTCAGCAAAACATGCATCATCACTGTTGTTGCATATGCCAAACATTAATTCACATCATTCAGTGACTGGGTCACAGGTAGCAAAGTGTTCTCTTTATTGTGGAGAACACACAATCATCAACTCAGAATACTTCTGTTTTCTATTCTTTTATTTTTTTATACTTCCTGGTGACAATGGCCAATGTCACCACTCCTATTCACCTGAGCCCTTTAAAAAGCAACATTTGACTACGGAGCAAAGTGACTACACAGGGCAAACTATAGAGGATTTTTTTCTGGTAAAACAAATTATATACTTACATTACTATTGACTACCTTTATACAAATACCTCTAGTTGCATTAAGTCTGGATCTTATTTCTGTTGTTTAAACTATATTATACTTATGAATGTATTTCCTTTATGTGGTAATAATTTATAATGGCTGGTTGTACACTTAATTGTTTATACATTTATTTATATAGTCTTTGGGAAAATAGTACCTGCTAATTGCCTTACATGTACAGTAAATGATGTATATTAAATTTAAAAAGCTATTTTACATATAGTACATTTTCTATTTCCAAGATCTAATAAGGATGTTCTAGTTGATGACAATAATTCTACCAATTGTAATAACTACTATGATATAACTGCAGTCATAAATGTTTAAACAATATGAAAAACACAATTATAACAATTATAATGAAAATATCCTTTCAGTAAAACTGGATTTAAATTTTTAGTTTTTTACAAAGAAAATCTATTTTATGATCATGTTCTTTACATGTTTTAATATTCTATGATTTTTGTTTAGGACAATTTCAGGTTTGGAAGCAAGAATGTCTCACACAGTCTTACCCGTGAACTCTTCAACACTCATCATCCAGATTCAACCACCAACTGGGTCTGTGACAAATGCTCCTGTGCCTGTTTATTCTCCTCTTCATGGACTTCAGGCATTTCTGAAAGGCCAACCAAAAGCCCTTGGGGTGAGAAATTGTTCATAAACCCAAATTATAGATTTTTATTTGTGTATGCCAGTGTGAAGTAAGAAAATCAGAACATTATATAAGAAAATTATAGAAGAAAAAAAGCAGAGTAGTAAACGTTATAGCATACATGTTTTTTTATTGCATAATGTGACTTATTGCCTTGGTGACAATAAAATATAAGAAGACAAAGACCAATTTAATTTTAGGTTTAGCATTTACAGAGTTCATTTACAGTTTATAATTTACCAGTTACAAAAAAAGTCACAAAGAATGTTTTAAGAAGTGCAAACTATGAACAGATCGGCAACAGGGCGGACACACATTACACAGCTTTTCAGTACTTCTGTTCGGTCTACACACAAAAGCCACGTTTCCACCACAGGAACTTTACACAGGAACTATGGACTTTGGGCTGGTACACGATGTGTTTCCACCGCAGGAACCAGGAACTAAATAAAGTTCCATAAAATGCCCCTCAGAAAGTCCATGCTGGCGAGGTAGTACTTTTTCAAAGTTCTGGAACTTTCGGGGGCGGGACTTGGGCGCTAAACATCCTGATTGGTTGAGTTCACGCAGCATCGTGATTTCAACAACCATTTATTCGGATCATTTTCTGGTATACATTTTCAAGTATTACTGTTATTGTATCATGAAATGTAATTTGAAAAGTATTTCAGGCTGGAATGTAGTTGTTTAAAACTCAAATCTGTGGTTTATTTATAAAGACAGCGCCTATTTAAAAATGTGTTTCGCCGATCTCGGAGACGTGAGCTCCACTCGATCAGCGGGAGCTCAGTGATCATCTATCTGCCGAGAAGCAGCCTCACCACGGCTAGACCTTCTGATATGTGCCGCTGGCTCTGATGTCTCTTTAGTGGTTAAACATAAAATATAATTCGTTTTGGGTAAATCTAACAGGTTATCTTTGGTCTGTATTCAATTTATCTATATATTAAAATGAAAATAAAAAAGGCAAATTTATATAATATTTCGTTTCATTGTAATGGCTGTATATATACACATTTACCTGAACTAAGTACATGTCTGCAGCTGTTATTATGTTTAAATGAGAACAAAAGGAGACAGTGGTATTTGATATAATAATTTGTTTTATTGTAAATATACAGTGAGGAAAATTGCAGTAGTCAAGGCGAGCTGACTGAAGTTATCAAGTACGCTGCTGTTTGCAGAATTACCGGACTTGCGTCGTCGCGGAGATAACACTTCCGAGTCGAATGCATAGAGTCTGAACTACCGAGGATGCACGTCCAAAATCAGTGAACTTTGTATTGAGAAACGCACGCAGACTTACGCCACCAGTCTATTTGTCTAATCTTCCCAGTACTTTACACAACGGTGGAAATGCTGGAAGCAACAGGTCTGGGGGAAAATAGTTCCTAGGGAAAAAAGTTCCTGGTACAAATGTTCCGGGTAACTTCGGTGGAAAGGCGGCATAAGTCTCACAACATACAAGTGAGCACTGATACAGGAAATAATGCGATTTCCACAAGACTGTTGGTGACTGAAAATCAGGGCTAAAATCATGTAGTATGAACTGAACATTTATTGTTTAGGATTATTGCATCTTTGAGCATTCATTCGGTGTGACTCAAATACTTAAGTACTCTTAAAATCAGATACTTTTAAGTGTTTTACTCAAGTCGTATTGGAATTGGTGACTTGTCATTTGTAATGGAATAAGGAATCTTTACTTTTACTAAAGTATGATTTTTTTGGTATTCTTCACACCTCATCAGTATGTGGATTCATACATTGAGCATTCCACACTTGTAGAATATTTTGGGGGTATTTTTCCACTGCGATCATAAGCTCATAACTACAGATGCAATTCATTTATAGTGTAGATTTTGTTTTGATCCCCAAAAATGTAAACTGTTTTACTTTAGAAAAGACTATCTTGTCCCACACTGTACATTTTTCTTTTTCCTCACAGACTGTCCAGATAATGATTGCTCTGTTAACATTCCTGCTTGGGATCGTGTCTACAGTTTATGCGGAATCCATCTTTGTCTTTAGTGGTATTCCTTACTGGGGATCGGTCATTGTAAGAAACAATTACAATTAAGTGATCTGTCTTTTATAATTCAAGCTAAAATTTTTTCGGGAAGACTAAATTTTTGCCTTTCTCTCTCTTCTCAGTATATTATTGCAGGTTCACTCTGCATTGCTGCCGAAAACAAAATTAATTCACCCTTCGGTTTGTGTTTGGTATGTACACAAAACTTGTTACTTTTAGGGGTCCAAGCTGCCCAACATAGACAGGTTGCATTTTAATAATATAAATAGCATTTTGGAGTAAATGATATAAACAATTTTTTTTAACCCCTTTGAATCTTAAATTGTATTTCTTATGATTTAATTTCCAGCTATACAAATTCTGCCATTTTTTATACTCCTCCTAGGCTATTGGTCCAATCTTCTCTAAATTTTGCACATAGCAGCTAGGAATGTTGCTGGAAAAAATATCTAATTAGATTAAATTAATCACTGTGATGATATAAGTGAATGAATTAGTATGTCAGAACTTATTTTATCTCCTAAGCCAGGGCTCTGCAACCTTCAGCATCAGAAGAGCCATTTTGGCCCCTTTCCCACTGAATAAAATTCATGTGGAGCCACAAAATATTTGATCCCCAAATAAAGATAACATGGCATATAGCTTAAGTGTTATATTAAGTTATGTTACAGGGCACTGGAGAAGCAATCATTTCACAAGTGAGGGGGACAGAAATATGATTGTATAATCAGTATAATAGTTTTTATACTATGGGGTGAATGCTTGAATCTGTTTGGCTGACAAACGTTCTGAGATGTGCAAAACAAATTTGGGAAATGCATGGCAAAGGTAGTTTTGGCTGCTCTCTTGACCACATTAGAGTTCCATATCACTTCGCTTAGTTAACAATAATAATGGAAATTAGTATAAAGTACCTATATAGCACAGCACACATGAATTAATGCAATCACACGTGCACGCAGTTTGCACAAAAAGGTGGTGTTGTCAGCGCTGCCCTGACAAATTGATCAGTTAGCCAATATAGTATAGTAACTTAGGCTACACATGATATTTCTCACTAGCGAGGTAATAATCACACACTTTAGAGATGCTGCTGCAGAACACTTAAGGGACACACAGAGGTACGTTAGCCTAATTCACACAAGCTCTTTCTCTCTTTCTTTCTCTTTCTCTGTGTGTCTCTATCTCTCTCGTTCTCTTTCTAATAACTTTATTAATAACTGCATTAGAATGCTATCAATGGATCAAGCATCCATTATGGTCACGGCGCTACAAAGGGCGCCGAGGAAGAAACAGGGTCTGGGTCCAGGTGCAGGGAAGAAATTACTTTAAAAAATGAAAACAAAAAGGGAAAACAAAACAGAAACAAATCATGATGACAAGAGCAGACGCAGCCAAAATGCAAAAACACGAGTAACCAGGAACACTACAAATCACAATTAACATTATAACACAGCCAGCTAGAGTGGTGCTTGAGACGAAAATATATAGTCTGTGAAAATGGGCAACAGCTGTGTGTGTGAGTGAGTGTGACTGAGTGACCACGTGTGCTGAGGGTAGGTAAAAGATTCCGGGAGCAGGGGAGAAACACATGTGGAGCAACTAAAACAATGATTAGGTACTGTAACAAGATGGGCGGGGTCAGAAACAGACAGCAGAGAGAGAACATGGCACCAAACAAGCACAACACTCAGAGAAGACAGTGACAGAAAGACTGAAGACTGTGACAGTTACCAGCTTTAAAATGAAGTTTTGGAACTAGCAAGAGGGGCGTTGGATGAGATGAGGAAGAAATAATTCTAGTCACAATAGCGATTTAAGTACATAAACTGGACAAATACCTTTCAATTTATCATCTGATCGATGTCTTGAGCTGTGGTAACCATAGTACAAGCAGAATAATTGACAACAGGCCATTGAAATATTAGAAAAATAATGTAAAATAATGAAGTTAGCCATTGGTGCTTGAACCCCAGATGATTGCTGCTTGCATTTATTTATTTAAAGTAGTGTATTTTTTATCCCAAGCTATGTATTTTTCTAAGTTAACCTGATATGATTATAAAATGTTATAGTTTTTTCTAATTCATTACTGTGTTTTATGTGTTGTATTTGTTTATTTGCCTATAGTTGAGAGCTTCACTTGGAATGAACATTTCCAGTGCTTTAACTGCAGGCATTGCCCTTATTTTAACTTCAATGGATTTGGCTCTAGGACCAATGTACTACAGTTACTGCAATGATTATCAATGTTTTGGTTTTGAGGCAAGGTATAAGGTATGTCACCAAATTTTGCATTCACATTCATTTAGTAATTGCAATAAAACTACTGTCTTGTCAGTGCACTTGTCAAAAGTCAATCCGTAATCCACAATCATCTGTCCAGGCTTTTTCCCAAATATTTCAGAAATAGCTTATAGATCTCTTACTATTAGTGATCATGTATAATGCAAGAAGGCACTGACATTATACGTTTGTGTTATTATTATTTTTTTCTGTTGAATTTCCACTCAGACTCTTTTCTTGGGAATCAGTATTGTATCACTGATATTTGCCTTGCTTCAGTTGATCCTCTCCATATTTCTGTCAGCATTTGCCTGTAAAGTTTCCTGTTCCTGTTGTCCTCCACAGGTGAGTAATGCATCAGGGGTTCACAAACTTGTTGTATGTTTTAGTAAAGTATGTGAATTTTAATAAAGTGAATTTAGCACACGTGTTCCCAAACGTTAGGTTCTCAGCGCTTGCAGCTGATTTCTCAATTATGAGAAGCAGCATTCATTGCTACCATTGGGTGGATTTTATGTCCCCATGAAACAATACTAGTGGTTTGATGATACACTTAGCTCAAGAGATGGTATTGAATAAATTACCATGTGTAATAAAAGGCAGAAAAATATCCAAGCACTGTAAAAGGTATTGCCACAAAATCATATGACTGGTTTCTCTTCTATATGTTTTCACATCAGTCACTTGAGACCTTATAACTGAACATGAGCTTCTTACATCTGGTTGAAGCTGTGTGTGAACTTCTAACTGAACTCCTTTCCTAAACTTCACATCTAATTAATTACACAATGACTCCCCCTCTAAAAGATAATTTGAAGTCATTGCTGTGTTAAATGACTAAAGCATTGAATAGACAGTTTAAAAATAATTTTTTTTATATATATACAGTATTGTTCAAAATAATAGCAGTACAATGTGACTAACCAGAATAATCAAGGTTTTTCGTATATTTTTTTATTGCTACGTGGCAAACAAGTTACCAGTAGGTTCAGTAGATTCTCAGAAAACAAATGAGACCCAGCATTCATGATATGCACGCTCTTAAGGCTGTGCAATTGGGCAATTAGTTGAATTAGTTGAAAGGGGTGTGTTCAAAAAAATTGCAGTGTGGCATTCAATCACTGAGGTCATCAATTTTGTGAAGAAACAGGTGTGAATCAGGTGGCCCCTATTTAAGGATGAAGCCAACACTTGTTGAACATGCATTTGAAAGCTGAGGAAAATGGGTCGTTCAAGACATTGTTCAGAAGAACAGCGTACTTTGATTAAAAAGTTGATTAGAGAGGGGAAAACCTATAAAGAGGTGCAAAAAATGATAGGCTGTTCAGCTAAAATGATCTCCAATGCCTTAAAATGGAGAGCAAAACCAGAGAGACGTGGAAGAAAACGGAAGACAACCATCAAAATGGATAGAAGAATAACCAGAATGGCAAAGGCTCAGCCAATGATCACCTCCAGGATGATCAAAGACAGTCTGGAGTTACCTGTAAGTACTGTGACAGTTAGAAGACGTCTGTGTGAAGCTAATCTATTTTCAAGAATCCCCCGCAAAGTCCCTCTGTTAAAAAAAAGGCATGTGCAGAAGAGGTTACAATTTGCCAAAGAACACATCAACTGGCCTAAAGAGAAATGGAGGAACATTTTGTGGACTAATGAGAGTAAAATTGTTCTTTTTGGGTCCAAGGGCCACAGGCAGTTTGTGAGACGACCCCCAAACTCTGAATTCAAGCCACAGTACACAGTGAAGACAGTGAAGCATGGAGGTGCAAGTATCATGATATGGGCATGTTTCTCCTACTATGGTGTTGGGCCTATTTATCGCATACCAGGGATCATGGATCAGTTTGCATATGTTAAAATACTTGAAGAGGTCATGTTGCCCTATGCTGAAGAGGACATGCCCTTGAAATGGTTGTTTCAACAAGACAATGACCCAAAACACACTAGTAAACGGGCAAAGTCTTGGTTCCAAACCAACAAAATTAATGTTATGGAGTGGCCAGCCCAATCTCCAGACCTTAATCCAATTGAGAACTTGTGGGGTGATATCAAAAATGCTGTTTCTGAAGCAAAACCAAGAAATGTGAATGAATTGTGGAATGTTGTTAAAGAATCATGGAGTGGAATAACAGCTGAGAGGTGCCACAAGTTGGTTGACTCCATGCCACACAGATGTCAAGCAGTTTTAAAAAACTGTGGTCATACAACTAAATATTAGTTTAGTGATTCACAGGATTGCTAAATCCCAGAAAAAAAAATGTTTGTACAAAATAGTTTTGAGTTTGTACAGTCAAAGGTAGACACTGCTATTTTTTTGAACACACCCCTTTCAACTAATTGCCCAATTGCACAGCCTTAAGAGCGTGCATATCATGAATGCTGGGTCTCGTTTGTTTTATTGATTATTCTGGTTAGTCACAATGTACTGCTATTATTTTGAACAATACTGTATATATATGCCACTTGACAAATTTCCCTCTTTCCATTTCCTCCTTTCTCTTAAATCACATAAAATAGAATTCACTTTGATACATATTTTTAAGTACAAAACCATTTAATTAGTTTGTCACTGAAAATCCAATCCACCTTGTAACATTGGTGCTACTTGTCCTCTAAAATCTTAAGCATTATGCCTTAAATCACATTACTTGCTAGAAGTAACAATTTACTTGGAGAGAAAGCAACTTCAAGGACGAAGTATTAGTTTTTCTCTCTACTCCTCATTTCTGAAGACTAAAACATACCATGTCCATCTTGTTGTGTCAAGTTACACTGGACAAGAAAGTGTATATTACATATCTATTGCTATTTTATGATGACATTTTTCCAAAATGTAATTTTAGAGCTAGTAATGATGGTCATTGATATGCAGAAATCAAAGTGTATATAATGAGTCTGTGGTTCTCTACTAATCACTAAACCTGTTATAATGGAAGTGTCTGTCAGTGTTATTGCATTTCTGGCATTTTACAGTAAGAAAACATAAAATGTTACATGTGGATTTTTCCCAAGGTGCCAAATGTTGCACAAGGTTTACCTCCAGTGCCCTGTCATTGCCATGATCTTAAGAGCCCTGAGGTAAGAGAAGCTTGAAACACCAGTTTTTTATTGGACTAGAGAGTAAAAATGGTACACAAAACAATATTTTTTTTTATTTAGTGTTGATTGTGCTTGTACTGGAAATATGTAAAGCACTGATACATTTTTGCAATAATTGTCAATCAATAATCATTATATAGCTAATCATGTTTTTTTTTTTTGTTTTTTTTTTTTTGCAGATATCTGTGATCAGCAACCCTTCTGTGCATCACCATTCTGCAGAAATTCCTCCACAATACAGTGGAAGTACATAAATATTAATAGTGTGCATGATGCTTTCCTGGGGCTTTCCCAAAGGTTTCCTGTCACTTGCCTTTCATAATTATTTCATCATTACAAGTGATAATGAAAGCAAAAAAGAAAAAAAAAAGAAAAGAACAAACCAAACCAGTTGATCAGTTGTTTTTCTTCATGTGTAGACAGTATCTTTTCAAGACACTTATAGATACTATTTCCTGATTTTCTTTTGCTAATTAAGTCAAAGCTGTCTAATCATCAGTGTATCTGGGTAGATTGTTTCGAACAAGTAATTGTTTAATATTGTATAACCTATAAAAATGAAGTATACTGAATAAACAACAATCGCAGAAGGATGGAATCTGATGGAGCACATTCATATCCTTAAAACTTAAAAAACAGGAAAATGTGATTTCTTAAACACGGGTGATGGAGCTGTCTCGTTGACACTTTAAAACAGCCTTCCTTTTTTGCTTCAAACATGTTAAACAGATAATTAAATACAGTTGAAACGGTTTTGACAGGGATTATGCTAGAAGTTAGAAGGAACAATTTTATGTTGTTTTAGTCATGTCTTTAACGCAAAGTCTTCTGAGAACTGTTCTTATGTCATGAAGTGCCAAAACGTGACCTAAATACTCTGCTGAGAACTCAAGAAACAGGAGATACAAAATATTTGCACCCTGGTAGAGTGAAGCCCTGTACTGAACAGAGGAGTAACTGCTTCTAAAGCTGATGATAATTGTGTTTACCTCAGTCAAGGCCTTTTGGGTGGGATTAACTAGATTTTTTTAATGACTTTATATTTTAATAATGTAGGAATGTTACTTAACAGTAAAATAGCATTTTGATTTGTGAGTATTGTGTAACAACTGGCTCCAAGTTGCAACATGAACGAGAGCCAACACGGACCAGCAATTAGCAAAGAAAAGTAATTTACTTAACAAAAGTATAATTAACAAAGGTATTCCAACAGTCAGTATTAATGTAAGTCAGTGATGTAAGCGTACATGGCGGTGGACTGTGAGCTCAAGGTCTGATTTGTATGCAAACCAAATAAACAACGAAAAAAAGCAGCAGGTCCGATTAGCGTGATCGCATCATGCCCCCTTCCACATCAGCGCTGCAGTTTGTATAGCTCCACGTAATAAGCCTCAGCTGGGAAGACACACCCGCAATTAACCCACATACCTGCAAACCAAAAAAAAACAAGAATAAACAGGCTCAGCAATCACTGGGTAAACTACAACAACATAATTTTGTGGTTTTTAAATGCATTATCTACTAAAAGGGAAGGTATTACAGTATGTAGACAAGTCAAGTCACCTTCATTTATATAGCGCTTTAAACAAAATACATTGCGTCAAAGCAACTGAACAACATTCATTAGGAAAACAGTGTGTCAGTAATGCAAAATAAAAAGTTAAAGGCAGTTCATCATTGAATTCAGGTATGTCATCTGTAGTGGTGTTAGTGAAATGTCAGGTTTTACGTTCTTGGAGAAGTAACTAGTTTTATCACCCCTCCTAACCGCCCGGGCTCCACCTGCGTCACCTGCTTCATTCTGGGAAACAGCATCAGCAATTATAGTTATGCCATAAAATATGCCTTATCTCATCTCAGACAAGTTACCTATTAACAACAGGGGCAAAAAAAGTTCATCTGGAAAACAGTGTGATATACCACAGTTGACGACTAGTGCTTTTTGTCTTTATTTTTGGTTAATTTTGTTTTAAATGAAATTGTTATTAACAAATGGTTTTGGTTATAAGTGGCTTTATAAGGGCTGGTACAGCACTTTTCTAAATGTCTTTGCAAAGTAGCATCTGTTAAATAATGTAAATATATCCACCTAAACAGTCTGTTTGGTCCGTGATGATTCTCTATTGGGTCTAATGAGGGTGACGGTCTAATAGAATCATCCTAGCATCCAGCTCAAAACAATAACTCTACTCATTTATAATATTGTGTTTAACAATATAAAGACAACAGAACAATTCTGAAAATGAGACAGAATACTACATTTTAACTTGTTCTAAGGTAATACATAGGCTTTCGAGTCTTTTTTTAAAATGTTTGTCATTTTACAATTCTATTATATAATCATATCCTTTGCATGTCTTGATTCAATATGAGATCAATATAAGATTAATTAATCTGTCTCAAGAATGTAGAACATGTCTCAATTATAAACTTGCCATTCAGTTTCCAACCCTCTATTCAAACAACACTCGTGATCCTGTGCCTGGTGTATGTACAAATGGTGGAAGACTCAGCTCTGCAATTTTTTCTTTTTTTTTTTTTAATTCCACATTCCAAGTAATAACAAAAATGTGGTTGGGTTGTTTTGATTAAGTAATAATAACTTAAATACAGGTGATTTACAAAATTAAAGGTCATTGAAAGTATGTTTTTTTTTTTTTTTTACATATAAAGTTTGTTTTATAGCAAGGAGTTAACTCCAATGTTCATTACTATTATTATTATTATTATTATTATTATTATTATTATTATTATTATTATTATTATTATTATTATTATTATTGTGGCAAAAGCAGATAACTCCACATTTCATGTTTTAGAGCACTTCTTTTCAAAGTGAAAGCAGCCTTCTCACCTGACCTGAATACAGTGCGCTGATTTACTAAAATGGACTTATCGGCTTCTGTTCAAAAACAATAGCGCTTATTGGCTTCTGCAGTAAAATGTGAATTTGTGATTCCTTGAAAGTGGACAAAACCAGCTTTTTTGACAAAACATGTTTAGAGTATAAATAGCACTTTATGTTGAGAATAATGCACGAAAAGTAGGTTTTATCGGTTTTTGCAAATTAATTCTTCATATTCACATCTTTTTCTGTCACAAACACAACTTTGCCTTGCAATCATTTGCGAATTCTATTCTGCATGCATTTGTGGATCACTCCCCCGTACATTTGTGAATGGCTTTCCATGCATCCGATGATTGCTGTGCGCATTTCTAGATTTTTAAATGTTTCAAGACCCACTGTCTACTCAAGCCAATCAGATAACAGCAACACTTCCCTGACCAATATAGCATGTTCCCGCTATAGCCAATAACGTTTTGCTTTACAGTCAGGATGGTCTCTTTCTGAAATGACGTTATTCATCTGCACTGGCTTAAAAAGGAAATATAAGTAACAATATTGGTATGGTAAAAATTGATTAAAATTTAATTTCATTACACCATTGGACTATGCATCAAGCCAAGCCACAATATTATACTTTCCATGCCTTATACAAAAATTATTATACATAAAATGCCAGAGAAACAGCACTTTAACCAACGCTACTCTGGGAACAACGCTACATTGGATTAAAATGCACTATAGAAGTGTCACATAACTTACTCATTCACTTTTGCTCCATCTCCCATGCAGACGTCATTATCCTGAAACCATCCGGACCCAATTATGTCCTGTTCTGACCATGGTTAAACAAAGGTTTCCAGAGGATATTTTCCCTGTGTTAAGTTCCATGCTGCTTCAAATGCTATCTTATCGGTCTCACATACTGTGTTCATGCTGTCATTTGAAAGACATACCTAAAGGACATCACTGGAGACACCTACAGAGCAAACAGGATTGTGGATGATGCAGTCAACATGGGAAGGCATTATGTGTTGTAACACCTTAACAGACCTGGGAATTATGCAAGAATCTATTTTTGGCCTTCAATATCATCATGCCTGATCTTCTCATGGACAAACTGACATAGCTCTCTGTACCAACCTCCATCTGTCAGTGAGGCTGGGCAAACTGAAGTCATGAAGTGAAAAAGGCTCAGCAGAGTCTGTATTTTCTTCGCCAGCTGAGGGATTTCAACCTGCCAGAGGACCTGCTCACACAGTTCTACTTGGCCATCTTAAAGTCGGTCCTGTGTTTGTCTATAAGTATTTGGTTTGGCTCGGATACCAGATCAGACATCAGGAGACTACAATGGACTGTCAGGACTGCTGAGAAAATTATTCGAGGCCCCCTGCCTAAATGTACAACCTTCAAAGTGAGGAAAAATGCTGGTAATATCACTCTGGACCTCAGAACTGAGCACCAAAACAGCCAGACAGAATTCCCTTTTTTTTCAGGACATATTCCACTGGAACAACACTAAACACATCTTAGGACTTTAAATCTGTAAATCACTTTCCTAACCTTTTCACCTATAAATAGCATATATGCACATTCACAATTCTGTATATTGACATTTTTCTCAGTATTACTAAATTGTTAATTTTTATATATTGTCTATTCTCTTTGTTATCACTGCTTTATTACTTTAAAATTAAATGCGCGGGTCTGCTTTTTTTCCAACCCGCGGGTCCTGCTTTTCTGAAATTATTGCCCCAGCCTGCCCTAGTCCACCCTGCAAATAAAGTAAAATTTCTTTTCCCGCCCTGACCTGCCCCACGCATTGGGGACATCACGGAAGTTACGTTGCTACTCGGACCTTCGTATTGTAACCTTATCAAAGAACCTAATAAAATACGAAAATATAGATTTCAAATATTTAATATAGGCTATAGGGAATTGCACTAGTGATGGTTCTCCGTGAACGAATATTTTAGGTGAATGAATCGTTCTTGTTCACGTAATCCACTGACTTATGTTTCTCGTTCACTGAAGTTCCTCCCTCCACAGCAGAGCACGAGTGCGACGCTATAGAGGTCGGGATCGTTGCGTCACGTCGCAATGCATTGTGGGAATCGCGGTACAGAAGTAGATGTACTGTATAGTAGGCATTAGGTAACGTTGGTCATTTGGTCATTAATTTTGATTATTTTTTGGAAAATGGTTCAGTATTGCTGTATTGTGAACTGCTGTAATCGGTTTCATGATCGACAGGGCAAACGCCTCGTGAATCATATTAGTTTTCAACAGTTTCCTACTTGGAAAAAAAACACAAGGTGTCTGAAATCACCAAGAGGCGTCAGATGGCTTGGGTCGCCACTGTACGGAGGGAAACCATCACCTTCGATAATATTATAATACATAGTTATGGTGAGACATGTTGTGTATGGTCTCTCTCTCTCTCTCACATACACACACACACACACACAAACTCAGACACAAACACATTACGTTTTCTCTAGTTTTTGGCCAGTAAGGGAGTCAGTTTAGTGTCTGTATTTTTTGTTTAAACATTTTCTTTTGACCCAATCCTGAACTTAATTTGCTTTTTGATATTTTTGTGCTGACTGTATTTAACAAATTTGAACAACTTGTTTAAAAAAAAAAAACTGGAACGAACTTCAAAATAGGAAGTTAAGCGTCTTGTTTTGGTGAATGGTGGGTTGTGTCTGCGGTGAATGTTCGTCAATATTATACCGGATTACAGAACTACCGGAGGAAAACAGTGGATTTTTGCAAGTATGATAGGTGAGTAATTACTCCTGAAGTGTAACAAACCCGCATAGACAAGCTTCATAGCTCGCAGAATCTGAGAAGTGTGTGTGTGTCACCACTGATGCTTGGATAATGTTAACATTTCCTTAGTGAAAAAGATTGTTTTCTCCACGTTTAATTTGCAGATCCATTTATGATCTGCAGGTGAGCCTCCAGTGACTTTTTAAAAAGTGAAAGTGACATTTTTAAATTGATCGGAGGTGTAAGCGCTCACTCCACAGACCCGGTAGGATAAATTATCAGGGAAACTGAGGCTTGGTAAACTTTCATGTGTTCATAGGGATCGATTCCGCCTACAACCTCTTTTTTTTAATTAGCGTTGTTTGGCTTCATTATTAAGTTTGTCCGTATAGGTATAGGCAACTTTTTTTGCACGTTCTATAACTTTTTCTGGAGACTGGCTATTATCTTATTACAAACCTGCTTTGCGATGCCTCTAAAATGGCCGCCGTTACCCACAATGCACCATTCCATGACGTCTACGCCCGAGCTCTATTAGCAGCGCATCCGCAGCTCGTGAACAGCTCTGTGAACTTTCATCCTGTCAAAAGACTCAAGATGTGACGGAGCACGTGATTCGTTGAATGTAGTGAATGAATACGATCTTCTCGTTCGTAAACGAGTTGAATGAACTGATACATAGCTCGTTCGTGAATGAAATGAATGAGAGTATACCGGGTCAGTCGGCCAAGCATGTAAATCTCGATCAGCAATCAGCAGAGACAAAGTGCAGTTATAGGTACTGTGCACATAGGCCTGTTTTCATATTTAGTATACAGAACATAACACGTTTAATCTCTGATTTATTCATGTGAATATATTATATATGAACTTTCTGACCAAACAATTAAAATCTTTAATTATGCAAGAAACCTTGTGCTTTGTTCATCTGAACAACTTATTTAGACTATTTATTTAATACGATCATGCACACACTTTAATAAAGCCAAATCAGTTTTTGTCACAAGTAAATATGTTCGTTTATTTAATACATAAGACACTCTTTTTTGCCACCTGCTGTGGCGTATTTGTGTAATATGAAGAAATGTCACTGAACAAATCAACAGCCCATGCAAGAACATGTCCCACTGCGCATCCTTGTTCCATTTGCACTCTACCACCAACGTTCTGAACTCGATGGAGTAGTCGGCTACTGTACGGTCACCTTGTCTTAGATTCGTGAGGAGTCTGGAAGGGTCCTTGCCTGCTACCGCATGGTCTAAGACCCTCGTCATCTTGGCTGAGAGTGCCTGGAACGAGGTGCATCATGGATCCTTGTTCTCCCACACCACCGTCCCCCATAGTGCCGACTGACCCGTGAGTGAGCACAAACACCACCTTGGACTCTTCTCTCATAAAAGGTCATAAGCTCTAAGGAAAAGTGCATAGAACACAGTGTAAGAAAGGCTCTGCAAAAATTGGGCTCACCAGCTCACCAGCATGGCTCAGGTTGGTTACTTGGCTCCGGTGGTGTTGGGGGAAACGGTGGTGTGGGATTACTCAGTAGCTGGAACTTTTGAGAGAGCTCGGAGACCTGCGTCACGAGCGCTTGCACAGCGTGCCTCGTGGTGGTGATACTCTCCTGCTGCTGGTCCAAATGAGCGATACTGTGGTTGATAAACTCAGTCAGAAAAGCAGAACTTAATGCATCCATAATTAAGGTCAGATCGTTCTGTAACGTGAAAGATAAGCGGATGCAAGTCGCAAGTAAAATAACTCTTTATTGAGAGAACAGCATAGGTCTTCCCGTTGCATCCAGCAGGAGAGTGGTGACGCAGGGACTTCGATGTGCAATCCAGGTGAGGTGAGAAAATGGGAAATGACTTGATCACTGATCAGCGTAACGGGACACCCACACACACAAACACAGAAGACTAGGATGAGACAGAGGACCACCAACAGTGACATTAGTAGTCTACAGATACCTGCACCTTTCTTTTTGCAGCGTTCTTATTGTTTGGATACGGTTTCAAGGTTGAAATATTTAATTTGAGATTTTGAGAAAAATGTATGGGACAATATCTCTAGTACTGAAAAGTGATGACTTCACAGTTGCAGTGGATTGATGATTCAGAAGAACAGAAATAACATCTTCCTCAACAACTATGCTGGTGAGTTCACTTAACTCTATTAATGGTTATTATTAAAATTCATATTTATTATCAAAGCCTATATAGCCTATATAAGCCAGGATATAGCCTATATAAGTGTTTCTGAAAAATTAAGTGATTTAAGTGGTAAAAATTCAATTTTGTAAACTCATATGCCCTATTCGGATGGGACTAGTTTTACAGGGGGTCGTTAGAGAAATCTGTGTTTCACAGACGTACTGTGTTTTTCTCACACAACCTCTGTGATAATTCCAGAGCAAATTACCTACTGTTTTTCAGCAAACCCAGTGATCCTCTGAGAAAACTTATCCCGTCCGAATGCGAATGTCTGCACACAAACTACACACACACAAAAAAAAGGAAAACAAGTTAAACTAAAGGAACCACACATTAACATGATTTTGCTATAACTACTAGCCATTTAGTATTTATTGTGTAATACTAAGGCAATCATTCTGAATGAATGCAATGCACTCATACAGAGCGCATGATCTCTGTGACGCCCAGATGCACAAAACAGACCCTCCCACCTCTGTGATAAACACGGAGATGTTAGTCCCGTCCGAATTGGTACATGAAAATCGCAGACTTCAGGTGGTAAGAATCGAAACTCAAACGTAGTTTAGAAAACTAGTCCCGTCCAAATAGGGTTATATTTGATACAGTAACAATTGAGCACTTGAAGAGGTTTAAGCATGACATTAGCTAACTTAATGAGATTTAGTAGTAAGCATCATTATCAGATTGATATAGTTTTGAGAGTAGAAGATGATAGATAACTTAATCTTAGGAAACGGTTTATCAGTTTTAGGTTAAACTTATGATACACCGACACACCTCTTGAGGGTCTAAAGAGAATAAATCGTCTTTTATTCTTAACTGATGTTTTAATTCTGTAATATCGTTCGTTTTAGTGATCCATTTGATATCAGCCTTACATTTTCTGCCTTCAATTTTCTTCCTATCACAAGCTTGAACTAAAGATGTAAGTCTTTTATTATTGTTATTTTATTATTATTATTATTTATTTACAATTATATTTACTTTGTATATAATTTGTCTTTAAGGTCATGCTACTTAGTATTTTAAATATTTAATAAAAAATATATAGCATTACAAAATACTGAGCAAGAAAGAGAGAAACTTTTGGCAGAGGTCAACAATAAACTTGTTTATTAACAAAAAAACAATAATATCAATATGTTTATGAACTCCTCAGAATGAACTGTAATAAGAAATAAAAAATAATATTGTAATGGATGAAGAAAAAAAAGCCCTTAATGATTTCCTGGCTTATTTTATTTTATTATTTATTTTTTGGTGCCTAATTCATTTACTCTTTGTGAACATGACTGACTACAATGCTGTTCAGATGGTTCTGGCGTGAAGCCATGTCTTCAGTCCCCGAAGAGCGCTGAAGCTTCTCTCTGCCTCAGCTGATGATACAGAAAACACGAGAAGTAAGCGGACCAGAGTTTCCACTTGCTTGAAGAGTCCACGGACCTAATGTACCATGTTCTTCATGGTATTTATAATTTGCACTAAACATGACCATCTGCACCTTTAGGTTCTGGGATTCCAGCTCCGGGTACAGTTCAACAATGTTGTTGACTTGTCCAGAGATTAGGACATTTTCACTTAGAATGTCTCCGACTGTTGCTCCTCTCCCTTGCAGTAAGGTGTTCAGGCCTTAAAAGCCTATCATGATGTCCTGTGCCAACAGCTGTCCAACAGCAGTGTTTCCTTTCTGGAAGCGCTCACAAAGGCCTTCATATTGGTTGAGCACAGAATTGATGGCTGGTGTATGCACTGTCCATCTAGTTGGACACAGGGTTTTCAGTGTTGTATAGCAGCCAGATGTAGCTTTTGCCACAGACTTTTTTTGTTTTAAATGTATTGTTTTAAATTTGCCTGCCTGGCCACATAAACAGCCAAGCTCATGGATCCATTGCAGAGTATCCCGATTATTGGTGAGACAGAAACTTCATAAAGGCCAACAAACTCCTCTTTTGGTTCCAGGTCTATGTCAACATAATGTATGCAGATAGACACCTGTTCAACACCACTGATGTCTTACAGCTCATCCATTATTATTGAATATTGCACTACTGGTAAAGCAGCAATTTCCTGTGGAATTTCATGAATTATGCTGTTGCTCATTAAATTAATTATTTCATTTAGAATAGCAGGGCTTATGTAACAGTGATTTCGTTTGAACCAGGGACCAAGGGCCATCCTTTCTCAAAGATCCTTCAAATCTGTGGCCAGAAATCCCACACCCTGTGGCTGCAGATGAATGTCAGCTACATAAAACAGTTTCCTGCCTCCTTTCCTGCTTCACAGCCAGCTCGTCATAACCTGTAATTAGCAAGTATAAGACTTTTGAAGAGCTACTGGAGTCCAGGGCCTGTCATGGGTTGGCAGGCAATCTGACAGCTGATGACTATAGGACGGCTGAAGTCAGTGTTCTACAGCAAGCTCAGGAAGAGTGTTTTCCCTCTGAATTGGAGCAGTTAAAGCTGGGTAAATCACTTCCCAGAAACAGTCGGCTAAAGACACTGGCCCCTGAACTTGACAACAAGACTCAGCTCATCAGAGTAGGAGGTCATCTTTACTGTAAGCCCTTATCTAGATATTGATACTGTGCACCCCATTATCCTAGACCCAAAATGCCCGGTCTCTAAACTGCTTATACAGAGTTATGACACTATATTCCACCATCCAGGCCCTGAAAGACTCTTTACCCGGTTTTGGTGTAAATATTGGATTTTCCGAGGCAGACAAACCCATTTCTAAATCAGCAGGTAGGTTACTTTTTATACTGCACAACATAAAGACATTCATGAATACTTATCTTATCTTAAGAAAGGAAAGATATTTGTTTATTTCCTGCTAGCAGTGGCCAGGTTTGTGTTTTATAAAGCTCAGGTGATAAGACAAAATGGCAAAGTGCGACTACGTTTCAAAGTGACTCCACAGAGCAAACTGAAGAGAGTTTCTGGTAAAACATATTATACAGTTACATTAAATTTGACTAACTTTATACAAATACCTATCTTTGCGTTATGTCTGCATGTTGTTGTAGTTGGTTTTTAACTAAATGCTATTAATTGATTTATTTTATTTTGTAAAATTCTTTAATGGCTGGTATTGTACTTTTGTAAATGTCTTTGGAAAAGAGAATTTGCTTAATGTTTAGATTGTACAAGAACACACACACACACCCATTTACATGTTTTGGTGTACTATGATTTTTGTATAGGTAAATTTCAGATTTGGAAGCAAGAATGTCCCACACAGTCTTACCCATGAATTCTTCAACACTCATCATCCAGATTCAACCACCAACACAAACAACACCAGCTGGGACCGAGACAAATGCTCCTGCACCTGTTTATGTCCAACAGATTGCAGGAGTTTCCCCTCTTCATGGATTTCAAGCATTTCTGAAGGGCCAACCAAAAGCCCTTGGGGTAAGAATTCCTCTTCTAAACCTATATAGGATGAGGTTTATTATTTACAGATTAAAATTTACAGTGTATCAGTCACATAAAAGTCACAAAGGCTGTTTTAGGAGTTGAAACTATCAAAACTTTAGCTCATCTGCAAATCAGTATATGAATACATACAATGAGAGTTCAATGCTTGTCGAATATTTTTTTTGATGGATATTTTTTTTTTGTATAATCATACGTCCATAACTACAGTCACCATAAATTTGTATTGTACAATTTATACTGATTTCCAAAATTTGAAATGGTTTTACTCTATAAAAGACACTCTTGTACACTTCTCTTGTCCCTCACAGACTGTCCAGATAATAATTGGTCTGTTGACTTTCATGCTTGGGATTGTGTCTACAGTTCATGCAGATTCCATATTTGTCTATAGTGGTATTCCTTACTGGGGATCAATCATCGTAAGAAACAATTACAACTAAGTGATCTTACTTTTATAATTCAAGCTACATTTTCCAGCAGAAGACTTAAATTTGGCCTTTCTCTCTCCTCTCAGTACATTATTGCAGGTTCACTCTGCATTGCTGCCGAAAACAAACATAATTCACCCGGCAGTTTATGTTTGGTATGTACACAACACTTATTACTTTTAGGGGTTCAAGCTGCCCAACACTGGCAGGTGACATAATAATAATAATAATAATAATAATAATAATAATAATAATAATATGTATAGCATTTTTCAGTAATGGCTAGAAACAGTTTTTCCCTCTTGATCATTAAATGTGTATTTCCTGTTTTTTTTTTTTATATATTTATAAAAATTATATCTTTTTGTCACACTACATATACTTCTCCATCTACGTTAACATGATATGTTAACAAAATTTGTCCGCTCTTCCTAATTTATTAATGGGTTTTATGTTTTTTTTTTTCTGGCTGTAGGTGAGAGATTCACTTGTAATGAACATTTTCAGTGCTTTAACTGCAGCCATTGCAATTGTTATAATTTCATTTGATTTGGTATTTGGACCGTTGGACTACAATAACTGCAATGAATATAAGGTATGTGACCTATTACATTTACATTTATTTAGTAATTACATTAAGATAACTGTGTGTTCACTAAACTTGTCAAACGTAAATACATAATATGCACTCAGTCTTTTTCCCCCATAAATTTCAGTATAATAGTGTATAGATCTCTTATCTTGTATTTTGGCTAATTTTTAATGCAAGAAGGCATTGGCATTATACATTAAGCAGCCAGCGTTCCAGTGTGAGTACTAATTATCAATTGCCTTATCATTATTTGAGGATTTGTATTTTCTCTCAGACCCTATTCTTTGGAATCGGGAGTGTTTTGGTGATATTTGCATTGCTTGAGTTTATCATCTCCATCTGTCTATCAGCATTTGCCTGTAAAGCCACCTCCTGCTGTTATCAACAGGTGAGAAATGCATCAAGTCAATTAAATAAATTAAATAAATGGGTCATTGCTACTATTTTTTTGATTTTATGGCCACCAGAAAAAAAAACATTTAGGGATGTGATGATGCACTTCGCTCAAGAGACGATATTGAAGTAATTATCATACACAATTAAAGACTGAACAAAATCTGAACACTGTAAAAGTTAATGGCACAAACTCAACTGACTGGCTTCTCTCAATTTGATTTCACACGAGTCTTTTCAGACCGTACATGAGCTTCTGACTTCTGATAGAAGCTGTATTGTGATCTTCTAATTGAACTTCTACAAACTGATCAGAAAAAATAAGACTGTCAAGGGATAAAAAAATGTAATCTAATTAATCACCCCAAAGAACGAAGTCATTATTGTGCTAAAGAGAAAAGCATTGAATAGACACTACAAAAAGAAGCTTTAGAAATTAATATTTTGATTCAACACTATAAAAAATAATTATAAATGGGTATTAATGTTACTATAAATATGAAACTAAATACCCCAGTAGGTGGTGCCACTTATCCATTAAATTCTTAAAGGGTTAGTTCACCCAGATAGCAAAATTATGGAATTAATAACTTACCCTCATGTTGTTTCAAACCCGTAAGACCTCCGTTTATCTCCGGGACACAGTTTAAGATATTTTAGATTTAGTCCGAGAGCTCTCAGTCCCTCCATTGAAGCCGTGTGTACGGTCTACTGTCCATGTCCAGAAAGGTAAGAAAAACATTATCAAAGTAGTCCATGTTGCATCAGAGGGTCCGTTTGAATTTTTTGAAACATCGAAATACATTTTGGTCGAACGAATCATTCAGTTCAGAACGAGTCAGTCTATTGTTCATTATCTGGCTCGGCTCGGTGTTCACCTTCAGTTCTCTCTTCACAGCAGTTCAGTCGGTGTACTGTTTGAGTAAATGAATTACTCCGGGATATTGGTTTGTTTGAACTCAGAGGGAGTGTCAGCCGCATTAAAAAAAGTGAACAGCTTAAGTCATTTGTGGATTAAAGCGTATTAGAGATGCGAATCGTTTAAAACGATTCAGTTCGATTTGGTGAACTGAATGATTCGTTCGCGAACCGGATATCCAGACTGCTTTGTTTTGAACTCTCTCTCACAACAAACACGGAAGAGAAGACAATGCTGAATAAAGTCGTAGTTTTTGCTATTTTTGGACCAAAATGTATTTCGATATTTAAAAAAATTCTAACTGCCCCTCTGATGTCACATGGACTACTTTGATGATGTTTTTCTTACCTTTCTGGACATGGACAGTAGACCGTACACACAGCTTCAATGGAGGGACTGAGAGCTCTCGGACTAAATCCAAAATATCCAATATCCAAAGATAAACGGAGGTCTTAAGGGTTTGAAACGACATGAGGGTAAGTTATTAATTACATAATTTTGCTATCTGGGTGAACTAACCCTTTAAGTGTAATTCCCTAATTTACATGACTTGCTCTAAGTGACAATTTCAAGAAAGCAACTCTTGATATAGATTTTATATGTGCCAAATGTGCCAAATGTTGCACAAGGTTTACCTCCAGTGCCCAGTGATTTTAGGTCTTGTCATTTCCATGATCTTAAGAGCCCAGAGGTATGAGAAGCTTGTAACATCAGTTTAATTGGACTTTGAGTAAATTGATACACATATTTTGTTTAAAAAGTGAAAACATTATTTGGTTTTAATGTTGTGTATCCCTGTACTAGAAATGTCTAAACGGAGTAATTGGTGGAATAATTGTTTATTATTAATAAAATAGCAATCAATATGTAAGGAAGCTGATCATATAGATTTTCTTTCCCCTTGCAGATATCTGTGATCAGCAACCCTTCCATGAATCACCAACCTGCAGAAATTCCTCCACAATACAGTGAAAAATAAATGAATATGAATAGCAAAAATCCTGCAGTTGTCTGTGCTGCTTTTGTGGGACAAAAGGCTTCCTGTCCCTTACTACTAATGTGTAAATTATAACTATTCAAGACACTAATAGATACTATTTCCTGATTTTCATTCTTTAGTTAAGTCACAGTTGCCTAATCATCAGTGAAACTAGATAGATTGTTTAGAATAAGTAATAGACAAAACTGTACTACTATAAGAATAAAATATACTGAATCAAAATGGCTTATTCTTGTCTATAACCATTATTTAACCATGCAGGTCACTTGAATTAATTAATTCTTATTTACAACAATGGCCTGGAAGGAGAATATCAATCACCTGGAGAACATACAAAGTAAAACTTCATTAAAACAGGAAAATGTGTTTCTTAAACATGGGTGATGGAACTGTTCCATTAAAAATAGCATTCTTTTTTGCTTTATACATAGTAAACATATACAACTTTAGATATGAAAGAGTTTAAACAGTGATTATGTTAAAGCTAAATTAGTATAATTTCATTGTTTCAGCCATGTCTTTAATCCAAAATTACATTCTGAGAACTGTACTTACACCAGCCAGATGAAGCTCTGGTAATCTTTTTATTTATTTATTTTAATTCATTTTTTTGCATGGCCTTTTAAAAAATAAGCAACACACAAGTTAATAATAATCATGGGGAACAGATGAGAAGTAAAAACAGGATCCAGAATCGGACACTGATTAACATTTTGCTCCCCAAGCCTGCTATACCAATAACATCTATTATATTCTGCATCTAAATTCAGTGGGAGAGAATCTTCTCTTTAACTGGCAAAGTTAAGAAAGGCCATTTTTGCTAAAAGAAACATTAATAAGGAAGGGCTTAGGCCTCAGACTGAACAGAGGAGAAACTGCTTCAATAGCTGTGATGATGATAACTGTGTTTACCTCAGGGCTTTTGGGAGTGGGCATAAGGGTGGGAATAACTTGATTTTATGACTTGATGTTTTAATAATGTTTGTAGGCTCTTTGTAAACAATACTTAACAGTAAATTAGCATTTTAATTAATGGTTATCAGAAAGGGGGGTACACTGAAACATTGTTTTGTGTTTATTAAATGTAATATCTTATAAAAGGGAAGTTATTGTATGGTGAAGTGCCAGGCTTCATGTCCTTGTAGAAGTGGCCAGCTTTATCACCACTCCTAACCACCTGAGCTCCACCTGCGTCACCTGCTTCATTCTGGGAAACAGCATCAGCAATTACAGTTATGCCATAAAATATGCCTTATCTCAGATGAGTAACCTGATAATGACAGAAATTAGGTAAATATAATTATGTCACAGTTATCTAGTTTTGCATTTTGTTTGCATATATATATATATGTATATATATATATATATATATATATATATATATATATATATATATATATATATATATATATATATATATATATATATATATATATATATATACTGTATATATCAAGGGTTGAGAACCAGAAGGTTTTTAGTAACATTTTGGGTGAAGGACCCAAGTGAATTCTTAATCATTTTGGAGTTATTCATTAGAAACCAGAAAACTTGACTCTGAACATACCAAACCTGTTTATGACAAAATGGTGTAACTGCACATATGCCCTTTTGGCTCTGAGAACTGTATTGTCTGTAAAGCCTGTGGATAGCACATGACTCAAAATGGCTGACACCACATATAAGCCAGGTAGTTCAACCATGAAAAAAATTGTTGAAGATGTATTATTAATCTTAGCCACAAGAGAGAGGATGCAGGGAAAGGACAGACAGCCATTAGCCCCTTTCACACCGGAGGAACCTTTTCATAGTTCATAGAATTATTGGTGTTAGTACCTGGATGCATTCACACGCAGGAACTACGAACTATTTTAGTTCCAGGAATTCCTTTTACGGGAACTAAATTAGCTCCTAGTTCAGAGCAGGGTCTAAACTGCACTATAGGAACTACCCGTGATGTAAGTGTATGTTGATTGGCCAAACACACACGGGAAAATGCCGGCACCCAGCGTTTTTTAAAAGCTGGATAAACACACAACAGTTTATTATTCATGGAGCATGAATGAATCGTCTTTTATTCTTAACTGATGTTTTAATTCTGTAATATCGTTCGTTTTAGTGATCCATTTGATATCAGCCTTACATTTTCTGCCTTCAATTTTCTTCCTATCGCAAGCTTGGACTAAAGATGCAAGTCTTTTATTATTGTTATTTTATTATTATTATTTATTTTCAATTATATTTACTTTGTATATAATTTGTCTTTAAGGTCATGCTACTTAGTATTTTAAATATTTAATAAAAAATATATAGCATTACAAAATACTGAGCAAGAAAGAGAGAAACTTTTGGCAGAGGTCAACAGTAAACTTGTTTATTAACAAAAAAAAACAATAATATCAATATGTTTATGAACTCCTCAGAATGAACTATAATAAGAAATAAAAAATAATATTGTAATGGATGAAGAAAAAAAAGCCCTTAATGATTTCCTGGCTTATTTTATTTTATTATTTATTTTTTGGTGCCTAATTCATTTACTCTGTCTTTGTGAACATGACTGACTACAATGCTGTTCAGATGGTTCTGGCGTGAAGCCATGTCTTCAGTCCCTGAAGAGCGCTGAAGCTTCTCTCTGCCTCAGCTGATGATACAGAAAACACGAGAAGTAAGCGGACCAGAGTTTCCACTTGCTTGAAGAGTCCACGGACCTAATGTACCATGTTCTTCATGGTATTTATAATTTGCACTAAACATGACCATCTGCACCTTTAGGTTCTGGGATTCCAGCTCCGGGTACAGTTCAACAATGTTGTTGATTTGTCCAGAGATTAGGACATTTTCACTTAGAATGTCTCCGACTGTTGCTCCTCTCCCCTGCAGTAAGGTGTTCAGGCCTTAAAAGCCTATCATGATGTCCTGTGCCAACAGCTGTCCAACAGCAGTGTTTCCTTTCTGGAAGCGCTCACAAAGGCCTTCATATTGGTTGAGCACAGAATTGATGGCTGGTGTATGCACTGTCCATCTAGTTGGACACAGGGTTTTCAGTGTTGTATAGCAGCCAGATGTAGCTTTTGCCACAGACTTTTTTTGTTTTAAATGTATTGTTTTAAATTTGCCTGCCTGGCCACATAAACAGCCAAGCTCATGGATCCATTGCAGAGTATCCCGATTATTGGTGAGACAGAAACTTCATAAAGGCCAACAAACTCCTCTTTTGGTTCCAGGTCTATGTCAACATAATGTATGCAGATAGACACCTGTTCAACACCACTGATGTCTTACAGCTCATCCATTATTACTGAATATTGCACTACTGGTAAAGCAGCAATTTCCTGTGGAATTTCATGAATTATGCTGTTGCTCATTAAATTAATTATTTCATTTAGAATAGCAGGGCTTATGTAACAGTGATTTCGTTTGAACCAGGGACCAAGGGCCATCCTTTCTCAAAGATCCTTCAAATCTGTGGCCAGAAATCCCACACCCTGTGGCTGCAGATGAATGTCAGCTACATAAAACAGTTTCCTGCCTCCTTTCCTGCTTCACAGCCAGCTCGTCATAACCTGTAATTAGCAAGTATAAGACTTTTGAAGAGCTACTGGAGTCCAGGGCCTGTCATGGGTTGGCAGGCAATCTGACAGCTGATGACTATAGGACGGCTGAAGTCAGTGTTCTACAGCAAGCTCAGGAAGAGTGTTTTCCCTCTGAATTGGAGCAGTTAAAGCTGGGTAAATCACTTCCCAGAAACAGTCGGCTAAAGACACTGGCCCCTGAACTTGACAACAAGACTCAGCTCATCAGAGTAGGAGGTCATCTTTACTGTAAGCCCTTATCTAGATATTGATACTGTGCACCCCATTATCCTAGACCCAAAATGCCCGGTCTCTAAACTGCTTATACAGAGTTATGACACTATATTCCACCATCCAGGCCCTGAAAGACTCTTTACCCGGTTTTGGTGTAAATATTGGATTTTCCGAGGCAGAGAGGCCATCAAACAATGTCAGAGTAATTGTGTAGAATGCCAGAGGTGGAGAAAAAACCCTGAAATACTCAAGATGGCAGACCTACCTCCAGCTAGATTACGTTTATTCAGCATACCTTGTATTCAACAGGGATGAATTGCTTTGGTACGTATATTGTTAGTTGGTCACAGAAACAAGAAGAAATTTGGCATCCTGTTCAAATGTATAACTACCCAGGCAGTTTACATTGATGTCTTTCATAGCCTCGACTCTAATTCATTTCTCATGTCTCTCAGACGATTCATCGCTAGGTGAGGCAAACCAACTTCAAAGGAGGAGAGAGAGAATTGAAGGAAGCTTACACAGCTATCATCTCATGACTGCAAGAGCAGCTGGCCAGCCAGCAAGTCCAATTCCACTTCAGTCCCCTTAATTCTCTACACTTTGGTGGCAGCTGAAAAAGAGAGTTTCGCTCCCTAAAACAGGCCTTGAGGATAACACTTGGTGCCTTTGAAGTACTTTTGAAGCAGAGTAAGAGCAACCCAAATTAAGGTGGGGGAGAAGTCATACACACGCCCAGTCGCATGCCTTATCCAGTTGCCTGCCATACCAGATTAAAGCTACCCTGAATGGTATAGTGTAGCTCTAATCGGCCATTAAGTAGTTATTGCTACTGCCACACTCTCTGCCTTTTTTAGACTTCCTATCACATTTGCATTAGCTTTGTGGTACAGGGCTAGATTATGTCATGACTAAAGTTCAGGCCAGATGGGATATTACATTGTACAGAATACAATTTATGAGGGGGGGGGCATTAATGAGGGCAATTGACAAGACACACCCAAACATATTGGTACAAGCAGCAGGAGACAGTAACTATGTCACACAGAGCACATGGGGAATGAAAACAGTTCAGGGGTGTGACTCATAAATTGGGTCACAAATCACTGTTCTGATCATTATTTGTAATGCTTTTTATTTCATTATGTACAAACCCATTTCTAAATCAGCAGGTAGGTTACTTTTTATACTGCACAACATAAAGACATTCATGAATACTCATCTTATCTTAAGAAAGGAAAGATATTTGTTTATTTCCTGCTAGCAGTGGCCAGGTTTGTGTTTTATAAAGCTCAGGTGATAAGACAAAATGGCAAAGTGCGACTACGTTGCAAAGTGACTCCACAGAGCAAACTGAAGAGAGTTTCTGGTAAAACATATTATACAGTTACATTAAATTTGACTAACTTTATACAAATACCTATCTTTGCGTTATGTCTGCATGTTGTTGTAGTTGGTTTTTAACTAAATGCTATTAATTGATTTATTTTATTTTGTAAAATTATTTAATGGCTGGTATTGTACTTTTGTAAATGTCTTTGGAAAAGAGAATTTGCTTAATGTTTAGATTGTACAAGAACACACACACACACCCATTTACATGTTTTGGTGTACTATGATTTTTGTATAGGTAAATTACAGATTTGGAAGCAAGAATGTCCCACACAGTCTTACCCATGAATTCTTCAACACTCATCATCCAGATTCAACCACCAACACAAACAACACCAGCTGGGACCGAGACAAATGCTCCTGCACCTGTTTATGTCCAACAGATTGCAGGAGTTTCCCCTCTTCATGGATTTCAAGCATTTCTGAAGGGCCAACCAAAAGCCCTTGGGGTAAGAATTCCTCTTCTAAACCTAAGTAAACTTTAATGTGTGTTTTTAAGTGTGAAGACAATTACTTAAATAATTTAATTTGAATTCATAAAAAATAAAGTATTAATGTTAAATCATAGGTAGTGTTTTTTCATTGTACTTATTAAAAAAAATATTGCCTTGGTGATAACGCAATGTAAGATGAAGTCCAATATAGGATGAGGTTTTTTTTATTTACAGATTAAAATTTACAGTGTATCAGTCACATAAAAGTCACAAAGGCTGTTTTAGGAGTTGAAACTATCAAAACTTTAGCTCATCTGCAAATCAGTATATGAATACATACAATGAGAGTTCAATGCTTGTCGAATATTTTTTTTGATGGATATTTTTTTTTTGTATAATCATACGTCCATAACTACAGTCACCATAAATTTGTATTGTACAATTTATACTGATTTCCAAAATTTGAAATGGTTTTACTCTATAAAAGACACTCTTGTACACTTCTCTTGTCCCTCACAGACTGTCCAGATAATAATTGGTCTGTTGACTTCCATGCTTGGGATTGTGTCTACACTTCATGCAGATTCCATATTTGTCTATAGTGGTATTCCTTACTGGGGATCAATCATCGTGAGAAACAATTACAACTAAGTGATCTTACTTTTATAATTCAAGCTACATTTTCCAGCAGAAGACTTAAATTTGGCCTTTCTCTCTCCTCTCAGTACATTATTGCAGGTTCACTCTGCATTGCTGCCGAAAACAAACATAATTCACCCGGCAGTTTATGTTTGGTATGTACACAACACTTATTACTTTTAGGGGTTCAAGCTGCCCAACACTGGCAGGTGACATAATAATAATAATAATAATAATAATAATAATAATAATAATAATATGTATTGCATTTTTCAGTAATGGCTAGAAACGTCTCGGTTACGTACGTAACCCTCGTTCCCTGATGGAGGGAACGGAGACGTTATGTCGACCGACAAATGGGGTCTCACTTGGGAGGCCAATCATCTCTGATTTTAAGAGAAAACGCCAATGAAATTGGCAAGTGGATTAACACACCTGAGCCACTCCCCATGCCAACGGGTATAAATAGGGCGACAGGTGCATCCACTCATTAGGTTTTACGCTGAGGAGCCGAGAACGTGTCCCGGCAACAGCGAATGGTTCAAGGTTGTGGCATGGGGACATAACGTCTCCGTTCCCTCCATCAGGGAACGAGGGTTACGTACGTAACCGAGACGTTCCCTATCTGTCGGTCACTACGAGTTATGTCGACCGACAAATGGGGTCCTATGGAAAACGCCATAACCTGAACCTCGTCACAACCCTGAGGCGCTGCAATTTGTTGACAAGCCTTGGCGTGCCACAAAAGCTACACTTAAGGTCGTAACCTTCCCAAAGCCCCAGCGCAAATTCACTGACCTTGGTACCGAAGGGGCCAAAGGGTGAGTACATCGCTGCTGGAGAAGGCCATGCGGCTGTTCCGCCCACATAAAGTAAATGGAAGGGATTTCAACCTTCAGAGAAAGATTGCTTCAAATCTTCCCTATTTGTTCTTTCAGCTGGCAAGACAATGGGGAAGCGAGCCTTTAGGGAGGTAGGGAGGTGACATGTGGATATACCGATATGGACTGGCCCAGAGGGCAGTACTACATATGGAAAGGGTCTCTGAGGCAGGTCCTACCTTGGAGTAGGGATGGAACGGCTGCCAGAAGAGACTGACAGAGCGATCTGTCAAGGGAAGACACGGGTTTGCCAAGAGGGAAACCTTACCGTGGAGAAATACACATATGGGATTACCCGTAGGGAACCCAGCCATATGGACACCTAGCCCAGTACAGGGGCTGACCGGCTCCGGGCATGCTAACGCCAGTACTGGGCCTGGCGACAGACTGCTCCGCCAAGTCTGACGCCGAGGGTGCTGGAGGATGCTCGACCAGGGTACGCCAACCGGGGAACTCTACTGGGAGAAGAAGGCGCTCACATCCCCGTGTTAGGGGGAATGGCGCAGCAAGCGAGACACCCAGCCAGCCCTTCCCGCCAATTACCTGTTACCCAACACACGGGAGGAAACTGGCTCTACACAGAGGTTGTAAAACCTCGCAAAGGTGTTAGGTGTCGCCCAGCCCGCAGCTTGACAAATGTCTGCCAGAGAGGCGCCGTGCGCCAACGCATAGGAGGAGGCCACACTCCGTGTGGAGTGGGCCCTCACCCCCAGGGGGCACGGCTCGCCTTGGGAATGGTAAGCCAAGGCGATGGCGTCCACTATCCAGTGGGCCAACCTCTGCTTAGAGACAGCCTTCCCCTTCTGCTGACCTCCAAAGCAGACCAGGAGCTGCTCAGAGCTTCTGAAGCTCTGGGTGCGGTCCACGAATATGCGAAGCGCTCTTACGGGACACAGCAACGACAAGGCTGGGTCTGCCTCCTCCAGGGGCAGCGCTTGCAGGTTCACCACCTGGTCTCGGAAGGGAGTGGTGGGAACCTTGGGCACGTATCCAGGCCGGGGTCTCAGGACAACGTGAGAGTAGGCCGGCCCGAACACAAGGCACTCTTCACTTACCAAAAATGCTTGGAGGTCCCCGACCCTCTTGATGGAAGTGAGCGCGATCAGGAGCGCTGTCTTGAGAGACAGGAACTTCAGCTCGACCGAATCCAGCGGCTCAAAGGGACCCCTCTGAAGTCCCGCCAGGACAATAGAGAGGTCCCAGGAGGGAATCAAGGGTGTCCTAGGAGGATGTAACCTTCTGGCAACTCTCAGGAACCTAACGATCAGGTCATGCCTCCCCAGGGACCAGCCTTCCACTGCATCGTGATGTGCTGCAATGGCAGCCACATACACCTTCAGGGTGGAGGGTGACAGCCCACGCTCCAGCCTACCTTGCAGGAAAGAAAGCACGACTCTGACCGGGCATCTCCGGGGGTCTTCTCGGTGAGAAGAACACCAATTCGTGAACAGACTCCACTTCAGAGCATAGGCCTGCCTCGTAGAAGGGGCTCTAGCCTGAGTGATAGTGTCTACCACCTCTGGGGGCAGATCACTTAGGTCTAGAAGCCACACATGGAGGTTCCAGAGATCTGGACGCGGGTGCCAAATGGTGCCAAGCCCCTGAGAGAGAAGGTCTCTCCTCAGGGGGATGCGCCAGGGAGGGGCTGTCACGAGGAGCATGAGTTCCGAAAACCAGGTCCGGGTGGGCCAGTAAGGCGCAACCAACAGGACCTGTTCCTCGTCCTCCCTGACCTTGCACAGTGTCTGTGCGAGCAGGCTCACTGGGGGAAACGCATACTTGCGTAAAGCCCGAGGCCAGCTGTGAGCCAGTGCATCTGTGCCCAGGGGGGCCTGGGACAGGGAATAGTACAGCTGGCAGTGGGAGGACTCGTGGGAAGCAAACAGGTCTACCTGGGCTTCCCCGAATCGACTCCAGATCAGCTGGACCGTCTGGGGATGGAGTCGCCATTCCCCGGGGAAAGTGAGCTGTCGTGAGAGCGCGTCGGCTGCACGATTGAGCTCCCCCGGGATGTAGACAGCGTGCAGCGACTTGAGCCACGTCTGACTCCAGAGGAGGAGATGACGGGCGAGTTGAGACATGCGACGTGATCGTAAACCGCCTTGTCGGTTGATGTACGAAACAGCCGCAGTGTTGTCCGTGCGGACCAACACGTGCTTGTCCAGCACTAGCGGACGAAACCGTCGCAAAGCTAGATGCACTGCCAGCAACTCCAGGCAGTTGATGTGCCAAAGCAGTCGAGGTCCTGTCCAGGACCCTGAAGCTGCCTGCCCGTTGCATGTCGCGCCCCAGCCCGAGTTGGAGGCATCTGTTGTGACAACAACGTGCCGGGACACTTGTTCTAAGGGCACGCCGGCCCGTAGAAAAGCAAGGTCCGACCAAGGGCTGAATAGGCGGTGACACATCAGTGTGATGGTGACACGATGTGTACCACGGCGCCATGCCCATCTCGGGACTCGGGAGTGTAACCAGTGCTGAAGTGGTCTCATATGAAGCAACCCGAGCGGCGTGACTGCGGCTGCGGATGCCATATGCCCCAGGAGCCTCTGAAAGTGTTTCAGCGGTACCACTGTCCTGCCTCTGAAGGAACTCAGGCAGTTCAGCACTGAGTGGGCACGCTCGCTGGTGAGACGTGTCGTCATACTCACCGAGTCTAACTCCATACCGAGATAAGAGATTCTCTGCACAGGGGAGAGCTTGCTCTTCTCCCGGTTGACCTGAAGCCCCAACTGACTGAGGTGCCGAAGCACGAAGTCCCTGTGATCGCACAACTCTTCTCGGGACCGGGCCATAATGAGCCAGTCGTCGAGATAGTTGAGGATCCTGATGCCCACTTCCCAAAGTGGGGCAAGGGCGCCCTCCGCGACCTTCGTAAAGACACGGGGGGACAGGGAGAGCCCGAAGGGGAGGACCTTGTACTGCCATGCCTGACCCTCGAAAGCAGAGCGCAGGAATGGTCTGTGACGAGGGAGGATAGAGACATGAAAGTACGCGTCTTTCAGGTCGATCGCTGCAAACCAGTCCTTGGGCTGGACGGATTTGATAATGCGTTTCTGCGTCAACATCCTGAACGGGAGCTTGTGTAGGGCCCGATTCAAGACTCGCAGATCCAGGATAGGTCGAAGGCCACCGCTTTTCTTGGGCACGATGAAGTAAGGGCTGTAAAACCCCGTCCTCATCTCGGCTGGAGGGACCGGCTCGATTGCATCCTTTGCCAGGAGGACAGCAATCTCCTCGCGCAAGACAGGGGCGTCCTGGACTGCCACCAAAGTCTCGAGCACGCCATTGAACTTGGGGGGGTCGCCGGGCGAACTGAATCGCATAGCCGAGTCGAACCGTCCGGATGAGCCAGCGTGACGGGTTGGGCAGCGCAAGCCACGCTCCCAGATACCGTACAAGTGGCACCAAAGGGACAGTCGACATACCCGCAGTGGTGCAGCGATGGGGAGTCGTGCCGGAAGGCCCAGAAGGCACTGCGTCCTGGGTCATCGCAACCACACTCCCCGTGTTCCCGGAGGAACTGGCCAGAGACGCGTGGAGAGGCGTTGCGTCTCCGAACCGCGACCTCTTGGCCGCTGGCGAAAGGGGGCGTCGTGGGTGAGAGTGAGGAAGCTGTGCGTCACTCATTGTCAACCCACGAGCCTTGCAACTCGGAGGAAGGAGAATTTGCTCTTTTATCCGGCCAGTGGCGGAACAGAACAAAACAGAAACTGAAGATTCTCCGCCCGGCCCTCCTCCGGGGGAAGGAGTGGCGATGTCTTCGCCATCTCCTGAAGAGCAGTTCTCCGCATCTCCGAGTTGCCCGTGTCAGGGCCGCTTGGTCGACTTCTTCGAGGACTTCGCAGCCGGGAGTGACACGGGGGGCGCCGCTCTCCTGCGTGGGGCTCGACGCGCCGGCCTCGAAGAACTCTCAGCACGGGGCGGAGCTGGCGTAGAGGACGCAGGGGGGCGCCCACGGCGACGAGCAGGCTGAGGCACTACCCGCGACGGAACGGTGGCAGCCAGAGAGACACGTCGGGGCAGGATGTGCTGGATGGCCTCAGTCTGCTTCTGTACCGCCGAGAACTGCTGGGCAAAGTCCTCGACAGTGTCGCCGAACAGGCCTGCCTGGGAGATGGGGGCGTCGAGAAAGCGCGCTTTGTCCATGTACCTCATCTCAGCCAGGTTCAGCCAGAGATGCCGCTCCTGGACCACCAGCGTGGACATCGCCTTCCCGAGGGACCGCGCCATGACCTTCGTTGCCCGTAAGGCGAAGTCAGTCGCCGTGCGCAGCTCCTGCATCAACCCCGGGTCGGTACCACCCTCGTGCATAGCTTTGAGTGCCTTGGCTTGGTGTACCTGCAGGATAGCCATGGCATGCAGGGCAGAGGCAGCTTGGCCCGCAGCACTGTAAGCCTTGGCAGCGAGTGCGGCCGTCAGCTTACAGGCCTTGGACGGGAGACGTGGACGATTCCTCCAAGTGGCGGCGTTTTGTGGGCACAAGTGCACCGCAACCGCCCTCTCCACCTGGGGAACCTCCACGTACCCCCTGGCTGCCCCGCCATCGAGGGTGGTGAGGATGGAAGAGGGAGAAGAGCGGCTTCTGGCCGTGAAAGGGGCCGTCCACGACTTCGTCACCTCTTCATGCACCTCCGGGAAGAAAGGCACCGGAGCAGAACGAGGTTGTGAGCCGCGTCCCGCGCCGAGAAACCAATCATCCAGCCGTGAGGGCTCGGGACTGGGCGGTGTAGTCACCTCCAGTCCGATACTCACGGCTGCCCGGGCAAGCATGGCCGACAACTCCAAGTCCGATTCGGCAGCAGCGACAACACCCGAGGGGGGCAGCCCCGCCGAACCTTCATCCTCAGAGGTCGATAACCCATCCCCGATGCAGCAATCAACATCTGGTCTTCGGGCGGCACACCGAAAGACACGCTGGGACCGCTGTGAGACGGCCCAGCAGAATCAATCGGCAGCTGCACGGGACAGTCGCTGCGTGAGGAGTGAGAGGTCCGTGGGGCGTGGCCCGGCGGAGAAGCTCTCACTGTGATCCTCAGATCTCCCAGAGCGCCAGCCGGCGGCCCTCTGCTCGAGCCAGAGAGACCGGGACGGGTGGCGACAGAGGGGTCTGCTGCACTCTCCTTGAGGAGTGAGAGACGCGATCGCAGCGCTGCCATGTTCATACGCCCACAGTAGACGCATGAATCATCCACGAGCGCAGCCTCAGCATGTTGGACGCCCAGACACTGCAGACAACGCTCGTGACCGTCAACCGAAGACAGGAAACGACCGCATCCAGAAGGACACGGACGAAACGGCATCTTGAAAAATACGCGAATCGTCCGTGATTTGCTCTTTTAGAACTGTCTCTTTTAGCCGAAGCGCCCAGGGGAATCGGCAACTCGCAGGGACACCGCTGTAATGCGCCGTCACACCGAGCAGGAACAGTTTTAAAACAAAACAAAGATGATGGCTTTGTAGCGATGTCTTCATCCACTACTCGGCTCCGAAGCAAAAATCTAATGAGTGGATGCACCTGTCGCCCTATTTATACCCGTTGGCACGGGGAGTGGCTCAGGTGTGTTAATCCACTTGCCAATTTCATTGGCGTTTTCTCTTAAAATCAGAGATGATTGGCCTCCCAAGTGAGACCCCATTTGTCGGTCGACATAACTCGTAGTGACCGACAGATAGGGAACAGTTTTTCCCTCTTGATCATTAAATGTGTATTTCCTGTTTTTTTTCTATATTTTTAAAAATTATATCTTTTTGTTACACTACATATACTTCTCCATCTAGGTTAACATGATATGTTAACAAAATGTGTCCACTCTTCCTAATTTATTAATGGGTTTTATGTTTTTTTTTTTCTGCCTGTAGGTGAGAGGTTCACTTGGAATGAACATTTTCAGTGCTTTAACTGCAGCCATTGCAATTATTATAATTTCAGTTGATTTGGTATTTGGACTGTTTTACTACAATATCTGCAGTGAATGTACGGTATGTCACCTATTACATTTACATTTATTTAGTAATTACATTAAGATAACTGTGTGGTCAGTAAACTTGTCAAACGTCAATCCCTAATATGCACTCAGTCTTTTTCCCCATAAATTTCAGTATAATAGTGTATAGATCTCTTATCTTGTATTTTGGCTCATTTATAATGCAAGAAGGCATTGGCATTATACATTAAGCAGCCAGCGTTCCAGTGTGAGTACTAATTATCAATTGCCTTATCATTATTTGAGGATTTGTATTTTCTCTCAGACCCTATTCTTTGGAATCGGGAGTGTTTTGGTGATATTTGCATTGCTTGAGTTTATCATCTCCATCTGTCTATCAGCATTTGCCTGTAAAGCCACCTCCTGCTGTTATCAACAGGTGAGAAATGCATCAAGTCAATTAAATAAATGGGTCATTGCTACTATTTTTTAGATTTTATGGCCATCAGAAAAAAAAATATTAGGGATGTGATGATGCACTTCGCTCAAGAGACGATATTGAAGTAATTATCATACACAATTAAAGACTGAACAAAATCTGAACACTGTAAAAGTTAATGGCACAAACTCAACTGACTGGCTTCTCTCAATTTGATTTCACACGAGTCTTTTCAGACCGTACATGAGCTTCTGACTTCTGATAGAAGCTGTATTGTGATCTTCTAATTGAACTTCTACAAACTGATCAGAAAAAATAAGACTGTCAAGAGATAAAAAAAATGTAATCTAATTAATCACCCCAAAGAACGAAGTCATTATTGTGCTAAAGAGAAAAGCATTGAATAGACACTACAAAAAGAAGCTTTAGAAATTAATATTTTGATTCAACACTATAAAAAATAATTATAAATGGGTATTAATGTTACTATAAATATGAAACTAAATACCCCAGTAGGTGGTGCCACTTATCCATTAAATTCTTAAAGGGTTAGTTCACCCAGATAGCAAAATTATGGAATTAATAACTTACCCTCATGTTGTTTCAAACCCGTAAGACCTCCGTTTATCTCCGGGACACAGTTTAAGATATTTTAGATTTAGTCCGAGAGCTCTCAGTCCCTCCATTGAAGCTGTGTGTACGGTCTACTGTCCATGTCCAGAAAGGTAAGAAAAACATTATCAAAGTAGTACATGTTGCATCAGAGGGTCCGTTTGAATTTTTTGAAACATCGAAATACATTTTGGTCGAACGAATCATTCAGTTCAGAACGAGTCAGTCTATTGTTCATTATCTGGCTCGGCTCGGTGTTCACCTTCAGTTCTCTCTTCACAGCAGTTCAGTCGGTGTACTGTTTGAGTAAATGAATTACTCCGGGATATTGGTTTGTTTGAACTCAGAGGGAGTGTCAGCCGCATTAAAAAAAGTGAACAGCTTAAGTCATTTGTGGATTAAAGCGTATTAGAGATGCGAATCGTTTAAAACGATTCAGTTCGATTTGGTGAACTGAATGATTCGTTCGCGAACCGGATATCCAGACTGCTTTGTTTTGAACTCTCTCTCACAACAAACACGGAAGAGAAGACAATGCTGAATAAAGTCGTAGTTTTTGCTATTTTTGGACCAAAATGTATTTCGATGCTTCAAAAAATTCTAACGGACCCTCTGTCGTCACATGGACTACTTTGATAATGTTTTTCTTACCTTTCTGGACATGGACAGTAGACCGTACACACAGCTTCAATGGAGGGACTGAGAGCTCTCGGACTAAATCTAAAATATCTTAAACTGTGTTCAGAAGATAAACAGAGGTCTTACGGATTTGAAACAACATGAGGGTAAGTTATTAATTACATAATTTTGCTATCTGGGTGAACTAACCCTTTAAGTTTAATTCCCTAATTTACATGACTTGCACTAAGTGACAATTTCAAGAAAGCAACTCTTGATATAGAATTTATATTGAAATTTTCAAAAATGTCATTTTAGAGCTAGTAATCTTGAGTTAGTGATCTTGAGCCATTGATATGCATGAGTCTCTCAAAAGCGTTTAGTAGCAGCATCTCTACAAATAGCAAACAACAACAACAACAACAAAAAACTGTAATATTGGAAGTGTCTGTCAGTGTTATTGAATTTATGGCATTTTACAGTAAGAAAACATAAAACGCTACATGTGCATTTTTCCCCCAAGGTGCCAAATGTTGCACAAGGTTTACCTCCAGTGCCCAGTGATTTTAGGTCTTGTCATTTCCATGATCTTAAGAGCCCAGAGGTATGAGAAGCTTGTAACATCAGTATAATTGGACTTTGAGTAAATTGATACATTTTTTTTTTAAAAGTGAAAACATTATTTGGTTTTAATGTTGTGTATCCCTGTACTAGAAATGTCTAAACAGAGTAATTGGTGGAATAATTGTTTATTATTAATAAAATAGCAATCAATATGTATGGAAGCTGATAATATAGATTTTCTTACCCCTTGCAGATATCTGTGATCAGCAACCCTTCCATGAATCACCAACCTGCAGAAATTCCTCCACAATACCGTGAAAAATAAATGAATATGAATAGCAAAAAGGGGGCAGTGTTGTGATCCTGCAGTTGTCTGTGCTGCTTTTGTGGGACAAAAGACTTCCTGTCCCTTACTACTAATGTGTAAATTATAACTATTCAAGACACTAATAGATACTATTTCCTGATTTTCATTCTTAAGTTAAGTCAAAGTTGCCTAATCATCAGTGAAACTAGATAGATTGTTTAGAATAAGTAATAGACAAAACTGTACTACTATAAGAATAAAATATACTGAATCAAAATGGCTTATTCTTGTCTATAACCATTATTTAACCATGCAGGTCACTTGAATTAATTAATTCTTATTTACAACAATGGCCTGGAAGGAGAATATCAATCACCTGGAGAACATACAAAGTAAAACTTCATTAAAACAGGAAAATGTGTTTCTTAAACATGGGTGATGGAACTGTTCCATTAAAAATAGCATTCTTTTTTGCTTTATACATAGTAAACATATACAACTTTAGATATGAAAGAGTTTAAACAGTGATTATGTTAAAGCTAAATTAGTATAATTTCATTGTTTTAGCCACGTCTTTAATCCAAAATTACATTCTGAGAACTGTACTTACACCAGCCAGATGAAGCTCTGGTAATCTTTTTATTTATTTATTTTAATTCATTCTTGTGCATGGCCTTTTAAAAAATAAGCAACACACAAGTTAATAATAATCATGGGGAACAGATGAGAAGTAAAAACAGGATCCAGAATCGGACACTGATTAACATTTTGCTCCCCAAGCCTGCTATACCAATAACATCTATTATATTCCGCATCTAAATTCAATTTTATGACTTGATGTTTTAATAATGTTTGTAGGCTCTTTGTAAACAATACTAATGGTTATCAGAAAGGGGGGTACACTGAAACATTGTTTTGTGTTTATTAAATGAAATATCTTATAAAAGGGAAGTTATTGTATAGTGAAGTGTCAGGCTTCATGTCCTTGTAGAAGTGGCCAGCTTTATCACCACTCCTAACCACCTGAGCTCCACCTGCGTCACCTGCTTCATTCTGGGAAACAGCATCAGCCATTACAGTTATGCCATAAAATATTCCTATATATATATATAGGATATACATATATATATATCAAGGGTTGAGAACCAAAAGGTTTTTAGTAACATTTTGGGTGAAGGACCCAAGTGAATTCTTAATCATTTTGGAGTTATTCATTAGAAACCAGAAAACTTGACTCTGAACATACCAAACCTGTTTATGACAAAATGGTGTAACTGCACATATGCCCTTTTGGCTCTGAGAACTGTATTGTCTGTAAAGCCTGTGGATAGCACATGACTCAAAATGGCTGACACCACATATAAGCCAGGTAGTTCAACCATGAAAAAAATTGTTGAAGATGTATTATTAATCTTAGCCACAAGAGAGAGGATGCAGGGAAAGGACAGACAGCCATTAGCCCCTTTCACACCGGAGGAACCTTTTCATAGTTCATAGAATTATTGGTGTTAGTACCTGGATGCATTCACACGCAGGAACTACGAACTATTTTAGTTCCAGGAATTCCTTTTATGGGAACTAAATTAGCTCCTAGTTCAGAGCAGGGTCTAAACTGCACTATAGGAACTACCCGTGATGTAAGTGTATGTTGATTGGCCAAACAATGATTGAAATGCAACAATGATTGGAAACTGAAACCTGAGAAACTTAGTTTCCACAGGCTTATACTTAATACAGAGTTCGAATTTAGAATTTAGGCTTTCACCAACCCACAAAACATGCATGCAAGTACTGTGAGTGGTGCAAGCATTTAAATGCCAATGACAAACAAATCAATAAAGAACATTACAATGCCCACTAAAATAGAGTGGGTACTACACTCTTGTAGGGATGGTGAGGAAGACCATGCCATTTAAGGTGATTGAGCTTAGACACTGTGACTTTCTGGATCCTTTGAAAGTCCTTTCCATCACACATGGTCCAAAAAAAAAAACAAAGATTATAGAGGCATAAACAGTTTGTTGGCATAAAATTAAATGGCTGCGCTAAACCAATTAGTGTCTAATAGTTGTTCAGTTTAAATATGAACTGTCTGACCAAGCATTTAAAAGTTTTTCCAAAAGACTGAAAACAGGAGACCAGAGGTTATCATGAAATGGAATCTAAAAAGTTAATCAAATGTCCACCTGACATCACTGCTTTGAAAATGAAAGACGTACTTACATTGTGCACAAATGGCAGTATTCCACAGTCTTATATGGACTTCTACCTGGCTTTACAAGTCAGCCAGTCGGAGTATGCTACTAATGTCATGATCCTGCCCTCGTGTCCTTGATTTTTCCTAGTCTTGAGGCAGGATCATGACAGACCCTTGTTTTGTGTACAAGCGCATGGCCTTGTCTTTGGGCCATGTGCTTGTGTTGTCTCGTTCCCTTGCCCCGCCCCCCTTGTTATCCTAGTCGTGTCGTGATTGCCCTATCTGTGTCACCTGTCGTGTCTTAATTGTTCCCCCTATTTAGATCTCCTAGTGTGCTCTGTCTTGCGTCGGTTCATTGTGTTACTTATGTGTTTCTCAGATGTGTTCCAAACTGGTGACTGTGATTGTATCCTGTATACCGTGAGTGTTTGTTTATAGTTAGTGTTTAGTGTCTTTATCTGGTCAGCCCTGTCTTGTTTGGTTATTTAGTCCTTACCCTAGCCCTTGTTTTCCCCCTCGTGGGTTTTTGTTTTCCCTTTTTGTATTTAATAAACCCTTTTGTGTTGAATCCTGTCTGCACTTGAGTTCCTCCCTTGCAAACCCTGACAACTAAATCATAAACAAATAGTTCTGAAATGTTCTTTGTGACACATTGTTTTTATTATGTTGTCATGTCCTCAATATTGAGTGACATATTTTATATGCTCACTGTTCTGGAGCTTCTGGACTTTCAGTTGGTAATATGATAAGTAGTTAAAGCTGCAGTAGGTAACTTTTGTAAAAATATATTTTTTACATATTTGTTAAACCTGTCATTATGTCCTGACAGTAGAATATGCGACAGACCGCTCCCAGAAAGAAAAAAACAACCAATCAGAGCTGCGGTCCGTAACTTTGTTTATGTTCAAAATGTAGAAAAATGTATATAATAAGCGAGTACACCATGAATTCATTTTCCACACCGTGTTTTTAGCTTGTCCTGAATCACTAGGGTGCACCTATAATAAGTGTTTATATTTGGACTATTTTAGATTGCTTCTGGGGTACCGAGGCGGAGTAACCCAGTACCTTTGTGATTCTTCATAGACATAAACAGAGAGAAGTAGTTCCGGCTACTATGTTCTTCCACAAGACGCAAGCAGTTCTGTTTATTAACCGCTAGAGTACAGATACTCAACAGGCAGCCCGCGGGCCACATCCGGCCAATTGGCATTAATTTTATGGCCCGCGTCATGCAAAAGATGAACGCTCAAAAGTTGCGCGCATATCAGACAGTGTGATTTATATCTATGTATATTGCGGATGGTGATAATCCGTTGGTCGTTTAATAAAAAAGAACATTCATCATCGTCATTGTGATGTGTGTGGAATGTTTAGTGAGACTTTATATAGCTACTTGATATCTCCGAAATGTACCAGTAACTTGCTAAGCGCAACAATAGTAAAACAAGCGGTAAAACTGTCAGGCAACTTTTGTGTGTGGCGCTCTATGCATAGCTTGTGCATTCATAGCTGCGCACTTTCACAGCTGATTCGGATGACGTTAGAGCTGATCCGCTGATCTGATCTCTAATGCAGTGTTTAAATGGGCCGATGATATGTCTCTTAACAGCATGAAAAACAAAATTTCTTTTCAAATTGTCAATGGGTCAATTGTCGACAAAGGTTTGTGCTTTCTGTTTGAGGTCTCGGTGAAAGTTTGAAAGTCTTTTAGTGCCGCTTTCAGAGCCCTCACGTCACGTCCGTGTAACGGAGAACTGTCACGTAACATTGTTTTTTCCTTATAAATGCAAACACGAAAAATAAGACAAAAGACTTTTTAAATTATACAAACAAAAAAAGATTTATAGCATTTGGGGTGGGGCTGCATAGCGGGGTTTTTTTTTGGGGGGGGGGGGGGTTGTGGATTTATAGCGTTTTGAAAAGAAAAAAATTACTTTGAATTTATCATCAACTAGGGTCTAGGTAAAATGTCATTTTCTTGAAAACTATTGAAATGGATTTAGCCTATCTGGTTTTGGAAAAGAGCTCCTCATATATTTAATGGTCCTCAACATTTGCTCATGAAGGCTAACAAAAGTTATGTGATAACTGGGGAGTGTAGCCTACCTTTAAGGTTGTGTTGGTAACGGAACCATACACAACCAAGTGTGTTCTGAAAGACACATACCCTGCATAAATCCAGTGTGCTTTAAAAATCTTGAACTGCTTTGGATCTACGTATGTGTGTGAAAGTGCTTTCTCCACAATAGGAATAATAAAGTCAAAGCAACGTTCATGTCTAACTGACCAACCCGGTATCACGCCAAAGCGTGTAGCAGTCACGCTGGTCCACTCGAGGATGCGTGTAAGTGTCACGCTTTGCCTCCTCTAGGCGTGAAAGTTACACGCATGTATGAAGGTGAAGTTACCAATAGAATACCAGCAGGGGCGATAATTTTCTCAAAGCCAACAACTCTAAGGACCAAAAATAAGCGATTTAGTGCATTCTCTAAAAATTCACGCGCAAGGTAAGCGTATGATCGTTGTGTCGATATTATGTCTTTATTGTAATTTTAGCAATATAAAATCACCATATTAGGCTACAGACAGGTCAGTGCCTGGACGCAACCTCAGAACCAGCCGGTCACGGCCTGGCTGGGTCATATTTAGCCATATATTTCTTTCTTAGAGCGCGGTCATTTAATAAATCCTGAATTAACTAGCGTCTAGCAAACGTCATATTTGCCTGTGTGGACTGTAACGTTAAAGCTTTTTGAAATAATAACACAAAATAAATAAACAATAATAGTATTATTAGTATTATGATTAAATAAAATAGTAACCTATTTTGCACTTCCGGTTTTAGCGCAGTTCATAAAGCGCGGCAGTGAATTAATAATAACGTTTTATTTATTTATTTATTTATTTATTATATTATTTTTTTTTTGTTGCCCTGTAATCGAAATCCTATGTAGTATTACAGTTTTTTATTTGCCCAGCGCATTTTCCCTGCTACTTGATATGTTATGCATACTTGCATTAAATTTACATCCTTTCTCTGCGTCCAGTGTACTTTCTGTTCTGGTCATAAGCTTGCAGTAATTAGATAATTATTCTATAGGCTAAACGATATATGTCAGTCATTTCTATGAATTCTGATCAAATACCTTACTGTAACCCCCCCCCCCCCCCCCAATCTAGAGTGTCTTCAAGTAAGTATTGCTTTTTATTATTATTTTTATATCTTACCCTGGTTTGTTTCAGTGAGATAAGGACTTCTCAAAATATCTTTGTGTCTTCTGTTTACTCTAACTCTGACAGAAATGCCAGGCCAGGGGTCTACGATTCGCAAATGTGTACTTTGCCATAAACAAATTAATGTGGCTTGTAAAACCTGCAAATCTTGCCAGGGATAGCAACCACATAAATTGAGGCTTAGAAAAAAACTTGACAAGTTCTATCAGAAACGAGAGAGCTGGGTGCATGCCCAGACAAAAAACAGGACCACCTCTCATTTACAGGATGAAGCGTATATGTTGGTATGAAGTTGTTTTTAATGTAGATTATTTTTCAAAAGTTGCTATGTACATTTAATACCTATTATTCAATATATGTTATTTGTTTGTGTGTCCTTGTATTTTTAGCTAGAAAAACTGCAGGCCCTGGGAAAAAGGGCTATTGTATTGCTCTCAAAGCCCAGAAGAAGACCAAATGAATGGGTGTCTGAGGTTTTGGCACCCCGTTGTAAGCTGGCAGAGACATCACATAAACGCCTAGAAAGAATAAAGGACCTAGGTTAAAGGGACAGTCACATTGTACTCTTCATTATATTGTGGCGATTGCATGTTCAAAGGTAATTACCGATGCCATAATTTTCATTGTACAAATCCAGTAGAAAAAGTGGCATAATTGGTCAACCACTTGACCACCAGACTGTCTTAAACATCCATCACATGTCTTAGGACCATTCCCCTGATAAATCAGTACTGCTTGGTAGTAGTAGTTTGGTAAAACAGTCAGTACTTGTTAGGTCTATAGTCTATACACACGTCTTGTTGCTATTACAACTGCAACTTGCTGTATTTTTTGTTGTAATTTTTTTCCTTGATTAATCAATTATATTTTTAGTCTAGAAAATGTTATAAAATTGTGAAAATAGGCTGATCAGTGTTTTCTAAATAATTCTGTACTTCTAAATAATTCTGTACTAAAATTTAGGCTGGACTGCACAAGGTGCTGCTGAACAATTCAGTGAACCCTCATCAGCCCAGGTTGAACCCCCCTCTGGACCACCAATGGTCGCTCCAGATCCACAGGTAGCAGTGGCCAAGCTTCATTGCCCAGCAACAACCTCTGAACCACCAATTGTTGCTCCAGATCCACAGGTAGAAGTGGCCAAACGTCATCCTTCAGCAGCTAACACTGGACCACCAATGGTTGTTCCAGATGCACAGGTAGAAGTGGCCAAACGTCATCCTTCAGCAGCTAACACTGGACCACCAATGGTCGCTCCAGATGCACAGGTAGAAGTGGCCAAACGTCATCCTTCAGCAGCTAACACTGGACCAACAATGGTCGCTCCAGATCCACAGGTAGAAATAGCCAAACGTCATCCTTCAGCAGCTAACACTGGACCACCAATGGTCGCTCCAGATCCACAGGTAGCAGTGGCCAAACGTCATCCTTCAGCAGCTAACACTGGACCACCAATGGTCGCTCCAGATCCACAGGTAGAAGTGGCCAAACGTCATCCTTCAGCAGCTAACACTGGACCACCAATGGTCGTTCCAGATCCACAGGTAGAAGTGGCCAAACGTCATCCTTCAGCAGCTAACACTGGACCACCAATGGTTGTTCCAGACCCACAGGTAAAAGTGGCCAAACATCATCCTTCAGCAGCTAACACTGGACCACCAATGGTCGCTCCAGATGCACAGGTAGAAGTGGCCAAACGTCATCCTTCAGCAGCTAACACTGGACCACCAATGGTCGCTCCAGATGCACAGGTAGAAGTGGCCAAACGTCATCCTTCAGCAGCTAACACTGGACCACCAATGGTCGCTCCAGATGCACAGGTAGAAGTGGCCAAACATCATCGTTCAGCAGCTAACACTGGACCACCAATGGTCGCTCCAGATCCACAGGTAGCAGTGGCCAAACGTCATCCTTCAGCAGCTAACACTGGACCACCAATGGTTGTTCCAGACCCACAGGTAGAAGTGGCCAAACGTCTTCCTTCAGCAGCTAACACTGGACCACCAATGGTCGCTCCAGACCCACAGGTAGAAGTGGCCAAACGTCATCCTTCAGCAGCTAACACTGGACCACCAATGGTTGTTCCAGACCCACAGGTAGAAGTGGCCAAACGTCTTCCTTCAGCAGCTAACACTGGACCACCAATGGTCGCTCCAGATCCACAGGTAGCAGTGGCCAAACGTCATCCTTCAGCAGCTAACACTGGACCACCAATGGTTGTTCCAGACCCACAGGTAGAAGTGGCCAAACGTCTTCCTTCAGCAGCTAACACTGGACCACCAATGGTCGCTCCAGACCCACAGGTAGAAGTGGCCAAACGTCTTCCTTCAGCAGCTAACACTGGACCACCAATGGTCCCTCCAGACCCACAGGTAGAAGTGGCCAAACGTCATCCTTCAGCAGCTAACACTGGACCACCAATGGTCGCTCCAGACCCACAGGTAGAAGTGGCCAAACGTCATCCTTTAGCAGCTAACACTGGACCACCAATGGTCGCTCCAGACCTACAGGTAGCAGTGGCCAAACGTCTTCCTTCAGCAGCTAACACTGGACCACCAATGGTCCCTCCAGACCCACAGGTAGAAGTGGCCAAATGTCATCCTTCAGCAGCTAACACTGGACCACCAATGGTCGCTCCAGACCCACAGGTAGTAGTGGCCAAACGTCATCCTTCAGCAGCTAACACTGGACCACCAATGGTCGCTCCAGATCCACAGGTAGCAGTGGCCAAACGTCATCCTTCAGCAGCTAACACTGGACCACCAATGATCACTCCAGACCCACAGGTAGAAGTGGCCAAACGTCATCCTTCAGCAGCTAACACTGGACCACCAATGGTCGTTCCAGACCCACAGGTAAAAGTGGCCAAACGTCATCCTTCAGCAGCTAACACTGGACCACCAATGATCGCTCCAGATCCACAGGTAAAAGTGGCCAAACGTCATCCTTCAGCAGCTAACACTGGACCACCAATGATCGCTCCAGATCCACAGGTAAAAGTGGCCAAACGTCATTGCTCAGCAGCTACCACTGGACCACCATCAGCTCTTATTGCTAAAGGTAAGCAGAATAGGAGCTATATTTATATCATATATACACGTGTGTATAAAATTCTATATATTTTACATATTTACATTTTTCCATGTTATTAACAGATGAAGGTGTGGAAAAAGGAGGCTGTCCAGTTACCACTACAGTGCAGCCACATAAAAGGAAAGGTGTGTTGATGTACTGTGTGTAAATCCATACTTAGTAATTGACATTAATTGATGTGAGTCTTCATGAAGGCTGTATTTCCATTTGTAAGATGCTTATTATGTTTGGGCAATGTCCAGATGTATTTGTTTATTTAACAGTAGAGGTGAACAATTAATTGAAATTATCAAAATCATAGTATAGACTTCTGTAATTTTCAATTCACAAGGTGCAATATTTGTGCAAGGCAAAATGTGTGTCAAAAAAGCATTTTAAATTAAATATTGTGCTGCTTCAAAGATGATCTGGCCTACAAATCATATTATAAAGCTTTAAAGGATAGTGGGCCTAAAAAAGAAAATTCTGTCATTAATTACTCACCCTTGTGTCATTCCATGACCTTTGTTCATCTTCAGAACACAAATTAAGATATTTTTTATGAGACATGAGAGCTTTCTGACTCTCCATAGACTGCAGCATAACTGAAATGTTCCCAGAGCCAGAAAGGTTGCACGGACATTGGTAAAACAGTCCACGTGTGGTTCAACTGTAATTCCATGAAGCTATGAGAGTGTATTTTGTGCACAAAGAAAAAAACAAAATAACCACTGTATTCAACAATTATACTCAACCAAATCACGTATTACACCATTATTGAGTGTTCCATGAAGAATGCATGTTCGTTCCCCTGCACAAAAACAAAGTTATTTTTTTTTTTTCAAAATTGTTCAGCAAATTAACCGGCACAATTGACATTGATATTTGTCACTCAATCAGTGATTGCTGGTATATTCAGGAGGGAGCTTGTACTTTATGTAGTGTATCATGGCCTATTGTGACTTGTAAATTAATGAGCAGTCTTCATGTGCAATGACAACAGTGTGGAAGCTGTTATACAGGGTTCCTTTCTATATAGGACCAATTGAAAAAAACGCTTCTTCAAAGGGATAGGGATAAGTGCCTTTGTGCATACGGACATCTGACTGCAAGTAGGGATTGCGTTTTTTAGCAATACAGTGCAGCCTTAATTTATAGAGAAAAGAAGGTCAGAGAAAAATCTGTGGATGGAAAAATGTCCATACAAGTTATTTGTGCTTTTTTTTCTACTTTTTGTTAGGAAATGATTATTTACTATTTATTAATATTTTTTAAGGTATCTAATATTTGGATACTTAATTCCCATGATCTAAATATTCTTAAAAATTAAACAGTTTGTTGTCATTTGGAAGTGTGTAGGCCTACTTTCATTATTATGCCGTTACATTATAATTATATATTCAGTAGTATAAAATGGTCTTTAAAATTACAATATCGCTTATCATAATTATTTCAGGGGCGATATATCTCATAACAAAAACTTGTTATCGTGACAGACCTACTAACACCTACTATTGCATTCACACTAAAAATAGTTGAACAATAATGATTAAGTTATTATTGCCAAACTAAACACAGCCACACAGCCTGCATTTCGTGAAATCTATATTTCAAGTTCATTTGATTTGTATAGCACATTTACAACAGCCATTAGGCTGACCATAGTGCTTTACAGAAGAGAAAATTATAAAAACATACACAGAAAGCAAAACAGATAAAAAATATGAACAACCCGTCTAAAAAGTTACTGATTGACAGTAATCAGTACACTAAGGAAAACAAATAGGTTTTTAACAGGGACTTAAAAACAGACAGAGAAGGGGCCATTCTCATTCCTAAAGGCAGGGTACTCCAAATTTGTGGCCCTGCCACCGCAAGTGCACGCTCCCCTCTGCACTTAAGTCTAACATATGGAACTACCAAGTTCAAAGAGGTATACAGGGGATAGGTTATGTAAAGATTTATAGACAAAGAGTAGAATTTTGAAGTGTATTCTCTGATGAACCGGCAACCAGTGTAGAGATCTGAGAATTGGGGTGATGTGTTTATGTTTGCGACACTTTAGAAGAATTCTGGCTGCAGTGTTTTGGACTAGCTGAAAGGCGAACAACCTGAGATTTAGATACACCGCAATATAAGGGATTCCAGTAATCTAGTTGAGAAGTAACAATTGCATGAACAGCCATTTCTAGAGTTTTAGGAGTGAGAAATTCTCTGATTTTAACAGGAAAGATGTTTTTTCTTTTTATCTACTATCTTTTATCTAAACTCCTGGTAGGAGAAAGAGTCAAGTTACAGATTTAAAATGGTATTCATTGCAAAACCCCTGCGCATTCATTCAAAGGCAACATGATAGAGAAACTAGGTATTTGTAAAAAAAATAAATAAATAAGTGTGTGTACATACAAGTTTACCCTGTTGTAAAATCCAACATATGCGGGTTACTGTAGGTTTAGAAGCATGTTCCTGGTTTGAGCTAGTTTAAGCTGGCCCTTTGCAACTAACTCCTGCTCAGGACCATTTTAGGACCAGCACATGACCAGCTTAAACCAGCTCAAACCAGCAGACATGCTTCAAAAGATACCTAACCAGAATATGCTGTTTTTTCAACATGGTAAACAGAGTAGAAGACAGAAGCAGTGGAGATGTAACCTGTTGCCTGGATTTGGATGCCTTATATGCCTCATGTAGTTAAACTGGAGCTCTTTTAAATTATGTTTCTCAAAACTTATGTAATCTGAGACATTTTTATTTCTTATTTTAGTACACCATTGTCATAAATATATCCTTGCTTCAAAAATACAGAAATTGTCTGTTACTGCAGTACTGCATTACTTTCTTAATAACTGGATCATTATGTTTACTGTCAGCTTGTGATCTTCTTTTACGATAGATGTTGTCTCAAAGTAAAATGTGGACTTCACATTTCTCATTTTTGAGTCACTAGAACAAAATGCAGTCAATTGATGAATGCTTTAAAATAAAAATAAAAATGTTCAAAAAATGACAGACTGAGCCGCTGGCTGAACAGAAAGGAAGATAAGCCCACCAGAAATACACTTGAGAGTATTGTGCATACCAAATAGTGATTCTTGTAAGGAACATATCAGATTATAGAACATGGTAACAACACATTTTCCACTTCTGCATTTTTGACTAACATTAGCCTACTTTGATGTAATGAAACCCCTCTAAAACATAGCTATTGGAAAACAGATACAGGAGTCTTAATATGTGCATTAATGTGTCTACAGTTTGTCTGCATAACCAAAACATTAATTGCATTCTTCATTTTTGTGTTACAGTGGAAAGAAGTGGCCATTGGAGTGGGTGGCAGATGTAGACACTGTTTAGTTTTAATTTCCACAGGTTCCCAATGTGCTCGATTCCTCTTTATTTTATTTCTATATTTATTTTCTTCTGTTGTAATAATAAATAATATTTTTTTTTTGTTCCATACATGAGTTGTTAACACTTTTGAGTGAATTTATGAGTTTTCATTATACCGTTTCTGTACTTTCTTTAATCTTTTTATTTTTATTTTTTATCTTTATTCTCAGACACACTGTTTATTTTATAGTCTACTTAGTTCTTTGAGCATCCAAAACAACATAAAATGTATCTGGGAGTTTGTTCAGAGAATGGTCTCATAAAATAAATAAATAACATATTCATAGTGGTTGATCCTTAACTTGTCTTTATGTATCACATACTTTGTATACACGTTTCATCTATATCCAGCTATGGAAATGCCTTGGCATTTAGCTCCTTGATTAATAAATGACAACCTGTTACGACAAAGCTTTATACAAAGCTTTTTTACATTGGAAATAATCAAGTAAATGTTTCAAATATATACTGTATATATCAAATAATGACACCATCATTTAAAATTATTTTAACTTTCAAGTCTGTCCATTTGTATTGTTAACTTTATACCAATAAAAAAGGTTTTTAAAAGCTGTTGTTAGTGACCTCAAAACATATTGTACATATGTGTTTTGTGTCATTATGGCATATCGTTTGTGACTTTACTCTGTTCTGGATGGCGCTGTCCCTGGATCCCCCTTCCTCTTCAGATGGCACTGTTATTACTGTAGATTACTTTTACTAAGATTACTCCAAACAGATGTCTTTCCATTAACAGGGTAATGTGCAGAATTATATTTATATTCTTAGCATTCTCATAACAGTTACACTTGTAATAAAACATTTTTTTAATTACTTGAGCATGGGACTTCTGAAAGATTTCACGTGAGCTGAGGAGTCAACCTAGTCAGCTGTACTTTTGTCCCAACTGGTCTGCATACTGTCTTTTTTATGTTTTCATGTGCAAAACTCACTCTTAATGTAATAAGCAAATCATTTTACTTAATTGCTCTTGGAGATAAGGTATGGTTAATAACTATACATTTAGTAATTTAGCAGACACTTATATTCAAAGCGACTTAAAACTATATAATGGCATCTGTAAAGTAAATTAGACAATGATTGTGGATATAGCCAATTAGCCATATGACCACTTCTGGTCAGGTGTGTTGAAGCAGTTTGGAACTGAACTCCAAAGGATGAAAAACATTTCAAGAGGCACACAGTGACATCTGTGATTCTAATTAGTCAAAATAAATTTGTCATTAAAGAATTTGTCTTTTATGTCCAGTAATGACATTTTAATTCATGTTTATAAAATAGACCATTTCATGTCTCTTTGAAATGCATGCATGACACAAAGGCTGAGTGGGCAGAGTGAAAATTAAAATGTTGTCATAGGACTGTCAGGAATCTGGAAGGAGGACCCAAATGCTGAGTGAGAAACAAGGGTTTATTGACAGAACAGATCGATACAAGAGGGTTGTGAAGTGCACAAGTGATACTACAACAGGAACACAAACGGAGACAGTTAGGGAAGGCCACTGGAACAGCTTCAGTCATCAACTGGCAGAATAACAGAAGAGGGGGCGGCAAGACCAGGCTGATGAAGACCAAACAACCATAGAGCAGAGCTCAGATACTCATTGACCACCAACTCTGAAGCAGACCAAGTGCCAGGCAGAAACATAATTACCCCACAGTAAGTGGATAATAAAAAAAGAACAAATAAAGGGTAACTTAATAAGAAATAAATAATAACCAACTTAAACCAACGGACACATACTCAGCCACATCTACAGACAGAGACAAGGCGTGAGAATGACCACGAACCGGCAAAGACAATAGGGCAAGGGGCACTATAAATGGGGAGGAAAAAAATTGAGGGACAGCTGAGCACAATTAGACAAACAAAAGGGTGTGGTAAAGAGGAAACAAGGAGGAGGGGCTAAGGAAACACATGGCCAAGAAAACAATCAACAAAGCCATGTGCTGACACAAGACACAAGAAACAAAACACAAGACAAACAGTGTCAATGCAAAACCCTGACATAGGACTAAACCAAATACATCATTTGAAAGGTCTTGATCAGCAGAGTAACAGCATGCCAAGGCCTAAGGCTGTACATTGCTCCTACTTTGAAATATTGACCTCTGCACTTTGACATTGATACATGTTGTGAGCCTTATAATTAAGCAACTGAAGGGGCCACAATGATGAGACCAACTGTTATGCAAAGCACTTGAACTATTCCATTATGAGGGCTACCTTTTGGTGTGATCACAAATAAGGGCAATAACAGAAAATGGTCAAAATTGAATTTCATCTAGTTATCATTCACAATTTCAAATTCTGAACAGCCTAATGTGTTTCTCATCTGCCCATACCCCTGAATGCACTTTAAGTTTTATGTTCCAGACATTCAGTTATGAGAAAGAAAAAAAAAACCTACAATTCCCTGTTGTAGCGGGTTACAAAGTGATAGACAGTATGTTAATTATGTAGTTCTTCCGGTTTGCAAACTAAGGTTGTAAGCAAGTACGGTTTCAAAAAGAACTATAGATTATAACGTCCTTTGCTAAAAAAATTTAAAAACAAGCACAAAACGTGTTTTATGATTTATATATATATATATATATATATATATATATATATATATATATATATATATATATATATATAAACAACTCCCGTTCTTTGCAAGGTTCATGTTCGTTGCTAAACTGTGTTAAAAACTACCATTCACACCTTGGCCAATTTTAGAGTCTCCAGTTAAATAGTTATATTATTTTCTCTCAGTTAAAAATTATAACTTATAGGTTTTTAATAAAGAAAAAAACAAAAAATGATGGAAAAAATCTTTAATTATACATCACTTTTCAAAGTAAAAAACTGACAGGCATTAAAACAAAGATGACAAGGCCATTCATACATACATACAATTGTAGACATAACTCAAAGTATACAGCCTATGATTGTCAGCTTATATTTACAATAGCAGTTGTCTAGTATTAGTTATTGTATCCAAAGTAAAGTTACAGCAGGATAATGAAAAGCTTGTCTTATTTATGGCTATAATTTACTAATTAATTAATAAAACACAACTGTATACCTACTTGACAATTAACATGTAAAAATATTATTTTGTGTGAATTCATTTATTTGTATACAGTAATTTCATGGGTTTTTTTTAAGACAGAAAAACTAAACAAAACCTCAGCATGAACTAGTCTGCATTGCATGTACAACAGTTTTATAGTTACCTGAAGTACAAGGCATGGCAAAATTGTTCCTTTTGTTGGTATGGTAACAGAAATAATAACAGGACACTCTACAAAAATATTTAATTTAGTGTACAGTAAATGGCTCACTCTTAAAGTAACCAAAATTACCTGTGAATAACATTATACAGGCGTGTACAGTATAAAACAATCTGAAAGCATTAAATTTGTGAAATCGTAATATGTAACATAGATTCTTAACGTATGTAATGTAGTGAGAATAGATTTTGAACGGTTTTGAACATTTGTACATTAAAGGTCATAACGTTGACAAGATGGCTGGTGTAATTCACAAGCTGTAGCACCACAGTTGCATGTAGAAATAGTCTGTGAAACACTGGAGGTGGAGGGCAACTTAACCAACCTGCTGTTTGTAAACTGAGTTTTGGAAAATCACATTAAAAAATATAAAAGCACTGTATCAGACATCCAATACACTTCAAAATAAGGTTTGTTGTTTTTCTTGAAACAAACCTGCAATCCACTCACAACTGACACACATTTTTCAACACATCCCACCAGTTAAGAACCACTAATTTCCATTTCTTCAAATTCACTGTCATCTGAACTCTCATAATACAATTCTTCATGGTCCTCCGGTATCTCTTCAGGCCCATCCTCCAGCAGAGAAGCCGCATTTGGTCCTAAAGCCTGGCTGTAACTTGAGCATATGACTTGGAACTCCTCCTCCACATCTGCAAGCCTTTTCTGAAGAAGACACAGTAGTCCTCGATGACCTTCTTCACTTATACTACCTAGAAGAAAAAATTAAAGCAAGGCATGTCAGTACTTCACTGAGTCAGTATTGTTGAACTATTCATCAGCTGACTTCACTGAAGAACTACAGATTTTAAGATCCAGCCACATGGAATCCACAGTATAAAACATGGATCTCAAAGTGAGTGTGGTTTTATTGTCGTATTTGCTATTATAAGATCATTCAGTTGATTCATGACTTTTTAATCACTAAAGGACAAAGGAAAGTAATTTGATAAACTAATAAAAATCCTGAAACTAACATGTGCTTTATAGAGACTTTTGTTTTGAAGTCTCTAGGCCCAGCCATTTAGTGTTTTTATTTTATTTTTTTATTTGTTATACTTTTTTGGCCACCTTTTTTTCTCTTTTTGTCAAATTCTGTCCCAGAAAAATGTAAATAAAAAAATACACATTAATCAAATTATTACGTTCATAAAAAGGATATATAACAGTGGTTGGGTAAAAAACCCAGTATCCCCAAAAGCTTCACACACCAAGAAGGTATAACAAAAGTTAATTTCTTACCACTGTTTCTGCCAGAAGACATTTCTGATGTCATTGTCCTGATGTTCCCAGTCAGCTTTCTGAGGTAGGTGCAGTGCTGTCTCATCTCCCTCATCAAAATGATTCTTTCCTCTTCAAGCTGCACTTTTGACATGTACGCATCAAAAATCTTCTTCTTGGTAAGGATGTTGCTGGATTCTGAAATCACATAAATAAAATCTCTACAATACAAATTTGACCTGTACATTCTAAACAGCAGGCAAAACAGAAGTAGTGTATGTACCTCCCAAAACCTGGTGTCGGGTGCAAAAAAAAAAAAAAAGTTGGCTTATTAAGGTATAAAACATTAGAAAGACACCAACACACTAAAGATTCTCTCCCTTGTTCTTTATTTCAAGAACTCCTACTCCGCTGATTAAAATCTTTAAATACCTCAGCCATCTCACAAGTGATGAAGACCTTGTGGTCAAAATGACTTGTCCTAATAAAGAATAAGTGAGTAAATCCTTAGTGTAGCAGTCAGCAAGATAAATTGCAAAATTAAAATAGACAATTTATTTTTTTATAATTTGATTATTTGAAAGTGCAGACCCAGACATCAACAGATATAGGACAATATGAATATTTTCTCTCAAAACATCACTGTACAAAAACTGTAGAAAAAAAATGAAAAATGATTCTGACAAATTGTGTGAAATATGTTTACAGTAATAAATACAGCATATTAGTTTGCTTAATCGTGCACACACACACACACACACACACAAATAGCCTTAGAGACAAATGGTAACATACCACTGCTGTGCACTTCCCATGGCCATATTAGACTGTCTGCCCCACTGTCTCCAGCCCCCACAGAGAGTCCGCGGACCACCTTCTCCTCAGCGATGCGCTCCTCATCTGGCACTTGCTCATTGTAGAGCTTGATTGCTTGCAAAAGTTTTCTCTTCTCTTCCCACAATTTCCTTCGATGCAAATGTCGAATTTTGTTGCTGTCTATAAAAATTACGAAACACAAAAAAAACACTATGCAAAAGCATGTTTATGCAGATATCAGCAAGTAATATGAAACAGTAATACTTAGAACTAACTTAGGAATTAATATAATATATATATATATATATATATATATATATATATATATATATATATATATATATATATATATATATATATATATAAATGTAAACAAAAAACTGAATAACTTAAAATGCATAACTGTTTATGCCTCTATAATCTTTGGGTTTTTTTTGGACCATGTGTGATGGAAAGGATCCAGAAAGTCACAGTGTCTAAGCTCAATCACCTTAAATGGCATGGTCTTCCTCACCATCCCTACAAGAGTGTAGTACCCACTCTATTTTAGTGGGCATTGTAATGTTCTTTATTGATTTGTTTGTCATTGGCATTTAAATGCTTGCACCACTCACAGTACTTGCATGCATGTTTTGTGGGTTGGTGAAAGCCTAAATTCTAAATTCGAACTCTGTATTAAGTATAAGCCTGTGGAAACTAAGTTTCTCAGGTTTCAGTTTCCAATCATTGTTGCATTTCTGTACATAGAGGTCATGATGTAGATAGAATGTAAATATAGAAATTATGCAATAGAAAGAGCAAATCAAAGGAACAATATCTACTACGGCAACTTGCATTTCTACATATGATCGAGTCGTTGTTTTCTATGTTGTTGTAACTGCTCCATGAATAATAAACTGTTGTGTGTTTATCCAGCTTTTAAAAAACGCTGGGTGCCGGCATTTTCCCGTGTGTGTTTGGCCAATCAACATACACTTACATCACGGGTAGTTCCTATAGCGCAGTTTAGACCCTGCTCTGAACTAGGAGCTAATTTAGTTCCCATAAAAGGAATTCCTGGAACTAAAATAGTTCGTAGTTCCTGCGTGTGAATGCATCCAGGTACTAACACCAATAATTCTATGAACTATGAAAAGGTTCCTCCGGTGTGAAAGGGGCTAATGGCTGTCTGTCCTTTCCCTGCATCCTCTCTCTTGTGGCTAAGATTAATAATACATCTTCAACAATTTTTTTTCATGGTTGAACTACCTGGCTTATATGTGGTGTCAGCCATTTTGAGTCATGTGCTATCCACAGGCTTTACAGACAATACAGTTCTCAGAGCCAAAAGGGCATAAGTGCAGTTACACCATTTTGTCATAAACAGGTTTGGTATGTTCAGAGTCAAGTTTTCTGGTTTCTAATGAATAACTCCAAAATGATTAAGAATTCACTTGGGTCCTTCACCCAAAATGTTACTAAAAACCTTTTGGTTCTCAACCCTTGATATATATATATGTATATCCTATATATATAGGAATATTTTATGGCATAACTGTAATTGCTGATGCTGTTTCCCAGAATGAAGCAGGTGACGCAGGTGGAGCTCAGGTGGTTAGGAGTGGTGATAAAGCTGGCCACTTCTACAAGGACATGAAGCCTGACACTTCACTATACAATAACTTCCCTTTTATAAGATATTTCATTTAATAAACACAAAACAATGTTTCAGTGTACCCCCCTTTCTGATAACCATTAATTAAAATGCTAATTTACTGTTAAGTATTGTTTACAAAGAGCCTACAAACATTATTAAAACATCAAGTCATAAAATCAAGTTATTCCCACCCTTATGCCCACTCCCAAAAGCCCTGAGGTAAACACAGTTATCATCATCACAGCTATTGAAGCAGTTTCTCCTCTGTTCAGTCTGAGGCCTAAGCCCTTCCTTATTAATGTTTCTTTTAGCAAAAATGGCCTTTCTTAACTTTGCCAGTTAAAGAGAAGATTCTCTCCCACTGAATTTAGATGCGGAATATAATAGATGTTATTGGTATAGCAGGCTTGGGGAGCAAAATGTTAATCAGTGTGTAACGGTGGTTGATTTGTCCCCCACAATATAACCATAAAATAAAACAAACAAAAAAAAAATATTTTTAGTGGGAACCGAACTCGGGTCCCCCAGGTGGCAACGCAATGTCGTAACCGCTAGGCCACACGTAAACTGTGACGTCAGCAGCACTCACATTGACCTGATTCTCAAGCCGAAAGCCTCGAAGAAAGAAAAAAAAAAAAAAAAACACACAAAAAATAAATAATCAGTTATTGTTCGGGCGCCAGACAGGTATATACTATATGCCTGTCACACTTTAATTTAGTTCATTCCGGATAGCACACCAGACTGACAAAACCATCCGTATACAAAAGAAAGATAACAGAAATTATATGCAATTTAGATTTACTTTAATTTGATGACATCATTAATATGGACACTTTTCAAATAATTAAGCAACGCACTTTTCAATAACAAATAGAAACTAAATCGAACAAACAAGAAAAGAAAGAAAAAACACTTTTTAACGATTTGAAAATGAAATAGGTGTGTGTATGGGTATGTGTGTGTGTGTGGTTCTGTGGTTAGTGAGAGCAACTGACCAAATAAACAGCACGGGAGTGAGTGACCTCGGAACCTCGGCGGCGGCAGCCCATTTTAGCTCCTTCTCCACTCCAGCTCCAAATCAAAGATTTCGGGAGGTGCAAAATTCCAGATTGTTTTTAAAACTGTGAGAATTCGCCAGCCATGCGAATTGCCTGTTAGCAACAGACCCACCAGGTAGCGTAGCACCAACCCCTCTTCGCGAGCTTCCGGAAACACCCTCCGAGATCCAGCATTCACCCGTCAAAGACTGCCTCCACGGAGCAATTGGTCAGTAAGAAAACTCCCCTTTTTTGTCTTTGAACATGCCCCCTATATACACACTCCTCGTAATTAGTACGGTCCTCCAATCCTAAGATGTTTTAGTTGGAAGGAGGAGTCAAATGAACAAAGGGGCAGTACAAATATGTGTAATGCCACATTCTCCCCCCCAGGATGAAACAACCCAGGGTTGTTATGGAAGAAGAATCAAAATCCTAAAAATTCCTCCTCATCTGAGGTTTCTTGAAAGATGTCTTGAAGTCTTTTCTTTGCTTGGTCCTCAAACTGCTCAGCTGTGGGAAAACACATTTTAAGATTGCACACATGTGCAGTGCGCACATCTTCTCCAGTGGTCTCCAACGCTATGCGATAATTTAAAGGTCCCAGTGACTTCAGAACCCGGTAAGGCCCTTTCCATTTGGGTGCCAATTTGGCACTAAACTTGTGTTGTGCACTAGATTGGGGAAAATTTCGCAGCCATACCCGGTCTTTGATCTTGAAAGTGCTGTCTCGTCTTCTTTTGTTATAGTTCCGAAGTTGTCGATGTTGGGCTTTTCTGATACTCTCTTTAACTTGAGATTGCAAATGTTGTATGTGAGAAACAACGTCATAGGAGGTGGTGTCAGGAGTGAGATTTGGACCATGTAGCATTTTGTCCATAGGCCCTTCCAGTTTCCTTCCAAGCTGCAATTCTGCAGGAGTTAATCCAATGGTTTCCTGAATTGCAGAATTAATGGCGAATCTCATTTCTGGTAAGAACTGGTCCCATTTCGTGTGGTTTTCATCCACATATGATGCAATCATACTCTTAAGAGTTCTGTTTACTCGTTCTGTCATGTTTGTTTGAGGATGATATGCTGTAGTTAACTTCGGTGTTACCCTCCATTTTTCACATACTTCTCTGAACACAGATGAGACAAACTGGGTGCCTCTATCAGAGAGAATGAAGTCTGGGACTCCCCAACGAGTTAAGATTTCTTTTCTGAGAATTGTTGCAACATTTTGAGCGGTGGCGTTACGCATGGGGAAGAACTCAACCCATCGTGAGTAATAATCCACAAAAACCAGTAAGTACTCATTTTGCTGTGTACTCCGGGGTAGTGGGCCCATAATATCAACTCCCAGCATTTGGTTTGGTTTAGTGGTGGTAACTACTTGGAGTTTCCCTGCAGGTTTCTGGTTATCATGTTGAAGGATTTGGCATTTCACACATTCCTTGACATGATGTTTCACATCCGTCCACATCCCTGGCCAAAACGTTACTTCCTGGAGTCGTTTATAGGTCTTATAAATTCCTCTATGACCACTCAGGGGGTGTGAATGATAATGTTGCAGGAGAGTTGGCCGGAGACTGCTGGGAACATACACTCTGTAGTGTATTTGATCATTTTTCAGGTGAGATTTGTGATATAGCTTGTCTTCTACCACTTCGTATTGGTCTGTTTGAGGGATTTGTTCTTCTGCTACTGCTTGTAACAACTTTATTATTTCACAATCTTTATGCTGTTCTTCCCACAGAACAATATCGGTCACTGGAAACTCTGAAAGTTGATCCGTCTGTTGCTTGGTGTAAAGTGCTGTGATAGGAGTCTTTGCTGTGACTGATGACCTGGACAGAGCATCAGGGGCGACGTTTAATTTCCCTTTACGGTATTCAATGACAAAGTTGAATTTTTGCAATCTTAAGACCCATCGGATGAGGCGGCTGTTGGTTTTAGTGGATCCCATGACCCATTGCAGAGCGGAATGGTCTGTGACAACCGTGAAAAGCTTGTATTCCAGGTAATGTTGCCACTTCTCTAAGGCCCATATAACTGCCAGACACTCTTTTTCTGTTGCCGTGTAGTTGATCTCTGCTCCAGTTAATGTTCGACTGGCATATGCAATAACCTCCTCCCTACCTAGTTCTTTTCTCTGCGAGAGAATGGCTCCCAGTCCAGTATCACTGGCATCTGTGTAAACAATGAACGGGACTTGCAGATCAGGGTGGCCGAGAATGGGGGGCGAGGTAAGGCATGCTTTTAACTGGTCAAACGCTTGCTGACACTGTTTTGTCCATTTAAACACCTGTCCCTTTTTTTTCAGGGAATTGAGGGGCTCAGCAATTTTAGAAAAATTTGGCACAAACCGGTGGTACCAACCGGCTAATCCCAAGAACCTCTGAACTTCCTTCAAGGTGTTGGGAGCAGGAAAGGCACGAATGGCTTCAACTTTACTTGGATCAGCTGTGATGCCCTTATTGCTCACCACGTGTCCTAGAAAGGTGATTTTTGGAAGGAAAAAATTGCACTTTTTCAAGTTAATAAAAGACCGGCAGTTTCCAGCCTGTGGAGAACAGTTTTCAGGTCATAGAAGTGTTGAACTACTGACGAAGAATAAATGATAATGTCGTCAATATAGACAAAGCATATTTTCTTTCTTAGCTCCCCCAGGACTGTCTCCATCAGCCTCTGGAAGGTAGCAGGGGCATTTTTTAACCCGAAAGGCATGACATTGAAGTGATACAGACCTGCAGACACGATAAAAGCAGTCTTGGCTTTACTATCAGGGTCCATCATCACTTGCCAATATCCACAGTTAAGGTCTAGAGTGGAGAAAATGGATGCCCCGGAGAGTGATTCTAGGATCTCAGTGATGTTCGGAAGAGGGTAAGCGTCATTTTCAGTAATTCCATTAACTTTACGGTAGTCTACACAGAATCTTAACTTTCCATTTTTCTTTGGAACCAGAACTACAGGTGAGGCCCAAGCAGAATGTGATGGCTCCACAATCCCCTCTTTCAACATTACTTCCAATTGTTCCTCCATTGCTTGTTGCTTGACAGGGGATAACCGATATGGCCGTTGTTTGATAGGAACCTGGCAGGTAGTATAGATGTAATGTTGTAGGACATCCGTTCGCCCAGTTTGGTGAGTACATACTTGTGGGTTGCTTTCTAATATCTGAAGTAGCTGTTGTTTTCCACCCATAGGTAGATGTGCTTTACTTACAGCATCTCTAATTAAGGTTGCATCATCCACACTGTCAGTTTGTAACATGGTTAAGGGAGGAGGAACAGCACTTAACAAGGTTAGGTTTAGTTTGCCTTTGCTAGTTCTTTTGTTTTCCTTCATTGGTGGGGAGTTCACCAGTGGTTCACTAGCATTTCCAGGTTGGAATGGATGTTCTTCAGAAGGGTCTGCTGAAAATAATATTTTTGTTCACTGACATTAATTTGCAAGCCACTGAAAAAAATGAAGTCCAATCCCAAGATGATGGCATAAGCAAGAGCTTGAGAAGGGAGAACCACAGCAGGTACTGTGATGGATTTTTTGTGCAGATGAACATTAATGTTTATCCATCCTAAAGGACCCTCAGCTTTGCCGTTAGCTAAGTAAAGAGGACCACAGGACCAAGGTTGGAGATGAAGAGGGTTTGCAATTTGCTCCATAAGATTCTCATGAATTAACGTGTAACTTGCTCCAGTATCCACGATCGCTTTCCCAGACCAAGATCCAATGCTAATTGGAACTACTAATTGTTGAGGTATGGTCATGAATGCATTTGATCTTGGAATCTTCTGAGTGTCTGCTTGTGCCTGTGGTATTTCAGAGGCTGCTACAGTGTTATTGGATGGTCGGCCTCCTGACTTTGCAGAGTGGTGAGAATACTTTTCATGGGTGAAATGTTGTTGATGTTGACCAGAAGACTGCGGAGAAGGGGGATGTACATACTTTGGACAGTTTCCTGGAGGATGCGGTCCGTTACATCTCCAACACTGAACAAACGGTTTCTCAGCAGATCGGTTGGATAATTGTTTTTGGGAATTGGCTTGTTGTTTAAAGCCCATACGACCTTCATACCGAAGCTGTTCTTCATGGTCTCTTTCCAATTGGTGTCCAAGTCTTACCAAATCTTCGACAGTGTTCACACGACTGCGTAACTGACTTGCAAGGTAAGGCTTGATATTTTTTAGGATCATTTTGACAATCTCGTTTTCTGTTAAGGTGGCTTTCCATCTTTTACACAATGCTCGATAAGTAAATGCAAAGTCTCTTACTGATTCCTTCTCCCCTTGAACTCTAGTGCGGACACGTTCAGCCAGCTCATCCTCATAGTCCTCAGACAAAAAAGCAGAGAGAAATGCAGACTCAAACTCCTTCCAAGTGTTTATATGGAAGCGACTTACTTCCCACCAGTCGCGTGCAGTGCCATGCAACACTGTGCGGAAGGTAGCCAGGAGATCTGCATCATTTAAAGGATGTAGAGCCAGAAAATCTTGACACTTGGTCAAGTACAACAGGGGGTCAGCATCATCAGTAGGACGCCCAAAAGTGGGAAATGTTAATTTAATATGGTCACTTTTGAAAGGTGTTGAAACAATCTCTGTTGGGGGAAAAATAGAAACTTGAGTGTTTTTTTCTGTTTGCACTTTAGCCTCGTCTTCCTTTAAGACTTGAACATCATGTTGCAGCTCAGCTACACCAGTACGACATTTGTGAATTTGTGTTTCACATTGCTGAAGATTGGTGGTTACCTGATCAAGGCTACCCTGAAGTGCACGTTGCATAGCTTTAATATCTTGTTGGATCTCCACACGTAGCTGTTCTACCTTATCCCGGACTACAGAAGTAAGGGACAGTTCCATTTTTTGAATCTCCTTTGACATCATCAGTTGCACAGCCTTAACCATTTGGTCGGTCTCAGCTTCCTCTTGTTGTTTACCTGCAGTCATTAGTGTGACAACCTGTTGATTGTTGGTCTCCACCTTAGCTGCAAGATCAGTAATCTGATTTTCATGGTGAGAAGATGAGGTTTTCAGTACCCGGGTAAGCTCTTTTACAGTTTTCTCCTGTCCTTTCATGAATTCCATTAGATTGTTCCAATTATCATGAACATGAGCATTAATTTGTTGAATTCCCCTACCAGGGGTTGGAAGATTTCCTGGCAGATCATGCTGAGCCATTGAAGGAGATGTAACATCACCAGATGTACACAGTTGCATGCTGTCATATGATGAGGCCCAGGGAAGAGGTTGCACTGGAGCAAGAGCAGGGGCGGGCACATTCACCGGGGTTCCAGTGTAAACGAAACTATGTGGAGTGGAAATATCATACATGGTTGGGTTACGTGAAAGAAGGCCTGAATGAGTTTGTACAGGAGGTGGCCAAATTGGAGTGGAAATACTAGGGACATCAGGGGCATCAATATCCACATAGGTGGAAGGTGGGGAAGGGGAAGTGGCCATGTCTTGTAATATGTGGGACTATTTGAAATGTTGGGAAAAAATAAAAATAAAAAAATGAAAGATTCAGAGCCAGTGTATGTGTTTTTTGGCAACAGGGGCAAAAATAACAAAACAAAAAAAACAGAGTTTCTCTATACAGTCAATTTACAACTTTTTCAACATCAGACTATACACATCCAAAACATCCGGTTTTATAGAAATCCAATTCTCAATTTAAGTTACCACAGTCCAGTCAGGCTATTCAACACACCACAATATATTAATTTTCACTCAAAAAGCACAGAGATAACGCATCAAATGAATTTTCTTTTCACAAAGATTCAGTTACTCATTTCCTTCAAGAAAGTCACAGTGCAAAAAAAATAAAATTTCAGACAAAAGTTCATGGATTCAAATATTCACATGCTGCACATTTCTCACAATTCAGTCACATAATATCAAAGGGTTATAATCAGTTGGTGTTTAGTTCAGGTCCCTGTTCGGGCGCCATTTCTGTAACGGTGGTTGATTTGTCCCCCACAATATAACCATAAAATAAAACAAACAAAAAAAAAATATTTTTAGTGGGAACCGAACTCGGGTCCCCCAGGTGGCAACGCAATGTCGTAACCGCTAGGCCACACGTAAACTGTGACGTCAGCAGCACTCACATTGACCTGATTCTCAAGCCGAAAGCCTCGAAGAAAGAAAAAAAAAAAAAAAAACACACAAAAAATAAATAATCAGTTATTGTTCGGGCGCCAGACAGGTATATACTATATGCCTGTCACACTTTAATTTAGTTCATTCCGGATAGCACACCAGACTGACAAAACCATCCGTATACAAAAGAAAGATAACAGAAATTATATGCAATTTAGATTTACTTTAATTTGATGACATCATTAATATGGACACTTTTCAAATAATTAAGCAACGCACTTTTCAATAACAAATAGAAACTAAATCGAACAAACAAGAAAAGAAAGAAAAAACACTTTTTAACGATTTGAAAATGAAATAGGTGTGTGTATGGGTATGTGTGTGTGTGTGGTTCTGTGGTTAGTGAGAGCAACTGACCAAATAAACAGCACGGGAGTGAGTGACCTCGGAACCTCGGCGGCGGCAGCCCATTTTAGCTCCTTCTCCACTCCAGCTCCAAATCAAAGATTTCGGGAGGTGCAAAATTCCAGATTGTTTTTAAAACTGTGAGAATTCGCCAGCCATGCGAATTGCCTGTTAGCAACAGACCCACCAGGTAGCGTAGCACCAACCCCTCTTCGCGAGCTTCCGGAAACACCCTCCGAGATCCAGCATTCACCCGTCAAAGACTGCCTCCACGGAGCAATTGGTCAGTAAGAAAACTCCCCTTTTTTGTCTTTGAACATGCCCCCTATATACACACTCCTCGTAATTAGTACGGTCCTCCAATCCTAAGATGTTTTAGTTGGAAGGAGGAGTCAAATGAACAAAGGGGCAGTACAAATATGTGTAATGCCACAAGTGTCCGATTCTGGATCCTGTTTTTACTTCTCATCTGTTCTCCATGACTATTATTAACTTGTGTGTTGCTTATTTTTTAAAAGGCCTTGCTAAAACAATGAAATTATACTAATTTAGCTTTAACATAATCACTGTTTAAACTCTTTCATATCTAAAGTTGTATATGTTTACTATGTATAAAGCAAAAAAGAATGCTATTTTTAATGGAACAGTTCCATCACCCATGTTTAAGAAACACATTTTCCTGTTTTAATGAAGTTTTACTTTGTATGTTCTCCAGGTGATTGATATTCTCCTTCCATCCCATTGTTGTAAATAAGAATTAATTAATTCAAGTGACCTGCATGGTTAAATAATGGTTATATACAAGAATAAGCCATTTTGATTCAGTATATTTTATTCTTATAGTAGTACAGTTTTGTCTATTACTTATTCTAAACAATCTATCTAGTTTCACTGATGATTAGGCAACTGTGACTTAACTAAAGAATGAAAATCAGGAAATAGTATCTATTAGTGTCTTGAATAGTTATAATTTACACATTAGTAGTAAGGGACAGGAAGCCTTTTGTCCCACAAAAGCAGCACAGACAACTGCAGGATCACAACACTGCCCCCTTTTTGCTATTCATATTCATTTATATTTCACGGTATTGTGGAGGAATTTCTGCAGGTTGGTGATTCATGGAAGGGTTGCTGATCACAGATACCTGCAAGGGGTAAGAAAATATATATGATCAGCTTCCATACATATTGATTGCTATTTTATTAATAATAAACAATTATTCCACCAATTACTCCTTTTAGACATTTCTAGTACAGGGATACACAACATTAAAACCAAATAATGTTTTCACTTTAAAAAAAAAAAATGTATCAATTTACTCAAAGTCCAATTATACTGATGTTACAAGCTTCTCATACCTCTGGGCTCTTAAGATCATGGAAATGACAAGACCTAAAATCACTGGGCACTGGAGGTAAACCTTGTGCAACATTTGGCACCTTGGGGGAAAAATGCACATGTAGCGTTTTATGTTTTCTTACTGTAAAATGCCATAAATGCAATAACACTGACAGACATTTCCAATATTACAGTTTTTTGTTGTTGTTGTTGTTGTTTGCTATTTGTAGAGATGCTGCTACTAAACGCTTTTGAGAGACTCATGCATATCAATGGCTCAAGATCACTAACTCAAGATTACTAGCTCTAAAATGACATTTTTGAAAATTTCAATATAAATTCTATATCAAGAGTTGCTTTCTTGAAATTGTCACTTAGTGCAAGTCATGTAAATTAGGGAATTACACTTAAAGGGTTAGTTCACCCAGATAGCAAAATTATGTAATTAATAACTTACCCTCATGTTGTTTCCAATCCGTAAGACCTCTGTTTATCTTCTGAACACAGTTTAAGATATTTTAGATTTAGTCTGAGAGCTCTCAGTCCCTCCATTGAAGCTGTGTGTACGGTCTACTGTCCATGTCCAGAAAGGTAAGAAAAACATCATCAAAGTAGTCCATGTGACGACAGAGGGTCCGTTAGAATATTTTGAAGCATCGAAATACATTTTGGTCCAAAAATAGCAAAAACTACGACTTTATTCAGCATTGTCTTCTCTTCCGTGTTTGTTGTGAGAGAGAGTTCAAAACAAAGCAGTCTGGATATCCGGTTCGCGAACGAATCATTCAGTTCACCAAATCGAACTGAATCGTTTTAAACGATTCGCATCTCTAATACGCTTTAATCCACAAATGACTTAAGCTGTTCACTTTTTTTAATGCGGCTGACACTCCCTCTGAGTTCAAACAAACCAATATCCCGCAGTAATTCATTTACTCAAACAGTACACCGACTGAACTGCTGTGAAGAGAGAACTGAAGGTGAACACCGAGCCGAGCCAGATAATGAACAATAGACTAACTCGTTCTGAACTGAATGATTCGTTCGACCAAAATGTATTTCGATGTTTCAAAAAATTCAAACGGACCCTCTGATGCAACATGTACTACTTTGATAATGTTTTTCTTACCTTTCTGGACATGGACAGTAGACCGTACACACAGCTTCAATGGAGGAACTGAGAGCTCTCGGACTAAATCTAAAATATCTTAAACTGTCTCCCGGAGATAAACGGAGGTCTTACGGGTTTGAAACAACATGAGGGTAAGTTATTAATTCCATAATTTTGCTATCTGGGTGAACTAACCCTTTAAGGATTTAATGGATAAGTGGCACCACCTACTGGGGTATTTAGTTTCATATTTATAGTAACATTAATACCCATTTATAATTATTTTTTATAGTGTTGAATCAAAATATTAATTTCTAAAGCTTCTTTTTGTAGTGTCTATTCAATGCTTTTCTCTTTAGCACAATAATGACTTCGTTCTTTGGGGTGATTAATTAGATTAAATTTTTTTATCTCTTGACAGTCTTATTTTTTCTGATCAGTTTGTAGAAGTTCAATTAGAAGATCACAATACAGCTTCTATCAGAAGTCAGAAGCACATGTACGGTCTGAAAAGACTCGTGTGAAATCAAATTGAGAGAAGCCAGTCAGTTGAGTTTGTGCCATTAACTTTTACAGTGTTCAGATTTTGTTCAGTCTTTAATTGTGTATGATAATTACTTCAATATCGTCTCTTGAGCGAAGTGCATCATCACATCCCTAATATTTTTTTTTCTGATGGCCATAAAATCTAAAAAATAGTAGCAATGACCCATTTATTTAATTTATTTAATTGACTTGATGCATTTCTCACCTGTTGATAACAGCAGGAGGTGGCTTTACAGGCAAATGCTGATAGACAGATGGAGATGATAAACTCAAGCAATGCAAATATCACCAAAACACTCCCGATTCCAAAGAATAGGGTCTGAGAGAAAATACAAATCCTCAAATAATGATAAGGCAATTGATAATTAGTACTCACACTGGAACGCTGGCTGCTTAATGTATAATGCCAATGCCTTCTTGCATTAAAAATGAGCCAAAATACAAGATAAGAGATCTATACACTATTATACTGAAATTTATGGGGAAAAGACTGAGTGCATATTAGGGATTGACGTTTGACAAGTTTACTGAACACACAGTTATCTTAATGTAATTACTAAATAAATGTAAATGTAATAGGTCACATACCTTATATTCATTGCAGTTATTGTAGTCCAACGGTCCAAATACCAAATCAAATGAAATTATAACAATTGCAATGGCTGCAGTTAAAGCACTGAAAATGTTCATTACAAGTGAACCTCTCACCTACAGGCAGAAAAAAAAACATAAAACCCATTAATTAATTAGGAAGAGCGGACACATTTTGTTAACATATCATGTTAACGTAGATGGAGAAGTATATGTAGTGTGACAAAAAGATATAATTTTTAAAAATATAGAAAAAAAAACAGGAAATACACATTTAATGATAAAGAGGGAAAAACTGTTTCTAGCCATTACTGAAAAATGCAATACATATTATTATTATTATTATTATTATTATTATTATTATTATTATTATAATTATTATTATTATTATTATGTCACCTGCCAGTGTTGGGCAGCTTGAACCCCTAAAAGTAATAAGTGTTGTGTACATACCAAACATAAACTGCCGGGTGAATTATGTTTGTTTTCGGCAGCAATGCAGAGTGAACCTGCAATAATGTACTGAGAGGAGAGAGAAAGGCCAAATTTAAGTCTTCTGCTGGAAAATGTAGCTTGAATTATAAAAGTAAGATCACTTAGTTGTAATTGTTTCTTACGATGATTGATCCCCAGTAAGGAATACCACTATAGACAAATACGGAATCTGCATGAACTGTAGACACAATCCCAAGCATGAAAGTCAACAGACCAATTATTATCTGGACAGTCTGTGAGGGACAAGAGAAGTGTACAAGAGTGTCTTTTATAGAGTAAAACCATTTCAAATTTTGGAAATCAGTATAAATTGTACAATACAAATTTATGGTGACTGTAGTTATGGACGTATGATTATACAAAAAAAAATATCCATCAAAAAAAATATTCGACAAGCATTGAACTCTCATTGTATGTATTCATATACTGATTTGCAGATGAGCTAAAGTTTTGATAGTTTCAACTCCTAAAACAGCCTTTGTGACTTTTATGTGACTGATACACTGTAAATTTTAATCTGTAAATAATAAACCTCATCCTATATTGGACTTCATCTTACATTGCGTTATCACCAAGGCAATATTTTTTTTTAATAAGTACAATGAAAAAACACTACCTATGATTTAACATTAATACTTTATTTTTTATTTCATTGAATTCAAATTAAATTATTTATGTAATTGTCTTCACACTTAAAAACACACATTAAAGTTTACTTAGGTTTAGAAGAGAAATTCTTACCCCAAGGGCTTTTGGTTGGCCCTTCAGAAATGCTTGAAATCCATGAAGAGGGGAAACTCCTGCAATCTGTTGGACATAAACAGGTGCAGGAGCATTTGTCTCGGTCCCAGCTGGTGTTGTTTGTGTTGGTGGTTGAATCTGGATGATGAGTGTTGAAGAATTCATGGGTAAGACTGTGTGGGACATTCTTGCTTCCAAATCTGTAATTTACCTATACAAAAATCATAGTACACCAAAACATGTAAATGGTTATGTGTGTGTTCTTGTACAATCTAAACATTAAGCAAATTCTCTTTTCCAAAGACATTTACAAAAGTACAATACCAGCCTTTAAAGAATTGTACAAAATAAAATAAATCAATTAATTAATAGCATTTAGTTAAAAACCAACTACAACAACATGCAGACATAACGCAAAGATAGGTATTTGTATAAAGTTAGTCAAATTTAATGTAACCGTATAATATGTTTTACCAGAAACTCTCTTCAGTTTGCTCTGTGGAGTCACTTTGCTACGTAGTCGCACTTTGCCACTACTTCTTATCACCCGAGCTTTATAAAACACAAACCTGGCCACTGCTACCAGGAAATAAACAAATATCTTTCCTTTCTTAAGATAAGATAAGTATTCATGAATGTCTTTATGTTGTGCAGTATAAAAAGTAACCTACCTGCTGATTTAGAAATGGGTTTGTGTATAATGAAAGAAAAAGCGTTACAAATAATGATCAGAACAGTGATTTGTGACCCAATTTATGAGTCACACCCCTGAACTGTTTTCATTCCCCATGTGCTCTGTGTGACATAGTTACTGTCTCCTGCTGCTTGTACCAATATGTTTGGGTGTGTCTTGTCAATTGCCCTCATTAATGCCCCCCCCCCCCCCCCCCCCCATAAGTTGTATTCTGTACAATGTAATATCCCATCTGGCCTGAACTTTAGTCATGACATAATCTAGCCCTGTACCACAAAGCTAATGCAAATGTGATAGGAAGTCTAAAAAAGGCAGAGAGTGTGGCTGTAGCAATAACTACTTAACGGCCGATTAGAGCTACACTATACCATTCAGGGTAGCTTTAATCTGGTGTGGCAGGCAACTGGATGAGGTATGCGACTGGACGTGTGTATGACTTCTCCCCCACCTTAATTTGGGTTGCTCTTACTCTGCTTCAAAAGTAATTCAAAGGCACCAAGTGTTGTCCTCAAGGCCTGTTTTAGGGAGCGAAACTCTTTTTCAGCTGCCACCAAAGTGTAGAGAATTAAGGGGACTGAAGTGGAATTGGACTTGCTGGCTGGCCAGCTGCTCTTGCAGTCATGAGATGATAGCTGTGTAAGCTTCATTCAATTCTCTCTCTCCTCCTTTGAAGTTGGTTTGCCTCACCTAGCGATGAATCGTCTGAGAGACATGAGAAATGAATTAGAGTCGAGGCTATGAAAGACATCAATGTAAACTGCCTGGGTAGTTATACATTTGAACAGGATGCCAAATTTCTTCTTGTTTCTGTGACCAACTAACAATATACGTACCAAAGCAATTCATCCCTGTTGAATACAAGGCATGCTGAATAAACGTAATCTAGCTGGAGCTAGGTCTGTCATCTTGAGTATTTCAGGGTTTTTTCTCCACCTCTGGCATTCTACACAATTACTCTGACATTGTTTGATGGCCTCTCTGCCTCGGAAAATCCAATATTTACACCAAAACCGGGTAAAGACTCTTTCAGGGCCTGGATGGTGGAATATAGTGTCATAACTCTGTATAAGCAGTTTAGAGACCGGGCATTTTGGGTCTAGGATAATGGGGTGCACAGTATCAATATCTAGATAAGGGCTTACAGTAAAGATGACCTCCTACTCTGATGAGCTGAGTCTTGTTGTCAAGTTCAGGGGCCAGTGTCTTTAGGCGACTGTTTCTGGGAAGTGATTTACCCAGCCTTAACTGCTCCAATTCAGAGGGAAAACACTCTTCCTGAGCTTGCTGTAGAACACTGACTTCAGCCGTCCTATAGTCATCAGCTGTCAGATTGCCTGCCATCCCCTGACAGGCCCTGGACTCCAGTAGCTCTTCAAAAGTCTTATACTTGCTAATTACAGGTTATGACGAGCTGGCTGTGAAGCAGGAAAGGAGGCAGGAAACTGTTTTATGTAGCTGACATTCATCTGCAGCCACAGGGTGTGGGATTTCTGGCCACAGATTTGAAGGATCTTTGAGAAAGGATGGCCCTTGGTCCCTGGTTCAAACGAAATCACTGTTACATAAGCCCTGCTATTCTAAATGAAATAATTAATTTAATGAGCAACAGCATAATTCACGAAATTCCACAGGAAATTGCTGCTTTACCAGTAGTGCTATATTCAATAATAATGGATGAGCTGTAAGACATCAGTGGTGTTGAACAGGTGTCTATCTGCATACATTATGTTGACATAGACCTGGAACCAAAAGAGGAGTTTGTTGGCCTTTATGAAGTTTCTTCCACAACTGGTGAGCAAATAGGAAAAACTGCTTCTGATGTCCTCCTTCGTCTAAACCTTCCCTTTTCCAGTCTGCGTGGTCAAACATACGATGGAGCAGCCAACATGTCTGGGCATTTGTCAGGTGCACAAACTCACATCCGCAGAGAGCAGCCACTTGCTGCCTTTGTTCATCGTGGCCCCCAATGCGTGAACTTGGTCACGAGCAGCCTGTTCAGCCTCACCAATAATCAGGATACTCTGCAATGGATCCATGAGCTTGGCTGTTTATTTGGCCAGGCAGGCAAATTTAAAACCATACATTTAAAACAAAAAAAGTCTGTGGCAAAAGCTACATCTGGCTGCTATACAACACTGAAAACCCTGTGTCCAACTAGATGGACAGTGCATACACCAGCCATCAATTCTGTGCTCAACCAATATGAAGGCCTTTGTGAGCGCTTCCAGAAAGGAAACACTGCTGTTGGACAGCTGTTGGCACAGGACATCATGATAGGCCTTGAAAGTGGAAACTCTGGTCCGCTTACTTCTCGTGTTTTCTGTATCATCAGCTGAGGCAGAGAGAAGCTTCAGCGCTCTTCGGGGACTGAAGACATGGCTTCACCCCAGAACCATCTGAACAGCATTGTAGTCAGTCATGTTCACAAAGACAGAATAAATGAATTAGACACCAAAAAATAAATAATAAAATAAAATAAGCCAGGAAATCATTAAGGGCTTTTTTTTCTTCATCCATTACAATATTATTTTTTATTTCTTATTACAGTTCATTCTGAGGAGTTCATAAACATATTGATATTATTGTTTTTTGTTAATAAACAAGTTTATTGTTGACCTCTGCCAAAAGTATCTCTCTTTCTTGCTCAGTATTTTGTAATGCTATATATTTTTAATTAAATATTTAAAATACTAAGTAGCATGACCTTAAAGACAAATTATATACAAACAAAGTAAATATAATTGTAAATAAATAATAATAATAAAAAAACAATAATAAAAGACTTACATCTTTAGTCCAAGCTTGTGATAGGAAGAAAATTGAAGGCAGAAAATGTAAGGCTGATATCAAATGGATCACTAAAACGAACAATATTACAGAATTAAAACATCAGTTAAGAATAAAAGACGATTTATTCTCTTTAGACCCTCAAGAGGTGTGTCGGTGTATCATAAGTTTAACCTAAAACTGATAAACAGTTTCCTAAGATTAAGTTATTTATCATCTTCTACTCTCAAAACTACATCAATCTGATAATGATGCTTACTACTAAATCTCATTAGCTAAGTTAGCTAATGTCATGCTTAAACCTCTTCAAGTGCTCAATTGTTACTGTATCAAATATGAGTTTACAAAATTGAATTTTTACCACATAAATCACTTAATTTTTCAGAAACACTTATATAGGCTATATCCTGGCTTATATAGGCTATATAGGCTTTGATAATAAATATGAATTTTAATAATAACCATTAATAGAGTTAAGTGAACTCACCAGCATAGTTGTTGAGGAAGATGTTATTTCTGTTCCCTTTCAGTCGGTCACGTTCAACGTTACGAATGGGATCTCGCCCGAGAGCCCAATCACCTTCGAGTGGTACAAAACGAGCCAATGGTACACAAAGTACCTTGGTCTGCGGAATTTGCATCGCGAGCTCCGCCCCGCAGAGCGGGTATATAAGGAGCAACGTGAGCAACTCGCATTCAAGCTTTCGCTTCGGAGCCGAGCACATCGCTTGCTGCAATCACCGGAGTGTTTACAAGCAAGAGCTGGTGTTGGTGTGATGGCGCGATTAAGCGGTTCGTCTGGGTTTCCTGCGACAGCTCCCGCGTTCCCCTGAGCGCTTCAACACCTCTAAAAGAGACAAATTTCTCTCACAAAAGAGATACGGGCCGATTTGCGTCTTTTTAAAGATGTCATTTCGCCCGTGTGTTTCTGGGTGCGGTCGATATATCGCTCCTCGTGACGGTCACGATCGCTGTGTCACGTGTCTGGGCTTCCAGCACGCTGAGACTGCGTTCGTGGATGGCTCATGTTCTCATTGCGGGGACATGACCATCTCGGCGTTGAGATCGAGACTCGATTACCTTAAAAGGTATAGAGTCCCCTCTGCCACACCCCGTTCTAGCTCTTCTTCTCGTAAGAGAGCTACTTCGGCTGGTGGCCAGGGTGATCTGAGGGTTACCGTGTGGGCTTCCCCGACGAGCGAACCTCCTCGGGCCACACCCCCCTCACATACGCCGCAGCCGGTTGAGTTCCCGGATGAGTTTGCTGGACCCTCTCAGGCTCCTGACATCTCATTCGGGGCTCGCGAAGAGGACCGTATGTCGATCGCCGCATCACAAGGTGACGGCCGTGCTTTTCCGGGCAGCGGAGAGCATCGGGCTTGAGTGGAATCCTCCACCCTGTCCTGAGCGCTCGAGGCTGGATGATTGGTTCCTGGGGGCTGCTCATGCGGATCGCCAGCACCCCCCTCTGGTTCCTTTCTTCCCGGAAGTGCACCAGGAAGTAACTAGTTCATGGAGGGCACCTTTAACTGCCCGAAACCGTTCTGGTTCTTCCTCCGCCTTCACTGCCCTCGATGGTGGGGCGGCCAAGGGGTATGCTGGGATTCCCCCGGTGGAGCGCTCTGTTGCGATGCAACTGTGTCCACAGAGCGCCTCCGCTTGGCGTGGTGGTCCCAAGCTGCCCTCCAAAGCCTGTAAGTTCTCATCCACGCTTGTGGCCAAGGCTTACAGAGCTGCGGGCCAGGTCGCTTCTGCCCTGCATGCCATGGCCTCTCTGCAGGTCTATCAGGCCAAGCTGCTCCGGCAGCTGCACGAGGGCAGTGCTGACCCAGGGGTTTTGCAGGAGGCGTGCACTGCAACCGACCTCGCTCTCCGGGCGACGAAGGTCACTGCGCGCTCCTTGGGTCAGGTGATGTCCACTTTGGTGGTCCAGGAGCGCCACCTATGGCTGAACCTGGCAGACATGAGGGAGTCTGATCGGGCTCAGCTCCTCAACTCCCCGGTCTCCCAGGATGGCCTCTTCGGCAACGCGGTAGAGAGCTTTGCCCAGTAGTTCTCTGCCGCCCAGAAGCAGTCTGAGGCCTTCAGACACATCCTGCCCCGGCGGCCCTCTGCTGCTTCCACCCCGACGCCGGCGCAACCTCAGCCTGCTCGTCGCCGAGGGCGCCCCCCTGCGGCCTCCTCCACTCCCGCTCGGCCACAGCAGCAGCCTTCACCCCGGCCGCAGCGAGGAGATGGCCGCAGAAGGGCGGCGCAACCCGTCTCTGCCCCTAAACCTGCCAAACGCCAGGCCAAGCGGCGTTCCTGAGACGGGCGACCTGGAGTTGGAGACGTCAGCTCATCAGGGGAGGGTAGCAGGACCACTCCTTCCCCCGGAGGAGGGCCGGGGGAGAATCCTTTGTTCTCGTTTCCCTTTTGTTCCGCCACTGGCCCTGCGGCCAGTGGTACCCAAATCTTCACTAAAAGAGCTGTTTCCTCTACCTCCGGGTCCCAAGAGGCCACGAATGACAGCTGGCGACGTGCTTCCTCGCCGCTCTCGTTCCCCTCTCCCCTTGCCAATTTCCATGCAAAGACGGCTCAAGAACGCTTCGCCTTCTCATGCCCTCTTTGCCACTTGGAGTCAGACGAGTGCCCGCACTCCGCCCCCGCTAAGGGACGCTATGCCTCCCATGCCGGGGCTGTCTGCTCCACCACGCTGCCCCACTGTGGGTACGCCTGTAGTCCCCTTGACCCCGCTGGTTCGGTTCCTGGGAGCCTGGCTAGAGCTCCCCAGGCCTTCCCGCTGGCTCATCCGGACGCTCAGGCTCGGCTACGCGATTCAGTTCGCCCGGCGTCCCCCCAGGTTTCGGGGTGTCCACGCGACGATGGTGGGCAAAGATGCCCCTGTCATGCGCGCGGAGGTCGCGACCCTGCTGGCAAAGGGTGCGATAGAGCCAGTCCCTCCAGCCGACATGAAGTCCGGCTTTTACAGCCCTTACTTCATAGTACCCAAGAAGACAGGTGGGTTACGGCCAATCCTGGACCTGCGTGCCTTGAACCGAGCTCTGCACAGACTCCCGTTCAAGATGCTAACGCCCAAGCGCATTTTCGAATGCATTCGTCCGATGGATTGGTTTGTAGCGATCGACCTGAAGGACGCGTACTTTCATGTCTCCATTCTTCCTCGACGCAGACCGTTTCTTCGGTTTGCTTTCGAGGGGCAGGCATATCAGTACAAGGTTCTCCCATTCGGGTTGGCCCTCTCTCCCCGCGTCTTTACGAAGGTTGCGGAGGGGGCCCTGGCTCCTCTCAGGGAACAGGGTGTCTGTATCCTCAACTACCTCGACGACTGGCTGATCCTAGCTCACTCTCGAGAGCGGTTGTGCGAGCACAGGGATCTGGTGCTCAGACACCTCGCCCGACTGGGTCTTCAGGTCAACTGGGAAAAGAGCAAACTCTCCCCTGTGCAGAGGATCTCTTTTCTCGGTATGGAAATAGACTCGGTCGCCATGTTCGCGCAGCTTACAAACGAGCGCACGCAGTCACTGCTGAGTTGCCTGAGACAATTCGAGGGCAAGAGAGCGGTTCCACTGAAACTGTTTCAGAGGCTCCTGGGGCATATGGCGTCCGCGGCGGCAGTCATACCGCTCGGGCTACTCCATATGAGACCGCTTCAGCACTGGCTTCACGACCGAGTCCCGAGATGGGCATGGCAACAGGGCACGCTCCGAGTGACCATCACTCCGGCCTGCCGTCGATACTTCACCCCGTGGTTGGACCCCTCGTTTCTACGGGCCGGCGTGCCCCTAGAACCGGTGTCCAGACATGTTGTTGTGTCAACAGATGCCTCTGCCACGGGCTGGGGTGCCATGTGCAATGGGGATGCTGCGCCAGGCTCCTGGCCAGGACCCCGACTTCAGTGGCATGTCAATTGCCTCGAGTTGCTAGCAGTACGTCTTGCTCTGCACCGCTTCAGGGCCCTGCTGAAGGACAAGCACGTTCTGGTCCGTACGGACAACACTGCGACCGTAGCGTACATCAACCATCAGGGTGGTCTACGCTCCCGCCGCATGTCGCAACTCGCTCGCCATCTCCTCCTGTGGAGTCACAAGCATCTGAGGTCGCTTCGTGCCATTCACATTCCAGGCAGGCTCAATCGTGCAGCCGACGAGCTCTCACGACAGCAGTCTCGCCCCGGGGAATGGAGACTCCACCCCCAGTCGGTTCAGCTGATTTGGGAACACTTCGGAGACGCCCAGGTAGACTTGTTTGCCTCTCCAGAAAATTCCCACTGCCAGTTGTTTTACTCCCTGACCGAGGGCACCCTCGGCACGGACGCCCTGGCACACAGCTGGCCGCTGGGCCTGCGCAAGTATGCGTTTCCCCCAGTGAGCCTTCTTGCACCGACGTTGTGCAAGATCAGGGAGGACGAGGAGCAGGTCCTCATGGTTGCGCCTTTTTGGCCCGGCCGGACCTGGTTCCCCGAACTTGTACTCCTCGCGACAGCCCCTCCCTGGCCAATTCCTCTGAGGAGGGACCTTCTTTCTCAGAGACGGGGCACCCTCTGGCACCCACGTCCCGATCTATGGAACCTACATGTGTGGGTTCTGGACGGGTCACGGAAGGTTTAGGTACCTTGCCACCACAGGTGGTAGCTACCATCACTTCAGCTAGAGCCGTGTCCACCAGACATGCCTATGCTTTGAAGTGGAACCTCTTCGTCACTTGGTGTTCTTCACGGCGTGAGGACCCCTGGAAGTGCCCGATTGGGTCAGTGCTTTCCTTTCTTCAGGAGGGGTTGGAACGAAGGCTGTCTCCTTCCACCCTCAAGGTCTATGTGGCTGCCATTTCGGCTCACCATGACCCTGTTGAAGGTAAGTCTCTTGGAAGGCACGATCTGATCATCAGGTTCCTGAGAGGAGCAAGGAGGCTCAATCCGCCTCGCCCTCAGCAAGTCCCCTCTTGGGACCTCGCAGTGGTTCTATCAGCACTGCAGAGAGCTCCCTTCGAACCCTTGCTCTCAGTAGAGCTAAAGTTTTTATCTTTGAAAACTTCGCTCCTGACGGCTTTGGCTTCGGTGAAGAGGGTTGGGGACCTGCAGGCATTTTCAGTTGACGAAGCGTGCCTGGAATTCGGGCCGGCTAACTCTCACGTTATCTTGAGACCCCGGCCTGGGTACGTGCCCAAAGTTCCCACCACTCCTTTTAGGGATCAGGTGGTGAACTTGCAAGCGCTGCCCCTGGAGGAGGCAGACCCAGCCCTGGCGCTGCTCTGTCCAGTACGTGCGCTCCGCACCTACGTGGACAGAACTCGGTGCCTTAGGACCTCAGACCAGCTCTTTGTCTGTTTCGGAGGCCAGCAGAAGGGAAAGGCTGTCTCCAAGCAGAGGTTATCCCACTGGATAGTGGATGCTATTGTCCTGGCTTATTAGGCTCGAGACCTGCCATGCCCCCTAGGGGTGAGAGCTCACTCAACTAGGAGCGTAGCTTCCTCCTGGGCGCTGGCGCATGGCGCCTCGCTAGCAGACATCTGTAGAGCTGCGGGCTGGGCGACACCTAACACATTCGCAAGATTTTATAATCTCCGTGTAGAGCCCGTGTCCTCCCAGATACTCGCCCCTTCGGGCCAGTAAGGACCTGCTCGGTGTCAATCCGCTTGCTGCGCCATTCCACTCCGCGGACTGGATGCGTGCGCTATTCCCCTCAGGTGAGTTCCTCAGTCAGAACCCTGGGTTCCTCCAGCACTGTTGATGTCCAACACTTGCGTACATGCCCTTTGGTCAGCCATGTGTGGGACTAGGTGCCTCCATGTGTCGTGATTCCCCTTCTGGGTAATCCCACGTGTGTATGTCCACAGTAAGTCTCTCCGCAGCATGTGTCTTTCCCTTGGCAAGCCCTTGCCAGCTCTGTCGTTGAAAATTCCACCCTGCGGGCTGGGTACCTCAGAGTTCTTATGTATCACCACCTTGGTAGATACCTACTTTTGTAAGTCCTCCCACGGGCAGGCAGCCTGCTAGCATATGTCCAGCTGGAATATGCTACCCAGCGTATTCTGTGCGAGCTGTAGGCCCTCACTCGTGCTGGCCTCACGACAGGGTGCTATCACTCACACGGGTCGCTGGAAGACAGCCATGTGGCGTTTTGTAAGGGACCCCATTCGTAACGTCGAACGTGACCGACTGAAAGGGAACGTCTTGGTTACGTATGTAACCCTCGTTCCCTGAAGGAGGGAACGGAGACGTTACGTCCCCTTGCCACATCGCTGTTCCGCTGAACGGCCGGGTCACTGGCTCGGCTCCTCAGCGAAGACTTGAATGCGAGTTGCTCGCGTTGCTCCTTATATACCTGCTCTGCGGGGCGGAGCTCGCGATCCAAATTCCGCAGACCAAGGTACTTTGTGTACCATTGGCTCGTTTTGTACCACTCGAAGGTGATTGGGCTCTCGGGCGAGATCCCATTCGTAACGTCTCCGTTCCCTCCTTCAGGGAACGAGGGTTACATACGTAACCAAGACGTTCTTCTGAATCATCAATCCACTGCAACTGTGAAGTCATCACTTTTCAGTACTAGAGATATTGTCCCATACATTTTTCTCAAAATCTCAAATTAAATATTTCAACCTTGAAACCATATCCAAACAATAAGAACGCTGCAAAAAGAAAGGTGCAGGTATCTGTAGACTACTAATGTCACTGTTGGTGGTCCTCTGTCTCATCCTAGTCTTCTGTGTTTGTGTGTGTGGGTGTCCCGTTACGCTGATCAGTGATCAAGTCATTTCCCATTTTCTCACCTCACCTGGATTGCACATCGAAGTCCCTGCGTCACCACTCTCCTGCTATGCTATGCTAGACCTATGCTGTTCTCTCAATAAAGAGTTATTTTACTTGCAACTTGCATCCGCTTATCTTTCACGTTACAGAACGACCTGACCTTAATTATGGATGCATTAAGTTCCGCTTTTCTGACTGAGTTTATCAACCACAGTATCGCTCATTTGGACCAGCAGCAGGAGAGTATCACCACCACGAGGCACGCTGTGCAAGCGCTCGTGACGCAGGTGTCCGAGCTCTCTCAAAAGTTCCAGCTACTGAGTAATCCCACACCACCGTTTCCCCCAACACCACCGGAGCCAAGTAACCAACCTGAGCCATGCTGGTGAGCTGGTGAGCCCAATTTTTGCAGAGCCTTTCTTACACTGTGTTCTATGCACTTTTCCTTAGAGCTTATGACCTTTTATGAGAGAAGAGTCCAAGGTGGTGTTTGTGCTCACTCACGGGTCAGTTGGCACTATGGGGACGGTGGTGTGGGAGAAAAAGGATCCATGATGCACCTCGTTCCAGGCACTCTCAGCCAAGATGACGAGGGTCTTAGACCATGAAAAAATCTAAATCCCCCAAAAAGACTGGAGTCGTAATCCAGCACCTTGTACCACTGAGCCACACTTCCCTGTATGCCTGTGCTCTCCGGCTCGCTATGACCGGTGGAAAGGCCGTCCTGATGCTGACATGGCCGAAAAGTTGCATTCTAATCCTGTTTGCGTTTAAACCTGATCCCTAGCAGGATAGGGCTTGTGGCAATGCTGTCACCGCAAGCCTGAGGTGAATTCTCAAGAACAGATCAACACAGGATTGACTAAAATCGTCAGCAATGAAACTTCCAGTAGTCACTTAACCACAGAGGAGAACAGTGCCCCGGGAGCAGGACTGAGTCTGACTGCTTTAGCAGAAAGGAGATTGAAGGCAAAGTGTACTCGCACCATGTTTTCAGAACCTTCATCGAGTACACACAGGGCCTCTGTAATTAAAACCACAGCTGGCAGGATTCGAACCCACGTCCCCAGAGAAACTGGAGCCTAAATCCAGCGCCTTAGACCACTCGGCCACATGACCACTCGGCAACATGATTTTTCCTGTTTTGAAGTAACTTTACTGTGATTGTAAACTAATGGCGTCCCTGCTTCAACACGGTGCATCTGTAAGGAAGGTGCAGAGGCCGTGACAGGCTTTCAGCACCGACTAGGCTAAAATGCAAATAATGTAAAAGCGTCTGAATTTGGACGTTCACGCAGCATCACTTTGCGCAGCCGTCTTCCAAAACCATCTACTGGCAGCGATGGGATTCAAACTCACGGCCCCGAAGAGACTGGAGCCTTAATCCAGCGCCTTGGACCGCTCGGCCATGCTACCCTGTGCTCCTGCACTCTCCGGCTCGCTACGACGGGTGGAAAGGCCTCCCTAATGCTGACTAGAACAGATCAACACAGGATTGACTAAAATCGTCAGCAATGAAACTTCCAGTAGTCACTTAACCACAGAGGAGAACAGTGCCCCGGGAGCAGGACTGAGTCTGACTGCTTTAGCAGAAAGGAGATAGGCTGAGCACCTGGCCGCTGAAAGGCAAAGTGTACTCTCACCATGTTTTCAGAACCTTCTTCGAGTACACACAGGGCCTCTGTAATTAAAACCACAGCTGGCAGCGGTGGGATTCGAACTCACGCCCCCAGAGAGACTGGAGCCTAGAGCACTAGCTGACGAAGGATAGTCCGACATAATTTCAGAAATGTTGAGCAATGTCGAACTGTGCAGCCAATCGCATCGAAGCGCTATGACATTTGGACCAATCGCGGCGAAGCGCCTTAACATTTCCAGCCAATCAAAAAGCGCAATTCATAACATTCTCTTGACATTCGTGACATTTGGCCAATCAGAGAGCAGGGGGATTTCGACGGCACGTTTCCGCGTATCACCGCTAGGTGGAGGGGTCAGCGCTTCTAGTCAGGTGTCAATCAAGTTGCCGAACCGTGCCGAAGGTGTGCGAAAGAATGACATCATCCTCAGGGGGCGTGTCAGAGGTAAAAAGGGTTAATTACTCAAGTTCGTGACCTATGACAAGGGTCATTATCGCGTATTTCGACATAAAAAGTGGTAAGAGATTTATCAAAGGGTGAGTGTTTGTTACCTTTGCATTATAGATAAATAAAAATAAAAAATAATCGTAATCGAACATTATTAATATCTTGGTTTAGTGTATTTGCATAAAAGAACAACACATCAGGCTTCAAAACAAACATTTACCTGGTCCCATTCATTTGAACGATGTAATGTGATGGTTGTGTTATGTTATGGCTTTCAACAGTGCAAACCAGAGTGTGTAATAATTGTTTATAGACATTTATGTAATGTTGCAGGTATTTTAAGAAATGTTCAAGTCTTGTATCTTTCTCCTCTAAATAGAGATACCAGTTGTTACATTATATATAAGATAAATGTAACTTGTGTCCTAGAAATTAATGAATGAATGAATAAATATATGAATTTAATGAAGTATTTTATGCCCTCTTAAGGGACTCACTTGTATTGTGCATTATATTTGTTATAATGCTTACAGATAGAGAAATGTCAGATTCTGTCTCGTGGCCAAACAACCTTGCTTGGAGGTGTGCTGAAATGCATCTGTGGTTTTCAAACTCTAAAGGTAACATTAATGTAGTGTGTTTTTTATTAGTATCATTAGTATATTTACTGAAAAGGTTTCTTTCTGAATTATGTATTAAAGGTTTTTTTTTTTTTTTTTTTTTGGAAGAACCTCATGCTGCTGAAACAGCAAAGAAGGCCATGGAGCAGAGTCAGCCTGACCGCCAGCCTCATCCCATGCCCCTGCCCCAGCCCCAGCCTACTGCACCTGTGGAAGCAAGAGTTGCAACACAATTTTCAATGGTAAGAATTACTATTTAACTTTTTTAATAATACCACTTAAGTATGTGCTCAATTAAAATTCTAGAAAGTTCAGAACGTAAGATGAAGAAAAAAATAAAAAGCAAGAATGCTATGAGATGCTGGCTGAGACCTACTAATTGTCACCCCTCTTGTACAGTGGGGGCACCTTTTGTCTGCTGAATGGTCAGTTTGAATATCTCAGATTTGGTTTAAGTCCCATAGTCAAGGATAAATGTAGAATGTAACCTGTCTGCTCTCTCTCTTGAGACTAGACTCCTGTCCCTCATGGCATCTCTCTCAATACGTCTCATGTGTTAAAGCTACATTATTTTTCTCTCTCAATCTCAGGTAACATTCCACATAGACGCTGGCTATTATTAACTGTACACATATTAACAATTATTCCATCATACATATACTTTGTAGTAATATCAAGAGTCAATACTGCTAATAAATCATTCCTCTTATGGGTGACACTTCTATTCAGAAATAAATGTTTTTAAAAACCTGCATTTACTTAAAATAGTAATATAAATAGTAATAGTATTGCTGTTATAACACATTCTGTCTTCTCACATTTTTGGTTTACCAAACCAAGATTTACTGGCTCTCACATTGCTGCAGCAAAGCCAAATCTTAGTGTGGTCAGGAGACCTTCTCAGGTTGAAGACCAACCCAGCGCAGCAGTGTCTTGTGCCTCTATACAAAGCAGTACTGTATCTGTAAGTAATGGCATAATCTATAAAGTATTCTATGAAGAAATTTTTCACGTTCCATTCTGTACAAATTATTTAACTTGTACATTTTTTTTAATACCAGAAAACCATATTTTTGTCAATGTTTCAGCGTGTGCCAGTGTTCCAGGGTCTGCAAATGGTTCAAAGACTGTCAGCGGTCCATAGGATGCCACTGTTAGAGCCTACAGTTGTGCAGAGCACCAATTCTCAACCAGCTCCACAAACCATGCCCAAGAGACCCTACAAGGCAAACACTTGCAGGAAGTGTGGACAATTCAAAACCAGTGCAACGGGACATAGCCAGTACAGGGGCAAGGTGTATATACTGTCCACAGACTGAGAACGTTACAAAAGAACAGTGGTTAGAGGAAATTCAGAGAACTGTTCCCAAATAATGTATACACTGTATATTTGTATTTATTGTTGTGTGTATATAGTTGTTTAAATATAGTTCACTATTGTTAATATTTGTTTAACCATTTTTTTAACTTTATTTACTGCTTTTTTAATCCTATTTAACTTTTACTTTTACCTTTTTAATTTATTGTTTGAAAACTTAATTTAATATTCATTACTGTTCTGTTAGCATAATTGTAAAAAAAAAAAAAAAAAATTGAGAAATGCATTTTGATTTCTACATTTATTTTCCTTTTATTTCCCTTTTTATTATTTTTTTTTGAAAACTTATATAAATTTAATTTGTTTAATATTCATTACTGTTATGTTGGCATAATTGTAAAAAAAGAGAATTATTGCTTTTTTATTTGTACTTTAGTAAACATTTCATCAGTACACTGCAACAATAGAACGTATTCCTATAAAAAGATCATTTGCACTTTGTCATTTGTCACAGACATTTTTCAGCATAATAATGACTATTTTTGCACACTTTTTTAATAAGAAATGACAGATTTGAAGGTGTCTTGAATGAATGCAACCTTAAAAAAATCTGATTTAATATCAATAAAATCACAACTAATAACATGCTTAAAATAAATATGAATACAACTAAAAATAATAACATGCTTAATCAGAATAAAAATTAATACAACAACTACTAAATAACTAATAATAACAAAACACATTTCCATTGGTGTATTAAAATTTAATTAAAAAAATATCAAACAAAGCACATATATACATTTAATTAACCTTGAAACTTCATTTATTTAAAGCAATTAACAATAAAACAAAAAGTTGTCTTTAGCTGGATTCGAACCTGGGTCGAGGGGAGCACCTGCAATAGAAAACAGTGTAATATAAATGCGTGAATTTACCGCAAGAAGAATCACTGCGCGCATGCTAATGAAGATCTGTCTTTGAACGTCAAATTTTACCCTTTTTTTTCTTCATTTTTTCTTTCTCTTTTTCCCCTTCTCTTTTTCTTCCTTCCCTCTTTTCTTCCCTTCTTCCCCGTCTTTGATGGACTATTGTTCCCCAGCTTAAATCCAGCGCCTTAGACCACTCGGCCACGCTACCAGGGTGATAGTTTCTTTCCAATCCTTTTTCCGCCTTCCGCCTTCCACCTTCCGGAAATAGAGGCAACGCTACCACACTAAGCCCTTTTCAATGAGTAAAACTGGCTGCTTCCATCCTTTTGCCTACTTACTGCTTTCCACTGTTATTTTATTCAAGCGATTTTTCCTGTTTTGAAGTAACTTCACTGTAATGGTAAACTATTGGCGTCAGAAATGAAACTCCCAGTAGTCACTTAACCACAGAGGAGAACAGTGCCCAGGGAGCAGGACTGACTCTGACTGCTTTAGCAGAAAGGAGATAGGCTGAGCACCTGGCCGCTGAAAGGCAAAGTGTACTCTCACCATGTTTTCAGAACCTTCTTCGAGTACACACAGGGCCTCTGTAATTAAAACCACAGCTGGCAGCAGCAGGATTCGAACCCATGCCCCCAGAGAGACTGGAGCCTAAATCCAGTGCCTTAGACCACTCGGCCAGGGTGATAGTTTATTTCCATTCCTTTTTCCGCCTTCCACCTTCCCGAAATAGAGGCAACGCAACCACACTAAGCCCTTTTCAATGAGTAAAACTGGCTGTTTCCATCCTTTTGCGATTTTTCCTGTTTTGAAGTAAATTCACTGTGATGGTAAATTATTGGCGTCCCTGCTTCAACACGGTGCATCTGTAAGGAAAGAGCAGAGGCCGTGACAGGCTTTCAGCACCGACTGCTTCTTCCCATTCCTTTTTTCGCCTTCCGGATATAGAGGCAACGCTACCACACTAAGCCCTTTTCAATGAGTAAAACTGGCTGTTTCCATCCTTTTGCCTACTTATTGCTTTTCACTGTTATTTTATTCAAGCGATTTTTCCTGTTTTGAAGTAACTTTACTGTGATTGTAAACTAATGGCGTCCCTGCTTCAACACGGTGCATCTGTAAGGAAGGAGCAGAGGCTGTGACAGGCTTTCAGACTTGGCTAAAATGCAAGGAATGTAAAAGCGGCTGAATTTGGACGTTCACGCAGCATCACTTTGCGCAGTCACAGCAGTCTTCCAAAAGCATAAATTGGCAGCGGTGGGATTCGAATTCACGCCCCCGAAGAGTCTGGAGCCTTAATCCAGCGCCTTGGACCGCTCGACCACGCTGCCCTATGCTCATGTGCTCTCCATCTCGCTATGACGGGTGGAAAGGCCTCCCTGATGCTGACTAGAACAGATCAACACAGGATTGACCAAAATCGTCAGCAATGAAACTTCCAGTAGTCACTTAACCACAGAGGAGAACAGTGCCCAGGGAGCAGGACTGAGTCTGACTGCTTTAGCAGGAAGGAGATAGGCTGAGCACCTGGCCGCTGAAAGGCAAAGTGTACTCTCACCATGTTTTCAGAACCTTCTTCGAGTACACACAGGGCCTCTGTAATTAAAACCACAGCTGGCAGCGGTGGGATGCGAACCCACGCTCCCAGAGAGACTGGAGCCTAAATCCAGCGCCTTAGACCACTCGGCCACGCTACCAGGGTGATAGTTTCTTGCCATTCCTTTTTCCTGCTTCCGGAAATAGAGGCAACGCTACCACACTAAGCCCTTTTCAATGAGTAAAACTGGCTGTTTCCATCCTTTTTAAATTCACTGTGATGGTAAATTATTGGCGTCCCTGCTTCAACACGGTGCATCTGTAAGGAAAGAGCAGAGGCCGTGACAGGCTTTCAGCACCGACTGCTTCTTTCCATTCCTTTTTTCGCCTTCCGGATATAGAGGCAAAGCTACCACACTAAGCCCGTTTCAATGAGTAAAACTGGCTGTTTCCATCCTTTTGCCTACTTATTGCTGTCCACTGTTATTTTATTCAAGCGATTTTTCCTGTTTTGAAGTAACTTTACTGTGAGTGTAAACTAATGGCGTCCCTGCTTCAACACAGTGCATCTGTAAGGAAGGAGCAGAGGCTGTGACAGGCTTTCAGACTTGGCTAAAATGCAAGGAATGTAAAAGCGGCTGAATTTGGACGTTCACGCACCATCTCTTGGCACAGCCACATCAGTCTTCCAAAACCATCTATTGGCAGCGGTGGGATTCAAACCCACGCCCCCGAAAAGACTGGAGCCTTAATCCAGCCTTGGACAGCTCAGCCTCACTACCCTGCGCTCCTGTGCTCTCCGTCTCTCTACGACGGGTGGAAAGGCCTCCCTGATACTGACTAGAACAGATCAACACAGGATTGACTAAAATCGTCAGCAATGAAACTTCCAGTAGTCACTTAACCACAGAGGAGAACAGTGCCCCGGGAGCAGGACTGAGTCTGACTGCTTTAGCAGAAAGGAGATAGGCTGAGCACCTGGCCGCTGAAAGGCAAAGTGTACTCTCACCATATTTTCAGAACCTTCTTCGAGTACACACAGGGCCTCTGTAATTAAAAGCACAGCTGGCAGCGGTGGGATTCGAACCCACGCCCCCAGAGAGACTGGAGCCTAAATCCAGCGACTTAGACCACACGCTATCAGGGTGATGGTTTCTTTCCAATCCTTTTTCCGCCTTCCACCTTCCGGAAATAGAGGCAACGCTACCACACTAAGCCCTTTTCAATGAGTAAAACTGGCTGCTTCCATCCTTTTGCCTACTTACTGCTTTCCACTGTTATTTTATTCAAGCGATTTTTCCTGTTTTGAAGTAACTTCACTGTGATGGTAAACTATTGGCGTCCCTGCTTCAACACGGTGCATCTGTAAGGAAAGAGCAGAGGCCGTGACAGGCTTTCAGCACCGACTGCTTCTTTCCATTCCTTTTTTCGCCTTCCGTATATAGAGGCAACGCTACAACACTAAGCCCTTTTCAATGAGTAAAACTGGCTGTTTCCATCCTTTTGCCTACTTATTGCTTTCCACTGTTATTTTATTCAAGCGATTTTTCCTGTTTTGAAGTAACTTTACTGTGATTGTAAACTAATGGCGTCCCTGCTTTAACACGGTGCATCTGTAAGGAAGGAGCAGAGGCTGTGACAGGCTTTCAGACTTGGCTAAAATGCAAGGAATGTAAAAGCGGCTGAATTTGGAAGTTCACGCAGCGTCACTTTGCGCAGCCACAGCTGTCTTCCAAAAGCATCTATTGGCAGCAGTGGGATTCGAACCCACGCCCCCGAAAAGACTGGAGCCTTAATCCAGCGCCTTGGACCGCTCAGCCACGCTACCCTGCACTCCTGCGCTCTCCGTCTCGCTACAACGGGTGGAAAGGCCTCCCTGATGCTGACTAGAACAGATCAACACAGAATTGACTAAAATCGTCAGCAATGAAACTTCCAGTAGTCACTTAACCACAGAGGAGAACAGTGCCCCGGGAGCAGGACTGAGTCTGACTGCTTTAGCAGAAAGGAGATAGGCTGAGCACCTGGCCGCTGAAAGGCAAAGTGTCCTCTCACCATGTTTTCAGAACCTTCTTCGAGTACACACAGGGCCTCTGTAATTAAAACCACAGCTGGCAGCTGTGGGATTTGAACCCACGCCCCCAGAGAGAGTGGAGCCTAAATCCAGCGCCTTAGACCACACGCTATCAGGGTGATAGTTTCTTTCCAATCCTTTTTCCGCCTTCCACCTTCCGGAAATAGAGGCAACGCTACCACACTAAGCCCTTTTCAATGAGTAAAACTGGCTGCTTCCATCCTTTTGCCTACTTACTGCTTTCCACTGTTATTTTATTCAAGCTATTTTTCCTGTTTTGAAGTAACTTCACTGTGATGGTAAACTATTGGCGTCCCTGCTTCAAGACGGTGCATCTGTAAGGAAAGAGCAGAGGCCGTGACAGGCTTTCAGCACCGACTGCTTCGACTGCTTCTTTCAGCACCGACTGCTTCTTTCCATTCCTTTTTTCGCCTTCTAGCTATATACTGTGATTACTCTGATTGTAAACTAATGGCGTCCCTGCTTCAACACGGTGCATCTGTAAGGAAGGAGCAGAGGCTATGACAGGCTTTCAGACTTGGCTAAAATGCAAGAAATGTAAAAGCGGCTGAATTTGGATGTTCACGCAGCATCACTTTGCGCAGCCACAGCAGTCTTCCAAAAGCATCTATTGGCAGCGGTGGGATTCGAACCCACGCCCCCGAAGAGACTGGAGCCTTAATCCAGCACCTTGGACTGCTTGGCCACGCTACCCTGCGCTCCTGTGCTCTCCGTCTCGCTACGACGGGTGGAAAGGCCTCCCTGATGCTGACTAGAACAGATCAACACAGGATTGACTAAGGGTGTACTCACACTAGTCACGGTTGCCATGAACCGGGCCCGAGTACGATTGTCCCCCCTCCCCACTCCCCCTCTGGCCTGCACTCACATATAGGGTTTCAGCATTCGTGCCGCAGCACGCTTACGTCATTATGGTGCGACGGTTTCGGGATAAACAGGAAGAGCGGCGCTCTCTGAACGCAATGGAGTACATCGCTCTGTTTTCTTTGTGGATAATTTTGTGTCGTTTGGTCCACAGCCCTCTCACAGCCTGTTGTTAAACAGATGTGTCGCCTTAGTGGCGCGAACATTTTCACGTAATCGCGCTGCTCGTATGAGGATGTTTGCAAGGTACCAGCTGAAGTGCAGCAAGGACTTTGCAGTTTTTAGTTTTTATGCGTTTTGCACCTCTGCCGTAGACCAAAGCGACCCTTTCCCTGCCATGTTGGTTTTGGAGCGTCGAAAAACCGTGAAGCAACGCGTCCTTTTCCGTGCTCCGGCATGGTTAGCGCTCACACTGCATGCGAACCGCGCCTGAGTCCAACTGAACCGTGCCCTGGCCCACCTCTTCCAAGCAGGCCAGGGCCGGCCAATCGAGCCGCGCCCGGGCACGATTCGGAGCACTCACACTAGTCAAACGAACCGCGCTTTGGTGGTCAAACGCACTCGGGCACGGTTCAAACTGGCTAGTGTGAGTACACCCTAAAATCGTCAGCAATGAAACTTCCAGTAGTCACTTAACCACAGAGGAGAACAGTGCCCCGGGAGCAGGACTGAGTCTGACTGCTTTAGCAGAAAGGAGATAGGCTGAGCACCTGGCCGCTGAAAGGCAAAGTGTACTCTCACCATGTTTTCAGAACCTTCTTCGAGTACACACAGGGCCTCTGTAATTAAAACCACAGCTAGCAGCTGTGGGATTCGAACCCACGCCCCCAAAGAGACTGGAGCCTAAACCCAGCGCTTTAGACCACTTGGCCACGCTACCAGAGTGATAGCTGCTTTCCAATCCTTTTTCCGCCTTCCACCTTCCGGAAATAGAGGCAACGCTACCACACTAAGCCCTTTTCAATGAGTAAAACTGGCTGTTTCCATCCTTTTGCCTACTTATTGCTTTCCACTGTTATTTTATTCAAGCGACTTTTCCTGTTTTGAAGTAACTTTACTGTGATTGTAAACTAATGGCGTCCCTGCTTCAACATGGTGCATCTGTAAGGAAGGAGCAGAGGCTGTGACAGGCTTTCAGACTTGGCTAAAATGCAAGGAATGTAAAAGCGGCTGAATTTGGACGTTCAAACACCATCACTTTGCGCAGCCACAGCAGTCTTCCAAAACCATCTATTGGCAGCGGTGGGATTCGAACCCACACCCCCGAAGAGACTGGAGCCTTAATCCAGCGCCTTGGACCGCTTGGCCAGGCTACCCTGCGCTCCTGTGCTCTCCGTCTCGCTACGACGGGTGGAAAGGCCTCCCTGATGCTGACTAGAACAGATCAACACAGGATTGACTAAGGGTGTACTCACACTAGGCACGGTTGCCATGAACCGGGCCCGAGTACGATTGTCCCCCCTCCCCACTCCCCCTCTGGCCTGCACTCACATATAGGGTTTCAGCATTCGTGCCGGAGCACGCTTACGTCATTATGGTGCGACGGTTTCGGGATAAACAGGAAGAGCGGCGCTCTCTGAACGCAATGGAGTACATCGCACTGTTTTCTTTGTGGATAATTTGTTGTCGTTTGGTGCACAGCCCTCTCACAGCCTGTTGTTAAACAGATGTGTCGCCTTAGTGGCGCGAACATTTTCACGTAATCGCGCTGCTCGTATGAGGATGTTTGCAAGGTACCAGCTGAAGTGCAGCAAGGACTTTGCAGTTTTTAGTTTTTATGCATTTTGCACCTCTGCCGAAGACCAAAGCAACCCTTTCCCTGCCATGTTGGTTTTGGAGCGTCGAAAAACCGTGACGCAACGAGTCCTTTTCCGTGCTCCGGCACGGTTAGCGCTCACACTGCATGCAAACCGCGCCCGAGTCCAACTGAACCGTGCCCTGGCCCACCTCTTCCAAGCAGGCCAGGGCCGGCCAATCGAGCCGCGCCCGGGCACGATTCGGAGCACTCACACTAGTCAAAAGAACCGCGCTTTGGTGGTCAAACGCACTCGGGCACGGTTCAAACTGGCTAGTGTGACTACACCCTAAAATCATCAGCAATGAAACTTCCAGTAGTCACTTAACCACAGAGGAGAACAGTGCCCCGGGAGCAGGACTGAGTCTGACTGCTTTAACAGAAAGGAGATAGGCTGAGCACCTGGCCGCTGAAAGGCAAAGTGTACTCTCACCATGTTTTCAGAATCTTCTTCGAGTACACACAGGGCCTCTGTAATGAAAACCACAGCTGGCAGCGGTGGGATTCGAACCCACGCCCCCAGGGAGACTGGAGCCTAAATCCAGCGCCTTAGACCACACGCTACCAGGGTGATAGTTCCTTTCCATTCCTTTTTCCGCCTTCCACCTTCCGGAAATAGAGGCAACGCTACCACACTAAGCCCTTTTCAATGAGTAAAACTGGCTGTTTCCATCCTTTTGCCTACTTATTGCTTTCCACTGTTATTTTATTCAAGCGATTTTTCCTGTTTTGAAGTAACTTCACTGTGATTGTAAACTAATGGCGTCCCTGCTTCAACACGGTGCATCTGTAAGGAAGGAGCAGAGGCTGTGACAGGCTTTCAGACTTGGCTAAAATGCAAGGAATGTAAAAGCGGCTGAATTTGGACGTTCACGCAGCATCACTTTGCGCAGCCACAGCAGTCTTCCAAAAGCATCAATCGGCAGCAGTGGGATTCGAACACACGCCCCCGAAGAGACTTGAGCCTTAATCCAGCGCCTTGGACCGCTCCGCCACGCTACCCTGCGCTCCTGTGCTCTCCGTCTCGCTACGACGGGTGGAAAGGCCTCCATGATGCTGACTAGAACAGATCAACACAGGATTGACCAAAATCGTTAGCAATGAAACTTCCAGTAGTCACTTAACCACAGAGGAGAACAGTGCCCAGGGAGCAGGACTGAGTCTGACTGCTTTAGCAGGAAGGAGATAGGCTGAGCACCTGGCCGCTGAAAGGCAAAGTGTACTCTCACCATATTTTCAGAACCTTCTTCGAGTACACACAGGGCCTCTGTAATTAAAACCACAGCTGGCAGCGGTGGGATTCGAACCCACGCCCACAGAGAGACTAGAGCCTAAATCCAGCGCCTTAGACCACTCGGCCACGCTACCAGGGTGATAGTTTCTTGCCATTCCTTTTTCCGCCTTCCACCTTCCGGAAATAGAGGCAACGCTACCACACTAAGCCCTTTTCAATGAGTAAAACTGGCTGTTTCCATCCTTTTGCCTACTTATTGCTTTCCACTGTTATTTTATTCAAGCTGTTTTTCCTGTTTTGAAGTAACTTTACTGTGATTGTAAACTAATGGCGTCCCTGCTTCAACACGGTGCATCTGTAAGGAAGGAGCAGAGGCTGTGACAGGCTTTCAGACTTGGCTAAAATGCAAGGAATGTAAAAGCAGCTGAATTTGGACGTTCACGCAGCATCACTTTGCGCAGCCACAGCAGTCTTCCAAAAGCATCAATTGGCAGCGGTGGGATTCGAATCCACGCCCCCTAAGAGTCTGAGTCTGACTGCTTTAGCAGAAAGGAGATAGGCTGAGTACCTGGCCGCTGAAAGGCAAAGTGTACTCTCACCATGTTTTCAGAACCTTCTTCGAGTACACACAAGGCCTCTGTAATTAAAACCACAGCTGGCAGCGGTGGGATTCGAACCCACGCCCCCAGACAGACTGGAGCCTAAATCCAGCGCTTTAGACCACACGCTACCAGGGTGATAGTTTGTTTCCAATCCTTTTTCCGCCTTCCACCTTCCGGAAATAGAGGCAACGCTACCACACTAAGCCCTTTTCAATGAGTAAAACTGGCTGTTTCCATCCTTTTGCGATTTTTCCTGTTTTGAAGTGAATTCACTGTGATGGTAAATTATTGGCGTCCCTGCTTCAACACGGTGCATCTGTAAGGAAAGAGCAGAGGCCGTGACAGGCTTTCAGCACGGACTGCTTCTTTCCATTCCTTTTTTCGCCTTCCGGATATAGAGGCAACGCTACCAAACTAAGCCCTTTTCAATGAGTAAAACTGGCTGTTTCCATCCTTTTGCCTACTTATTGCTTTCCACAGTTATTTTATTCAAGCGATTTTTCCTGTTTTGAAGTAACTTTACTGTGATTGTAAACTAATGGCGTCCCTGCTTCAACACGGTGCATCTGTAAGGAAGGAGCAGAGGCTGTGACAGGCTTTCAGACTTGGCTAAAATGCAAGGAATGTAAAAGCGGCTGAATTTGGACGTTCACGCAGCATCACTTTGCGCAGCCACAGCAGTCTTCCAAAAGCATCTATTGGCACTCTTCGAATCCACTCCCCGAAGAGACTGGAGCCTTAATCCAGCGCCTTGGACCTCTCGGCCACACTACCCTGCGCTCCTGTGCTCTCCGTCTCGCTATGACGGGTGGAAAGGCCTCCCTGATGCTGACTAGAACAGATCAACACAGGATTGACTAAAATCGTCAGCAATGAAACTTCCAGTAGTCACTTAACCACAGAGGAGAACAGTGCCCCGGGAGCAGGACTGAGTCTGACTGCTTTAGCAGAAAGGAGATAGGCTGAGCACCTGGCCGCTGAAAGGCAAAGTGTACTCTCACCATGTTTTCAGAACCTTCTTCGAGTACACACAGGGCCTCTGTAATTAAAACCACAGCTGGCAGCGGTGGGATTCGAACCCACGCCCCCAGAGAGACTGGAGCCTAAATCCAGCGCCTTAGACCACTCGGCCACGCTACCAGGGTGATAGTTTCTTGCCATTCCTTTTTCCGCCTTCCGGAAATAGAGGCAACGCTACCACACTAAGCCCTTTTCAATGAGTAAAACTGGCTGTTTCCATCCTTTTTAAATTCACTGTGATGGTAAATTATTGGCGTCCCTGCTTCAACACGGTGCATCTGTAAGGAAAGAGCAGAGGCCGTGACAGGCTTTCAGCACCGACTGCTTCTTTCCATTCCTTTTTTCGCCTTCCGGATATAGAGGCAAAGCTACCACACTAAGCCCGTTTCAATGAGTAAAACTGGCTGTTTCCATCCTTTTGCCTACTTATTGCTGTCCACTGTTATTTTATTCAAGCGATTTTTCCTGTTTTGAAGTAACTTTACTGTGAGTGTAAACTAATGGCGTCCCTGCTTCAACACAGTGCATCTGTAAGGAAGGAGCAGAGGCTGTGACAGGCTTTCAGACTTGGCTAAAATGCAAGGAATGTAAAAGCGGCTGAATTTGGACGTTCACGCACCATCTCTTGGCGCAGCCACATCAGTCTTCCAAAACCATCTATTGGCAGCGGTGGGATTCAAACCCACGCCCCCGAAGAGACTGGAGCCTTAATCCAGCCTTGGACAGCTCAGCCTCACTACCCTGCGCTCCTGTGCTCTCCGTCTCTATACGACGGGTGGAAAGGCCTCCCTGATACTGACTAGAACAGATCAACACAGGATTGACTAAAATCGTCAGTAATGAAACTTCCAGTAGTCACTTAACCACAGAGGAGAACAGTGCCCAGGGAGCAGGACTGAGTCTGACTGCTTTAGCAGAAAGGAGATAGGCTGAGCACCTGGCCGCTGAAAGGCAAAGTGTACTCTCACCATATTTTCAGAACCTTCTTCGAGTACACACAGGGCCTCTGTAATTAAAACCACAGCTGGCAGCGGTGGGATTCGAACCCACACCCCCAGAGAGACTGGAGCCTAAATCCAGCGCCTTAGAACACACGCTACCAGGGTGATAGTTTATTTCCATTCCTTTTTCTGCCTTCCACCTTCCGGAAATAGAGGCAACGTTACCACACTAAGCCCTTTTCAATGAGTAAAACTGGCTGCTTCCATCCTTTTGCCTACTTATTGCTTTCCACTGTAATTTTATGCAAGCGATTTTTCCTGTTTTGAAGTAACTTCACTGTGATGGTAAATTATTGGCGTCCCTGCTTCAACACGGTGCATCTGTAAGGAAAGAGCAGAGGCCGTGACAGGCTTTCAGCACGGACTGCTTCTTTCCATTCCTTTTTTCGCCTTCCGGATATAGAGGCAACGCTACCAAACTAAGCCCTTTTCAATGAGTAAAACTGGCTGTTTCCATCCTTTTGCCTACTTATTGCTTTCCACAGTTATTTTATTCAAGCGATTTTTCCTGTTTTGAAGTAACTTTACTGTGATTGTAAACTAATGGCGTCCCTGCTTCAACACGGTGCATCTGTAAGGAAGGAGCAGAGGCTGTGACAGGCTTTCAGACTTGGCTAAAATGCAAGGAATGTAAAAGCGGCTGAATTTGGACGTTCACGCAGCATCACTTTGCGCAGCCACAGCAGTCTTCCAAAAGCATCTATGGGAAGCAGTGGGATTCGAACACACGCCCCCGAAGAGACTGGAGCCTTAACCCAGCGCCTTGGACCGCTCCGCCACGCTACCCTGCACTCCTGTGCTCTCCGTCTCGCTACGACGGGTGGAAAGGCCTCCCTGATGCTGACTAGAACATATCAACACAGGATTGACCAAAATCGTCAGCAATGAAACTTCCAGTAGTCACTTAACCACAGAGGAGAACAGTGCCCAGGGAGCAGGACTGAGTCTGACTGCTTTAGCAGGAAGGAGATAGGCTGAGCACCTGGCCGCTGAAAGGCAAAGTGTACTCTCACCACGTTTTCAGAACCTTCATCGAGTACACACAGGGCCTCTGTAATTAAAACCAAAGCTGGCAGCGGTGGGATTCGAACCCACGCCCCCAGAGAGACTGAAGCCTAAATCCAGCACCTTAGACCACTCGGCCACGCTACCAGGGTGATAGTTTCTTGCCATTCCTTTTTCCCCCTTCCACCTTCCGGAAATAGAGGCAACGCTACCACACTAAGCCCTTTTCAATGAGTAAAACTGGCTGTTTCCATCCTTTTGCCTACTTATTGCTTTCCACTGTGATTTTATTCAAGCGATTTTTCCTGTTTTGAAGTAACTTTACTGTGATTGTAAACTAATGGCGTCCCTGCTTCAACACGGTGCATCTGTAAGGAAGGAGCAGAGGCTGTGACAGGCTTTCAGACTTGGCTAAAATGCAAAGAATGTAAAAGCGGCTGAATTTGGACGTTCACGCAGCATCACTTTGCGCAGCCACAGCAGTCTTCCAAAAGCATCTATTGGCACTCTTCGAATCCACTCCCCGAAGAGTCTGGAGCCTTAATCCAGCGCCTTGGACCTCTCGGCCACACTACCCTGCGCTCCTGTGCTCTCCGTCTCGCTATGACGGGTGGAAAGGCCTCCCTGATGCTGACTAGAACAGATCAACACAGGATTGACTAAAATCGTCAGCAATGAAACTTCCAGTAGTCACTTAACCACAGAGGAGAACAGTGCCCCGGGAGCAGGACTGAGTCTGACTGCTTTAGCAGAAAGGAGATAGGCTGAGCACCTGGCCGCTGAAAGGCAAAGTGTACTCTCACCATGTTTTCAGAACCTTCTTCGAGTACACACAGGGCCTCTGTAATTAAAACCACAGCTGGCAGCGGTGGGATTCGAACCCACGCCCCCAGAGAGACTGGAGCCTAAATCCAGCGCCATAGACCACTCGGCCACGCTACCAGGGTGATAGTTTCTTGCCATTCCTTTTTCCGCCTTCCGGAAATAGAGGCAACGCTACCACACTAAGCCCTTTTCAATGAGTAAAACTGGCTGTTTCCATCCTTTTTAAATTCACTGTGATGGTAAATTATTGGCGTCCCTGCTTCAACACGGTGCATCTGTAAGGAAAGAGCAGAGGCCGTGACAGGCTTTCAGCACCGACTGCTTCTTTCCATTCCTTTTTTCGCCTTCCGGATATAGAGGCAAAGCTACCACACTAAGCCCGTTTCAATGAGTAAAACTGGCTGTTTCCATCCTTTTGCCTACTTATTGCTGTCCACTGTTATTTTATTCAAGCGATTTTTCCTGTTTTGAAGTAACTTTACTGTGAGTGTAAACTAATGGCGTCCCTGCTTCAACACAGTGCATCTGTAAGGAAGGAGCAGAGGCTGTGACAGGCTTTCAGACTTGGCTAAAATGCAAGGAATGTAAAAGCGGCTGAATTTGGACGTTCACGCACCATCTCTTGGCGCAGCCACATCAGTCTTCCAAAACCATCTATTGGCAGCGGTGGGATTCAAACCCACGCCCCCGAAGAGACTGGAGCCTTAATCCAGCCTTGGACAGCTCAGCCTCACTACCCTGCGCTCCTGTGCTCTCCGTCTCTATACGACGGGTGGAAAGGCCTCCCTGATACTGACTAGAACAGATCAACACAGGATTGACTAAAATCGTCAGTAATGAAACTTCCAGTAGTCACTTAACCACAGAGGAGAACAGTGCCCAGGGAGCAGGACTGAGTCTGACTGCTTTAGCAGAAAGGAGATAGGCTGAGCACCTGGCCGCTGAAAGGCAAAGTGTACTCTCACCATATTTTCAGAACCTTCTTCGAGTACACACAGGGCCTCTGTAATTAAAACCACAGCTGGCAGCGGTGGGATTCGAACCCACACCCCCAGAGAGACTGGAGCCTAAATCCAGCGCCTTAGAACACACGCTACCAGGGTGATAGTTTATTTCCATTCCTTTTTCTGCCTTCCACCTTCCGGAAATAGAGGCAACGTTACCACACTAAGCCCTTTTCAATGAGTAAAACTGGCTGCTTCCATCCTTTTGCCTACTTATTGCTTTCCACTGTAATTTTATGCAAGCGATTTTTCCTGTTTTGAAGTAACTTCACTGTGATGGTAAACTAATGGCGTCCCTGCTTCAACACGGTGCATCTGTAAGGAAGGAGCAGAGGCCGTGACATGCTTTCAGCACCGACTGCTTCGACTGCTTCTTTCAGCACCGACTGCTTCTTTCCATTCCTTTTTTCACCTTCCGGCTATATACTGTGATTACTGTGATTGTAAACTAATGGCGTCCCTGCTTCAACACGGTGCGTCTGTAAGGAAAGAGCAGAGGCCGTGACAGGCTTTCAGCACGGACTGCTTCTTTCCATTCCTTTTTTCGCCTTCCGGATATAGAGGCAACGCTACCAAACTAAGCCCTTTTCAATGAGTAAATCTGGCTGTTTCCATCCTTTTGCGATTTTTCCTGTTTTGAAGTAACTTCACTGTGATTGTAAACTATTGGCGTCCCTGCTTCAACATGGTGCATCTGTAAGGAAGGAGCAGAAGCCGTGACAGGCTTTCAGCACCGACTTGGCTAAAATGCAAGGAATGTAAAAGCGGCTGAATTTGGACGTTCACGCAGCATCACTTTGCGCAGCCACAGCAGTCTTCCAAAAGCATCTACTGGCAGCAATGGGATTCAAAGGCACGCCCCCGAAGAGACTGGAGCCTTAATCCAGCACCTTGGACCGCTCGGCCATGCTACCCTGCACTCCTGCGCTCTCCGGCTCGCTACGAGCGGTGGAAAGGCTTCCCTGATGCTGACTAGGGTGAAAAGCTGCATTCTAATCCTGTTTTTTGTAAAACTAACCTGATCCCTAGCAGGTTAGGGCTTGCGGCAATGTTGCTGTCACTGCAAGTCTGAGGTGAGTTCTGAAGAACAGATCAACACAGGATTGACTAAAATCGTCAGCAATGATGGGATTCGAACCCACGCCCCCAGAGAGACTGGATCCTAAATCTGAGTGCTAGCTGACAAAGGATAGTCCGACATAATTTCAGAAATGTTGAGCAATGTCGAACTGCGCAGCCAATCGCATCGAAGCGCTATGACATTTGGACCAATCACGTCGAAGCGCTTTAACATTTCCAGCCAATCAAAAAGCCCAATTTATAACATTCTCTTGACATTCGTGACATTTGACCAATCAGAGAGCAGGGGGATTTCGACGGCACGTTTCTGCGTATCACTGCTAGGTGGAGGGGTCAGCGCTTCTAGTCAGGTGTCAATCAAGTTGTCGAACCGTGTCGAAGGTGTGCGAAAGAATGACACCATCCTCAGGGGGCGTGTCAGAGGTACAAAAGGTTAATTACTGAAGTTCATGACCTATGACAAGGGTCATTGTCGCGTAGTTCGACATAAAAAGTGGTACGATATTTATCAAAGCGTGAGTGTTTGTTACCTTTGCATTATAGATAAATAAAAATAAAAAATAATCGTAATCGAACATTATTTGTATCTTTGTTTAATGTATTTTCATAAGAGAACAACACATCAGGCTTCAGAACAAACATTTACCTGGTCCCATTCATTTGAACGATGTAATGTGATGGTTGTGTTATGTTATGGCTTTCAACAGTGCAAACCAGGGTGTGTAATAATTTTTTTAATACATTTATGTAATGTTGCAGTTGTTTTAAGAAATGTTCCTGTCTTGTATCTTTCTCCTCTAAATAGAGATACCAGTTGTAACATTATATATAAGATAAATGTGACTTGTGTCCCAGATATTAATCAATGAATGAATAAATATATGAATTTAATGAAGCATTTTATGCTCTCTTAAGGGACTCACTTGTATTGTGCATTATATTTGTTATAGTGCTTACAGATAGAGAAATGTCAGATGCTGTCTCGTGGCCAAACAACCTTGCTTGGAGGTGTGCTGAAATCTGTGATTTTCAATCTCCAAAGGTAACATTAATGTAGCAAGTGTTTTTTATTAGTATTATTAGTATATTTACTGAAAAGGTTTCTTTCTGAATTATGTATTAAAGGTTTTTTTTTTTTTTGGTCGTCTTAGGCCTCTACTGGACCAGCACAAAGGGTGGTGGAAGAACCTCATGCTGCTGAAACAGCAAAGAAGGCCACGGAGCAGAGTCAGCCTGACCCCCAGCCTCATCCCATGCCCCTGCCCCAGCCCCAGCCCCAGCCCCAGCCTACTGCACCTGTGGAAGCAAGAGTTGCAACACAATTTTCAATGGTAAGAATTACTATTTAACTTTTTTAATAATACCACTTAGTATTAGTAAGTATGTGCTCAATTAAAATTCAAGAAAGTTCAGAACGTAAGATGAAGAAAAAAAGAAAAAGCAAGAATGCTATGAGATGCTGGCTGAGACCTACTAATTGTCACCCCTCTTGTACAGTGGGGGCACCTGTTGTCTGCTGAATGGTCAGTTTAAATATCTCAGATTTGGTTTAAGTCACATGGTCAAGGATAAATGTAGAATGTAACCTGTCTGCTTTCTCTCGAGACTAGACTCATGTCCCTCATGGCATCTCTCTCAATACTTCTCATGTGTTAAAGCTGCATTATCTTTCTTTCTCAATCTCAGGTAACATTCCACATAGACGCTGGCTATTATTAACTTTACACATATTAACAATTATTCCATCCTGCAAATACTTTGTAGTAATTTTCAGAGTCAATACTGCTAATAAAACCCAGCGCAGCAGTGTCTAGTCCCTCTATACCAAGCAGTACTGTCTCTGTAAGTAATGGCATAATCTATAAAGTATTCTATGAAGACACTTTTCACGTTCCATTCTGTAAGAATTATTAAACTTTTTTTTAATACCAGAAAACCATATTTTTGTCGATGTTTCAGGGTGTGCCAGTGTTCCAGGGTGTGCAAATGGTTCAAAGACTGTCAGCGGTCCATAGGATGCCACTGTTAGAGCCTACAGTTGTGCAGAGCACCAATTCACAACCGGCTCCACAAACCATGCCCAAGAGACCCTACAAGGCAAACACTTGCAGGAAGTGTGGACAATTCAAAACCAGTGCAACGGGACATAGCCAGTACAGGGGCAAGGTGTACATACTGTCCACAGACTGAGAACGTTACAAAAGAACAGTGGTTAGAGGAAATTCAGAGAACTGTTCCCAAATAATGTATACACTGTATATTTTTATTTATTGTTGTGTATATAGTTGTTTAAATATAGTTCACTATTGTTAATATTTGTGTTTAACATTATTTTATTTAACTTTATTTACTGCTTTTTAAATCCTATTTAACTTTTACTTTTACCTTTTTAATTTATTGTTTGAAAACTTAATTTAATATTCATTACTGTTCTGTTTGCATAATTGTAAAATAAATTAAAAAAATAAATTGAGAAATGCGTTTTGATTTCTACATTTATTTTACTTTTATTTCCATTTTAATAATTTTTTTAAAAAACTTATATAAATTTAATTTGTTTTATATTAATTACTGTTATGTTGGCATAATTGTAAAAAAAAAAGAGAATTATTGCTTTTTTATTTGTACTTTAGTAAACATTTCATCAGTACACTTCAACAATAGAACGTATTCCTATAAAAAGATCATTTGCACTTTGTCATTTGTCACAGACATTTTTCAGCATAATAATGACTATTTTTGCATCCTTTTTTAATAAGAAATGACAGATTTGAAGGTGTCTTGAATGAATGCAACCTTAAAAAAATCTGATTTAATATCAATAAAATCACAACTAATAACATGCTTAAAATAAATATGAATACAACTACAAATAATAACATGCTTAATCAGAATAAAAATTAATACAACAACTACTAAATAACTAATAATAACAATACACATTTCCATTGGTGTATTAAAATTTAATGAAACAAATATCAAACAAAGCATATATATACATTTAATTAACCCAGAAACTTCATTTATTTAAAGCAATTAACAATAAAAAAAAAAAAAGCGCCTTAGACCACTCGGCCACGCTACCAGGGTGAGAGTTTCTTTCCATTCCTTTTTTCGCCTTCCACCTTCCGGAAATAGAGGCAACGCTACCACACTAAGCCCTTTTCAATGAGTAAAACTGGCTGTTTCCATCCTTTTGCTTTTCCATCCATCTGTTTCCACCCATTGCTCTTTTTGTTGTTTTTGATTGCTTCCACTGTCCTCATTTGTAAGTCGCTTTTGATAAAAGAGTCTGCTAAATGAATAAATGTAAATGTAAAATAATAAATGAATAAGTAAAATAATAGAATGATATAAATGGTAAATGATGAAAAATAATCCCAGACAGCACACGTAAGTCTGGCTGACATTGGCCCAAGCATGAACGTCAGCCACATTACCTCTAACATCTAATTAGCCATAACTTTAATAAATAAAATTATGCATTTAGCAGACGCTTTTATACAAAGCAACTTACAAGGCATTCAAGCTATCAACTTTAACCTATCTTGTGCTCCCAGGGAATTGAACCCCCAACCTTGCACTTGATAGCACAATGCTCTACCAACTGAGCTACAGGAACAACATACCACTTAAAAATAAATAAATAAATAAACCACTGTAGAACCATTTAATTAGACAGAGATTGCTGAAATTAAGTTCAGTTTATGTAGAATTAATAATTTGCGACTTTCTCCCTCTGGCGACAGGCCTATAATTTGTCATCTGCTCATTATTGGTGTTAGTTGTCTTTTTTTTACAGCTAGTGATGTTTCATTCACAGACAGATCTGATACTTTAGTTTTAACAAATCTTTAATGAACAAATACATTTTTAGGTCATGACTGCCACCAGTTGAGTCAATGACTCAGAAAAGATCCTCATCTGTTACCAGACAAATTTTTTTTTTCTTCCTTTTTATTATTATTTTTTTTATCAGGTGTAAAGACAGTCTGGGCAGCAGTAACAGGACAACAGTGATTACAAGTAGAGATGGATTTCAAGAACTGTTACTAATTTGGTTCCCGACTTCAGTACTGAAAAATGTATATAAGCTACAGTATCAATAGTGCTGCTATCAGTATTTTTTAAACAAAATTTTATACGTTGATTCATTACCCATTTAGACACAACTACATATCATCCAAATAATCTCCAAGTGGATGGCAGCAAGGATCCAGGATCAAGGGATCATTCATCATGAAGACTGGAAGGAAGAGTTTATCCTGGATTAGAAAAACTAAACCTGGTTGTTTCAGCATCACTCCGGCAAGACTAAATACATTTAAATTGATTTCAGTTGGTTTCAGGTCATCCTGACCATTCTGCTGTCCTGGATGTACGGCCATGCTGGAACTGCATTTCTCGTGGTTGAAAGATTTGTGCAGCACTATCCAGACACATAAGCTGCCTTCCTGGACCCACACAACTAAAGGCTCAGGAGGAGAGACAGTAATCCACAAGGTTGGATTTCACAATCATTTACACATAGCCAGATACAGGGCTCCATAGTGTGACTTAAACAGTTTGTGACCAAAAATATTAATGGAATTTTGACTATATACATTTATGTAGTGACTTTAAAATTTGCATGAAATGCTTGTTTTCCTGATTGTTTTGCGATCAGATATTTTATGTTGATGTGAAAATGAGATGATGCTCATCAATGTTTTAGTGGAAAAAGGCTTTAAAACAGTCCTAATCTCTGCCTAATTCTAGCACTGACACACGCCTGCTAAACGCAGCTAAGATTGTGCAGATAGAAATTACAGAGATGTGCAAACAAAAAAGTGAAGAAAAAATGTCTGTTGTATGCACAACTTGCACAAACTACAATAGGTAAAGCTTTCAGATGTGGGGATATTAACAATATCATTAACAATTTTCATTTATAATCGATACTATTGCTCGTTATCAAGCTGTATATTTATGCTGGGTCCTGTTAATGCGTGAACTTCATGTTATTTGTTGCACACTCTCTCCCACATGGAAAAAACCTATATAAACATATATGTTTCAATATAGGTTTTGATATAGGTTTTTAATATATGTGACACATAAAATTGGCCGTTTTCCTATATTATATGTACATATAAGTACATATAAGCACACATATATGTACATATATGTACACATATATATGTGCATACATATACCTAAATAGGTACATATATGCACATATATATGCACCTATATGTTCACCTATAATAGTAAAATTAAAATCCATAGCTGCTAGGCAACATAAATAAAAGTCCAAAATGTAGAAATGTACATTATTTACTAACTCAAGATCAATCAAGTAGTACAAAACAAAAAATATATTTTTATTTTTTCCTCTTTTTTTTCGGTGCACAAATTTTTTACCGGATAGGCATTTTCGTCCACACGGATCTGGCGTTTTGGAAGAGTGAAACAGATGTTTTGAAGCCGGGTCCCAGAGGGGATATATTAAAAAAAAACACCGCTTTAGTGTTTCACCCGGAAGGGGAATCCGTACATTTTCTGAAAATATGGCGTCATTAGACCACGTCTCGCCCCTAATCAAACACCACTACATCACGTAACAGCAACAAAAACATGAACAAACACTGAACGCTAACATTAACACGGATTAATAAATGTTTACTTGTGTACCACACGCAAGGTTTATCAGCAAATCCATGTCTTCTTGTCCATTTTAAGTGTATCTCTGTGGCAGAATTACAGCGCCACATGCTGTAATGCACTCGCCCCTCCGCAGATCAGCCTGTCTTGGTCCTCGGGGATTTCAACTTATGTAACTTGTCTACACATCTGCCAACTGTTCATCAATATGTTGACTGTACCACACGGTTAAACCGGACCCTTGACTGCTGCTATGGAAATATCCCTAAGGCATAAAAAGCAGTGTGTAGACCACCCCTAGGCAAATCCGATCATAATGTAATTCATTTATTGCCTAAATATAAAGCTATGCTCAAAAGGACAAAACCAGTTATCAAGCAGATACAGACGTGGTCTGGAACAAATAAAGATCAACTCAGGGACTGTTTTGACAACACAAACTGGGACACTTCTTCGAATCCTGCCAGGATGGGAATGAACTTACGAACACTTTAACAACATATATTAAGTTTTGTGAGGACTGTGTGTCTGAAACAAAGACTATTAAAATATTCCCAAATAACAAACCCTGGGTTTCCAAACAATTAAAAACCTGCCTTAATGAAAGAAAGATTGCCTTCTGTTCAGGCAACATGGAATTAGCTCAGGAAAAAAGGAAACAATTAAGGGGGGATATCCTAAAGGCAAAAACTGAATATAAAAACACAATAGAGAGAACATTTTAGTGGGAATATAAAACAGGCTTGGGAGGGCTTAAATATTTTAATGGGAAAAAGCTGCAATAAAAGCAACTGTTCTGTAGCTTGCAGTCAAACTCTTGTAGATGAAATGTACACGTTCTTCTGCAGGTTTGATACTGTGGATGATAAGGATGAGTGTGATGACATCTGTAAAAATCTTCCCATAAGTTCACCTATATTTATCACAGAAGACGCTGTTGCTAAAAGCCTCACTAAATTAAAGCCGAATAAGGCCACCGGCCCAGATGGCCTAAAAGCCCGCCTACTTAAAGACTGTGCCTCACAATTAAAAGGTGTTTTCACAAGGCTTTTTAACTTTCTTCTAGTTGCAGGGGTACCCACATCTTGGAAATTTTCTTTCATAAGGCTGATACCTAAAAAGCCTGGTGCAAGTAAGCCTGAAGATTTTCGACCCATAGTCATCACCTCCATATTATGTAAAACAATGGAGAGGGTCCTGGTAGATCTCCTGACCTCCCAAGTAACCAGCATGACAGATCCGCTGCAGTTCGCTTATAGAAGTAACAGAGGGACAGATGATGCTGTGCTGGTCCTTTTAGACCTTATTTCAAAACAACTTGCACTCCCTAAAGGGTATGCTGGAGTTTTATTTATAGATTTTAGTGCAGCATTTAATTCTATGAAGTTACATATTCTCCTGCAAAGACTAGCTAATAATAATATAGATAACAGCTTTATTCTCTGGATCAGAGATTTTCTCTCCTGTCGTACTCAGATGGTAAGTGTAAACGGCCTTTTGTCTGGAGTGCATACCATTAGTACAGGTTGCCCACAAGGCAGCGTTCTTTCACCTATGCTTTTTTTCCCTATTTACAAATGATTTTAATATAAACAATAGCACTTTTAAATTGATAAAATACGCAGATGATATGGCCTTAGTTGGACTCTTACAAAAAACGAACCCCTTGGGTGAAGCCTCTTATCTTGCACAGGTAAAGGCCCTTGAAGCATGGTGCAAAGATAGCGAGCTAGAAATTAATGTGGCAAAGACAAACGAGCTAATTTTTTTAAAAAAACAAGGCATAATAACAGAGCCAGTTTTACTTAATGGTCAAGTAGCTGAAAATGTGGAAACTTTTAAATATCTAGGTACGGGTCTCGATAACAACCTGAGTTTTACTGATAATACAGAATTTATCTTTAAGAAATGCTCACAACGACTCAGTCTTCTTAGACGACTGAACAGCCTGGGGGTCAGTGCTCAGATTATCGAGCTTGTGTATATCACACACATTGAAAGTGTTTTAACTTTCCATCTCTCTGCTTGGATTGACCATTTAAACTGCAAGCTTAAGAAAAAGCTCAACAGGATAGTGACAATAAAATAGTAGGAAAACCACAAAAACCACTGTCCCAAATATATATTGACAGAACGAGGAAGAAAGCTAGGAAAATCACTGTAGATAGTACTCACCCCCTCTCTAGCGAGTTTGAGCTTCTGAAGTCTGGGAGGCGCCACAGAGTGCCTCTGGCTAATAGTACTTATGAAAATGGGGAAGTCGTGGCCTAATGGTTAGAGGGTTGGATTGGGTCCCAATCGAAGGGTTGTGGGTTCTAGTCTTGGGCCGGCAGGAATTGTGGGTGGGGGGGAGTGCATGTACAGTTCTCTCTCCACCTTCAATACTACGACTTAGGTGCCCTTGAGCAAGGCATCGAACCCCCAACTGCTCCCCAGGCACCGCAGCATAAATGGCTGCCCACTGCTCCGGGTGTGTGCTCACAGTGTGTGTGTGTGTGTGTGTGTGTGTGTGTTCACTGCTCTGTGTGTGTGTTCACTGCTCTGTGTGTGTGCATTTTGGATGGGTTAAATGCAGAGCACAAATTCTGAGTATGGGTCACCATACTTGGCTGAATGTCACTTCACTTTTTTTTTTTTTTTTTAATCTTTTATTCCAAATGCAATTAGTATTCTTAACCAAACAAAGTAACAACAAACAAATGAGCTGCTGTTTTAATGTATTTAAGTATATTACTCTTAATATGATATTTTGCACTGTATCTTTCTTTATTTTTATTGTTATTTTTACTTTGAGTTATCTAGGAATATTTCTTCAATATGCCTGAGATATTGTCTGTATGTTTATTTGTTCTGTATGTTGCGGTGACGCAAAGAAAAATTTCCACCCCGGTGGACAATAAAGATTTATTCTATTCTTATTCTATTCTATTCTTATATGACCGCCATCAGTTCGAAGCGGTGAATGAAGATGAATCATATCGATCATGTGGTGTATTTTGCCGGTTCTCCAAAGAATCGAACTCAGTCAGGGATTTTTCTCTCAGAAGAAAATACTTTATTTTAAGCAAAACAAAGCCGAGAGCTCGTTGCAAGGAGATCTCCCGAAATGCTAGGTTGCATCTCATTATATACCCTATACAGGGCGTTTCCAAATAGTCAAACTTTTCCTTATGCTTGCAATTTTGATCCCTCCCTAGGGAGGAGAGGCCCCTACTTGTTTTTGTATAATGAAAGGCCCTTTCTGGCCATATGTTTCTCCTCAGTTCTGAACATTCCAGCACGTAAGCAACTTTCTATCCATTACCTATAGGATTATAATGGAAAAACAACTAGCAACAAAAATGGCTTGATTCACATTGATTATTCTTGATTGATTAAAATCTTACTAATAAAAATCTTCCACATATTCTCCCCTTTGAGACTTAATAAGTCTCACATTTGATTATTCTTATCCAGAGTGCTACTCCATAATCCAGTCATATTATTTACACTACCTAGTGACTAAGTACGTCACATTGTATTATCACCAGTGACTAGATTATGAAATTCCACTCTGAGGGATTACTGGACCAAACATCTCTTTGACAATTTGACAAGGAGTGAGTAAAAGATCCAGTCTCCCTAACCCCTCTTTAATAGTAAACATTGTTAAAAGCATGAATGTGCAATTGGTTCAGCATTTGCCTGGTTATCACAGTTATGTATAAAAGGCATACAAATACATACACATACAAATACAAATCACATCACACATTGAATATCACAAGATTATAAGAGTTGATCTTCAGCTTAGATACCTTATGTATCAATTTCCCATTATTTTGATATCTTTGAATTTAATTTGCTTAACTGTGGCTTTGACTAGCGACCTCAATATAGGAAGTATACAGTAAAATAGTAAATATCCTGTCATTAATGCAATTCCTAAAAACTTTCCCAATTTAGTTATAAACTATGCTCCACATGCTCCTAACTGTAAATTAAACCAGTCTTACATTTTATTATCTTTTCCAACATTTTCTTTATCTACCATTCTTAGCCTTTTCAATTTGATCAGTTCTTCATTAAATGCTCCCTTCTATAAATACAGCATTTTCCCCAAACCATAACACATACTTTTCCTTCTTCAATTTTCTATTTTGCTCCTTTCATTCTATTTGTTGCTCTATTTTCCCTTCAAATCTTCCTACATCCATATTTCCCTTCTCATAACCTTCAAATTCTTCATCTACCATTACTTAAAATTCTCTTTCCATTTTTTCTTTTCTATTTGTTGGCTCATATCTGCACCCAAGTATTTTGATCTCAGTAGCAGTCCCATCATTCTCTCATTCCATCTTCACCAGGGAGACTCTTTGCGAGTCGTTGCAATGGTCTTTCCCTCGTTGGCAAGGGTGGGTCGTTACTAGCACACCCTTCATCCCTCACTTCATGCTGTGTGGAGTTGTTGAAGCTTGTGGAGTATTTTAAGGTTAGAGATGTGAACTCAGGTGTCACTCTGTAACCATTTTGCTGATTAATGAAAGGCTCTCTTGAGATCATTATTGCACCCTCACTGGTTCTCTTTGATGGAGCAAAGCATTCCTTGGCTTTACTGGAACTGCTGTCACCTGTAAATGGAAAACTTCAGAGTGTTTTGTTAGTGTTATCAAGCATGCTAATTTGTTCATCTTGCCAGTCGTCCTTCTAGGTGTGACCTGGGGAAATGTAATGTGGGTTGAGGGCTGTCTTGGCCCCTTTTTGAGTTTTCACAATTCCTGTGCTGTCTTTACTATTTTTTAATTCCTTTCAATTTTATTCTCAACAATTTGCTTATTTAGTTATCTCTTTGTTTTGTAAACTGAGTTCCACTATATTAATGGATAATTTATCTAGGCCTATGTTGCTCAGTAGCATAGGCCTTTTGACCTGGAAAACACTCAACCCACTTTATTTATTTTAGCATTTAGAAAGACAGTATTTCATCCTTTTGACACAATCTGCTCCATCATGATATGCTGAAAAGAAAGTTAAATGTTGGGTAGACAGAGCAAGCTTGCTTTGCTCTGCCTTCCCATGTTATACACATGCTGCGCATGTGTGGCACTGTTTTTCTTTCTGCCACAACCAAGACCTAGGTACTGACCAGGAAACTTAACCAAATTCATCCCTGGTCATTATTTTTCTGGGCATAAGTTTGCCCTGTGGGCCCACATTCAAATTTGTATACAGCTGTTTGGGCAAATTGATCGAATTGCCTCAGTGTTTCATCAGACACTCTCTTTCATGCCATACAACACCATCATTCATACTTCTTCACACACTTTCACTCCCCCTTTTTTTCTCTCTCTCTCTCTCTCTCTCTCCTTTTTCAAAATCTCATAGATTGATTTATTTAGAAAATTAGGCCTAGGCATTGGGCATTTGAGAGAGCCAATTATCATTTGTCAAATGTCATGTGTTTGTCTAATTTAAAGTTTAGTCAAATAATTTTTTTGTTATTGCTCATGAGCGACTCTGAGAAGAGGATTGGAGATCTCTGTAAATCTTCTTGGATCCATGGCCATCAACATTTCCATCTGGTTATCCCCAGTGATGACAGTATATGTGATTACATGATTTTGGATCTTTGGAATAATTTTTTATTCAATATTATTTTATTCAGTTTTACCTTTGAAAATGACATAATGGAGTGACCAATATTTCTATTTTCTCAACAATATATATTTTTCTATTGTTCATCAAGATACCCGTTTTTATTTTATTTATTTATTCTCTTCTTTCCCAAAGAACTCAGCATTGTTGTCAAGGATTCAGTTATGCATTTTCCCCTAGTTGTTTAATGAAACTGTCTTACTATGCCAAATCCAGCTCCATGTTTATCTGATTGGTGAGTCAAGTACTCACTTCTGTCTATCAAAATTATTTTTTCTTTAAGACATGAGGCTGGACTGGTACCTATTGAAAAGCAGATTGAGAGAGTTAGTTAAAACACAGAATTTAAAGAAATGCTGTGAGACCAGTGAATAATCAAGATTAAAACATAATAAATAAAATAATTAAATAAAATAATTAACATTTGAAGCAGTCTCTATAGTGTTCATTGAATATGCAGGACCTGTGCACTGAAGGGATGGAAGTCCTTCTGGTGACATCATCAGCCTGGGCTGTTGTACTGGGTCGTCAGTCTGTGATGGCACTCAAAGACCTGATGTTGCGGTGTTCGGTCTCCGTTGTTTTTCTTCTTCTTCTCAGTCTGGCTTCTGGTTGCTTTCTGCCAGAGTTTTGCATTTCATAATGTTCTTTTCACCCTCAGGAAAAGTCTCAAGTGAAAGATTCACCTTTTCGTGCTTTCAGTCTTTCTCCATGCTGAAAAGTGTGTTCTTCTCTTTCAGGAGGGGAGCGGAACATCCATCAGCCCCTCCATCTTCTTCTCTCTGCAGCTGTGTTTGCTGCTTTGCCATTCCTCGACAGACTCCATTTCATTGCTTTCCTTTGTCAAGGCACTGTTCCAGAAGTCATCTGAAATTTGAACACTCAGAGACTGCATTAATCAAATGTACCTATGTAACTTCTGACCAAATTGTTTCTGAGCAGTCAGCTCTTTTTCTAATTTTCACTTTTCAACTTCTTCTTTCAGTGGTCCCTTAATAAAAACAAAATAATCTGGTTGAAAACAGCAGTTCTCTTACTCTTTGTTAGTTAAGCAAGTTCTTCATTGCCGGAAAATAGCAAGCATTTTTTCTTCTTTGCAAAATGCAGAAATCAGCTACCTTTATTATCTAAATATACTGCAATAAAATAAAATAAACCTTCCTTTTATAACAGTCAGACATGCATATGGTAAAATAAAGACTTCAATCATAATTTTTCTTCTATATTTGCATACATGATTCAGAATAATCTGGTATTTGTGAATTAATGTTTCCTAACCAACATAAAATTATTCCTATTATTGTAAATAAAATAATTAAATGTAATTCTTTAAGTAACTAGTTCCCTTCCTATTGTAAAATGCCTATAGCTTTTGAATCCAAATGTCTATTAAATTGGTCACCCAATCTTGCTTTCATTCCACATTGCACAAGTTATTTCTTTTATTTTTGACATTTACACAAGCCCAATCTCTGAAACTCTGTAATGGATTAACTTTCATACTGTCCCAGGATAACAAGATACAAATTTTAGATGTCTTCACATATTAGATTTAAAGTTTTAAGCACGTGCATCTTTTAAATTAATCTATTCAGACAAGTTATTAAATACTAAATGCATATCTTATTTTAATTAATTTATTATTATTTCTATATTCCACCATATCTGCCATCTCTATATTAGTCCATTTCTTGGAACATTTGTATTTATTTTTCTCTAAAACAACCTTCATACAGTTAACTTTATTGTTTTAGGGCTCCTGCACTTATCCTTTCTGGGTTGCCTCTGTGTTTTCACAGCTGGCTTCTTTTCCTCATATATTTCTATCTGCCCTTCTAACTCTAGTTCTCCGGTTACCTCCACTGTTCCCTTGAGTATTGGGAACTCTCCTTGTACTGGCAACTAGGGGGGCTCTGAAAATAACTTTTCTTTTCTCATGTTATCTTTCTCTGTCCCCTTCAGGACTTTCCTAGCCTGTTTTATACTCTTCAACATATCCTCACCTTCTTTTTAAACAGAGCAATTACTCCTTTCACTTTTTCCCTCTTTGTGTCCCTTTTTTCTCTTTTCATACTGATGCTTTTAGTTTTATAGTTTTTTATCAGAGTTTCCATTTCCTCACACAATGCTACATCAAATGTCCCTTCCTTTGGCCATTTTGTCGTCATATTTTTTGTTCTCTTCTGCCATTTTTTGAGATTTTGTTTATTTGCTCTTTACACAGTGGATATTTTGATTCCAATTATTTCCACTGGTGTGGCTGCCATATCTTTATTTATATTATTACCCCCAAAAATCAACTTTTTAGTTTTATAGTCACTTGGTTACAATCTCTTCTTTACCTTTCACTTACAGTTTTTCTCAGTCGCTTTGGTACATTTCTCTAATCATTCTTGAGATTTGCAAAACAGTAAGTGCATTTCTCAAAACAACTCGTACAAATATCAAAACACAATGGATGACCTGCAAAAGCCAGTCTCTTGCTCAAAATCCTTAGTTCATCTCTCAAAAATAAATATCTGTGTCAATGAACATGTCAGTGCCATCAGAATGACAAGTCCTTGTGTCATGGTTTACGGATAAGACAGTCAAATTGCTTAGTCATGTTGTCAATTTAACAGTGGAGGGATGTTCTGATGTAAACTACTGTATTGAACAGTATGCCATATGCTTATGTATGCCATATATCCATTTCAAAACTACACATTTACACATTACTGTTTGTGGGATGTTGATTGAAAGAGACTGGATAGAATTCACAGTTACACTTTTACTAGTGGTCTGACCAAAAAAATAAAAAAATAAAAAATACTTTTACAATGCCATTGTGATATAGAAAAGGAAATATGGGAACAAAGATGAAAATAATTCCATTTTCAGAATTTGTAACTCTTGTGTTGTCCTTTGTCTATACAGTATAAGCTTTCCTACTGAAGATTCATGAGATGAACCTTTGAGCTATTTCAGAGAAATGGTTTATCATTGGTTTATCATCTACATTCTCTTCATTAATAAAGATTCACTTGCACAATTCATGCCAAATTAACAAAACATCTAATACAGTTTTTCTCAGTCACTTTGGTGCATTTTTCAAAACAGAAATGAAATTTTCAAAACTACTTGTACAACCTCCACATCATCTAGTCATTAATACACATCATAAAACCAGTTTCTCATTCTTTTGAACAAGTTGCGATTGCTATTGTACATTCATGCAATTGATTACGCACATTTATCTGCGGTTTCCTACATTATCAGTTGCTAATGTCATGTTGCTCAAAATGTATTATATGGTTTTCTGTGCAATAGTGTTACCCCTCAAAACATCTAGTCTTTAGTTCATCGTATAAGTCATTAAATGCAAAATGGTTAATCTAGTTGTCATAAACTGCCAAGCACACTTTTTATTTGTATTTTTACACACTATTATTAGATGTTTTGTCAATTTGGCATGAATTGTGCAAGTGAATCTTTATTAATGAAGAGAATGTAGATGATAAACCAATGATAAACCATTTCTCTGAAATAGCTCAAAGGTTCATCTCATGAATCTTCAGTAGGAAAGCTTATACTGTATAGACAAAGGACAACACAAGAGTTACAAATTCTGAAAATGGAATTATTTTCATCTTTGTTCCCATATTTCCTTTTCTATATCACAATGGCATTGTAAAAGTATTTTTTATTTTTTTATTTTTTTGGTCAGACCACTAGTAAAAGTGTAACTGTGAATTCTATCCAGTCTCTTTCAATCAACATCCCACAAACAGTAATGTGTAAATGTGTAGTTTTGAAATGGATATATGGCATACATAAGCATATGGCATACTGTTCAATACAGTAGTTTACATCAGAACATCCCTCCACTGTTAAATTGACAACATGACTAAGCAATTTGACTGTCTTATCCGTACACCATGACACAAGGACTTGTCATTCTGATGGCACTGACATGTTCATTGACACAGATATTTATTTTTGAGAGATGAACTAAGGATTTTGAGCAAGAGACTGGCTTTTGCAGGTCATCCATTGTGTTTTGATATTTGTACGAGTTGTTTTGAGAAATGCACTTACTGTTTTGCAAATCTCAAGAATGATTAGAGAAATGTACCAAAGCGACTGAGAAAAACTGTAATAGTGTGTAAAAATACAAATAAAAAGTGTGCTTGGCAGTTTATGACAACTAGATTAACCATTTTGCATTTAATGACTTATACGATGAACTAAAGACTAGATGTTTTGAGGGGTAACACTATTGCACAGAAAACCATATAATACATTTTGAGCAACATGACATTAGCAACTGATAATGTAGGAAACCGCAGATAAATGTGCGTAATCAATTGCATGAATGTACAATAGCAATCGCAACTTGTTCAAAAGAATGAGAAACTGGTTTTATGATGTGTATTAATGACTAGATGATGTGGAGGTTGTACAAGTAGTTTTGAAAATTTCATTTCTGTTTTGAAAAATGCACCAAAGTGACTGAGAAAAACTGTAATTTAACTATTTTTACCCATTTCACCCTACTTTTTATTCTTCACTATGTGTCATACCTTTTTGAATTTAGTTTTTTATTTTGTCTCATGCGTTTTCTTTATTATTCTTTGACTGTCTATTTTATTAACTCTATTTGCTTGCTCTCACTCCCACTGCACTGGGCTCAGAAAATTTTCTCCCCTTTGCCACAGACATCCAAAATGCAAAAATCTGTTATAGATCTTGGTTCAAACTTTATTGATGCTATTTTCCTAACCTCATTCACACTTTCTGCACTCTTTATTGAGCCAGAGTGCTTATTCTTGCATACTTTTTCCCTTTATTTAAGGGATAATCACACATTAATTGTCCTTTTATTATCAAGGCTCATAATACATTCATCCCTCGTAAGTGGATACTAGTTGCGTCCAACTCCACCCAGCCACCCTGAAGTGACGGTCCAAGAATGGTGCGCAACTTTTACCCACCCAAAACAGAATTTATTTGTTCACACATTCATTCGTCCGGACACAAATACATCCACACAACAAAACACAGCTCACCTAGAGCTCCTTAAGGGCCCACCTATTCTGACCTTCGAAATTTCACTTATACATTCTCAAAGCGGTATCCGTGGGACTTTTCCTCGCGATTCCTTAATCTGCTTATCCGTTTATCACTGTCCTATCTGGCACAGCTATCCAATAAACACAGACCACAGCATGCCATGTCTTTCTGCCTACACCATATTTGTCTTAAATCGAGGTTGCCTTCCAAGGCCTTCCTATTAATAACCCAAATATGTACATGCAGTTATTTCTTCTGGAGTAAAACCCCTTTTTCAATTTAGATATCATATTATTTTTCTAAATTTGGAAGAGCAGATTTTAAGTGTCCTTACCACTCAGAACTGACCAGTCAACAACACACACTAATTATATAAGCAAAAATGCTTACCTTATTCTATGGTGGCCACCACTGTGTGTGTGTTGCTCATCAGTCAGCTCAAAAGCAGTCGTCCACTCTGCTCCTTTCCAGTCCCATCTGGGGTGCCAAATCTGTGGTGTATTTTGCCGGTTCTCCAAAGAATCGAACTCAGTCAGGGATTTTTCTCTCAGAAGAAAAGACTTTATTTTAAGCAAAACAAAGCCGAGAGCTCGTTGCAAGGAGATCTCGCGAAATGCTAGGTTGCATCTCATTATATACCCTATACAGGGCGTTTCCAAATAGTCAAACTTTTCCTTATGCTTGCAATTTTGATCCCTCCCTAGGGAGGAGAGGCCCCTACTTGTTTTTGTATAACGAAAGGCCCTTTCTGGCCATATGTTTCTCCTCAGTTCTGAACATTCCAGCACGTAAGCAACTTTCTATCCATTACCTATAGGATTATAATGGAAAAACAACTAGCAACAAAAATGGCTTGATTCACATTGATTATTCTTGATTGATTAAAATCTTACTAATAAAAATCTTCCACAATCACAAGTGCAGTATGGAGTACCTCAAGGCTCAGTACTAGGGCCGCTACTCTTCACGCTTTATATGCTACCCCTAGGAGATATCATCAGGAAACATGGTGTTAGCTTTCACTGTTATGCTGATGATCCTCAGCTCTATATATCTTCGCGGCCCAGTGAAACACACCAATTTGAAAAACTAATGGAATGCATAGTCGATATAAAAAACTGGATGACGAGTAATTTCTTACTGATAAATTCTAAAAAAACAGAGGTGTTAATTATAGGACCTAAAAACTCTGCATGTAACAACCTAGAACACTCTCTAAGACTTGATGGTTGCTCTGTCAATTCTTCGTCATCAGTTAGGAACCTAGGTGTTCTATTTGATCGCAATCTTTCCTTAGAAAGCAACGTTTCTAGCATTTGAAAACTGCATTTTCCCATCTCAAACATATATCTAAATTACGGGCCTATGCTCTCAATGTCAAATGCAGAAATGTTAATCCATGCATTTATGACCTCAAGGTTAGATTATTGTAATGCTTTATTCGGTGGTTGTTCTGCACGCTTAGTAAACAAACTACAGCTAGTCCAGAATGCAGCAGCAAGAGTTCTTACTAGAACCAGGAAGTATGACCAGATTAGCCCGGTCCTTTCAACACTGCACTGGCTCCCTATCAAACATCATATAGATTTTAAAATATTGCTTATTACTTATAAAGCCCTGAATGGTTTAGCACCTCAACATTTGAATGAGCTTCTTTTATATTATAATCCTCTATGTCCGCTCCATTCTCAAAACTCAAGGCAATTTGATAATACCTAGAATATCAAAATCAACTGCGGGCGGCAGATCCTTTTCCTATTTGGCGCCTAAACTCTAGAATAACCTACCTAACATTGTTTGGGAGGCAGACACACTTTTGCAGTTTAAATCTAGATTAAAGACCCATCTCTTTAACCTGGCATTTACATAACATACTAATATGCTTTTAATATCCAAATCCGTTAAAGGATTTTTAGGCTGCATTAATTAGGTAAAACAGAACTGGGAACACTTCCCATTACACCCGATGTACTTGCTACATCATTAGAAGAATAGCATCTACGCTAATATTAGTCTGTTTCTCTCTTATTCCGAGGTCACCGTAGCCACCAGATCCTGTCTGTATCCAGATCAGAGGGTCACTGCACTCACCAGACCAGATGGTGGATCAGCACCTAGAAAGGACCTCTACTGCCCTGAAAGACAGCGAGACAACTAGAGCCCCAGATACAGATCCCCTGTAAAGACCTTGTCTCAGAGGACCACCTGGAGAAGACCACAGGAAACAGATGATTCTTCTGCACAATCTGACTTTTGCCTGGAATTGAACTACTGGTTTCGTCTGGTCAGAGGAGAACTGGCCCCCCAACTGAGCCTGGTTTCTCCCAAGGTTTTTTTCTCCATTCTGTCACCGATGGAGTTTCGGTTCCTTGACGCTGTCGCCTTTGGCTTGCTTAGTTGGGGTCACTTCATCTACAGCGATATCATTGACTTGATTTCAAATAAATGCACAGACACTATTTAAACTGAACATAGATGACATCACTGAATTCAATGATGAACTGCTTATAACTATCATTTTGCATTATTGACACACTGTTTTCCTAATGATTGTTGTTCAGTTGCTTTGACGCAATGTATTTTGTTTAAAGCGCTATATAAATAAAGGTGACTTGACTTGAAGTGACTTAATTTGGCAGGAGCTTTAGCGTCTTATTTCAAGTGGCACATGAACCCATATTTTTCTCTTTACTAATATAGTATGAAAGTTTTTGCCATAAAAATAGTCTAATATGCTAAAATGGCATTAAATGAAAATATATATTTTACTAATATATTACTAATAATATAGTACAAAATGAACATCAAAAGGTAGATTATTTAAAAAAGAGCCTACACTCAAAAAAATAATCTTTGCTCTTTGTTCAATATCATTAATAACGAGCACATACAACACAACTTTTGGGGAAAATTTCTTGTTATCACTCATTTAGTGTTTCAAACTGTGGAAAACGTGTAAAGCTTGTAAACAATGCCAAGTATCCATACATTTACTTCAACGTTCATTAAAAATTCATCAGTCGGCTACAAAAAATTAAAAAAGGAAAATTTTTCTAAACTCATGTTCCATATTGCATATTTTTACATATGCAAATGCAAAAGATAAAGATAAAATTCAACTCCTCCTATATAAATGCATATTTCTACTAATAAAGAAAAACAGACTGGATATGTGCAAGCCATACTGCAATTATAGGATGCATTGATGAGGAGCCCAAACTACACAAGTGATTCTGACATAGTTATGGTCCATGAAATTGGCACAGATTCTGTGTTTGGTGACTACAGTTGATGGAAAAGACTTTTAGTTCCCACTTTAAGTGGACCTTAGTTCCCAGGACATCTACACGGTGGATTAAAATGCTGATAAAGACAAGAAAAGATGGGACATAAACACATAGTATGACTGAAATTTTAGTGTTAAAAAAAAAAAACACAATTCTGTTTATTAAAGGAGCCAGTGGCTCCTAAGTTTAATATTTTGTCTAGTGCCCTGTAGACATGAATTAATAGTCTAATTCCAGAGGCTGCAAGCGATTTTGTTTTTCCCCAGTCAGGAGGTTGTTGATGCTCGTATGCTTTTGGTATGAGAAAAATGACGAGCTGATCAGAGTACATTACTGACACAAGCTTAGTTTAGTACATAGAGTTCTTTCCTGAGGAGCTGATTATCTGAATCAAATGTGTTTAACAAGAGTTAATGTACAAAATGTGCAGTACTATGGTACTATGCCTCTATGAGCACCTCCCGTGCTCCTAGTCAGTTCGATTTGGTGAACTGGTTCAAGAAGAACCGGTTAAATTGAATGATTCGTTCGCGAACCGTATATCATTACACTGCAGTGAACGTGCTCACAACAGACCCGGAGAAGACAGTGCTGAATAAATTCATAGTTTTTGCTAATTTTGGACCAAAATGTAAATTTGATGCTTCAAAAAATTCTAACTGACCCTCTGATGTCACATGGACTACTTTGATGATGTTTGTATTACTTTTCTGGACATGGACAGTATACCGTGCACACAGTTTCAATTTGAGGGACAGGAAGCTCTCTGAATAAATCTTAAATATCTTAAACTGTGTTCCAAAGATGAGTCATTAATGACATCATTTTCCTTTTTGGGAGAACTTACCCTTTAACTCTCCTGTGGTAAATGAAGCCACAGTTTCTCGCAGTTTTCATTTAGTTTCACCTATTCATACAATGCAATATGCAAATGTAACATTTGTCGCCGTCAGTTTTAATTTTGACAGCAATATTGATTCACTTTGTCTTTTGATTAAAATGCCATTTAGTTTGTCATATTTTATTCATCTGAATTGTTTTTAGTTTTAGTCTAGTTTAGTCAACTAAATCTACATTAAAATAAGTCTGGTAAAATCTAATGGGTTTGCAGTGCATTTATTAATCTTTTCTCTAAAATTTCCAAATTCATTATATAGGTTTGATATTAAGGTATAGGCTAATTATGCATTCTTTATAGCAACTAGTTTACCATATTGTTGTGAATTCTTTCCTTTTAAGTTTAAGAGTTGCGATCTACGTTATGTTTCAGTAATGACTTGCATAAATAACATAGTGCATTCATAGTATGTACAGTTGTAACGTGACCGGTTATTCACTGTTGCTTCAGCACGGCAGACCCGCCGCGCACTCTCACTCAGAAACTACTTCAAATACACTAACATGTGTGTTAGGTCACATCTTGTGCAATAAACCATCAAAATAAATATGATGACTCTGCAGCGGTCAATAAAGAGCTGATGGAACATATCACGTCATTCTTGAGGGAAGAAGAGGATGAGGAGGATTATCAAAGTGGAAAGCCTACAACATCACCAGTACGATCCCCTTCAGTAACTTCTCCACATTTGCCTCCCTCATGTCATACTACTCCATCACAGTCACCTGACATTGAGCTACCTACCCAAGGATGTGTGAGTGACATGCAAAAGAATGCAAGTAAATCTCCTGCGGAGGCTGAGGACTATAACTCTGGATTTGTTCCAATATGTCCAGTCAGTTCAATGTATTCAGTTCCTTGTATTCACCAGTATCATCTGGAACTATACCTACTGTTTCGCACCAACAACAACCTGCCACAAGAGCAGAGACTGTGCCACCACTGTTTACGAAGCAGTCCCCCATTTATGATGCTGGAAAGGCTTTTCAACCTCAAATGCAGCCACTTTTAATGGCACCTAAGCCAGTCTACCAGCACCTTTTGGCAGGGTCACCTTCACAACAGCAGTTTACTGCTCTGCCTACTCATTATACTCTTATGACTCCAGTAGCATCAGTCTCTCAAACCCAGCCTAGAGTTCCATATAGGACACTAAATACTCCTGCCTTTGATATCCCATCTCTGCAGCCATTTAATAAAGCACTGAATCCAACCGAATACTTTGTGCCTCAACGCCCTTTGCATGCTGCCCCACAACCAAAGATTCCTGATTTTGTGAATGACAATGAAAGGGAATTTGCTAACCTGAAGTTAACACTGGACAACCTTCTTGAACTGCATGCAGAGCTAGATGAGAAATACAAGTACCATATTTTGCTGGAGCACCTCAAATTACCTGAAGCACAGATGATTGGCCAGTCTTGTTGCCATCATTTGTACCCATATTCAGCAGCTATGCAAGCCCTTCAGTTGCAATATGGTCAACCACACCAACTGGCTCAGAGCGAAATAGCAGCAATCCTCACAGCCCCAGAGGTCAAACCAAATGATGCTCACAGCTTCCAGAGTTTCGCTCTTCGTGTACACCTCTTAGTGAGTATGCTTTTGTCGTTGGAGGGTACCAGAGGGATGGAGTTGAACTGTTGTTCACATGTAGATCGTTTACTCAGTAAGCTTCCCAAGTACTTAAGAGATGGCTTCATAGAGTTTCTCCAGCTGAGAGGGAAGCTAAACTCCCAAGTATTAACCTGTACAACCTACAAGACTTTGCTGGATGGCTCCAAGTCAAGGCTCAGCAACAGCGACTTTCCAGTAGGTTAGTGCAACGTTACCAGTATGAAAGAGCACCCAGCAGTTCAAAGGAGAAGAATGCAGCTAAACCGAAAAGCCAAAGTACAACCTTGTATCATGCTGTATCACCCACAGAGACTAAACCATCCTCCAGTCCTAAGGTGTCTTGGAAAAGAACACCACCCAAAGTTATCTGCCTATTCTGTGGCAGCAAAGATCACTACATCACTCGATGCAGTAGTATCAGAGAGCAGCCTGTTGCTGAACTTTGCAAGTGGATTTCGGAGGAAAAGCGCTGCTGGAAATGTGCTCGTTCCCATGCCCCCGAGACCTGTAATCTAAAGAAACCCTGCAGTGACTGTGGTGGTATTCACCTTCAAGTGCTTCATGGTGTGGCCCAAAGTTATACAACTTACACAGCATCAGCTAACTCTGAGAGCCGTATCTACCTCTTACCATCCATTGCATCAGGCAGAGTCCTTCTGAAGGTGGTACCAGTGCTGCTACATCACAGATCAAAAACATTTGTGACTTATGCTATACTGGATGATGGAGCACAGCGCACCATGATCCTGCCCACTGCCGTCCAGCAACTGCAGCTGAAAGGTGAACCTGAGACTCTAGCCCTTCGTACCGTCCGACCAGACACTACTCACCTCAGTGGCACAAAAGTCACCTTTAAATCTCTCCAAGAAATAACCCAGAGAAACGCTATCAGGTGTTATGAGCATTTACAGCTTCTGGTCTTGATCTGGTAGAACAAACATACCCAGTTCAGGCTCTTCGGAGACGGTATGCACATCTAAGGGGAGTTCCACTACAGCCATTTCACAAAGTGCATCCGCTTGTACTCATTGGTTCGGACCAAGTTCATCTCATTACAGCCAAAGAGCCAATTCGTCAAAGCACCAAAGGGGGTCCAGTAGCAGTCCATACAGCTCTTGGGTGGGCTCTCCAAGGAGCAGTAATGGGTACCACAGACCAGGCACCAGTGCAGCAATGTTTCTTTATCTCCACAGCTCACACAGATGATCTTCTCTACAGAAATGTGGAAAGGTTATGGCAATTGGACGTATTGCCCTTTCGCAATGAGAAGCTGGTTGTCCGGTCCAGACAAGATAACGAGGCTATGCAGCTGCTTGAGTCTCAAACGCAGCAAGTCAGTGTACAGGGTGTACAACGTTATGCCACCCCACTTCTGTGGAAGTCAGATGCCCTTAAGCTCAAGGGATCTTTGCAATCTGTTCTTGCAAACCTAAGGAGTACTGAAAGGATATCCAGAAAGACCATGTGAAGGCCTCAATCTACTCGGGAGAGATTGCTAAACTCATTGAAGCAGATTATGTAGCCAAACTGAACCAAAGGGAATCAGCCCAGGCAGAAGAATCATGGTACCTGCCCCACCATCTGGTGAGCCATAACAATAAACCACTTTTATTTTTTTTTTACACTTTTTATTTAACTGTTCATTCAAACACCAGGGTCTTTCTCTTAACAATCAACTCCTGCCTGGCCCTGCTCTTGGACCATCACTGTTGGGCGTCCTTCTGAGATTCAGAGAGCATCATGTGGCTGTAAGTGCAGATATTAAGGGCATGTTCCATCAGGTTCGTCTCCTACCAAAGAACAGACCCTTTCTCCGTTTAATTTGGAGAGACCTGCAGAGCGAGAACCCTCCAGATGTATATGAATGGCAGGTCCTACCATTTGGTACAACAAGCAGTCCATGCTGTGCCATCTTCGCTCTGCAACATCATGCTCATAATTCTGAAGCCGAATATCCAGGGTTACAAGAAATAGTACACCAGAGCTTCTATGTGGACAATTGTCTCACAAGCTTTCGTACTGTTGCTGCAGCCAAACAAAAAGTGGATCAGCTACGCAGCATGTTAGCAAAAGGAGGATTCGATCTCAGACAGTGGGCTAGTAGTCACCCAGCCGTGATTGCTCATCTTCCTACTGAAGCCCGCTCCTCCACTACAGAGCAGTGGTTGGTCCAAACCCATGTTGACCCAATGTAGCCCACATTGGGGCTTCGGTGGAACTGCGCAACTGATAGCCTTGGCTATCATTACCGGCCTATTGAGCATGCAGCCCTGACAATGAGAACAGCCTACGAGGTGATGGCATCTCAATATGATCCATTGGGGTTTATACTACCATTTACCACAAGGGCTAAGGTAATCATCCAACAGTTGTGGGGGAAAAAGAGAGACTGGGATGATCCAAATCTACCGCCAACCCTCAAGGCGGCCTGGATAATTTGGGAGAGTGAGCTAGAACATCTCAGGGCAGTATCCATTCCTCGCTGTTACCTAACGGCCTTCACAACTCCAGCAGAACAGAACATTTCCCTCCATGTGTTCTGCGACGCCTCTGAAAAAGCATATGGGGCAGTGGCATATTTTGCAATTCAATCCGACAGTGTCATTCACGTTTCCTTCATAATGGCCAGATCGAGGGTTGCTCCAAAGAGGCAGCAGTCAATGCCTCGTCTGGAGCTTTGTGCCGCCTTAGCTGGAGCACAGCTAGCCAAACTGGTGAGGAATGAGACCACTCTCTCCATCAGTCAGACAATCCTATGGACAGACTCCTTGACTGTGTTGGAATGGATTCAATCAGACTCCTGTCGATATAAAGTGTTCGTCGGAACTCGAGTCTCCGAGATACAGGAGCTAGCTGATCACAGATCATGGAGGTACGTGAATGCACAGGACAACCCCGCTGACGACATAACACAAGGGAAATCGCTCCAAAGTCTGGCTGAGCCTAGTCGCTGGAGTCAAGGACCTCCATTCTTGAAACAGAGCGAAGAACACTGGCCTAAAATACCTGAACTCACCCAGTCAGAGGGAGTATTCGAATTAAAAGGACTTCCAAGCTACTGCCTAATAGCATTTGACATTGTCTCCAACCTCCCTGATTCTACCCAGTTCAAATCATGGTGTGAATTAGTAGAAGCAACTCGACAGGCCTGTCATGGGGCGGCCACATCGGATTGTGCCTCCAGTGAGCCTGGATTGTGCCTCCAGTGAGCCTATAACAAGCAAAGAGGCAGAAGCTGTCCTGATAAGAGCATGCCAACTCCAGAGCTTTCCTGAAGAAGTTGCTGCCCTCAAGGCAAAGAAACCAGTTCCTGCACACAGCCAATTAGTCAGTCTTGCTCCAGAATGGGATCCACTGAAAAACATGATAAGAGTTGGAGGCAGATTAAGAAGACTAGCAAACTCAGACCCAGAACAAATCCACCCTATTGTGCTGGACTCCAGACACACAATAACGAAGCTCCTTATCAAAGAATTTGATGAGCATCTGTTACATCCAGGAGCAGAAAGAGTATACGCTGAAATAAGGAGACAGTACTGGATTCTTAGAGGGCGTCAGGCCATAAAGTACCATCAGCTACACTATCTGTCCTGTCAGCGATGGAGAGCTCAGCCAAAGGTCCCACAAATGGCAGATTTGCCACCAGAACGCCTCAGATTGCTCTGTCCACCTTTCCACTCAACTGGTGTCGACTGCTTTGGCCCATACCTGGTCAAAATAGGGAGAAGAAATGAGAAACGCTGGGGACTAATCTTCAAATGTCTTACAACTAAGGCAGTACACATTGAGCTCCTCAATTCAATGGATGTAGATGCCTTCCTTCTTGCGCTCTGCCGGTTCATAGCCAGAAGAGGTAAACCACACGAGATTCGTTCGGATTGTGGCACCAACTTTAGGGGAGCTGACAGAGAATTACGGGAAGATTTCTCAAAAGTTCTCAAAGTTCAGCTTTCAGACTATCAAATTAGCTTCATGTTTAATCCACCTAGTGCTCCACACTTTGGCGGAATATGGGAGCGTGAAGTCCGTTCCATAAAGAATGCTCTCCAGGTGGCTCTCGGAACGCAAGCTGTCACAGAAGATGTTCTGTCCACAGTCCTAGTGGAAGTAGAAGGGATCCTCAATTCGAAACCATTAGGATATGCCTCATCAGATGTTGCTGACATGGATCCGATTACTCCTAATATTCTCCTTATGGGGCGGCGGGATGCATCGCTGCCTCAGGTGGCATACGCTCCAGGAGACATGGGGCAGTGGCGATAGCGGCACTGTCAGAACACGGTGGACCAGTTCTGGATTCACTTCACTAGAAACTACTTGCCTATGCTCCAGACCCGACAGAAGTGGCATAAGGCTTCAAAGAACCTGGAAGTTGACTCTGTCGTACTGTTTGTGGATCCGCAGCTCCCGAGAGCTCAGTGGCCCATAGGCAGAGTTCAAAAGACATTGCCCAGTAGTGATGGATGTGTGCGGACTGTTGAAATCGTCGTTAATGGTAAAGTTTTCACCAGACCAGTTGCCCGTCTGATAGAGTTACCTGCTTTAGAAGGTAATACCAAAGACATTTAGAGAATTCCCTTTATTACCCATTTGCTGCTCAAATGTGGGGGCGGCTGTTGTGAATTCTTTCCTTTTAAGTTTAAGAGTTGTGATCTGCGTTATGTTTCAGTAATGACTTGCGTGAATAACGTAGTGCAGCATTCATAGTATGTACGGTTGTAACGTGACCGGTTATTCACTGTTGCTTCAGCACGGCAGACCCGCCGCGCGCTCTCACCCAGAAACTACCTCAAATACACTAACATGTGTGTTAGGTCACATCTTGTGCAATAAACCATCAAAATAAATATGATGACTCCGACTCCTTGACTCCTTGAGTTCTGCAGCGGTCAATAAATATTAACCAGCATTCAGTGGGGCGATCCCCAACACATATTCTTCATTCTTTCAAGCAGACATATTTATTTCTATAAATAAATTTAGATGAATATTTTGTGCTAATAAAGATTTTCAGTCAAGAGCAGTGAGTGATTTTCTGTTATTCTTTTGATGCTTGATTAACATCAATGACAATAGCAACTAAATTGGGCTGCTGTGCCTTTAAAACCAAATGCACAGCTGCAATGGATGCAATGTACTGATACACATTCTCCCTACTGTTCACGTTCACTTAAGACATAATGTGTTTACCTGAATTCCATTACAATTCAACATAATTTTGTGCGTAATTCTCAGTTCATCAAAGCGAAAAAGCTAACTCGCACACTGTGAGACACGATCTCTGTGTGTGTATAATTCATGGTCTGTGCTAAGAAAACTGGACTGAATTGAGTTTTTTTTTGTGCAATCAGATTTATCCATATGTCTGTTCTTCTCTTACTACTACATATTGAACTTTTTTTTTGTTTTATGTGTCCACACAGCAGATTTTGTTCTGAATGAATCTCTTCCCAAATCGGCCCTCCCTAACATTTTAGTCTTGTTTTTATTAGTTGATGAAAATTTCAATAGATTTACCTCATTCAAAAATAGTTTTAGTTTATCATCTCATCCTCTGTGGAAAAAAATGTTGTGGACTAATCAGTCCCTCCAGAAAAACGCGATTATGCGATCGCTTGATTTAATGCATAATCAGCCAAAGGCCGCATATTTATGCGGGGTCGCATTTTTTCAAACATGCCGCTCTTTTGCCGCATAATAGATAATCCCTAAATTTTTCAGTGACAGCCCACTTCAGGGCAAGGAACTCCAATTTCACTGAGTGAAGGTGATACTTCTTTTCTGCGACTGTCAGGGTTCGGGACCCATAAGCGATAACTCTAAGCTTTCCCCCTTGCTTTTGACATAGAACTGCTCCAAGACCCTGATTCGATGCATCAGTATGAAGTATGAACGGCTGTGAGAAGTCCGGGAATGCAAGTACTAGTGGTTCAACTAGACAATCAATCAGTCCCTCCATTATCTCTTGGTGCTTGTCCGTCCACACATATTGGCCTGTAAGATGGCACTCCCCTTTTCTTTCCTTTAACCTGTCGATAACGTATCTCCTTGGATTCTTCCTTCTCTTTCTCGGTTTCTTTCAACAGGTCGTACAGCGGACTCGCAATTCTAGAGAAATCTTTTTTATATTGCCGATAGTAGCAACAGACCCATGACTGCTCTCAACTGTCCAACAGTGCTTGGTCTTTTATCTTTCAGACTTCTCACGGCAACTGTATCAGCCGGGTCCATCTTACTCCCTTCCGCCGAGACAATCCTTCCAAGGTATTGCACCTCAGGTTTAAATAGTTCACATTTGCCAGGTTTAAGTTTGATTCCATACTGTCTCAATCTTCGCAGGACTTTCCTTACATCATCCACGTGGTCTTCAAAGGTTTTACTGAACACTAATGTGTCGTCCAGATAAGGAACACAGATGTTGTCTCTTAGCTCATCCAGACACTCCTCCATGCAGCGTTGAAAAGCTGAAGGAGCATTCATAAGGTCGAAAGGTATCCTAATCCACTCATACAAACCCCATGGTGTCACAAAGGCTGTTAAAGGTCTGCTCTCCTTGGCCATGAAGCCCTGGTGATATGCTTTACCTTGATCCAGCAGTGAAAATCAGGAGTTCCCCCCCAAACTGTCCATTATGTCTTGTACACGGGGTATGGGCTGTCTGTCCTGATGCGTTTTCCGGTTCAGCTCTCTGAAATCGATACACAGGCGTAAACTGCCATCTTTTTTTCGTACACATACGACAGGAGAGGCATATGATGAATTTGATTTCTGCACCCATCCTTGCGCAATGAGATCATGCAAGTAGTTTTTTATCTCTTTGTAGAGGGGTTTAAGCACTGAACGGTAAGTGCGAGCAACAGGATTAGTGTCTTTCAGTGAAATGGCAAGTTGCAGTTTCTCGATGCAACCTATGTCATTGTCAGATTGAGAAAATGAAGCTGCTTCCTCTTTTAACATTTGTTGAACTATTGGTTTTTCAGACTCACTGAGATGGCTCAAATTGACTGGCGGAACTCATGTGACATCGGAAGTATTGCTGGTTTCATTCCTGATTTGACTGACCATCACCGAAGTTAAACCAGGTTCCTCAAAAGCTGAAGTTGGATAAACGGCCTGCACGGGTTGCGCTGTGCCTATAACCATCTTGCCTGATAACAGCAAGTCATGATCTGTAGGGTTCTGAACGCTGACAACTATGTGTGTTGTATGTCGCCGCAAGGTTATGATTGTCTCACAGAACTCCAACCCCTCTGCCCACTGTGGGTTAACATCAGGCTCAAAAATGAGCACACTCTCTTCCTTTGGTCTGCATGTCTGCACTCTACATTCCACTTGTACCGATGTATGTTTGGGCACATGAACATTTTTCTTTGTTGTTGTGATGGTGTATTCACATGGCGTTTCAGCATGGATTTTTTTTATGAAAGCTTGAACCGTTCCGGCACTAGGACAGGCTGTTCTCTGGAATTCACTTGTGATTGGCTGCGTTATTCTCTCTGTGTTCACTATTTGCTTGATCACATTATATCCGACGATGGGATGACGAAGCTGACTACCCCTCATCACCAACACAGGTATTAGAAGTTCATCCGTTTCCACTTCATTTAATGCCAAACCAAAACTTACTTCCATCCACCCAATGTAAGGTATTTCCTGTCCGTTTGCCGCCACTAGACGAAGTTCCTCAGGTGCATCAATTACCTCATTTCTCAATCTGATGTTTGGTAAATGTTCACTTTTCCACTGTTCATCCACTATACAAACTTGAGATCCTGTATCCCACAATGCATCAACAAGAAGCCCTTGAAGGTAACACGGCACTAGACACTGTTTTCCTACAAAGGCTGCATGTGTAGACTTGTCAGCTTCACATTTCTTTCTGTGTATAGCAGAATTTGTGTGTACTCCTGCTGTCTGATTACATTGTTTTACATGGACTGTCCAGTGATTAACTTGACATGCTTTAGAGCAATAAAATGTTTGTGTATACCTTTCAACTAATAGTGATCCTGACTATTGCTGTAAAATCAACCACCAAGCATCTAAGTGCATAAGCACATTACATCATGTCCCATTTTCAAGCACTCATAAAAATCTTTGCTTTATAGGTTTGCTCGTTCTTTCAGATTATTTCTGTTTACAGTCAATCTGACCATTACTGTATTAAGTTTCAAATATTTCTACTATATAGTTTTGGAGAAAACTAAAACCAAATTCACCCCAAGCATCTGAGTACATAAACACTTATCAAGTTTTCAAGCACTAATAAAAATCTTTGCTTTATAGGTTTGCTCGTTTTTTTCAGTTTATTTCTGTTTACAGTCAATCTGACCATTACTGTATTATTTTTTTAATAATTCTACTGTATAGTTTTGGAGAAAACTAAAGCCAAATTCACCCCAAGAATCTAAATGCATAAGCACTTTTACATCATGTCCCATTTTCAAGCACTCATAAAAATCTTTTCTTTATAGGTTTGCTTGTTCTTTCAGTTTATTTCTGTTAACAGTCAATCTGACCATTACTGTATTAAGTTTCAAATATTTCTACTGTATAGTTATGGAGAAAACTAAAGACAAACTCAACCACCAAGCATCTAAGTGCATAAGCACTTTACATCATGTCTCATTTTCAAGCACTCATAAAAATCTTTGCTTTATAGGTTTGCTCGTTCTTTCAGTTTATTTCTGTTTACAGTCAATCTGACCATTACTGTATTAAGTTTCAAATATTTCTACTGTATAGTTTTGGAGAAAACTAATATAAACAACTACATCATTATGTTGATATGCTATATTTTTACAATAAAACTTATGACAAACATGTCTTCTAATATCCTCAGTTGTTACGTATACCGAGCTGCAACGAACACATTTGTACATTGTTTTCCTTGAAGCCATTGTGCGAGTTCACTTTAATTCCGCGTGCTTTATATACATGTTGCTGCTGATTGGACTGCAGTTCTGACACACCCACCAAACAAGAGAAAAAACTCATCTCAAACCCCGTTGCACACCGTTTCCAGGAAACATGACGTTCAACCCGGAAACCGTAGCAAAACGTTGCGCACCGTTTTGAACTTGAACATGCCCCTGGTCTAACCCCAATCAAACACACCTGCACAAGCTAATCAAGACATTTCAGATTACTAGAAAGCTACAGGCAGGTGAGTTTGATCAGGGTTGGAACTGAACTGTTTTCCTTGGATCTTTAAAACCCCATTTTACAGAGGTTGATTTTGCAGCAACACTTATTCGTTTTAGTTTTGTGCGCTTTGCTGTCTGTTTATCCTGACGCATCAATTCAGTGCATTTTCCAGCAGAGATCGCAGGCTGGGACGATGACGGCTCGAGTGTGTTTCTCGTTGACTGCTGTTTTTTTGTGTCTGTTCGGATACTTGAGCATAACTCATGCTATTCAAAGACGAACCACAGGTGAAAAGATGTTAATTTCATTACAGAACCTGAAAAAATGCAGAAATTAGTGACCCTCAGACTTTGAAAGTAATCAACGGTTTATGAATGAGTAGTAGGATTTAAAACCCTTTTGATTTGAAGCAGACAAATATGTATAATGTTTGTATTTTGGTTTGAGACCCATTGCGCAAACCCCAGATTTACAAATCCTGAAACCGCACTCCCTGGCCTCCCCTAATGATCCTTTTGAATTCTCTAGTGGACGGTTTCTGTCCGGCGAGGCTGACGGTCGTGCCGTCCCATCGAGGGTGTTCCTCTGATGAAGACTGCCCTGGAGGGCACAAATGCTGTCGATTTGACTGTGGGCCTGTTTGCGTGCTGCCCGTTTTCAGTGAGTTTCAGTTAATAATGCATGTTAAGGCTAAAAAAAACCCCACATACACGTAACGCACTGAATTCAATGTAAGTTCTAAGCAGAGACTTTGCCTTTTTGTTGTCGTCCCCTAAAGTCAGCTTGAATTCATCCCTTAGGATGGTTTTAAGGACAGGATGGCTTTACAAAATAAAGAATACTTCGAACAGTGGTTCCAGTCCTGGGGACCCCCTGTCCTGCACACTTTGCATGTCCAACCCCCCCTATTTAAAATGCCTGATTGTGATCATCAGCTTGTCAGGAGTGCGATCCATGAACTTGACTAACAAGTTGATGATCTCAATCAGGTGTGTTAAATAAGGGAGACATGCAAAATGTGCAGAGCAAAGGGCTAGAATTGAGAACCACTGTCTTGGAATATATTCATTCTGTAGGTAAAATTGCTATTCATGCTTTGAAGGTTTTGTTGTATGATTTGAGGATCCCTGGTCCATAAGCACAAACTAAAGCTGACTATCTGTGTTCACGCAGTGAAGCCGGGTCAGTGTCCCATACCGGAAATGATTCCACTGTGTGCTAAAAGCTGTTTCCATGATGGCCAGTGTCCTGACACACAGAAATGTTGCCCAACCACCGGTGGCTTTGCATGCAGTGAACCACGTGGTCAGGAAAGAGGTCAGGCAAGTTGTCAAGGAAGCGGCTCTGGTCAGGGCGCCGGACAGGGAAGCGGTTATGGCCAGGGCGCCGGAGCGGGACAGGGAAGCGGTTATGGCCAGGGCGCCGGAGCGGGACAGGGTAGCGGCATTGGTTCGGGACAGGGAAGCGGTTATGGCCAGGGAAGTGGCCAGGGAAGCGGTTATGGCCAGGGTGCAGGAGCGGGACAGGGAAGCGGTTATGGCCAGGGAAGCGGTTATAGCCAGGGCGCCGGAGCGGGACAGGGAAGCGGTTATGGCCAGGGCGCCGGAGCGGGACAGGGTAGCGGCATTGGTTTGGGACAGGGAAGCGGTTATGGCCAGGGAAGTGGCCAGGGAAGCGGTTATGGCCAGGGCGCCGGAGCGGGACAGGGAAGCGGCATTGGTTCGGGACAGGGAAGCGGTTATGGCCAGGGCGCCGGAGCGGGACAGGGAAGCGGTTATGGCCAGGGCGCCGGAGCGGGACAGGGAAGCGGTTATGGCCAGGGAAGTGGCCAGGGAAGCGGTTATGGCCAGGGTGCAGGAGCGGGACAGGGAAGCGGTTATGGCCAGGGCGCCGGAGCGGGACAGGGAAGCGGAGCTGGTCAGGGAAGTGGCCAGGGAAGCGGTTATGGCCAGGGCGCCGGAGCGGGACAGGGAAGCGGAGCTGGACAGGGAAGTGGACAGGGAAGCGGAGCTGGACAGGGAAGTGGCCAGGACGCTGGAGCTGGTCAGGGAAGCGGGGCTGGTCAGGGCGCTGGAGCTGGTCAGGGAAGCGGGGCTGGTCAGGGCGCTGGAGCTGGTCAGGGAAGCGGAGCTGGACAGGGTGCTGGAGCTGGTCATGGAGCTGGACAGGGAAGTGGAGCTGGACAGGGAAGCGGTCAGGGCGCTGGAGCTGGACAGGGAAGCGGTCAGGGCGCCGGAGCGGGACAGGGAAGCGGAGCTGGTCAGGGAAGTGGCCAGGGAAGCGGTTATGGCCAGGGCGCCGGAGCGGGACAGGGAAGCGGAGCTGGACAGGGAAGTGGACAGGGAAGCGGAGCTGGAAAGGGAAGTGGCCAGGACGCTGGAGCTGGTCAGGGAAGCGGGGCTGGTCAGGGCGCTGGAGCTGGTCAGGGAAGCGGGGCTGGTCAGGGCGCTGGAGCTGGTCAGGGAAGCGGAGCTGGACAGGGTGCTGGAGCTGGTCATGGAGCTGGACAGGGAAGTGGAGCTGGACAGGGAAGCGGTCAGGGCGCTGGAGCTGGACAGGGAAGCGGTCAGGGCGCTGGAGCTGGACAGGGAAGCGGTCAGGGCGCTGGAGCTGGACAGGGAAGCGGAGCTGGACAGGGAAGCGGAGCTGGACAGGGAAGTGGTCAGGGCGCTGGAGCTGGACAGGGAAGCGGAGCTGGACAGGGAAGTGGTCAGGGCGCTGGAGCTGGACAGGGAAGTGGTCAGGGCGCTGGAGCTGGACAGGGAAGCGGGGCTGGTCAGGGCGCTGGAGCTGGACAGGGAAGCGGGGCTGGTCAGGGCGCTGGAGCTGGTCAGGGAAGCGGAGCTGGACAGGGCGCTGGACAGGGAAGTGGAGCTGGTCATGGAGCTGGACAGGGAAGTGGAGCTGGACAGGGAAGCGGTCAGGGCGCTGGAGCTGGACAGGGAAGCGGTCAGGGCGCTGGAGCTGGACAGGGAAGCGGCCAGGCAAGCGGAGCTGGACAGGGAGCTGGACAGGGAAGCGGAGCTGGACAGGGAAGTGGCCAGGGCGCTGGAGCTGGTCAGGGAAGCGGGGCTAGTCAGGGCGCTGGAGCTGGTCAGGGCGCTGGAGCTGGTCAGGGAAGCGGGGCTGGACAGGGAAGCGGTCAGGGCGCTGGAGCTGGACAGGGAAGCGGAGCTGGACAGGGAAGCGGAGCTGGACAGGGAAGTGGTCAGGGCGCTGGAGCTGGACAGGGAAGCGGAGCTGGACAGGGAAGTGGTCAGGGCGCTGGAGCTGGACAGGGAAGTGGTCAGGGCGCTGGAGCTGGACAGGGAAGTGGTCAGGGCGCTGGAGCTGGACAGGGAAGCGGGGCTGGTCAGGGCGCTGGAGCTGGTCAGGGAAGCGGGGCTGGTCAGGGCGCTGGAGCTGGTCAGGGAAGCGGAGCTGGACAGGGCGCTGGAGCTGGTCATGGAGCTGGACAGGGAAGTGGAGCTGGACAGGGAAGCGGTCAGGGCGCTGGAGCTGGACAGGGAAGCGGTCAGGGCGCTGGAGCTGGACAGGAAAGCGGAGCTGGACAGGGAAGCGGAGCTGGACAGGGAAGTGGTCAGGGCGCTGGAGCTGGACAGGGAAGCGGAGCTGGACAGGGAAGTGGTCAGGGCGCTGGAGCTGGAAAGGGAAGTGGTCAGGGCGCTGGAGCTGGACAGGGAAGTGGTCAGGGCGCTGGAGCTGGACAGGGAAGCGGGGCTGGTCAGGGCGCTGGAGCTGGTCAGGGAAGCGGGGCTGGTCAGGGCGCTGGAGCTGGTCAGGGAAGCGGAGCTGGACAGGGCGCTGGAGCTGGTCATGGAGCTGGACAGGGAAGTGGAGCTGGACAGGGAAGCGGTCAGGGCGCTGGAGCTGGACAGGGAAGCGGTCAGGGCGCTGGAGCTGGACAGGGAAGCGGCCAGGCAAGCGGAGCTGGACAGGGAGCTGGACAGGGAAGCGGAGCTGGACAGGGAAGTGGCCAGGGCGCTGGAGCTGGTCAGGGAAGCGGGGCTGGTCAGGGCGCTGGAGCTGGTCAGGGAAGCGGGGCTGGTCAGGGCGCTGGAGCTGGTCAGGGAAGCGGGGCTGGACAGGGAAGCGGTCAGGGCGCTGGAGCTGGACAGGGAAGCGGAGCTGGACAGGGAAGCGGAGCTGGACAGGGAAGCGGCCAGGGCGCTGGAGCTGGACAGGGAAGCGGAGCAGGTCAGGGCGCTGGAGCTGGCCAGGGAAGCGGAGCTGGTCAGGGCGCTGGAGCTGGTCAGGGAAGTGGACAGGGAAGCGGAGCTGGACAGGGAAGTGGCCAGGGCGCTGGAGCTGGTCAGGGAAGCGGGGCTGGTCAGGGCGCTGGAGCTGGTCAGGGAAGCGGGGCTGGTCAGGGAAGCGGAGCTGGTCAGGGAAGCGGAGCTGGACAGGGCGCTGGAGCTGGTCATGGAGCTGGACAGGGAAGTGGAGCTGGACAGGGAAGTGGTCAGGGCGCTGGAGCTGGACAGGGAAGCGGTCGGGGCGCTGGAGCTGGACAGGGAAGCGGAGCTGGACAGGGAAGCGGTCAGGGCGCTGGAGCTGGACAGGGAAGCGGAGCTGGACAGGGAAGCGGCCATGGAAGCGGAGCTGGACAGGGAAGCGGCCATGGAAGCGGAGCTGGACAGGGAAGCGGCCATGGAAGAGGAGCTGGACAGGGAAGCGGCCATGGAAGAGGAGCTGGACAGGGAAGCGGCCATGGAAGAGGAGCTGGTCAAGGCGCAGGAGCTGGTGAGGGCGCTGCTCAGGGAAGCGGCCAGGGCGCAGGACATGGCAGCGGTGCTGGACAGGGATGCGGCCGAGGGAATTGTCATGGATGTGGCCAAGGTCAATGTTGTGGTCAGGGACATGTTAATGGTAATTTAGCATAATATTTTCTGGAGATCTTTTCCACTCCTTCATTCAAATGGCATGTTTTCCCTTTTTGCTCATGTGGTTTAGAATTTCTGTCTCTACCACCTCAAATTAAAAAAAAAATAAAATTGCTTGATTTGAAAAGTTTGTTTGGTGTCATTTGCCTGTTTTCTCATAACCGCTTTCTGGCATCAGTGCTGTAAGTTCCTCTCCCTGAGTACTGGACAATTAGGTTTCATTTTTTTGACTCCAATTTAAACTTTTTGTATTAAACTTTATTCTTGGCAAAGCTGAATAGTCTGTAGCCATTACTCCAGTCAGAATTCATTATATTATGCCGATATGGTGCTCTAGAAACATTTCATGAATGCTGAAAACTGTTTGGGTGCAAGCAATACTTCCATAAGCTCTTGTGATTCTTCTAAGGCAATATGTTAAAGACAGCATGTTTCTAAGGCTACGTCCACATGAAACCGGAAAGATGGCGTGTTCAGCTTTATCCACTCTGGGATCCGCTTTCAAAAAATTGTGGTTTCACCTTCCGAAAACACTGGATCTGTGTGGATGACATTCCTATCCGATAAAAAAAAAAAATTGTGCCTCTTCACAGAAACGTGTGGACGGGGCCTAAGAGACGTTGATTCTTAAACCATTGTTTTTGTATAGGAATAGCTTAACAGGTGTTACAGGTCAAAAACTTATTGTGGACCTGTGGATTTCAAATCGGAATAAAGCCTGGCGTATTTGTGAAAATATACTGTTTAAACAAAGTAAAAGAGGCTCTATTTAAAATGTTTCATGGTAGGGGTGTCGCGATATAACTGTGATATTCAAAGTAACGATTATTGATAGTGTTAATTTAGTGTGTGACAATATACCGGTATTGGCAAAAACCCCAATATTTAAAATGAACCGTTCTCTTATGATAACCCCACATGTAAATACTCCAGCGCCACAACCTGGTTGAGCTCCCAGGCGGCAGTATTGTGCCTTAACGCTGACACCTGTCACACAAGAAGACGACGCAGCCACTCTGAGGAGAGTCGAGTTCATCAGAGTAAATTGCCCTTATTTTGCTAGTCCTAGACTGGGAAATGTTATATTAACCTGTTAACAGCGGTTTTCTGTGTTCATACATTTAAGTAAAGGGTGATTATTTAATCAGTACCATATTTTCGTTACTCGTTTTTGTATTTGTAATCATGTGCGTAGTCACACTTTATTTCGTTGTTCAAAACTATTAACAGTTACTTGATTAAAACTGATCTTGAAAAACTGAGCAAACACATTACTACATTAAACTTGTAAAATGTTGAGTTGATCGCAGTGCCATGCACTTAATGCCTCATATGCAGTCATTCTTCAATAAGGTTCATTAGTTAACATTAGTTAATTACATTAGTTAACATATATAAATAACATAATATTGAACAATATTTCCACCGCATTTATTAATCTTAGTTCATGTTAATCTCAGCATTATGCATTATTAAAATCTCAAGTTGTGTTTGTAAACATTAAAGTACTGTGAACTAACATGAATGACTCTATATTTATTAACTTTAACAAAGATTAATAAATTGAGTAATGTATTGTTCACCGTTCATTCGTGTTAGTTAATACGTTAATGTTAACAAAACATCTTATTGTAAAGTGTTACCATTAATATTTATTCATCATACTGTTGAACTTGGCAGTATTTTCTCTCTTATTTCATAGGAGCTTCAAAGATGATGGAGAAAGTCAGTCTTGTGTCCTGCATTTATCCTTGTTCGTTGGGTGAAAAAGAAAAACTCAATAAACAAAGTAAAAAAAATGTGACTATCTTTTTCCCCCCACAAAGTTTCTATAGATATCACAGTATTGAGGCCACAATAATCGTGATATAAAAAAAAAAAAATATCTTGACAGCCCTATTTCATGGTACATGTGGCTAAAGTGTGTTAGAGATCTGGATCTTGATTATCCCTGCGATTCGTTTGCTCAATGGAAAAGGAGTATATATTACCCATGTATATTGTAATTTTTTTGTAATTGTATGCAATTTAATTTTTTTTTTTTTTTGGGGTGGATGTGCAAAATGTAATGAAAAAGAAAACGTATTACATTCAAGTTAAAGAATTTTGATACGAATGTGTTGAAATGAATGTGATAACTTTTCTTGTACATTTTTATTATTTTGGAAAAATTTTACATATAAGGTCAGGATCCAATCCAAATTTCATACATTTTCTTCAGGAGACTTTAGGACTAATGCACCAGTTTGGTGAACATTAATAAAAAAGCATACAAGGCTTGTAATGCATTTTTTTTTTTTTTTTTTGGAGTATACAGTTGTTGATTACTGAATAAATGGTCTGCATACTTTTGTGCATTACTGTTGTAAATTTTGTTCTGGACAATTTTAAGAAAAGAAGAAGAATTCTCGGTCTGCGCAGCGCTGCATGAAGTTGAGCACACCTATTCATTTTGCAGTTGATAGTGTCGCCATAGAAATGCACAATCCTCTCGTAATTAGGCTAGCTTAATTTATGACATGTCTAGAACGCAGCATTCAGCTGGGCTGCGTTCAGCCCCAACAAAACGTTGCACAAGGTTTTTTTTTTTAAAACAGAAACGGTGATGCGTTGAACACACTGTTCTGATGACGCAAGAGTTGCAACTATGGCAGCTGAGAAGGCCATTATTTGTGTTCTTTGTGAAGAATTTTCGGAGCCATCTATTTAGCCTCACATACTGACTTTATTTGTAGTTCATACGGTTTTAATACCCTGTATTTTCTTTCTCATTTTTAGGAAAAGCATAATTACCATTGTTTATTTCTATACCAAATGTCATTCACTTGCAATGAAGCTAAAAATATAAACAACTACATCATTATGTTGATATGCTATATTTTTACAATAAAACTTATGACAAACATGTCTTCTAATATCCTCATTTGTTACGTATACCGAGCTGCAACGAACACATTTGTACATTATTTTCCTTGAAGCCATTGTGCGAGTTCACTTTAATTCCGCGTGCTTTGTATACATGTTGCTGCTGATTGGACTGCAGTTCTGACACACCCACCAAACAAGAGAAAAAACTCATCTCAAACCCCGTTGCACACCGTTTCCAGGAAACATGACGTTCAACCCGGAAACCGTAGCAAAACGTTGCGCACCGTTTTGAACTTGAACATGCCCCTGGTCTAACCCCAATCAAACACACCTGCACAAGCTAATCAAGACATTTCAGATTACTAGAAAGCTACAGGCAGGTGAGTTTGATCAGGGTTGGAACTGAACTGTTTTCCTTGGATCTTTAAAACCCCATTTTACAGAGGTTGATTTTGCAGCAACACTTATTCGTTTTAGTTTTGTGCGCTTTGCTGTCTGTTTATCCTGACGCATCAATTCAGTGCATTTTCCAGCAGAGATCGCAGGCTGGGACGATGACGGCTCGAGTGTGTTTCTCGTTGACTGCTGTTTTTTTGTGTCTGTTCGGATACTTGAGCAGAACTCATGCTATTCAAAGACGAACCACAGGTGAAAAGATGTTAATTTCATTACAGAACCTGAAAAAATGCAGAAATTAGTGACCCTCAGACTTTGAAAGTAATCAACGGTTTATGAATGAGTAGTAGGATTTAAAACCCTTTTGATTTGAAGCAGACAAATATGTATAATGTTTGTATTTTGGTTTGAGACCCATTGCGCAAACCCCAGATTTACAAATCCTGAAACCGCACTCCCTGGCCTCCCCTAATGATCCTTTTGAATTCTCTAGTGGACGGTTTCTGTCCGGCGAGGCTGACGGTCGTGCCGTCCCATCGAGGGTGTTCCTCTGATGAAGACTGCCCTGGAGGGCACAAATGCTGTCGATTTGACTGTGGGCCTGTTTGCGTGCTGCCCGTTTTCAGTGAGTTTCAGTTAATAATGCATGTTAAGGCTAAAAAAACCCCCACATACACGTAACGCACTGAATTCAATGTAAGTTCTAAGCAGAGACTTTGCCTTTTTGTTGTCGTCCCCTAAAGTCAGCTTGAATTCATCCCTTAGGATGGTTTTAAGGACAGGATGGCTTTACAAAATAAAGAATACTTCGAACAGTGGTTCCAGTCCTGGGGACCCCCTGTCCTGCACACGTTGCATGTCCAACCCCCCCTATTTAAAATGCCTGATTGTGATCATCAGCTTGTCAGGAGTGCGATCCATGAACTTGACTAACAAGTTGATGATCTCGATCAGGTGTGTTAAATAAGGGAGACATGCAAAATGTGCAGAGCAAAGGGCTAGAATTGAGAACCACTGTCTTGGAATATATTCATTCTGTAGGTAAAATTGCTATTCATGCTTTGAAGGTTTTGTTGTATGATTTGAGGATCCCTGGTCCATAAGCACAAACTAAAGCTGACTATCTGTGTTCACGCAGTGAAGCCGGGTCAGTGTCCCATACCGGAAATGATTCCACTGTGTGCTAAAAGCTGTTTCCATGATGGCCAGTGTCCTGACACACAGAAATGTTGCCCAACCACCGGTGGCTTTGCATGCAGTGAACCACGTGGTCAGGAAAGAGGTCAGGCAAGTTGTCAAGGAAGCGGCTCTGGTCAGGGCGCCGGACAGGGAAGCGGTTATGGCCAGGGCGCCGGACAGGGAAGCGGTTATGGCCAGGGAAGTGGCCAGGGAAGCGGTTATGGCCAGGGAAGTGGCCAGGGAAGCGGTTATGGCCAGGGTGCAGGAGCGGGACAGGGAAGCGGCATTGGTTCGGGACAGGGAAGCGGTTATGGCCAGGGAAGTGGCCAGGGAAGCGGTTATGGCCAGGGTGCAGGAGCGGGACAGGGAAGCGGTTATGGCCAGGGAAGCGGTTATGGCCAGGGCGCCGGAGCGGGACAGGGTAGCGGCATTGGTTTGGGACAGGGAAGCGGTTATGGCCAGGGAAGTGGCCAGGGAAGCGGTTATGGCCAGTGCGCCGGAGCGGGACAGGGAAGCGGCATTGGTTTGGGACAGGGAAGCGGTTATGGCCAGGGCGCCGGAGCGGGACAGGGAAGCGGCATTGGTTTGGGACAGGGAAGCGGTTATGGCCAGGGAAGTGGCCAGGGAAGCGGTTATGGCCAGGGAAGTGGCCAGGGAAGCGGTTATGGCCAGGGTGCAGGAGCGGGACAGGGAAGCGGCATTGGTTCGGGACAGGGAAGCGGTTATGGCCAGGGAAGTGGCCAGGGAAGCGGTTATGGCCAGGGTGCAGGAGCGGGACAGGGAAGCGGTTATGGCCAGGGAAGCGGTTATGGCCAGGGCGCCGGAGCGGGACAGGGTAGCGGCATTGGTTTGGGACAGGGAAGCGGTTATGGCCAGGGAAGTGGCCAGGGAAGCGGTTATGGCCAGGGCGCCGGAGCGGGACAGGGAAGCGGCATTGGTTTGGGACAGGGAAGCGGTTATGGCCAGGGCGCCGGAGCGGGACAGGGAAGCGGTTATGGCCAGGGCGCCGGAGCGGGACAGGGAAGCGGTTATGGCCAGGGCGCCGGAGCGGGACAGGGAAGCGGTTATGGCCAGGGCGCCGGAGCGGGACAGGGAAGCGGTTATGGCCAGGGCGCCGGAGCGGGACAGGGAAGCGGTTATGGCCAGGGAAGTGGCCAGGGAAGCGGTTATGGCCAGGGTGCAGGAGCGGGACAGGGAAGCGGTTATGGCCAGGGCGCCGGAGCGGGACAGGGAAGCGGAGCTGGTCAGGGAAGTGGCCAGGGAAGCGGTTATGGCCAGGGCGCCGGAGCGGGACAGGGAAGCGGTTATGGCCAGGGAAGTGGCCAGGGAAGCGGTTATGGCCAGGGTGCAGGAGCGGGACAGGGAAGCGGTTATGGTCAGGCCGCCGGAGCGGGACAGGGAAGCGGTTATGGCCAGGGCGCCGGAGCGGGACAGGGAAGTGGAGCTGGTCAGGGAAGTGGCCAGGGAAGCGGTTATGGCCAGGGCGCCGGAGCGGGACAGGGAAGCGGTTATGGCCAGGGCGCCGGAGCGGGACAGGGAAGTGGCGCTGGACAGGGAAGTGGCGCTGGACAGGGAAGTGGCGCTGGACAGGGAAGTGGCGCTGGACAGGGAAGTGGCCAGGGCGCTGGAGCTGGTCAGGGAAGCGGGGCTGGTCAGGGCGCTGGAGCTGGTCAGGGAAGCGGGGCTGGTCAGGGCGCTGGAGCTGGTCAGGGAAGCGGGGCTGGACAGGGCGCTGGAGCTGGTCTTGGAGCTGGACAGGGAAGCGGAGCTGGACAGGGAAGCGGTCAGGGCGCTGGAGCTGGACAGGGAAGCGGTCAGGGCGCTGGAGCTGGACAGGGAAGCGGAGCTGGACAGGGAAGTGGTCAGGGCTCTGGAGCTGGACAGGGAAGCGGAGCTGGACAGGGAAGTGGTCAGGGCGCTGGAGCTGGACAGGGAAGCGGAGCTGGACAGGGAAGTGGTCAGGGCGCTGGAGCTGGTCAGGGAAGCGGAGCTGGACAGGGAAGTGGCCAGGCAAGCGGAGCTGGACAGGGAAGCGGAGCTGGTCAGGGAAGTGGCCAGGGCGCTGGAGCTGGTCAGGGAAGTGGCCAGGGCGCTGGAGCTGGTCAGGGAAGCGGGGCTGGTCAGGGCGCTGGAGCTGGTCAGGGAAGCGGGGCTGGTCAGGGCGCTGGAGCTGGTCAGGGCGCTGGAGCTGGTCAGGGAAGCGGGGCTGGTCAGGGCGCTGGAGCTGGTCAGGGAAGCGGGGCTGGACAGGGAAGCGGTCAGGGCGCTGGAGCTGGACAGGGAAGCGGAGCTGGACAGGGAAGTGGAGCTGGACAGGGAAGCGGCCAGGGCGCTGGAGCTGGACAGGGAAGCGGCCAGGGCGCTGGAGCTGGACAGGGAAGCGGCCAGGGCGCTGGAGCTGGACAGGGAAGCGGAGCTGGACAGGGCGCTGGAGCTGGTCAGGGCGCTGGAACTGGTCAGGGAAGTGGACAGGGAAGCGGAGCAGGTCAGGGCGCTGGAGCTGGCCAGGGAAGCGGAGCTGGTCAGGGCGCTGGAGCTGGTCAGGGAAGTGGACAGGGAAGCGGAGCTGGACAGGGAAGTGGCCAGGGCGCTGGAGCTGGTCAGGGAAGCGGGGCTGGTCAGGGCGCTGGAGCTGGTCAGGGCGCTGGGGCTGGTCAGGGAAGCGGAGCTGGACAGGGCGCTGGAGCTGGTCATGGAGCTGGACAGGGCGCTGGAGCTGGTCATGGAGCTGGACAGGGCGCTGGAGCTGGACAGGGAAGCGGTCAGGGCGCTGGAGCTGGACAGGGAAGCGGTCAGGGCGCTGGAGCTGGACAGGGAAGCGGTCAGGGCGCTGGAGCTGGACAGGGAAGCGGAGCTGGACAGGGAAGTGGTCAGGGCGCTGGAGTTGGACAGGGAAGCGGAGCTGGACAGGGAAGTGGTCAGGGTACTGGAGCTGGACAGGGAAGCGGTCAGGGTACTGGAGCTGGTCAGGGAAGCGGAGCTGGACAGGGAAGTGGCCACGGCGCTGGAGCTGGTCAGGGAAGCGGGGCTGGTCAGGGCGCTGGAGCTGGTCAGGGAAGCGGGGCTGGACAGGGAAGCGGTCAGGGCGCTGGAGCTGGACAGGGAAGCGGAGCTGGACAGGGAAGCGGCCAGGGCGCTGGAGCTGGACAGGGAAGCGGAGCTGGACAGGGAAGCGGCCAGGGCGCTGGAGCTGGACAGGGAAGCGGAGCTGGACAGGGAAGCGGTCAGGGTGCTGGAGCTGGACAGGGAAGCGGAGCTGGACAGGGAAGCGGTCAGGGCGCTGGAGCTGGACAGGGAAGCGGTCAGGGCGCTGGAGCTGGACAGGGAAGCGGTCAGGGCGCTGGAGCTGGACAGGGAAGCGGTCAGGGCGCTGGAGCTGGACAGGGAAGCGGAGCTGGACAGGGAAGCGGCCATGGAAGCGGAGCTGGACAGGGAAGCGGTCAGGGCGCTGGAGCTGGACAGGGAAGCGGTCAGGGCGCTGGAGCTGGACAGGGAAGCGGTCAGGGCGCTGGAGCTGGACAGGGAAGCGGTCAGGGCGCTGGAGCTGGACAGGGAAGCGGAGCTGGACAGGGAAGCGGCCATGGAAGCGGAGCTGGACAGGGAAGCGGCCATGGAAGCGGAGCTGGACAGGGAAGCGGCCATGGAAGAGGAGCTGGTCAAGGCGCAGGAGCTGGTGAGGGCGCTGCTCAGGGAAGCGGCCAGGGCGCAGGACATGGCAGCGGTGCTGGACAGGGATGCGGCCGAGGGAATTGTCATGGATGTGGCCAAGGTCAATGTTGTGGTCAGGGACATGTTAATGGTAATTTAGCATAATATTTTCTGGAGATCTTTTCCACTCCTTCATTCAAATGGCATGTTTTCCCTTTTTGCTCATGTGGTTTAGAATTTCTGTCTCTACCACCTCAAATTAAAAAAAAAATAAAATTGCTTGATTTGAAAAGTTTGTTTGGTGTCATTTGCCTGTTTTCTCATAACCGCTTTCTGGCATCAGTGCTGTAAGTTCCTCTCCCTGAGTACTGGACAATTAGGTTTTATTTTTTTGACTCCAATTTAAACTTTTTGTATTAAACTTTATTCTTGGCAAAGCTGAATAGTCTGTAGCCATTACTCCAGTCAGAATTCATTATATTATGCCGATTTGGTGCTCTAGAAACATTTCATGAATGCTGAAAACTGTTTGGGTGCAAGCAATACTTCCATAAGCTCTTGTGATTCTTCTAAGGCAATATGTTAAAGACAGCATGTTTCTAAGGCTACGTCCACATGAAACCGGAAAGATGGCGTGTTCAGCTTTATCCACTCTGGGATCCGCTTTCAAAAAATTGTGGTTTCACCTTCCGAAAACACTGGATCTGTGTGGATGACATTCCTATCCGATAAAAAAAAAAAAATTGTGCCTCTTCACAGAAACGTGTGGACGGGGCCTAAGAGACGTTGATTCTTAAACCATTGTTTTTGTATAGGAATAGCTTAACAGGTGTTACAGGTCAAAAACTTATTGTGGACCTGTGGATTTCAAATCGGAATAAAGCCTGGCGTATTTGTGAAAATATACTGTTTAAACAAAGTAAAAGAGGCTCTATTTAAAATGTTTCATGGTAGGGGTGTCGTGATATAACTGTGATATTCAAAGTAACGATTATTGATAGTGTTAATTTAGTGTGTGACAATATACCGGTATTGGCAACAACCCCAATATTTAAAATGAACCGTTCTCTTATGATAACCCCACATGTAAATACTCCAGCGCCACAACCTGGTTGAGCTCCCAGGCGGCAGTATTGTGCCTTAACGCTGACACCTGTCACACAAGAAGACGACGCAGCCACTCTGAGGAGAGTCGAGTTCATCAGAGTAAATTGCCCTTATTTTGCTAGTCCTAGACTGGGAAATGTTATATTAACCTGTTAACAGCGGTTTTCTGTGTTCATACATTTAAGTAAAGGGTGATTATTTAATCAGTACCACATTTTCGTTACTCGTTTTTGTATTTGTAATCATGTGCGTAGTCACACTTTATTTCGTTGTTCAAAACTATTAACAGTTACTTGATTAAAACTGATCTTGAAAAACTGAGCAAACACATTACTACATTAAACTTGTAAAATGTTAAGTTGATCGCAGTGCCATGCACTTAATGCCTCATATGCAGTCATTCTTCAATAAGGTTCATTAGTTAACATATATAAATAACATAATATTGAACAATATTTCCACCGCATTTATTAATCTTAGTTCATGTTCATCTCAGCATTATGCATTATTAAAATCTCAAGTTGTGTTTGTAAACATTAAAGTACTGTGAACTAACATGAATGACTCTATATTTATTAACTTTAACAAAGATTAATAAATTGAGTAATGTATTGTTCACCGTTCATTCGTGTTAGTTAATACGTTAATGTTAACAAAACATCTTATTGTAAAGTGTTACCATTAATATTTATTCATCATACTGTTGAACTTGGCAGTATTTTCTCTCTTATTTCATAGGAGCTTCAAAGATGATGGAGAAAGTCAGTCTTGTGTCCTGCATTTATCCTTGTTCGTTGGGTGAAAAAGAAAAACTCAATAAACAAAGTAAAAAAAATGTGACTATCTTTTTCCCCCCACAAGGTTTCTATAGATATCACAGTATCGAGGCCACAATAATCGTGATATAAAAAAAAAAAAAATATCTTGACAGCCCTATTTCATGGTACATGTGGCTAAAGTGTGTTAGAGATCTGGATCTTGATTATCCCTGCGATTCGTTTGCTCAATGGAAAAGGAGTATATATTACCCATGTATATTGTAATTTTTTTGTAATTGTATGCAATTTAATTTTTTTTTTTTTTTGGGTGGATGTGCAAAATGTAATGAAAAAGAAAACGTATTACATTCAAGTTAAAGAATTTTGATACGAATGTGTTGAAATGAATGTGATAACTTTTCTTGTACATTTTTATTATTTTGGAAAAATTTTACATATAAGGTCAGGATCCAATCCAAATTTCATACATTTTCTTCAGGAGACTTTAGGACTAATGCACCAGTTTGGTGAACATTAATAAAAAAGCATACAAGGCTTGTAATGCATTTTTTTTTTGTTTTTTTGGAGTATACAGTTGTTGATTACTGAATAAATGGTCTGCATACTTTTGTGCATTACTGTTGTAAATTTTGTTCTGGACAATTTTAAGAAAAGAAGAAGAATTCTCGGTCTGCGCAGCGCTGCATGAAGTTGAGCACACCTATTCATTTTGCAGTTGATAGTGTCGCCATAGAAATGCACAATCCTCTCGTAATTAGGCTAGCTTAATTTATGACATGTCTAGAACGCAGCATTCAGCTGGGCTGCGTTCAGCCCCAACAAAACGTTGCACAAGGTTTTTTAAACAGAAACGGTGATGCGTTGAACACACTGTTCTGATGACGCAAGAGTTGCAACTATGGCAGCTGAGAAGGCCATTATTTGTGTTCTTTGTGAAGAATTTTCGGAGCCATCTATTTAGCCTCACATACTGACTTTATTTGTAGTTCATACGGTTTTAATACCCTGTATTTTCTTTCTCATTTTTAGGAAAAGCATAATTACCATTGTTTATTTCTATACCAAATGTCATTCACTTGCAATGAAGCTAAAAATATAAACAACTACATCATTATGTTGATATGCTATATTTTTACAATAAAACTTATGACAAACATGTCTTCTAATATCCTCAGTTGTTACGTATACCGAGCTGCAACGAACACATTTGTACATTATTTTCCTTGAAGCCATTGTGCGAGTTCACTTTAATTCCGCGTGCTTTGTATACATGTTGCTGCTGATTGGACTGCAGTTCTGACACACCCACCAAACAAGAGAAAAAACTCATCTCAAACCCCGTTGCACACCGTTTCCAGGAAACATGACGTTCAACCCGGAAACCGTAGCAAAACGTTGCGCACCGTTTTGAACTTGAACATGCCCCTGGTCTAACCCCAATCAAACACACCTGCACAAGCTAATCAAGACATTTCAGATTACTAGAAAGCTACAGGCAGGTGAGTTTGATCAGGGTTGGAACTGAACTGTTTTCCTTGGATCTTTAAAACCCCATTTTACAGAGGTTGATTTTGCAGCAACACTTATTCGTTTTAGTTTTGTGCGCTTTGCTGTCTGTTTATCCTGACGCATCAATTCAGTGCATTTTCCAGCAGAGATCGCAGGCTGGGACGATGACGGCTCGAGTGTGTTTCTCGTTGACTGCTGTTTTTTTGTGTCTGTTCGGATACTTGAGCATAACTCATGCTATTCAAAGACGAACCACAGGTGAAAAGATGTTAATTTCATTACAGAACCTGAAAAAATGCAGAAATTAGTGACCCTCAGACTTTGAAAGTAATCAACGGTTTATGAATGAGTAGTAGGATTTAAAACCCTTTTGATTTGAAGCAGACAAATATGTATAATGTTTGTATTTTGGTTTGAGACCCATTGCGCAAACCCCAGATTTACAAATCCTGAAACCGCACTCCCTGGCCTCCCCTAATGATCCTTTTGAATTCTCTAGTGGACGGTTTCTGTCCGGCGAGGCTGACGGTCGTGCCGTCCCATCGAGGGTGTTCCTCTGATGAAGACTGCCCTGGAGGGCACAAATGCTGTCGATTTGACTGTGGGCCTGTTTGCGTGCTGCCCGTTTTCAGTGAGTTTCAGTTAATAATGCATGTTAAGGCTAAAAAAAAACCCACATACACGTAACGCACTGAATTCAATGTAAGTTCTAAGCAGAGACTTTGCCTTTTTGTTGTCGTCCCCTAAAGTCAGCTTGAATTCATCCCTTAGGATGGTTTTAAGGACAGGATGGCTTTACAAAATAAAGAATACTTCGAACAGTGGTTCCAGTCCTGGGGACCCCCTGTCCTGCACACTTTGCATGTCCAACCCCCCCTATTTAAAATGCTTGATTGTGATCATCAGCTTGTCAGGAGTGCGATCCATGAACTTGACTAACAAGTTGATGATCTCGATCAGGTGTGTTAAATAAGGGAGACATGCAAAATGTGCAGAGCAAAGGGCTAGAATTGAGAACCACTGTCTTGGAATATATTCATTCTGTAGGTAAAATTGCTATTCATGCTTTGAAGGTTTTGTTGTATGATTTGAGGATCCCTGGTCCATAAGCACAAACTAAAGCTGACTATCTGTGTTCACGCAGTGAAGCCGGGTCAGTGTCCCATACCGGAAATGATTCCACTGTGTGCTAAAAGCTGTTTCCATGATGGCCAGTGTCCTGACAAACAGAAATGTTGCCCAACCACCGGTGGCTTTGCATGCAGTGAACCACGTGGTCAGGAAAGAGGTCAGGCAAGTTGTCAAGGAAGCGGCTCTGGTCAGGGCGCCGGACAGGGAAGCGGTTATGGCCAGGGCGCCGGAGCGGGACAGGGAAGCGGTTATGGCCAGGGCGCCGGAGCGGGACAGGGTAGCGGCATTGGTTTGGGACAGGGAAGCGGTTATGGCCAGGGAAGTGGCCAGGGAAGCGGTTATGGCCAGGGTGCAGGAGCGGGACAGGGAAGCGGCATTGGTTCGGGACAGGGAAGCGGTTATGGCCAGGGAAGTGGCCAGGGAAGCGGTTATGGCCAGGGTGCAGGAGCGGGACAGGGAAGCGGTTATGGCCAGGGAAGCGGTTATGGCCAGGGAAGCGGTTATGGCCAGGGCGCCGGAGCGGGACAGGGTAGCGGCATTGGTTTGGGACAGGGAAGCGGTTATGGCCAGGGAAGTGGCCAGGGAAGCGGTTATGGCCAGGGCGCCGGAGCGGGACAGGGAAGCGGCATTGGTTCGGGACAGGGAAGCGGTTATGGCCAGGGCGCCGGAGCGGGACAGGGAAGCGGTTATGGCCAGGGCGCCGGAGCGGGACAGGGAAGCGGTTATGGCCAGGGCGCCGGAGCGGGACAGGGAAGCGGTTATGGCCAGGGAAGTGGCCAGGGAAGCGGTTATGGCCAGGGTGCAGGAGCGGGACAGGGAAGCGGTTATGGCCAGGGTGCAGGAGCGGGACAGGGAAGCGGTTATGGTCAGGGCGCCGGAGCGGGACAGGGAAGCGGTTATGGCCAGGGCGCCGGAGCGGGACAGGGAAGCGGCGCTGGACAGGGAAGTGGAGCTGGACAGGGAAGTGGCCAGGGCGCTGGAGCTGGTCAGGGAAGCGGGGCTGGTCAGGGCGCTGGAGCTGGTCAGGGCGCTGGAGCTGGACAGGGAAGCGGTCAGGGCGCTGGAGCTGGACAGGGAAGCGGTCAGGGCGCTGGAGCTGGACAGGGAAGCGGTCAGGGCGCTGGAGCTGGACAGGGAAGCGGAGCTGGACAGGGAAGTGGTTAGGGCGCTGGAGCTGGACAGGGAAGCGGAGCTGGACAGGGAAGTGGTCAGGGCGCTGGAGCTGGACAGGGAAGCGGAGCTGGACAGGGAAGTGGTCAGGGCGCTGGAGCTGGACAGGGAAGCGGAGCTGGACAGGGAAGTGGTCAGGGCGCTGGAGCTGGACAGGGAAGCGGTCAGGGCGCTGGAGCTGGACAGGGAAGCGGTCAGGGCGCTGGAGCTGGACAGGGAAGCGGTCAGGGCGCTGGAGCTGGACAGGGAAGCGGAGCTGGACAGGGAAGTGGTCAGGGCGCTGGAGCTGGACAGGGAAGCGGAGCTGGACAGGGAAGTGGTCAGGGCGCTGGAGCTGGACAGGGAAGCGGAGCTGGACAGGGAAGTGGTCAGGGCGCTGGAGCTGGACAGGGAAGCGGAGCTGGACAGGGAAGTGGTCAGGGCGCTGGAGCTGGTCAGGGAAGCGGAGCTGGACAGGGAAGTGGCCAGGCAAGCGGAGCTGGACAGGGAAGCGGAGCTGGACAGGGAAGTGGCCAGGGCGCTGGAGCTGGTCAGGGAAGCGGGGCTGGTCAGGGCGCTGGAGCTGGTCAGGGAAGCGGGGCTGGTCAGGGCGCTGGAGCTAGTCAGGGAAGCGGGGCTGGACAGGGAAGCAGTCAGGGCGCTGGAGCTGGACAGGGAAGCGGAGCTGGACAGGGAAGTGGAGCTGGACAGGGAAGCGGCCAGGGCGCTGGAGCTGGACAGGGAAGCGGAGCTGGACAGGGCGCTGGAGCTGGTCAGGGCGCTGGAACTGGTCAGGGAAGTGGACAGGGAAGCGGAGCAGGTCAGGGCGCTGGAGCTGGCCAGGGAAGCGGAGCTGGTCAGGGCGCTGGAGCTGGTCAGGGAAGTGGACAGGGAAGCGGCGCTGGACAGGGAAGTGGCCAGGGCGCTGGAGCTGGTCAGGGAAGCGGGGCTGGTCAGGGCGCTGGAGCTGGTCATGGAGCTGGACAGGGCGCTGGAGCTGGTCATGGAGCTGGACAGGGCGCTGGAGCTGGTCATGGAGCTGGACAGGGCGCTGGAGCTGGTCATGGAGCTGGACAGGGCGCTGGAGCTGGTCATGGAGCTGGACAGGGCGCTGGAGCTGGACAGGGAAGTGGTCAGGGTGCTGGAGCTGGACAGGGAAGCGGTCAGGGTGCTGGAGCTGGACAGGGAAGCGGTCAGGGCGCTGGAGCTGGACAGGGAAGCGGAGCTGGACAGGGAAGTGGTCAGGGCGCTGGAGCTGGACAGGGTACTGGAGCTGGACAGGGAAGTGGTCAGGGTACTGGAGCTGGACAGGGAAGTGGTCAGGGTACTGGAGCTGGTCAGGGAAGCGGAGCTGGACAGGGAAGTGGCCAGGCAAGCGGAGCTGGACAGGGAAGTGGCCACGGCGCTGGAGCTGGTCAGGGAAGCGGGGCTGGTCAGGGCGCTGGAGCTGGTCAGGGAAGCGGGGCTGGTCAGGGCGCTGGAGCTGGTCAGGGAAGCGGGGCTGGACAGGGAAGCGGGGCTGGACAGGGAAGCGGCCAGGGCGCTGGAGCTGGACAGGGAAGCGGAGCTGGACAGGGAAGCGGTCAGGGCGCTGGAGCTGGACAGGGAAGCGGAGCTGGACAGGGAAGCGGTCAGGGCGCTGGAGCTGGACAGGGAAGCGGAGCTGGACAGGGAAGCGGTCAGGGCGCTGGAGCTGGACAGGGAAGCGGAGCTGGACAGGGAAGCGGTCAGGGCGCTGGAGCTGGACAGGGAAGCGGAGCTGGACAGGGAAGTGGTCAGGGCGCTGGAGCTGGACAGGGAAGCGGAGCTGGACAGGGAAGTGGTCAGGGCGCTGGAGCTGGTCAGGGAAGCGGAGCTGGACAGGGAAGCGGTCAGGGCGCTGGAGCTGGACAGGGAAGCGGTCAGGGCGCTGGAGCTGGACAGGGAAGTGGTCAGGGCGCTGGAGCTGGACAGGGAAGCGGTCAGGGCGCTGGAGCTGGACAGGGAAGCGGAGCTGGACAGGGAAGCGGTCAGGGCGCTGGAGCTGGACAGGGAAGCGGAGCTGGACAGGGAAGCGGTCAGGGCGCTGGAGCTGGACAGGGAAGCGGAGCTGGACAGGGAAGTGGTCAGGGCGCTGGAGCTGGACAGGGAAGCGGAGCTGGACAGGGAAGTGGTCAGGGCGCTGGAGCTGGACAGGGAAGCGGTCAGGGCGCTGGAGCTGGACAGGGAAGCGGTCAGGGCGCTGGAGCTGGACAGGGAAGCGGTCAGGGCGCTGGAGCTGGACAGGGAAGCGGAGCTGGACAGGGAAGTGGTCAGGGCGCTGGAGCTGGACAGGGAAGCGGAGCTGGACAGGGAAGTGGTCAGGGCGCTGGAGCTGGACAGGGAAGCGGAGCTGGACAGGGAAGTGGTCAGGGCGCTGGAGCTGGACAGGGAAGCGGAGCTGGACAGGGAAGTGGTCAGGGCGCTGGAGCTGGACAGGGAAGCGGAGCTGGACAGGGAAGTGGTCAGGGCGCTGGAGCTGGTCAGGGAAGCGGAGCTGGACAGGGAAGTGGCCAGGCAAGCGGAGCTGGACAGGGAAGCGGAGCTGGACAGGGAAGTGGCCAGGGCGCTGGAGCTGGTCAGGGAAGCGGGGCTGGTCAGGGCGCTGGAGCTGGTCAGGGAAGCGGGGCTGGACAGGGAAGCAGTCAGGGCGCTGGAGCTGGACAGGGAAGCGGAGCTGGACAGGGAAGTGGAGCTGGACAGGGAAGCGGCCAGGGCGCTGGAGCTGGACAGGGAAGCGGAGCTGGACAGGGCGCTGGAGCTGGTCAGGGCGCTGGAACTGGTCAGGGAAGTGGACAGGGAAGCAGAGCAGGTCAGGGCGCTGGAGCTGGCCAGGGAAGCGGAGCTGGTCAGGGCGCTGGAGCTGGTCAGGGAAGTGGACAGGGAAGCGGAGCTGGACAGGGAAGTGGCCAGGGCGCTGGAGCTGGTCAGGGAAGCGGGGCTGGTCAGGGCGCTGGAGCTGGTCATGGAGCTGGACAGGGCGCTGGAGCTGGTCATGGAGCTGGACAGGGCGCTGGAGCTGGTCATGGAGCTGGACAGGGCGCTGGAGCTGGACAGGGAAGTGGTCAGGGTGCTGGAGCTGGACAGGGAAGCGGTCAGGGTGCTGGAGCTGGACAGGGAAGCGGTCAGGGCGCTGGAGCTGGACAGGGAAGCGGAGCTGGACAGGGAAGTGGTCAGGGCGCTGGAGCTGGACAGGGAAGCGGAGCTGGACAGGGAAGTGGTCAGGGTACTGGAGCTGGACAGGGAAGTGGTCAGGGTACTGGAGCTGGTCAGGGAAGCGGAGCTGGACAGGGAAGTGGCCAGGCAAGCGGAGCTGGACAGGGAAGTGGCCACGGCGCTGGAGCTGGTCAGGGAAGCGGGGCTGGTCAGGGCGCTGGAGCTGGTCAGGGAAGCGGGGCTGGTCAGGGCGCTGGAGCTGGTCAGGGAAGCGGGGCTGGACAGGGAAGCGGCCAGGGCGCTGGAGCTGGACAGGGAAGCGGGGCTGGTCAGGGCGCTGGAGCTGGTCAGGGAAGCGGGGCTGGTCAGGGCGCTGGAGCTGGTCAGGGAAGCGGGGCTGGACAGGGAAGTGGCCACGGCGCTGGAGCTGGTCAGGGAAGCGGGGCTGGTCAGGGCGCTGGAGCTGGTCAGGGAAGCGGGGCTGGTCAGGGCGCTGGAGCTGGTCAGGGAAGCGGGGCTGGACAGGGAAGCGGCCAGGGCGCTGGAGCTGGACAGGGAAGCGGGGCTGGACAGGGAAGCGGCCAGGACGCTGGAGCTGGACAGGGAAGCGGAGCTGGACAGGGAAGCGGTCAGGGCGCTGGAGCTGGACAGGGAAGCGGAGCTGGACAGGGAAGCGGTCAGGGCGCTGGAGCTGGACAGGGAAGCGGAGCTGGACAGGGAAGCGGTCAGGGCGCTGGAGCTGGACAGGGAAGCGGAGCTGGACAGGGAAGCGGTCAGGGCGCTGGAGCTGGACAGGGAAGCGGAGCTGGACAGGGAAGCGGTCAGGGCGCTGGAGCTGGACAGGGAAGCGGAGCTGGACAGGGAAGCGGTCAGGGCGCTGGAGCTGGTCAGGGAAGCGGAGCTGGACAGGGAAGCGGTCAGGGCGCTGGAGCTGGACAGGGAAGCGGTCAGGGCGCTGGAGCTGGACAGGGAAGCGGAGCTGGACAGGGAAGTGGTTAGGGCGCTGGAGCTGGACAGGGAAGCGGAGCTGGACAGGGAAGTGGTCAGGGCGCTGGAGCTGGACAGGGAAGCGGAGCTGGACAGGGAAGTGGTCAGGGCGCTGGAGCTGGACAGGGAAGCGGAGCTGGACAGGGAAGTGGTCAGGGCGCTGGAGCTGGACAGGGAAGCGGTCAGGGCGCTGGAGCTGGACAGGGAAGCGGAGCTGGACAGGGAAGTGGTCAGGGCGCTGGAGCTGGACAGGGAAGCGGAGCTGGACAGGGAAGTGGTCAGGGCGCTGGAGCTGGACAGGGAAGCGGAGCTGGACAGGGAAGTGGTCAGGGCGCTGGAGCTGGTCAGGGAAGCGGAGCTGGACAGGGAAGTGGCCAGGCAAGCGGAGCTGGACAGGGAAGCGGAGCTGGACAGGGAAGTGGCCAGGGCGCTGGAGCTGGTCAGGGAAGCGGGGCTGGTCAGGGCGCTGGAGCTGGTCAGGGAAGCGGGGCTGGTCAGGGCGCTGGAGCTAGTCAGGGAAGCGGGGCTGGACAGGGAAGCAGTCAGGGCGCTGGAGCTGGACAGGGAAGCGGAGCTGGACAGGGAAGTGGAGCTGGACAGGGAAGCGGCCAGGGCGCTGGAGCTGGACAGGGAAGCGGAGCTGGACAGGGCGCTGGAGCTGGTCAGGGCGCTGGAACTGGTCAGGGAAGTGGACAGGGAAGCGGAGCAGGTCAGGGCGCTGGAGCTGGCCAGGGAAGCGGAGCTGGTCAGGGCGCTGGAGCTGGTCAGGGAAGTGGACAGGGAAGCGGAGCTGGACAGGGAAGTGGCCAGGGCGCTGGAGCTGGTCAGGGAAGCGGGGCTGGTCAGGGCGCTGGAGCTGGTCATGGAGCTGGACAGGGCGCTGGAGCTGGTCATGGAGCTGGACAGGGCGCTGGAGCTGGACAGGGAAGTGGTCAGGGCGCTGGAGCTGGACAGGGAAGCGGTCAGGGCGCTGGAGCTGGACAGGGAAGCGGTCAGGGCGCTGGAGCTGGACAGGGAAGCGGAGCTGGACAGGGAAGTGGTCAGGGCGCTGGAGCTGGACAGGGAAGCGGAGCTGGACAGGGAAGTGGTCAGGGTACTGGAGCTGGACAGGGAAGTGGTCAGGGTACTGGAGCTGGTCAGGGAAGCGGAGCTGGACAGGGAAGTGGCCAGGCAAGCGGAGCTGGACAGGGAAGTGGCCACGGCGCTGGAGCTGGTCAGGGAAGCGGGGCTGGTCAGGGCGCTGGAGCTGGTCAGGGAAGCGGGGCTGGTCAGGGCGCTGGAGCTGGTCAGGGAAGCGGGGCTGGACAGGGAAGCGGCCAGGGCGCTGGAGCTGGACAGGGAAGCGGGGCTGGACAGGGAAGCGGCCAGGGCGCTGGAGCTGGACAGGGAAGCGGAGCTGGACAGGGAAGCGGTCAGGGCGCTGGAGCTGGACAGGGAAGCGGAGCTGGACAGGGAAGCGGTCAGGGCGCTGGAGCTGGACAGGGAAGCGGAGCTGGACAGGGAAGCGGTCAGGGCGCTGGAGCTGGACAGGGAAGCGGAGCTGGACAGGGAAGCGGTCAGGGCGCTGGAGCTGGACAGGGAAGCGGAGCTGGACAGGGAAGCGGTCAGGGCGCTGGAGCTGGACAGGGAAGCGGTCAGGGCGCTGGAGCTGGACAGGGAAGCGGAGCTGGACAGGGAAGCGGCCATGGAAGCGGAGCTGGACAGGGAAGCGGCCATGGAAGAGGAGCTGGTCAAGGCGCAGGAGCTGGTGAGGGCGCTGCTCAGGGAAGCGGCCAGGGCGCAGGACATGGCAGCGGTGCTGGACAGGGATGCGGCCGAGGGAATTGTCATGGATGTGGCCAAGGTCAATGTTGTGGTCAGGGACATGTTAATGGTAATTTAGCATAATATTTTCTGGAGATCTTTTCCACTCCTTCATTCAAATGGCATGTTTTCCCTTTTTGCTCATGTGGTTTAGAATTTCTGTCTCTACCACCTCAAATTAAAAAATAAATAAAATTGCTTGATTTGAAAAGTTTGTTTGGTGTCATTTGCCTGTTTTCTCATAACCGCTTTCTGGCATCAGTGCTGTAAGTTCCTCTCCCTGAGTACTGGACAATTAGGTTTTATTTTTTTGACTCCAATTTAAACTTTTTGTATTAAACTTTATTCTTGGCAAAGCTGAATAGTCTGTAGCCATTACTCCAGTCAGAATTCATTATATTATGCCGATTTGGTGCTCTAGAAACATTTCATGAATGCTGAAAACTGTTTGGGTGCAAGCAATACTTCCATAAGCTCTTGTGATTCTTCTAAGGCAATATGTTAAAGACAGCATGTTTCTAAGGCTACGTCCACATGAAACCGGAAAGATGGCGTGTTCAGCTTTATCCACTCTGGGATCCGCTTTCAAAAAATTGTGGTTTCACCTTCCGAAAACACTGGATCTGTGTGGATGACATTCCTATCCGATAAAAAAAAAAAAATTGTGCCTCTTCACAGAAACGTGTGGACGGGGCCTAAGAGACGTTGATTCTTAAACCATTGTTTTTGTATAGGAATAGCTTAACAGGTGTTACAGGTCAAAAACTTATTGTGGACCTGTGGATTTCAAATCGGAATAAAGCCTGGCGTATTTGTGAAAATATACTGTTTAAACAAAGTAAAAGAGGCTCTATTTAAAATGTTTCATGGTAGGGGTGTCGTGATATAACTGTGATATTCAAAGTAACGATTATTGATAGTGTTAATTTAGTGTGTGACAATATACCGGTATTGGCAACAACCCCAATATTTAAAATGAACCGTTCTCTTATGATAACCCCACATGTAAATACTCCAGCGCCACAACCTGGTTGAGCTCCCAGGCGGCAGTATTGTGCCTTAACGCTGACACCTGTCACACAAGAAGACGACGCAGCCACTCTGAGGAGAGTCGAGTTCATCAGAGTAAATTGCCCTTATTTTGCTAGTCCTAGACTGGGAAATGTTATATTAACCTGTTAACAGCGGTTTTCTGTGTTCATACATTTAAGTAAAGGGTGATTATTTAATCAGTACCACATTTTCGTTACTCGTTTTTGTATTTGTAATCATGTGCGTAGTCACACTTTATTTCGTTGTTCAAAACTATTAACAGTTACTTGATTAAAACTGATCTTGAAAAACTGAGCAAACACATTACTACATTAAACTTGTAAAATGTTAAGTTGATCGCAGTGCCATGCACTTAATGCCTCATATGCAGTCATTCTTCAATAAGGTTCATTAGTTAACATATATAAATAACATAATATTGAACAATATTTCCACCGCATTTATTAATCTTAGTTCATGTTCATCTCAGCATTATGCATTATTAAAATCTCAAGTTGTGTTTGTAAACATTAAAGTACTGTGAACTAACATGAATGACTCTATATTTATTAACTTTAACAAAGATTAATAAATTGAGTAATGTATTGTTCACCGTTCATTCGTGTTAGTTAATACGTTAATGTTAACAAAACATCTTATTGTAAAGTGTTACCATTAATATTTATTCATCATACTGTTGAACTTGGCAGTATTTTCTCTCTTATTTCATAGGAGCTTCAAAGATGATGGAGAAAGTCAGTCTTGTGTCCTGCATTTATCCTTGTTCGTTGGGTGAAAAAGAAAAACTCAATAAACAAAGTAAAAAAAATGTGACTATCTTTTTCCCCCCACAAGGTTTCTATAGATATCACAGTATCGAGGCCACAATAATCGTGATATAAAAAAAAAAAAAATATCTTGACAGCCCTATTTCATGGTACATGTGGCTAAAGTGTGTTAGAGATCTGGATCTTGATTATCCCTGCGATTCGTTTGCTCAATGGAAAAGGAGTATATATTACCCATGTATATTGTAATTTTTTTGTAATTGTATGCAATTTAATTTTTTTTTTTTTTTTGGGGTGGATGTGCAAAATGTAATGAAAAAGAAAACGTATTACATTCAAGTTAAAGAATTTTGATACGAATGTGTTGAAATGAATGTGATAACTTTTCTTGTACATTTTTATTATTTTGGAAAAATTTTACATATAAGGTCAGGATCCAATCCAAATTTCATACATTTTCTTCAGGAGACTTTAGGACTAATGCACCAGTTTGGTGAACATTAATAAAAAAGCATACAAGGCTTGTAATGCATTTTTTTTTTGTTTTTTTTGGAGTATACAGTTGTTGATTACTGAATAAATGGTCTGCATACTTTTGTGCATTACTGTTGTAAATTTTGTTCTGGACAATTTTAAGAAAAGAAGAAGAATTCTCGGTCTGCGCAGCGCTGCATGAAGTTGAGCACACCTATTCATTTTGCAGTTGATAGTGTCGCCATAGAAATGCACAATCCTCTCGTAATTAGGCTAGCTTAATTTATGACATGTCTAGAACGCAGCATTCAGCTGGGCTGCGTTCAGCCCCAACAAAACGTTGCACAAGGTTTTTTAAACAGAAACGGTGATGCGTTGAACACACTGTTCTGATGACGCAAGAGTTGCAACTATGGCAGCTGAGAAGGCCATTATTTGTGTTCTTTGTGAAGAATTTTCGGAGCCATCTATTTAGCCTCACATACTGACTTTATTTGTAGTTCATACGGTTTTAATACCCTGTATTTTCTTTCTCATTTTTAGGAAAAGCATAATTACCATTGTTTATTTCTATACCAAATGTCATTCACTTGCAATGAAGCTAAAAATATAAACAACTACATCATTATGTTGATATGCTATATTTTTACAATAAAACTTATGACAAACATGTCTTCTAATATCCTCAGTTGTTACGTATACCGAGCTGCAACGAACACATTTGTACATTATTTTCCTTGAAGCCATTGTGCGAGTTCACTTTAATTCCGCGTGCTTTGTATACATGTTGCTGCTGATTGGACTGCAGTTCTGACACACCCACCAAACAAGAGAAAAAACTCATCTCAAACCCCGTTGCACACCGTTTCCAGGAAACATGACGTTCAACCCGGAAACCGTAGCAAAACGTTGCGCACCGTTTTGAACTTGAACATGCCCCTGGTCTAACCCCAATCAAACACACCTGCACAAGCTAATCAAGACATTTCAGATTACTAGAAAGCTACAGGCAGGTGAGTTTGATCAGGGTTGGAACTGAACTGTTTTCCTTGGATCTTTAAAACCCCATTTTACAGAGGTTGATTTTGCAGCAACACTTATTCGTTTTAGTTTTGTGCGCTTTGCTGTCTGTTTATCCTGACGCATCAATTCAGTGCATTTTCCAGCAGAGATCGCAGGCTGGGACGATGACGGCTCGAGTGTGTTTCTCGTTGACTGCTGTTTTTTTGTGTCTGTTCGGATACTTGAGCATAACTCATGCTATTCAAAGACGAACCACAGGTGAAAAGATGTTAATTTCATTACAGAACCTGAAAAAATGCAGAAATTAGTGACCCTCAGACTTTGAAAGTAATCAACGGTTTATGAATGAGTAGTAGGATTTAAAACCCTTTTGATTTGAAGCAGACAAATATGTATAATGTTTGTATTTTGGTTTGAGACCCATTGCGCAAACCCCAGATTTACAAATCCTGAAACCGCACTCCCTGGCCTCCCCTAATGATCCTTTTGAATTCTCTAGTGGACGGTTTCTGTCCGGTGAGGCTGACGGTCGTGCCGTCCCATCGAGGGTGTTCCTCTGATGAAGACTGCCCTGGAGGGCACAAATGCTGTCGATTTGACTGTGGGCCTGTTTGCGTGCTGCCCGTTTTCAGTGAGTTTCAGTTAATAATGCATGTTAAGGCTAAAAAAAACCCCACATACACGTAACGCACTGAATTCAATGTAAGTTCTAAGCAGAGACTTTGCCTTTTTGTTGTCGTCCCCTAAAGTCAGCTTGAATTCATCCCTTAGGATGGTTTTAAGGACAGGATGGCTTTACAAAATAAAGAATACTTCGAACAGTGGTTCCAGTCCTGGGGACCCCCTGTCCTGCACACTTTGCATGTCCAACCCCCCCTATTTAAAATGCCTGATTGTGATCATCAGCTTGTCAGGAGTGCGATCCATGAACTTGACTAACAAGTTGATGATCTCGATCAGGTGTGTTAAATAAGGGAGACATGCAAAATGTGCAGAGCAAAGGGCTAGAATTGAGAACCACTGTCTTGGAATATATTCATTCTGTAGGTAAAATTGCTATTCATGCTTTGACGGTTTTGTTGTATGATTTGAGGATCCCTGGTCCATAAGCACAAACTAAAGCTGACTATCTGTGTTCACGCAGTGAAGCCGGGTCAGTGTCCCATACCGGAAATGATTCCACTGTGTGCTAAAAGCTGTTTCCATGATGGCCAGTGTCCTGACACACAGAAATGTTGCCCAACCACCGGTGGCTTTGCATGCAGTGAACCACGTGGTCAGGAAAGAGGTCAGGCAAGTTGTCAAGGAAGCGGCTCTGGTCAGGGCGCCGGACAGGGAAGCGGTTATGGCCAGGGCGCCGGACAGGGAAGCGGTTATGGCCAGGGCGCCGGAGCGGGACAGGGTAGCGGCATTGGTTTGGGACAGGGAAGCGGTTATGGCCAGGGAAGTGGCCAGGGAAGCGGTTATGGCCAGGGAAGTGGCCAGGGAAGCGGTTATGGCCAGGGTGCAGGAGCGGGACAGGGAAGCGGCATTGGTTCGGGACAGGGAAGCGGTTATGGCCAGGGAAGTGGCCAGGGAAGCGGTTATGGCCAGGGTGCAGGAGCGGGACAGGGAAGCGGTTATGGCCAGGGAAGCGGTTATGGCCAGGGCGCCGGAGCGGGACAGGGTAGCGGCATTGGTTTGGGACAGGGAAGCGGTTATGGCCAGGGAAGTGGCCAGGGAAGCGGTTATGGCCAGGGCGCCGGAGCGGGACAGGGAAGCGGCATTGGTTTGGGACAGGGAAGCAGTTATGGCCAGGGCGCCGGAGCGGGACAGGGAAGCGGTTATGGCCAGGGCGCCGGAGCGGGACAGGGAAGCGGTTATGGCCAGGGCGCCGGAGCGGGACAGGGAAGCGGTTATGGCCAGGGCGCCGGAGCGGGACAGGGAAGCGGTTATGGCCAGGGCGCCGGAGCGGGACAGGGAAGCGGTTCTGGCCAGGGCGCCGGAGCGGGACAGGGAAGCGGTTATGGCCAGGGCGCCGGAGCAGGACAGGGAAGCGGTTATGGCCAGGGAAGTGGCCAGGGAAGCGGTTATGGCCAGGGTGCAGGAGCGGGACAGGGAAGCGGTTATGGCCAGGGCGCCGGAGCGGGACAGGGAAGCGGAGCTGGTCAGGGAAGTGGCCAGGGAAGCGGTTATGGCCAGGGCGCCGGAGCGGGACAGGGAAGCGGTTATGGCCAGGGAAGTGGCCAGGGAAGCGGTTATGGCCAGGGTGCAGGAGCGGGACAGGGAAGCGGTTATGGTCAGGCCGCCGGAGCGGGACAGGGAAGCGGTTATGGCCAGGGAAGTGGCGCTGGACAGGGAAGTGGCGCTGGACAGGGAAGTGGCCAGGGCGCTGGAGCTGGTCAGGGAAGCGGGGCTGGTCAGGGCGCTGGAGCTGGTCAGGGAAGCGGGGCTGGTCAGGGCGCTGGAGCTGGTCAGGGAAGCGGGGCTGGACAGGGCGCTGGAGCTGGTCTTGGAGCTGGACAGGGAAGCGGAGCTGGACAGGGAAGCGGTCAGGGCGCTGGAGCTGGACAGGGAAGCGGTCAGGGCGCTGGAGCTGGACAGGGAAGCGGTCAGGGCGCTGGAGCTGGACAGGGAAGCGGAGCTGGACAGGGAAGCGGTCAGGGCTCTGGAGCTGGACAGGGAAGCGGAGCTGGACAGGGAAGCGGTCAGGGCGCTGGAGCTGGACAGGGAAGCGGAGCTGGACAGGGAAGCGGTCAGGGCGCTGGAGCTGGTCAGGGAAGCGGAGCTGGACAGGGAAGTGGCCAGGCAAGCGGAGCTGGACAGGGAAGCGGAGCTGGTCAGGGAAGTGGCCAGGGCGCTGGAGCTGGTCAGGGAAGTGGCCAGGGCGCTGGAGCTGGTCAGGGAAGTGGCCAGGGCGCTGGAGCTGGTCAGGGAAGCGGGGCTGGTCAGGGCGCTGGAGCTGGTCAGGGAAGCGGGGCTGGTCAGGGCGCTGGAGCTGGTCAGGGCGCTGGAGCTGGTCAGGGAAGCGGGGCTGGTCAGGGCGCTGGAGCTGGTCAGGGAAGCGGGGCTGGACAGGGAAGCGGTCAGGGCGCTGGAGCTGGACAGGGAAGCGGAGCTGGACAGGGAAGTGGAGCTGGACAGGGAAGCGGCCAGGGCGCTGGAGCTGGACAGGAAAGCGGCCAGGGCGCTGGAGCTGGACAGGGAAGCGGAGCTGGACAGGGCGCTGGAGCTGGTCAGGGCGCTGGAACTGGTCAGGGAAGTGGACAGGGAAGCGGAGCAGGTCAGGGCGCTGGAGCTGGCCAGGGAAGCGGAGCTGGTCAGGGCGCTGGAGCTGGTCAGGGAAGCGGGGCTGGTCAGGGCGCTGGAGCTGGTCAGGGCGCTGGGGCTGGTCAGGGAAGCGGAGCTGGACAGGGCGCTGGAGCTGGTCATGGAGCTGGACAGGGCGCTGGAGCTGGACAGGGAAGTGGTCAGGGCGCTGGAGCTGGACAGGGAAGCGGTCAGGGCGCTGGAGCTGGACAGGGAAGCGGTCAGGGCGCTGGAGCTGGACAGGGAAGCGGTCAGGGCGCTGGAGCTGGACAGGGAAGCGGAGCTGGACAGGGAAGCGGTCAGGGCGCTGGAGCTGGACAGGGAAGCGGAGCTGGACAGGGAAGCGGAGCTGGACAGGGAAGTGGTCAGGGTACTGGAGCTGGACAGGGAAGTGGTCAGGGTACTGGAGCTGGTCAGGGAAGCGGAGCTGGACAGGGAAGTGGCCACGGCGCTGGAGCTGGTCAGGGAAGCGGGGCTGGTCAGGGCGCTGGAGCTGGTCAGGGAAGCGGGGCTGGACAGGGAAGCGGTCAGGGCGCTGGAGCTGGACAGGGAAGCGGAGCTGGACAGGGAAGCGGCCAGGGCGCTGGAGCTGGACAGGGAAGCGGAGCTGGACAGGGAAGCGGCCAGGGCGCTGGAGCTGGACAGGGAAGCGGAGCTGGACAGGGAAGCGGTCAGGGTGCTGGAGCTGGACAGGGAAGCGGAGCTGGACAGGGAAGCGGTCAGGGCGCTGGAGCGGGACAGGGAAGCGGTTATGGCCAGGGCGCCGGAGCGGGACAGGGAAGCGGTTATGGCCAGGGCGCCGGAGCGGGACAGGGAAGCGGTTATGGCCAGGGCGCCGGAGCGGGACAGGGAAGCGGTTATGGCCAGGGCGCCGGAGCAGGACAGGGAAGCGGTTATGGCCAGGGAAGTGGCCAGGGAAGCGGTTATGGCCAGGGTGCAGGAGCGGGACAGGGAAGCGGTTATGGCCAGGGCGCCGGAGCGGGACAGGGAAGCGGAGCTGGTCAGGGAAGTGGCCAGGGAAGCGGTTATGGCCAGGGCGCCGGAGCGGGACAGGGAAGCGGTTATGGCCAGGGAAGTGGCCAGGGAAGCGGTTATGGCCAGGGTGCAGGAGCGGGACAGGGAAGCGGTTATGGTCAGGCCGCCGGAGCGGGACAGGGAAGCGGTTATGGCCAGGGCGCCGGAGCGGGACAGGGAAGTGGCGCTGGACAGGGAAGTGGCGCTGGACAGGGAAGTGGCGCTGGACAGGGAAGTGGCCAGGGCGCTGGAGCTGGTCAGGGAAGCGGGGCTGGTCAGGGCGCTGGAGCTGGTCAGGGAAGCGGGGCTGGTCAGGGCGCTGGAGCTGGTCAGGGAAGCGGGGCTGGACAGGGCGCTGGAGCTGGTCTTGGAGCTGGACAGGGAAGCGGAGCTGGACAGGGAAGCGGTCAGGGCGCTGGAGCTGGACAGGGAAGCGGTCAGGGCGCTGGAGCTGGACAGGGAAGCGGTCAGGGCGCTGGAGCTGGACAGGGAAGCGGAGCTGGACAGGGAAGTGGTCAGGGCTCTGGAGCTGGACAGGGAAGCGGAGCTGGACAGGGAAGTGGTCAGGGCGCTGGAGCTGGACAGGGAAGCGGAGCTGGACAGGGAAGTGGTCAGGGCGCTGGAGCTGGTCAGGGAAGCGGAGCTGGACAGGGAAGTGGCCAGGCAAGCGGAGCTGGACAGGGAAGCGGAGCTGGTCAGGGAAGTGGCCAGGGCGCTGGAGCTGGTCAGGGAAGTGGCCAGGGCGCTGGAGCTGGTCAGGGAAGCGGGGCTGGTCAGGGCGCTGGAGCTGGTCAGGGAAGCGGGGCTGGTCAGGGCGCTGGAGCTGGTCAGGGCGCTGGAGCTGGTCAGGGAAGCGGGGCTGGACAGGGAAGCGGTCAGGGCGCTGGAGCTGGACAGGGAAGCGGAGCTGGACAGGGAAGTGGAGCTGGACAGGGAAGCGGCCAGGGCGCTGGAGCTGGACAGGGAAGCGGCCAGGGCGCTGGAGCTGGACAGGGAAGCGGAGCTGGACAGGGCGCTGGAGCTGGTCAGGGCGCTGGAACTGGTCAGGGAAGTGGACAGGGAAGCGGAGCAGGTCAGGGCGCTGGAGCTGGCCAGGGAAGCGGAGCTGGTCAGGGCGCTGGAGCTGGTCAGGGAAGCGGGGCTGGTCAGGGCGCTGGAGCTGGTCAGGGCGCTGGGGCTGGTCAGGGAAGCGGAGCTGGACAGGGCGCTGGAGCTGGTCATGGAGCTGGACAGGGCGCTGGAGCTGGACAGGGAAGTGGTCAGGGCGCTGGAGCTGGACAGGGAAGCGGTCAGGGCGCTGGAGCTGGACAGGGAAGCGGTCAGGGCGCTGGAGCTGGACAGGGAAGCGGTCAGGGCGCTGGAGCTGGACAGGGAAGCGGAGCTGGACAGGGAAGTGGTCAGGGCGCTGGAGCTGGACAGGGAAGCGGAGCTGGACAGGGAAGTGGTCAGGGTACTGGAGCTGGACAGGGAAGTGGTCAGGGTACTGGAGCTGGTCAGGGAAGCGGAGCTGGACAGGGAAGTGGCCACGGCGCTGGAGCTGGTCAGGGAAGCGGGGCTGGTCAGGGCGCTGGAGCTGGTCAGGGAAGCGGGGCTGGACAGGGAAGCGGTCAGGGCGCTGGAGCTGGACAGGGAAGCGGAGCTGGACAGGGAAGCGGCCAGGGCGCTGGAGCTGGACAGGGAAGCGGAGCTGGACAGGGAAGCGGCCAGGGCGCTGGAGCTGGACAGGGAAGCGGAGCTGGACAGGGAAGCGGTCAGGGTGCTGGAGCTGGACAGGGAAGCGGAGCTGGACAGGGAAGCGGTCAGGGCGCTGGAGCTGGACAGGGAAGCGGTCAGGGCGCTGGAGCTGGACAGGGAAGCGGTCAGGGCGCTGGAGCTGGACAGGGAAGCGGTCAGGGCGCTGGAGCTGGACAGGGAAGCGGAGCTGGACAGGGAAGCGGCCATGGAAGCGGAGCTGGACAGGGAAGCGGCCATGGAAGCGGAGCTGGACAGGGAAGCGGCCATGGAAGAGGAGCTGGTCAAGGCGCAGGAGCTGGTGAGGGCGCTGCTCAGGGAAGCGGCCAGGGCGCAGGACATGGCAGCGGTGCTGGACAGGGATGCGGCCGAGGGAATTGTCATGGATGTGGCCAAGGTCAATGTTGTGGTCAGGGACATGTTAATGGTAATTTAGCATAATATTTTCTGGAGATCTTTTCCACTCCTTCATTCAAATGGCATGTTTTCCCTTTTTGCTCATGTGGTTTAGAATTTCTGTCTCTACCACCTCAAATTAAAAAAAAAAAAATAAAATTGCTTGATTTGAAAAGTTTGTTTGGTGTCATTTGCCTGTTTTCTCATAACCGCTTTCTGGCACCAGTGCTGTAAGTTCCTCTCCCTGAGTACTGGACAATTAGGTTTTATTTTTTTGACTCCAATTTAAACTTTTTGTATTAAACTTTATTCTTGGCAAAGCTGAATAGTCTGTAGCCATTACTCCAGTCAGAATTCATTATATTATGCCGATTTGGTGCTCTAGAAACATTTCATGAATGCTGAAAACTGTTTGGGTGCAAGCAATACTTCCATAAGCTCTTGTGATTCTTCTAAGGCAATATGTTAAAGACAGCATGTTTCTAAGGCTACGTCCACATGAAACCGGAAAGATGGCGTGTTCAGCTTTATCCACTCTGGGATCCGCTTTCAAAAAATTGTGGTTTCACCTTCCGAAAACACTGGATCTGTGTGGATGACATTCCTATCCGATAAAAAAAAAAAAAAATTGTGCCTCTTCACAGAAACGTGTGGACGGGGCCTAAGAGACGTTGATTCTTAAACCATTGTTTTTGTATAGGAATAGCTTAACAGGTGTTACAGGTCAAAAACTTATTGTGGACCTGTGGATTTCAAATCGGAATAAAGCCTGGCGTATTTGTGAAAATATACTGTTTAAACAAAGTAAAAGAGGCTCTATTTAAAATGTTTCATGGTAGGGGTGTCGCGATATAACTGTGATATTCAAAGTAACGATTATTGATAGTGTTAATTTAGTGTGTGACAATATACCGGTATTGGCAACAACCCCAATATTTAAAATGAACCGTTCTCTTATGATAACCCCACATGTAAATACTCCAGCGCCACAACCTGGTTGAGCTCCCAGGCGGCAGTATTGTGCCTTAACGCTGACACCTGTCACACAAGAAGACGACGCAGCCACTCTGAGGAGAGTCGAGTTCATCAGAGTAAATTGCCCTTATTTTGCTAGTCCTAGACTGGGAAATGTTATATTAACCTGTTAACAGCGGTTTTCTGTGTTCATACATTTAAGTAAAGGGTGATTATTTAATCAGTACCACATTTTCGTTACTCGTTTTTGTATTTGTAATCATGTGCGTAGTCACACTTTATTTCGTTGTTCAAAACTATTAACAGTTACTTGATTAAAACTGATCTTGAAAAACTGAGCAAACACATTACTACATTAAACTTGTAAAATGTTAAGTTGATCGCAGTGCCATGCACTTAATGCCTCATATGCAGTCATTCTTCAATAAGGTTCATTAGTTAACATATATAAATAACATAATATTGAACAATATTTCCACCGCATTTATTAATCTTAGTTCATGTTCATCTCAGCATTATGCATTATTAAAATCTCAAGTTGTGTTTGTAAACATTAAAGTACTGTGAACTAACATGAATGACTCTATATTTATTAACTTTAACAAAGATTAATAAATTGAGTAATGTATTGTTCACCGTTCATTCGTGTTAGTTAATACGTTAATGTTAACAAAACATCTTATTGTAAAGTGTTACCATTAATATTTATTCATCATACTGTTGAACTTGGCAGTATTTTCTCTCTTATTTCATAGGAGCTTCAAAGATGATGGAGAAAGTCAGTCTTGTGTCCTGCATTTATCCTTGTTCGTTGGGTGAAAAAGAAAAACTCAATAAACAAAGTAAAAAAAATGTGACTATCTTTTTCCCCCCACAAGGTTTCTATAGATATCACAGTATCGAGGCCACAATAATCGTGATATAAAAAAAAATAAAATATCTTGACAGCCCTATTTCATGGTACATGTGGCTAAAGTGTGTTAGAGATCTGGATCTTGATTATCCCTGCGATTCGTTTGCTCAATGGAAAAGGAGTATATATTACCCATGTATATTGTAATTTTTTTGTAATTGTATGCAATTTAATTTTTTTTTTTTTTTTGGGTGGATGTGCAAAATGTAATGAAAAAGAAAACGTATTACATTCAAGTTAAAGAATTTTGATACGAATGTGTTGAAATGAATGTGATAACTTTTCTTGTACATTTTTATTATTTTGGAAAAATTTTACATATAAGGTCAGGATCCAATCCAAATTTCATACATTTTCTTCAGGAGACTTTAGGACTAATGCACCAGTTTGGTGAACATTAATAAAAAAGCATACAAGGCTTGTAATGCATTTTTTTTTTTTTTTTTTTTGGAGTATACAGTTGTTGATTACTGAATAAATGGTCTGCATACTTTTGTGCATTACTGTTGTAAATTTTGTTCTGGACAATTTTAAGAAAAGAAGAAGAATTCTCGGTCTGCGCAGCGCTGCATGAAGTTGAGCACACCTATTCATTTTGCAGTTGATAGTGTCGCCATAGAAATGCACAATCCTCTCGTAATTAGGCTAGCTTAATTTATGACATGTCTAGAACGCAGCATTCAGCTGGGCTGCGTTCAGCCCCAACAAAACGTTGCACAAGGTTTTTTAAACAGAAACGGTGATGCGTTGAACACACTGTTCTGATGACGCAAGAGTTGCAACTATGGCAGCTGAGAAGGCCATTATTTGTGTTCTTTGTGAAGAATTTTCGGAGCCATCTATTTAGCCTCACATACTGACTTTATTTGTAGTTCATACGGTTTTAATACCCAGTATTTTCTTTCTCATTTTTAGGAAAAGCATAATTACCATTGTTTATTTCTATACCAAATGTCATTCACTTGCAATGAAGCTAAAAATATAAACAACTACATCATTATGTTGATATGCTATATTTTTACAATAAAACTTATGACAAACATGTCTTCTAATATCCTCAGTTGTTACGTATACTGAGCTGCAACGAACACATTTGTACATTATTTTCCTTGAAGCCATTGTGCGAGTTCACTTTAATTCCGCGTGCTTTGTATACATGTTGCTGCTGATTGGACTGCAGTTCTGACACACCCACCAAACAAGAGAAAAAACTCATCTCAAACCCCGTTGCACACCGTTTCCAGGAAACATGACGTTCAACCCGGAAACCGTAGCAAAACGTTGCGCACCGTTTTGAACTTGAACATGCCCCTGGTCTAACCCCAATCAAACACACCTGCACAAGCTAATCAAGACATTTCAGATTACTAGAAAGCTACAGGCAGGTGAGTTTGATCAGGGTTGGAACTGAACTGTTTTCCTTGGATCTTTAAAACCCCATTTTACAGAGGTTGATTTTGCAGCAACACTTATTCGTTTTAGTTTTGTGCGCTTTGCTGTCTGTTTATCCTGACGCATCAATTCAGTGCATTTTCCAGCAGAGATCGCAGGCTGGGACGATGACGGCTCGAGTGTGTTTCTCGTTGACTGCTGTTTTTTTGTGTCTGTTCGGATACTTGAGCATAACTCATGCTATTCAAAGACGAACCACAGGTGAAAAGATGTTAATTTCATTACAGAACCTGAAAAAATGCAGAAATTAGTGACCCTCAGACTTTGAAAGTAATCAACGGTTTATGAATGAGTAGTAGGATTTAAAACCCTTTTGATTTGAAGCAGACAAATATGTATAATGTTTGTATTTTGGTTTGAGACCCATTGCGCAAACCCCAGATTTACAAATCCTGAAACCGCACTCCCTGGCCTCCCCTAATGATCCTTTTGAATTCTCTAGTGGACGGTTTCTGTCCGGCGAGGCTGACGGTCGTGCCGTCCCATCGAGGGTGTTCCTCTGATGAAGACTGCCCTGGAGGGCACAAATGCTGTCGATTTGACTGTGGGCCTGTTTGCGTGCTGCCCGTTTTCAGTGAGTTTCAGTTAATAATGCATGTTAAGGCTAAAAAAAACCCCACATACACGTAACGCACTGAATTCAATGTAAGTTCTAAGCAGAGACTTTGCCTTTTTGTTGTCGTCCCCTAAAGTCAGCTTGAATTCATCCCTTAGGATGGTTTTAAGGACAGGATGGCTTTACAAAATAAAGAATACTTCGAACAGTGGTTCCAGTCCTGGGGACCCCCTGTCCTGCACACTTTGCATGTCCAACCCCCCCTATTTAAAATGCCTGATTGTGATCATCAGCTTGTCAGGAGTGCGATCCATGAACTTGACTAACAAGTTGATGATCTCGATCAGGTGTGTTAAATAAGGGAGACATGCAAAATGTGCAGAGCAAAGGGCTAGAATTGAGAACCACTGTCTTGGAATATATTCATTCTGTAGGTAAAATTGCTATTCATGCTTTGAAGGTTTTGTTGTATGATTTGAGGATCCCTGGTCCATAAGCACAAACTAAAGCTGACTATCTGTGTTCACGCAGTGAAGCCGGGTCAGTGTCCCATACCGGAAATGATTCCACTGTGTGCTAAAAGCTGTTTCCATGATGGCCAGTGTCCTGACACACAGAAATGTTGCCCAACCACCGGTGGCTTTGCATGCAGTGAACCACGTGGTCAGGAAAGAGGTCAGGCAAGTTGTCAAGGAAGCGGCTCTGGACAGGGAAGCGGTTATGGCCAGGGCGCCGGAGCGGGACAGGGTAGCGGCATTGGTTTGGGACAGGGAAGCGGTTATGGCCAGGGAAGCGGTTATGGCCAGGGTGCAGGAGCGGGACAGGGAAGCGGCATTGGTTCAGGACAGGGAAGCGGTTATGGCCAGGGAAGTGGCCAGGGAAGCGGTTATGGCCAGGGTGCAGGAGCGGGACAGGGAAGCGGTTATGGCCAGGGAAGCGGTTATGGCCAGGGCGCCGGAGCGGGACAGGGTAGCGGCATTGGTTTGGGACAGGGAAGCGGTTATGGCCAGGGAAGTGGCCAGGGAAGCGGTTATGGCCAGGGCGCCGGAGCGGGACAGGGAAGCGGCATTGGTTCGGGACAGGGAAGCGGTTATGGCCAGGGCGCCGGAGCGGGACAGGGAAGCGGTTATGGCCAGGGCGCCGGAGCGGGACAGGGAAGCGGTTATGGCCAGGGCGCCGGAGCGGGACAGGGAAGCGGTTATGGCCAGGGAAGTGGCCAGGGAAGCGGTTATGGCCAGGGTGCAGGAGCGGGACAGGGAAGCGGTTATGGCCAGGGCGCCGGAGCGGGACAGGGAAGCGGAGCTGGTCAGGGAAGTGGCCAGGGAAGCGGTTATGGCCAGGGCGCCGGAGCGGGACAGGGAAGCGGTTATGGCCAGGGAAGTGGCCAGGGAAGCGGTTATGGTCAGGGCGCCGGAGCGGGACAGGGAAGCGGTTATGGCCAGGGCGCCGGAGCGGGACAGGGAAGCGGAGCTGGTCAGGGAAGTGGCCAGGGAAGCGGTTATGGCCAGGGCGCCGGAGCGGGACAGGGAAGCGGTTATGGCCAGGGCGCCGGAGCGGGACAGGGAAGCGGTTATGGCCAGGGCGCCGGAGCGGGACAGGGAAGCGGCGCTGGACAGGGAAGTGGCCAGGGCGCTGGAGCTGGTCAGGGAAGCGGGGCTGGTCAGGGCGCTGGAGCTGGTCAGGGAAGCGGGGCTGGTCAGGGCGCTGGAGCTGGTCAGGGAAGCGGGGCTGGACAGGGTGCTGGAGCTGGTCTTGGAGCTGGACAGGGAAGCGGAGCTGGACAGGGAAGCGGTCAGGGCGCTGGAGCTGGACAGGGAAGCGGTCAGGGCGCTGGAGCTGGACAGGGAAGCGGTCAGGGCGCTGGAGCTGGACAGGGAAGCGGTCAGGGCGCTGGAGCTGGACAGGGAAGCGGAGCTGGACAGGGAAGTGGAGCTGGACAGGGAAGTGGTCAGGGCGCTGGAGCTGGACAGGGAAGCGGAGCTGGACAGGGAAGTGGTCAGGGCGCTGGAGCTGGACAGGGAAGCGGAGCTGGACAGGGAAGTGGTCAGGGCGCTGGAGCTGGACAGGGAAGCGGAGCTGGACAGGGAAGTGGTCAGGGCGCTGGAGCTGGTCAGGGAAGCGGAGCTGGACAGGGAAGTGGCCAGGCAAGCGGAGCTGGACAGGGAAGCGGAGCTGGACAGGGAAGTGGCCAGGGCGCTGGAGCTGGTCAGGGAAGCGGGGCTGGTCAGGGCGCTGGAGCTGGTCAGGGAAGCGGGGCTGGTCAGGGCGCTGGAGCTGGTCAGGGAAGCGGGGCTGGACAGGGAAGCGGTCAGGGCGCTGGAGCTGGACAGGGAAGCGGAGCTGGACAGGGAAGCGGAGCTGGACAGGGAAGCGGAGCTGGACAGGGAAGCGGCCAGGGCGCTGGAGCTGGACAGGGAAGCGGAGCTGGACAGGGAAGCGGCCAGGGCGCTGGAGCTGGACAGGGAAGCGGAGCTGGACAGGGAAGCGGCCAGGGCGCTGGAGCTGGACAGGGAAGCGGAGCTGGACAGGGCGCTGGAGCTGGTCAGGGCGCTGGAACTGGTCACGGAAGTGGACAGGGAAGCGGAGCAGGTCAGGGCGCTGGAGCTGGCCAGGGAAGCGGAGCTGGTCAGGGCGCTGGAGCTGTTCAGGGAAGTGGACAGGGAAGCGGAGCTGGACAGGGAAGTGGACAGGGAAGCGGGGCTGGTCAGGGCGCTGGAGCTGGTCAGGGCGCTGGGGCTGGTCAGGGAAGCGGAGCTGGTCAGGGAAGCGGAGCTGGACAGGGAAGTGGTCAGGGTAGTGGAGCTGGACAGGGAAGTGGTCAGGGTACTGGAGCTGGTCAGGGAAGCGGAGCTGGTCATGGAGCTGGACAGGGCACTGGAGCTGGACAGGGAAGCGGAGCTGGACAGGGAAGTGGTCAGGGTAGTGGAGCTGGACAGGGAAGTGGTCAGGGTACTGGAGCTGGTCAGGGAAGCGGAGCTGGTCATGGAGCTGGACAGGGCACTGGAGCTGGACAGGGAAGCGGAGCTGGACAGGGAAGCGGCCAGGGCGCTGGAGCTGGACAGGGAAGCGGCCAGGGCGCTGGAGCTGGACAGGGAAGCGGAGCTGGACAGGGAAGCGGTCAGGGCGCTGGAGCTGGACAGGGAAGCGGAGCTGGACAGGGAAGCGGCCATGGAAGCGGAGCTGGACAGGGAAGCGGCCATGGAAGTGGAGCTGGACAGGGAAGCGGCCATGGAAGAGGAGCTGGTCAATGCGCAGGAGCTGGTGAGGGCGCTGCTCAGGGAAGCGGCCAGGGCGCAGGACATGGCAGCGGTGCTGGACAGGGATGCGGCCGAGGGAATTGTCATGGATGTGGCCAAGGTCAATGTTGTGGTCAGGGACATGTTAATGGTAATTTAGCATAATATTTTCTGGAGATCTTTTCCACTCCTTCATTCAAATGGCATGTTTTCCCTTTTTGCTCATGTGGTTTAGAATTTCTGTCTCTACCACCTCAAATTAAAAAAAAAATAAAATTGCTTGATTTGAAAAGTTTGTTTGGTGTCATTTGCCTGTTTTCTCATAACCGCTTTCTGGCATCAGTGCTGTAAGTTCCTCTCCCTGAGTACTGGACAATTAGGTTTTATTTTTTTGACTCCAATTTAAACTTTTTGTATTAAACTTTATTCTTGGCAAAGCTGAATAGTCTGTAGCCATTACTCCAGTCAGAATTCATTATATTATGCCGATTTGGTGCTCTAGAAACATTTCATGAATGCTGAAAACTGTTTGGGTGCAAGCAATACTTCCATAAGCTCTTGTGATTCTTCTAAGGCAATATGTTAAAGACAGCATGTTTCTAAGGCTACGTCCACATGAAACCGGAAAGATGGCGTGTTCAGCTTTATCCACTCTGGGATCCGCTTTCAAAAAATTGTGGTTTCACCTTCCGAAAACACTGGATCTGTGTGGATGACATTCCTATCCGATAAAAAAAAAAAAATTGTGCCTCTTCACAGAAACGTGTGGACGGGGCCTAAGAGACGTTGATTCTTAAACCATTGTTTTTGTATAGGAATAGCTTAACAGGTGTTACAGGTCAAAAACTTATTGTGGACCTGTGGATTTCAAATCGGAATAAAGCCTGGCGTATTTGTGAAAATATACTGTTTAAACAAAGTAAAAGAGGCTCTATTTAAAATGTTTCATGGTAGGGGTGTCGCGATATAACTGTGATATTCAAAGTAACGATTATTGATAGTGTTAATTTAGTGTGTGACAATATACCGGTATTGGCAACAACCCCAATATTTAAAATGAACCGTTCTCTTATGATAACCCCACATGTAAATACTCCAGCGCCACAACCTGGTTGAGCTCCCAGGCGGCAGTATTGTGCCTTAACGCTGACACCTGTCACACAAGAAGACGACGCAGCCACTCTGAGGAGAGTCGAGTTCATCAGAGTAAATTGCCCTTATTTTGCTAGTCCTAGACTGGGAAATGTTATATTAACCTGTTAACAGCGGTTTTCTGTGTTCATACATTTAAGTAAAGGGTGATTATTTAATCAGTACCACATTTTCGTTACTCGTTTTTGTATTTGTAATCATGTGCGTAGTCACACTTTATTTCGTTGTTCAAAACTATTAACAGTTACTTGATTAAAACTGATCTTGAAAAACTGAGCAAACACATTACTACATTAAACTTGTAAAATGTTAAGTTGATCGCAGTGCCATGCACTTAATGCCTCATATGCAGTCATTCTTCAATAAGGTTCATTAGTTAACATATATAAATAACATAATATTGAACAATATTTCCACCGCATTTATTAATCTTAGTTCATGTTAATCTCAGCATTATGCATTATTAAAATCTCAAGTTGTGTTTGTAAACATTAAAGTACTGTGAACTAACATGAATGACTCTATATTTATTAACTTTAACAAAGATTAATAAATTGAGTAATGTATTGTTCACCGTTCATTCGTGTTAGTTAATACGTTAATGTTAACAAAACATCTTATTGTAAAGTGTTACCATTAATATTTATTCATCATACTGTTGAACTTGGCAGTATTTTCTCTCTTATTTCATAGGAGCTTCAAAGATGATGGAGAAAGTCAGTCTTGTGTCCTGCATTTATCCTTGTTCGTTGGGTGAAAAAGAAAAACTCAATAAACAAAGTAAAAAAAATGTGACTATCTTTTTCCCCCCACAAGGTTTCTATAGATATCACAGTATCGAGGCCACAATAATCGTGATATAAAAAAAAATAAAATATCTTGACAGCCCTATTTCATGGTACATGTGGCTAAAGTGTGTTAGAGATCTGGATCTTGATTATCCCTGCGATTCGTTTGCTCAATGGAAAAGGAGTATATATTACCCATGTATATTGTAATTTTTTTGTAATTGTATGCAATTTAATTTTTTTTTTTTTTTGGGGTGGATGTGCAAAATGTAATGAAAAAGAAAACGTATTACATTCAAGTTAAAGAATTTTGATACGAATGTGTTGAAATGAATGTGATAACTTTTCTTGTACATTTTTATTATTTTGGAAAAATTTTACATATAAGGTCAGGATCCAATCCAAATTTCATACATTTTCTTCAGGAGACTTTAGGACTAATGCACCAGTTTGGTGAACATTAATAAAAAAGCATACAAGGCTTGTAATGCATTTTTTTTTGTTTTTTTGGAGTATACAGTTGTTGATTACTGAATAAATGGTCTGCATACTTTTGTGCATTACTGTTGTAAATTTTGTTCTGAACAATTTTAAGAAAAGAAGAAGAATTCTCGGTCTGCGCAGCGCTGCATGAAGTTGAGCACACCTATTCATTTTGCAGTTGATAGTGTCGCCATAGAAATGCACAATCCTCTCGTAATTAGGCTAGCTTAATTTATGACATGTCTAGAACGCAGCATTCAGCTGGGCTGCGTTCAGCCCCAACAAAACGTTGCACAAGGTTTTTTAAACAGAAACGGTGATGCGTTGAACACACTGTTCTGATGACGCAAGAGTTGCAACTATGGCAGCTGAGAAGGCCATTATTTGTGTTCTTTGTGAAGAATTTTCGGAGCCATCTATTTAGCCTCACATACTGACTTTATTTGTAGTTCATACGGTTTTAATACCCTGTATTTTCTTTCTCATTTTTAGGAAAAGCATAATTACCATTGTTTATTTCTATACCAAATGTCATTCACTTGCAATGAAGCTAAAAATATAAACAACTACATCATTATGTTGATATGCTATATTTTTACAATAAAACTTATGACAAACATGTCTTCTAATATCCTCAGTTGTTACGTATACCGAGCTGCAACGAACACATTTGTACATTATTTTCCTTGAAGCCATTGTGCGAGTTCACTTTAATTCCGCGTGCTTTGTATACATGTTGCTGCTGATTGGACTGCAGTTCTGACACACCCACCAAACAAGAGAAAAAACTCATCTCAAACCCCGTTGCACACCGTTTCCAGGAAACATGACGTTCAACCCGGAAACCGTAGCAAAACGTTGCGCACCGTTTTGAACTTGAACATGCCCCTGGTCTAACCCCAATCAAACACACCTGCACAAGCTAATCAAGACATTTCAGATTACTAGAAAGCTACAGGCAGGTGAGTTTGATCAGGGTTGGAACTGAACTGTTTTCCTTGGATCTTTAAAACCCCATTTTACAGAGGTTGATTTTGCAGCAACACTTATTCGTTTTAGTTTTGTGCGCTTTGCTGTCTGTTTATCCTGACGCATCAATTCAGTGCATTTTCCAGCAGAGATCGCAGGCTGGGACGATGACGGCTCGAGTGTGTTTCTCGTTGACTGCTGTTTTTTTGTGTCTGTTCGGATACTTGAGCATAACTCATGCTATTCAAAGACGAACCACAGGTGAAAAGATGTTAATTTCATTACAGAACCTGAAAAAATGCAGAAATTAGTGACCCTCAGACTTTGAAAGTAATCAACGGTTTATGAATGAGTAGTAGGATTTAAAACCCTTTTGATTTGAAGCAGACAAATATGTATAATGTTTGTATTTTGGTTTGAGACCCATTGCGCAAACCCCAGATTTACAAATCCTGAAACCGCACTCCCTGGCCTCCCCTAATGATCCTTTTGAATTCTCTAGTGGACGGTTTCTGTCCGGCGAGGCTGACGGTCGTGCCGTCCCATCGAGGGTGTTCCTCTGATGAAGACTGCCCTGGAGGGCACAAATGCTGTCGATTTGACTGTGGGCCTGTTTGCGTGCTGCCCGTTTTCAGTGAGTTTCAGTTAATAATGCATGTTAAGGCTAAAAAAAACCCCACATACACGTAACGCACTGAATTCAATGTAAGTTCTAAGCAGAGACTTTGCCTTTTTGTTGTCGTCCCCTAAAGTCAGCTTGAATTCATCCCTTAGGATGGTTTTAAGGACAGGATGGCTTTACAAAATAAAGAATACTTCGAACAGTGGTTCCAGTCCTGGGGACCCCCTGTCCTGCACACTTTGCATGTCCAACCCCCCCTATTTAAAATGCCTGATTGTGATCATCAGCTTGTCAGGAGTGCGATCCATGAACTTGACTAACAAGTTGATGATCTCGATCAGGTGTGTTAAATAAGGGAGACATGCAAAATGTGCAGAGCAAAGGGCTAGAATTGAGAACCACTGTCTTGGAATATATTCATTCTGTAGGTAAAATTGCTATTCATGCTTTGAAGGTTTTGTTGTATGATTTGAGGATCCCTGGTCCATAAGCACAAACTAAAGCTGACTATCTGTGTTCACGCAGTGAAGCCGGGTCAGTGTCCCATACCGGAAATGATTCCACTGTGTGCTAAAAGCTGTTTCCATGATGGCCAGTGTCCTGACACACAGAAATGTTGCCCAACCACCGGTGGCTTTGCATGCAGTGAACCACGTGGTCAGGAAAGAGGTCAGGCAAGTTGTCAAGGAAGCGGCTCTGGTCAGGGCGCCGGACAGGGAAGCGGTTATGGCCAGGGCGCCGGAGCGGGACAGGGTAGCGGCATTGGTTTGGGACAGGGAAGCGGTTATGGCCAGGGAAGCGGTTATGGCCAGGGTGCCGGAGCGGGACAGGGAAGCGGCATTGGTTCAGGACAGGGAAGCGGTTATGGCCAGGGAAGTGGCCAGGGAAGCGGTTATGGCCAGGGTGCAGGAGCGGGACAGGGAAGCGGTTATGGCCAGGGAAGCGGTTATGGCCAGGGCGCCGGAGCGGGACAGGGTAGCGGCATTGGTTTGGGACAGGGAAGCGGTTATGGCCAGGGAAGTGGCCAGGGAAGCGGTTATGGCCAGGGCGCCGGAGCGGGACAGGGAAGCGGCATTGGTTCGGGACAGGGAAGCGGTTATGGCCAGGGCGCCGGAGCGGGACAGGGAAGCGGTTATGGCCAGGGCGCCGGAGCGGGACAGGGAAGCGGTTATGGCCAGGGCGCCGGAGCGGGACAGGGAAGCGGTTATGGCCAGGGAAGTGGCCAGGGAAGCGGTTATGGCCAGGGTGCAGGAGCGGGACAGGGAAGCGGTTATGGCCAGGGCGCCGGAGCGGGACAGGGAAGCGGAGCTGGTCAGGGAAGTGGTCAGGGAAGTGGCCAGGGAAGCGGTTATGGCCAGGGCGCCGGAGCGGGACAGGGAAGCGGTTATGGCCAGGGAAGTGGCCAGGGAAGCGGTTATGGCCAGGGTGCAGGAGCGGGACAGGGAAGCGGTTATGGTCAGGGCGCCGGAGCGGGACAGGGAAGCGGTTATGGCCAGGGCGCCGGAGCGGGACAGGGAAGCGGAGCTGGTCAGGGAAGTGGCCAGGGAAGCGGTTATGGCCAGGGCGCCGGAGCGGGACAGGGAAGCGGTTATGGCCAGGGCGCCGGAGCGGGACAGGGAAGCGGCGCTGGACAGGGAAGTGGAGCTGGACAGGGAAGTGGCCAGGGCGCTGGAGCTGGTCAGGGAAGCGGGGCTGGTCAGGGCGCTGGAGCTGGTCAGGGAAGCGGGGCTGGTCAGGGCGCTGGAGCTGGTCAGGGAAGCGGGGCTGGACAGGGTGCTGGAGCTGGTCTTGGAGCTGGACAGGGAAGCGGAGCTGGACAGGGAAGCGGTCAGGGCGCTGGAGCTGGACAGGGAAGCGGTCAGGGCGCTGGAGCTGGACAGGGAAGCGGTCAGGGCGCTGGAGCTGGACAGGGAAGCGGAGCTGGACAGGGAAGTGGAGCTGGACAGGGAAGTGGTCAGGGCGCTGGAGCTGGACAGGGAAGCGGAGCTGGACAGGGAAGTGGAGCTGGACAGGGAAGTGGTCAGGGCGCTGGAGCTGGACAGGGAAGCGGAGCTGGACAGGGAAGTGGTCAGGGCGCTGGAGCTGGACAGGGAAGCGGAGCTGGACAGGGAAGTGGTCAGGGCGCTGGAGCTGGACAGGGAAGCGGAGCTGGACAGGGAAGTGGTCAGGGCGCTGGAGCTGGTCAGGGAAGCGGAGCTGGACAGGGAAGTGGCCAGGCAAGCGGAGCTGGACAGGGAAGCGGAGCTGGACAGGGAAGTGGCCAGGGCGCTGGAGCTGGTCAGGGAAGCGGGGCTGGTCAGGGCGCTGGAGCTGGTCAGGGAAGCGGGGCTGGTCAGGGCGCTGGAGCTGGTCAGGGAAGCGGGGCTGGACAGGGAAGCGGTCAGGGCGCTGGAGCTGGACAGGGAAGCGGAGCTGGACAGGGAAGCGGAGCTGGACAGGGAAGCGGAGCTGGACAGGGAAGCGGCCAGGGCGCTGGAGCTGGACAGGGAAGCGGAGCTGGACAGGGAAGCGGCCAGGGCGCTGGAGCTGGACAGGGAAGCGGAGCTGGACAGGGAAGCGGCCAGGGCGCTGGAGCTGGACAGGGAAGCGGAGCTGGACAGGGCGCTGGAGCTGGTCAGGGCGCTGGAACTGGTCACGGAAGTGGACAGGGAAGCGGAGCAGGTCAGGGCGCTGGAGCTGGCCAGGGAAGCGGAGCTGGTCAGGGCGCTGGAGCTGTTCAGGGAAGTGGACAGGGAAGCGGAGCTGGACAGGGAAGTGGTCAGGGAAGCGGGGCTGGTCAGGGCGCTGGGGCTGGTCAGGGAAGCGGAGCTGGTCAGGGAAGCGGAGCTGGACAGGGCGCTGGAGCTGGTCATGGAGCTGGACAGGGCACTGGAGCTGGTCATGGAGCTGGACAGGGCACTGGAGCTGGACAGGGAAGCGGAGCTGGACAGGGAAGTGGTCAGGGTACTGGAGCTGGACAGGGAAGTGGTCAGGGTACTGGAGCTGGTCAGGGAAGCGGAGCTGGACAGGGAAGTGGCCAGGCAAGCGGAGCTGGACAGGGAAGTGGCCACGGCGCTGGAGCTGGTCAGGGAAGCGGGGCTGGTCAGGGCGCTGGAGCTGGTCAGGGAAGCGGGGCTGGTCAGGGCGCTGGAGCTGGTCAGGGAAGCGGGGCTGGACAGGGAAGTGGCCACGGCGCTGGAGCTGGTCAGGGAAGTGGGGCTGGTCAGGGCGCTGGAGCTGGTCAGGGAAGCGGGGCTGGTCAGGGCGCTGGAGCTGGTCAGGGAAGCGGGGCTGGACAGGGAAGCGGTCAGGGCGCTGGAGCTGGACAGGGAAGCGGAGCTGGACAGGGAAGCGGCCAGGGCGCTGGAGCTGGACAGGGAAGCAGCCAGGGCGCTGGAGCTGGACAGGGAAGCGGAGCTGGACAGGGAAGCGGTCAGGGCGCTGGAGCTGGACAGGGAAGCGGAGCTGGACAGGGAAGCGGCCATGGAAGCGGAGCTGGACAGGGAAGCGGCCATGGAAGCGGAGCTGGACAGGGAAGCGGCCATGGAAGAGGAGCTGGTCAATGCGCAGGAGCTGGTGAGGGCGCTGCTCAGGGAAGCGGCCAGGGCGCAGGACATGGCAGCGGTGCTGGACAGGGATGCGGCCGAGGGAATTGTCATGGATGTGGCCAAGGTCAATGTTGTGGTCAGGGACATGTTAATGGTAATTTAGCATAATATTTTCTGGAGATCTTTTCCACTCCTTCATTCAAATGGCATGTTTTCCCTTTTTGCTCATGTGGTTTAGAATTTCTGTCTCTACCACCTCAAATTAAAAAAAAAATAAAATTGCTTGATTTGAAAAGTTTGTTTGGTGTCATTTGCCTGTTTTCTCATAACCGCTTTCTGGCATCAGTGCTGTAAGTTCCTCTCCCTGAGTACTGGACAATTAGGTTTTATTTTTTTGACTCCAATTTAAACTTTTTGTATTAAACTTTATTCTTGGCAAAGCTGAATAGTCTGTAGCCATTACTCCAGTCAGAATTCATTATATTATGCCGATTTGGTGCTCTAGAAACATTTCATGAATGCTGAAAACTGTTTGGGTGCAAGCAATACTTCCATAAGCTCTTGTGATTCTTCTAAGGCAATATGTTAAAGACAGCATGTTTCTAAGGCTACGTCCACATGAAACCGGAAAGATGGCGTGTTCAGCTTTATCCACTCTGGGATCCGCTTTCAAAAAATTGTGGTTTCACCTTCCGAAAACACTGGATCTGTGTGGATGACATTCCTATCCGATAAAAAAAAAAAAATTGTGCCTCTTCACAGAAACGTGTGGACGGGGCCTAAGAGACGTTGATTCTTAAACCATTGTTTTTGTATAGGAATAGCTTAACAGGTGTTACAGGTCAAAAACTTATTGTGGACCTGTGGATTTCAAATCGGAATAAAGCCTGGCGTATTTGTGAAAATATACTGTTTAAACAAAGTAAAAGAGGCTCTATTTAAAATGTTTCATGGTAGGGGTGTCGCGATATAACTGTGATATTCAAAGTAACGATTATTGATAGTGTTAATTTAGTGTGTGACAATATACCGGTATTGGCAACAACCCCAATATTTAAAATGAACCGTTCTCTTATGATAACCCCACATGTAAATACTCCAGCGCCACAACCTGGTTGAGCTCCCAGGCGGCAGTATTGTGCCTTAACGCTGACACCTGTCACACAAGAAGACGACGCAGCCACTCTGAGGAGAGTCGAGTTCATCAGAGTAAATTGCCCTTATTTTGCTAGTCCTAGACTGGGAAATCTTATATTAACCTGTTAACAGCGGTTTTCTGTGTTCATACATTTAAGTAAAGGGTGATTATTTAATCAGTACCACATTTTCGTTACTCGTTTTTGTATTTGTAATCATGTGCGTAGTCACACTTTATTTCGTTGTTCAAAACTATTAACAGTTACTTGATTAAAACTGATCTTGAAAAACTGAGCAAACACATTACTACATTAAACTTGTAAAATGTTAAGTTGATCGCAGTGCCATGCACTTAATGCCTCATATGCAGTCATTCTTCAATAAGGTTCATTAGTTAACATATATAAATAACATAATATTGAACAATATTTCCACCGCATTTATTAATCTTAGTTCATGTTAATCTCAGCATTATGCATTATTAAAATCTCAAGTTGTGTTTGTAAACATTAAAGTACTGTGAACTAACATGAATGACTCTATATTTATTAACTTTAACAAAGATTAATAAATTGAGTAATGTATTGTTCACCGTTCATTCGTGTTAGTTAATACGTTAATGTTAACAAAACATCTTATTGTAAAGTGTTACCATTAATATTTATTCATCATACTGTTGAACTTGGCAGTATTTTCTCTCTTATTTCATAGGAGCTTCAAAGATGATGGAGAAAGTCAGTCTTGTGTCCTGCATTTATCCTTGTTCGTTGGGTGAAAAAGAAAAACTCAATAAACAAAGTAAAAAAAATGTGACTATCTTTTTCCCCCCACAAGGTTTCTATAGATATCACAGTATCGAGGCCACAATAATCGTGATATAAAAAAAAATAAAATATCTTGACAGCCCTATTTCATGGTACATGTGGCTAAAGTGTGTTAGAGATCTGGATCTTGATTATCCCTGCGATTCGTTTGCTCAATGGAAAAGGAGTATATATTACCCATGTATATTGTAATTTTTTTGTAATTGTATGCAATTTAATTTTTTTTTTTTTTTGGGGTGGATGTGCAAAATGTAATGAAAAAGAAAACGTATTACATTCAAGTTAAAGAATTTTGATACGAATGTGTTGAAATGAATGTGATAACTTTTCTTGTACATTTTTATTATTTTGGAAAAATTTTACATATAAGGTCAGGATCCAATCCAAATTTCATACATTTTCTTCAGGAGACTTTAGGACTAATGCACCAGTTTGGTGAACATTAATAAAAAAGCATACAAGGCTTGTAATGCATTTTTTTTTTGTTTTTTTTGGAGTATACAGTTGTTGATTACTGAATAAATGGTCTGCATACTTTTGTGCATTACTGTTGTAAATTTTGTTCTGAACAATTTTAAGAAAAGAAGAAGAATTCTCGGTCTGCGCAGCGCTGCATGAAGTTGAGCACACCTATTCATTTTGCAGTTGATAGTGTCGCCATAGAAATGCACAATCCTCTCGTAATTAGGCTAGCTTAATTTATGACATGTCTAGAACGCAGCATTCAGCTGGGCTGCGTTCAGCCCCAACAAAACGTTGCACAAGGTTTTTTAAACAGAAACGGTGATGCGTTGAACACACTGTTCTGATGACGCAAGAGTTGCAACTATGGCAGCTGAGAAGGCCATTATTTGTGTTCTTTGTGAAGAATTTTCGGAGCCATCTATTTAGCCTCACATACTGACTTTATTTGTAGTTCATACGGTTTTAATACCCTGTATTTTCTTTCTCATTTTTAGGAAAAGCATAATTACCATTGTTTATTTCTATACCAAATGTCATTCACTTGCAATGAAGCTAAAAATATAAACAACTACATCATTATGTTGATATGCTATATTTTTACAATAAAACTTATGACAAACATGTCTTCTAATATCCTCAGTTGTTACGTATACCGAGCTGCAACGAACACATTTGTACATTATTTTCCTTGAAGCCATTGTGCGAGTTCACTTTAATTCCGCGTGCTTTGTATACATGTTGCTGCTGATTGGACTGCAGTTCTGACACACCCACCAAACAAGAGAAAAAACTCATCTCAAACCCCGTTGCACACCGTTTCCAGGAAACATGACGTTCAACCCGGAAACCGTAGCAAAACGTTGCGCACCGTTTTGAACTTGAACATGCCCCTGGTCTAACCCCAATCAAACACACCTGCACAAGCTAATCAAGACATTTCAGATTACTAGAAAGCTACAGGCAGGTGAGTTTGATCAGGGTTGGAACTGAACTGTTTTCCTTGGATCTTTAAAACCCCATTTTACAGAGGTTGATTTTGCAGCAACACTTATTCGTTTTAGTTTTGTGCGCTTTGCTGTCTGTTTATCCTGACGCATCAATTCAGTGCATTTTCCAGCAGAGATCGCAGGCTGGGACGATGACGGCTCGAGTGTGTTTCTCGTTGACTGCTGTTTTTTTGTGTCTGTTCGGATACTTGAGCATAACTCATGCTATTCAAAGACGAACCACAGGTGAAAAGATGTTAATTTCATTACAGAACCTGAAAAAATGCAGAAATTAGTGACCCTCAGACTTTGAAAGTAATCAACGGTTTATGAATGAGTAGTAGGATTTAAAACCCTTTTGATTTGAAGCAGACAAATATGTATAATGTTTGTATTTTGGTTTGAGACCCATTGCGCAAACCCCAGATTTACAAATCCTGAAACCGCACTCCCTGGCCTCCCCTAATGATCCTTTTGAATTCTCTAGTGGACGGTTTCTGTCCGGCGAGGCTGACGGTCGTGCCGTCCCATCGAGGGTGTTCCTCTGATGAAGACTGCCCTGGAGGGCACAAATGCTGTCGATTTGACTGTGGGCCTGTTTGCGTGCTGCCCGTTTTCAGTGAGTTTCAGTTAATAATGCATGTTAAGGCTAAAAAAAACCCCACATACACGTAACGCACTGAATTCAATGTAAGTTCTAAGCAGAGACTTTGCCTTTTTGTTGTCGTCCCCTAAAGTCAGCTTGAATTCATCCCTTAGGATGGTTTTAAGGACAGGATGGCTTTACAAAATAAAGAATACTTCGAACAGTGGTTCCAGTCCTGGGGACCCCCTGTCCTGCACACTTTGCATGTCCAACCCCCCCTATTTAAAATGCCTGATTGTGATCATCAGCTTGTCAGGAGTGCGATCCATGAACTTGACTAACAAGTTGATGATCTCGATCAGGTGTGTTAAATAAGGGAGACATGCAAAATGTGCAGAGCAAAGGGCTAGAATTGAGAACCACTGTCTTGGAATATATTCATTCTGTAGGTAAAATTGCTATTCATGCTTTGAAGGTTTTGTTGTATGATTTGAGGATCCCTGGTCCATAAGCACAAACTAAAGCTGACTATCTGTGTTCACGCAGTGAAGCCGGGTCAGTGTCCCATACCGGAAATGATTCCACTGTGTGCTAAAAGCTGTTTCCATGATGGCCAGTGTCCTGACACACAGAAATGTTGCCCAACCACCGGTGGCTTTGCATGCAGTGAACCACGTGGTCAGGAAAGAGGTCAGGCAAGTTGTCAAGGAAGCGGCTCTGGTCAGGGCGCCGGACAGGGAAGCGGTTATGGCCAGGGCGCCGGAGCGGGACAGGGTAGCGGCATTGGTTTGGGACAGGGAAGCGGTTATGGCCAGGGAAGCGGTTATGGCCAGGGTGCCGGAGCGGGACAGGGAAGCGGCATTGGTTCAGGACAGGGAAGCGGTTATGGCCAGGGAAGTGGCCAGGGAAGCGGTTATGGCCAGGGTGCAGGAGCGGGACAGGGAAGCGGTTATGGCCAGGGAAGCGGTTATGGCCAGGGCGCCGGAGCGGGACAGGGTAGCGGCATTGGTTTGGGACAGGGAAGCGGTTATGGCCAGGGAAGTGGCCAGGGAAGCGGTTATGGCCAGGGCGCCGGAGCGGGACAGGGAAGCGGCATTGGTTCGGGACAGGGAAGCGGTTATGGCCAGGGCGCCGGAGCGGGACAGGGAAGCGGTTATGGCCAGGGCGCCGGAGCGGGACAGGGAAGCGGTTATGGCCAGGGCGCCGGAGCGGGACAGGGAAGCGGTTATGGCCAGGGAAGTGGCCAGGGAAGCGGTTATGGCCAGGGTGCAGGAGCGGGACAGGGAAGCGGTTATGGCCAGGGCGCCGGAGCGGGACAGGGAAGCGGAGCTGGTCAGGGAAGTGGTCAGGGAAGTGGCCAGGGAAGCGGTTATGGCCAGGGCGCCGGAGCGGGACAGGGAAGCGGTTATGGCCAGGGAAGTGGCCAGGGAAGCGGTTATGGCCAGGGTGCAGGAGCGGGACAGGGAAGCGGTTATGGTCAGGGCGCCGGAGCGGGACAGGGAAGCGGTTATGGCCAGGGCGCCGGAGCGGGACAGGGAAGCGGAGCTGGTCAGGGAAGTGGCCAGGGAAGCGGTTATGGCCAGGGCGCCGGAGCGGGACAGGGAAGCGGTTATGGCCAGGGCGCCGGAGCGGGACAGGGAAGCGGTTATGGCCAGGGCGCCGGAGCGGGACAGGGAAGCGGCGCTGGACAGGGAAGTGGAGCTGGACAGGGAAGTGGCCAGGGCGCTGGAGCTGGTCAGGGAAGCGGGGCTGGTCAGGGCGCTGGAGCTGGTCAGGGAAGCGGGGCTGGTCAGGGCGCTGGAGCTGGTCAGGGAAGCGGGGCTGGACAGGGTGCTGGAGCTGGTCTTGGAGCTGGACAGGGAAGCGGAGCTGGACAGGGAAGCGGTCAGGGCGCTGGAGCTGGACAGGGAAGCGGTCAGGGCGCTGGAGCTGGACAGGGAAGCGGTCAGGGCGCTGGAGCTGGACAGGGAAGCGGAGCTGGACAGGGAAGTGGAGCTGGACAGGGAAGTGGTCAGGGCGCTGGAGCTGGACAGGGAAGCGGAGCTGGACAGGGAAGTGGTCAGGGCGCTGGAGCTGGACAGGGAAGCGGAGCTGGACAGGGAAGTGGTCAGGGCGCTGGAGCTGGACAGGGAAGCGGAGCTGGACAGGGAAGTGGTCAGGGCGCTGGAGCTGGTCAGGGAAGCGGAGCTGGACAGGGAAGTGGCCAGGCAAGCGGAGCTGGACAGGGAAGCGGAGCTGGACAGGGAAGTGGCCAGGGCGCTGGAGCTGGTCAGGGAAGCGGGGCTGGTCAGGGCGCTGGAGCTGGTCAGGGAAGCGGGGCTGGTCAGGGCGCTGGAGCTGGTCAGGGAAGCGGGGCTGGACAGGGAAGCGGTCAGGGCGCTGGAGCTGGACAGGGAAGCGGAGCTGGACAGGGAAGCGGAGCTGGACAGGGAAGCGGAGCTGGACAGGGAAGCGGCCAGGGCGCTGGAGCTGGACAGGGAAGCGGAGCTGGACAGGGAAGCGGCCAGGGCGCTGGAGCTGGACAGGGAAGCGGAGCTGGACAGGGAAGCGGCCAGGGCGCTGGAGCTGGACAGGGAAGCGGAGCTGGACAGGGCGCTGGAGCTGGTCAGGGCGCTGGAACTGGTCACGGAAGTGGACAGGGAAGCGGAGCAGGTCAGGGCGCTGGAGCTGGCCAGGGAAGCGGAGCTGGTCAGGGCGCTGGAGCTGTTCAGGGAAGTGGACAGGGAAGCGGAGCTGGACAGGGAAGTGGTCAGGGCGCTGGGGCTGGTCAGGGCGCTGGGGCTGGTCAGGGCGCTGGGGCTGGTCAGGGAAGCGGAGCTGGTCAGGGAAGCGGAGCTGGACAGGGCGCTGGAGCTGGTCATGGAGCTGGACAGGGCACTGGAGCTGGTCATGGAGCTGGACAGGGCACTGGAGCTGGACAGGGAAGCGGAGCTGGACAGGGAAGTGGTCAGGGTACTGGAGCTGGACAGGGAAGTGGTCAGGGTACTGGAGCTGGTCAGGGAAGCGGAGCTGGACAGGGAAGTGGCCAGGCAAGCGGAGCTGGACAGGGAAGTGGCCACGGCGCTGGAGCTGGTCAGGGAAGCGGGGCTGGTCAGGGCGCTGGAGCTGGTCAGGGAAGCGGGGCTGGTCAGGGCGCTGGAGCTGGTCAGGGAAGCGGGGCTGGACAGGGAAGTGGCCACGGCGCTGGAGCTGGTCAGGGAAGTGGGGCTGGTCAGGGCGCTGGAGCTGGTCAGGGAAGCGGGGCTGGTCAGGGCGCTGGAGCTGGTCAGGGAAGCGGGGCTGGACAGGGAAGCGGTCAGGGCGCTGGAGCTGGACAGGGAAGCGGAGCTGGACAGGGAAGCGGCCAGGGCGCTGGAGCTGGACAGGGAAGCAGCCAGGGCGCTGGAGCTGGACAGGGAAGCGGAGCTGGACAGGGAAGCAGTCAGGGCGCTGGAGCTGGACAGGGAAGCGGAGCTGGACAGGGAAGCGGCCATGGAAGCGGAGCTGGACAGGGAAGCGGCCATGGAAGCGGAGCTGGACAGGGAAGCGGCCATGGAAGAGGAGCTGGTCAATGCGCAGGAGCTGGTGAGGGCGCTGCTCAGGGAAGCGGCCAGGGCGCAGGACATGGCAGCGGTGCTGGACAGGGATGCGGCCGAGGGAATTGTCATGGATGTGGCCAAGGTCAATGTTGTGGTCAGGGACATGTTAATGGTAATTTAGCATAATATTTTCTGGAGATCTTTTCCACTCCTTCATTCAAATGGCATGTTTTCCCTTTTTGCTCATGTGGTTTAGAATTTCTGTCTCTACCACCTCAAATTAAAAAAAAAATAAAATTGCTTGATTTGAAAAGTTTGTTTGGTGTCATTTGCCTGTTTTCTCATAACCGCTTTCTGGCATCAGTGCTGTAAGTTCCTCTCCCTGAGTACTGGACAATTAGGTTTTATTTTTTTGACTCCAATTTAAACTTTTTGTATTAAACTTTATTCTTGGCAAAGCTGAATAGTCTGTAGCCATTACTCCAGTCAGAATTCATTATATTATGCCGATTTGGTGCTCTAGAAACATTTCATGAATGCTGAAAACTGTTTGGGTGCAAGCAATACTTCCATAAGCTCTTGTGATTCTTCTAAGGCAATATGTTAAAGACAGCATGTTTCTAAGGCTACGTCCACATGAAACCGGAAAGATGGCGTGTTCAGCTTTATCCACTCTGGGATCCGCTTTCAAAAAATTGTGGTTTCACCTTCCGAAAACACTGGATCTGTGTGGATGACATTCCTATCCGATAAAAAAAAAAAAATTGTGCCTCTTCACAGAAACGTGTGGACGGGGCCTAAGAGACGTTGATTCTTAAACCATTGTTTTTGTATAGGAATAGCTTAACAGGTGTTACAGGTCAAAAACTTATTGTGGACCTGTGGATTTCAAATCGGAATAAAGCCTGGCGTATTTGTGAAAATATACTGTTTAAACAAAGTAAAAGAGGCTCTATTTAAAATGTTTCATGGTAGGGGTGTCGCGATATAACTGTGATATTCAAAGTAACGATTATTGATAGTGTTAATTTAGTGTGTGACAATATACCGGTATTGGCAACAACCCCAATATTTAAAATGAACCGTTCTCTTATGATAACCCCACATGTAAATACTCCAGCGCCACAACCTGGTTGAGCTCCCAGGCGGCAGTATTGTGCCTTAACGCTGACACCTGTCACACAAGAAGACGACGCAGCCACTCTGAGGAGAGTCGAGTTCATCAGAGTAAATTGCCCTTATTTTGCTAGTCCTAGACTGGGAAATCTTATATTAACCTGTTAACAGCGGTTTTCTGTGTTCATACATTTAAGTAAAGGGTGATTATTTAATCAGTACCACATTTTCGTTACTCGTTTTTGTATTTGTAATCATGTGCGTAGTCACACTTTATTTCGTTGTTCAAAACTATTAACAGTTACTTGATTAAAACTGATCTTGAAAAACTGAGCAAACACATTACTACATTAAACTTGTAAAATGTTAAGTTGATCGCAGTGCCATGCACTTAATGCCTCATATGCAGTCATTCTTCAATAAGGTTCATTAGTTAACATATATAAATAACATAATATTGAACAATATTTCCACCGCATTTATTAATCTTAGTTCATGTTAATCTCAGCATTATGCATTATTAAAATCTCAAGTTGTGTTTGTAAACATTAAAGTACTGTGAACTAACATGAATGACTCTATATTTATTAACTTTAACAAAGATTAATAAATTGAGTAATGTATTGTTCACCGTTCATTCGTGTTAGTTAATACGTTAATGTTAACAAAACATCTTATTGTAAAGTGTTACCATTAATATTTATTCATCATACTGTTGAACTTGGCAGTATTTTCTCTCTTATTTCATAGGAGCTTCAAAGATGATGGAGAAAGTCAGTCTTGTGTCCTGCATTTATCCTTGTTCGTTGGGTGAAAAAGAAAAACTCAATAAACAAAGTAAAAAAAATGTGACTATCTTTTTCCCCCCACAAGGTTTCTATAGATATCACAGTATCGAGGCCACAATAATCGTGATATAAAAAAAAATAAAATATCTTGACAGCCCTATTTCATGGTACATGTGGCTAAAGTGTGTTAGAGATCTGGATCTTGATTATCCCTGCGATTCGTTTGCTCAATGGAAAAGGAGTATATATTACCCATGTATATTGTAATTTTTTTGTAATTGTATGCAATTTAATTTTTTTTTTTTTTTGGGGTGGATGTGCAAAATGTAATGAAAAAGAAAACGTATTACATTCAAGTTAAAGAATTTTGATACGAATGTGTTGAAATGAATGTGATAACTTTTCTTGTACATTTTTATTATTTTGGAAAAATTTTACATATAAGGTCAGGATCCAATCCAAATTTCATACATTTTCTTCAGGAGACTTTAGGACTAATGCACCAGTTTGGTGAACATTAATAAAAAAGCATACAAGGCTTGTAATGCATTTTTTTTTTTGTTTTTTTGGAGTATACAGTTGTTGATTACTGAATAAATGGTCTGCATACTTTTGTGCATTACTGTTGTAAATTTTGTTCTGAACAATTTTAAGAAAAGAAGAAGAATTCTCGGTCTGCGCAGCGCTGCATGAAGTTGAGCACACCTATTCATTTTGCAGTTGATAGTGTCGCCATAGAAATGCACAATCCTCTCGTAATTAGGCTAGCTTAATTTATGACATGTCTAGAACGCAGCATTCAGCTGGGCTGCGTTCAGCCCCAACAAAACGTTGCACAAGGTTTTTTAAACAGAAACGGTGATGCGTTGAACACACTGTTCTGATGACGCAAGAGTTGCAACTATGGCAGCTGAGAAGGCCATTATTTGTGTTCTTTGTGAAGAATTTTCGGAGCCATCTATTTAGCCTCACATACTGACTTTATTTGTAGTTCATACGGTTTTAATACCCTGTATTTTCTTTCTCATTTTTAGGAAAAGCATAATTACCATTGTTTATTTCTATACCAAATGTCATTCACTTGCAATGAAGCTAAAAATATAAACAACTACATCATTATGTTGATATGCTATATTTTTACAATAAAACTTATGACAAACATGTCTTCTAATATCCTCAGTTGTTACGTATACCGAGCTGCAACGAACACATTTGTACATTATTTTCCTTGAAGCCATTGTGCGAGTTCACTTTAATTCCGCGTGCTTTGTATACATGTTGCTGCTGATTGGACTGCAGTTCTGACACACCCACCAAACAAGAGAAAAAACTCATCTCAAACCCCGTTGCACACCGTTTCCAGGAAACATGACGTTCAACCCGGAAACCGTAGCAAAACGTTGCGCACCGTTTTGAACTTGAACATGCCCCTGGTCTAACCCCAATCAAACACACCTGCACAAGCTAATCAAGACATTTCAGATTACTAGAAAGCTACAGGCAGGTGAGTTTGATCAGGGTTGGAACTGAACTGTTTTTCTTGGATCTTTAAAACCCCATTTTACAGAGGTTGATTTTGCAGCAACACTTATTCGTTTTAGTTTTGTGCGCTTTGCTGTCTGTTTATCCTGACGCATCAATTCAGTGCATTTTCCAGCAGAGATCGCAGGCTGGGACGATGACGGCTCGAGTGTGTTTCTCGTTGACTGCTGTTTTTTTGTGTCTGTTCGGATACTTGAGCATAACTCATGCTATTCAAAGACGAACCACAGGTGAAAAGATGTTAATTTCATTACAGAACCTGAAAAAATGCAGAAATTAGTGACCCTCAGACTTTGAAAGTAATCAACGGTTTATGAATGAGTAGTAGGATTTAAAACCCTTTTGATTTGAAGCAGACAAATATGTATAATGTTTGTATTTTGGTTTGAGACCCATTGCGCAAACCCCAGATTTACAAATCCTGAAACCGCACTCCCTGGCCTCCCCTAATGATCCTTTTGAATTCTCTAGTGGACGGTTTCTGTCCGGCGAGGCTGACGGTCATGCCGTCCCATCGAGGGTGTTCCTCTGATGAAGACTGCCCTGGAGGGCACAAATGCTGTCGATTTGACTGTGGGCCTGTTTGCGTGCTGCCCGTTTTCAGTGAGTTTCAGTTAATAATGCATGTTAAGGCTAAAAAAAACCCCACATACACGTAACGCACTGAATTCAATGTAAGTTCTAAGCAGAGACTTTGCCTTTTTGTTGTCGTCCCCTAAAGTCAGCTTGAATTCATCCCTTAGGATGGTTTTAAGGACAGGATGGCTTTACAAAATAAAGAATACTTCGAACAGTGGTTCCAGTCCTGGGGACCCCCTGTCCTGCACACTTTGCATGTCCAACCCCCCCTATTTAAAATGCTTGATTGTGATCATCAGCTTGTCAGGAGTGCGATCCATGAACTTGACTAACATGTTGATGATCTCGATCAGGTGTGTTAAATAAGGGAGACATGCAAAATGTGCAGAGCAAAGGGCTAGAATTGAGAACCACTGTCTTGGAATATATTCATTCTGTAGGTAAAATTGCTATTCATGCTTTGAAGGTTTTGTTGTATGATTTGAGGATCCCTGGTCCATAAGCACAAACTAAAGCTGACTATCTGTGTTCACGCAGTGAAGCCGGGTCAGTGTCCCATACCGGAAATGATTCCACTGTGTGCTAAAAGCTGTTTCCATGATGGCCAGTGTCCTGACACACAGAAATGTTGCCCAACCACCGGTGGCTTTGCATGCAGTGAACCACGTGGTCAGGAAAGAGGTCAGGCAAGTTGTCAAGGAAGCGGCTCTGGTCAGGGCGCCGGACAGGGAAGCGGTTATGGCCAGGGCGCCGGAGCGGGACAGGGTAGCGGCATTGGTTTGGGACAGGGAAGCGGTTATGGCCAGGGAAGTGGCCAGGGAAGCGGTTATGGCCAGGGTGCAGGAGCGGGACAGGGAAGCGGCATTGGTTCGGGACAGGGAAGCGGTTATGGCCAGGGAAGTGGCCAGGGAAGCGGTTATGGCCAGGGTGCAGGAGCGGGACAGGGAAGCGGTTATGGCCAGGGAAGCGGTTATGGCCAGGGCGCCGGAGCGGGACAGGGTAGCGGCATTGGTTTGGGACAGGGAAGCGGTTATGGCCAGGGAAGTGGCCAGGGAAGCGGTTATGGCCAGGGCGCCGGAGCGGGACAGGGAAGCGGCATTGGTTCGGGACAGGGAAGCGGTTATGGCCAGGGCGCCGGAGTGGGACAGGGAAGCGGTTATGGCCAGGGCGCCGGAGCGGGACAGGGAAGCGGTTATGGCCAGGGAAGTGGCCAGGGAAGCGGTTATGGCCAGGGCGCCGGAGCGGGACAGGGTAGCGGCATTGGTTTGGGACAGGGAAGCGGTTATGGCCAGGGAAGTGGCCAGGGAAGCGGTTATGGCCAGGGCGCCGGAGCGGGACAGGGAAGCGGTTATGGCCAGGGCGCCGGAGCGGGACAGGGAAGCGGAGCTGGACAGGGAAGCGGCCAGGGCGCTGGAGCTGGACAGGGAAGCGGAGCTGGACAGGGCGCTGGAGCTGGTCAGGGCGCTGGAACTGGTCAGGGAAGTGGACAGGGAAGCGGAGCAGGTCAGGGCGCTGGAGCTGGCCAGGGAAGCGGAGCTGGTCAGGGCGCTGGAGCTGGTCAGGGAAGTGGACAGGGAAGCGGAGCTGGACAGGGAAGTGGCCAGGGCGCTGGAGCTGGTCAGGGAAGCGGGGCTGGTCAGGGCGCTGGGGCTGGTCAGGGCGCTGGGGCTGGTCAGGGAAGCGGAGCTGGTCATGGAGCTGGACAGGGCGCTGGAGCTGGTCATGGAGCTGGACAGGGCGCTGGAGCTGGTCATGGAGCTGGACAGGGCGCTGGAGCTGGACAGGGAAGCGGTCAGGGCGCTGGAGCTGGACAGGGAAGCGGAGCTGGACAGGGAAGCGGTCAGGGCGCTGGAGCTGGACAGGGAAGCGGAGCTGGACAGGGAAGTGGTCAGGGCGCTGGAGCTGGACAGGGAAGTGGAGCTGGACAGGGAAGTGGTCAGGGTACTGGAGCTGGACAGGGAAGTGGTCAGGGTACTGGAGCTGGTCAGGGAAGCGGAGCTGGACAGGGAAGTGGCCAGGCAAGCGGAGCTGGACAGGGAAGTGGCCACGGCGCTGGAGCTGGTCAGGGAAGCGGGGCTGGTCAGGGCGCTGGAGCTGGTCAGGGAAGCGGGGCTGGTCAGGGCGCTGGAGCTGGTCAGGGAAGCGGGGCTGGACAGGGAAGTGGCCACGGCGCTGGAGCTGGTCAGGGAAGCGGGGCTGGTCAGGGCGCTGGAGCTGGTCAGGGAAGCGGGGCTGGTCAGGGCGCTGAAGCTGGTCAGGGAAGCGGAGCTGGACAGGGAAGCGGTCAGGGCGCTGGAGCTGGACAGGGAAGCGGTCAGGGCGCTGGAGCTGGACAGGGAAGCGGTCAGGGCCCTGGAGCTGGACAGGGAAGCGGTCAGGGCCCTGGAGCTGGACAGGGAAGCGGAGCTGGACAGGGAAGTGGTCAGGGTGCTGGAGCTGGACAGGGAAGCGGAGCTGGACAGGGAAGTGGTCAGGGCGCTGGAGCTGGACAGGGAAGCGGAGCTGGACAGGGAAGTGGTCAGGGCGCTGGAGCTGGACAGGGAAGCGGAGCTGGACAGGGAAGTGGTCAGGGCGCTGGAGCTGGTCAGGGAAGCGGAGCTGGACAGGGAAGTGGCCAGGCAAGCGGAGCTGGAAAGGGAAGCGGAGCTGGACAGGGAAGTGGCCAGGGCGCTGGAGCTGGTCAGGGAAGCGGGGCTGGTCAGGGCGCTGGAGCTGGTCAGGGAAGCGGGGCTGGTCAGGGCGCTGGAGCTGGTCAGGGAAGCGGGGCTGGACAGGGAAGCAGTCAGGGCGCTGGAGCTGGACAGGGAAGCGGAGCTGGACAGGGAAGCGGAGCTGGACAGGGAAGCGGCCAGGGCGCTGGAGCTGGACAGGGAAGCGGAGCTGGACAGGGCGCTGGAGCTGGTCAGGGCGCTGGAACTGGTCAGGGAAGTGGACAGGGAAGCGGAGCAGATCAGGGCGCTGGAGCTGGCCAGGGAAGCGGAGCTGGTCAGGGCGCTGGAGCTGGTCAGGGAAGTGGACAGGGAAGCGGAGCTGGACAGGGAAGTGGCCAGGGCGCTGGAGCTGGTCAGGGAAGCGGGGCTGGTCAGGGCGCTGGGGCTGGTCAGGGCGCTGGGGCTGGTCAGGGAAGCGGAGCTGGTCAGGGAAGCGGAGCTGGACAGGGCGCTGGAGCTGGTCATGGAGCTGGACAGGGCGCTGGAGCTGGTCATGGAGCTGGACAGGGCGCTGGAGCTGGTCATGGAGCTGGACAGGGCGCTGGAGCTGGACAGGGAAGCGGTCAGGGCGCTGGAGCTGGACAGGGAAGCGGAGCTGGACAGGGAAGCGGTCAGGGCGCTGGAGCTGGACAGGGAAGCGGAGCTGGACAGGGAAGTGGTCAGGGCGCTGGAGCTGGACAGGGAAGCGGAGCTGGACAGGGAAGTGGTCAGGGTACTGGAGCTGGACAGGGAAGTGGTCAGGGTACTGGAGCTGGTCAGGGAAGCGGAGCTGGACAGGGAAGTGGCCAGGCAAGCGGAGCTGGACAGGGAAGTGGCCACGGCGCTGGAGCTGGTCAGGGAAGCGGGGCTGGTCAGGGCGCTGGAGCTGGTCAGGGAAGCGGGGCTGGTCAGGGCGCTGGAGCTGGTCAGGGAAGCGGGGCTGGACAGGGAAGTGGCCACGGCGCTGGAGCTGGTCAGGGAAGCGGGGCTGGTCAGGGCGCTGGAGCTGGTCAGGGAAGCGGGGCTGGTCAGGGCGCTGAAGCTGGTCAGGGAAGCGGAGCTGGACAGGGAAGCGGTCAGGGCGCTGGAGCTGGACAGGGAAGCGGTCAGGGCGCTGGAGCTGGACAGGGAAGCGGTCAGGGCCCTGGAGCTGGACAGGGAAGCGGTCAGGGCCCTGGAGCTGGACAGGGAAGCGGAGCTGGACAGGGAAGTGGTCAGGGTGCTGGAGCTGGACAGGGAAGCGGAGCTGGACAGGGAAGTGGTCAGGGCGCTGGAGCTGGACAGGGAAGCGGAGCTGGACAGGGAAGTGGTCAGGGCGCTGGAGCTGGACAGGGAAGCGGAGCTGGACAGGGAAGTGGTCAGGGCGCTGGAGCTGGTCAGGGAAGCGGAGCTGGACAGGGAAGTGGCCAGGCAAGCGGAGCTGGAAAGGGAAGCGGAGCTGGACAGGGAAGTGGCCAGGGCGCTGGAGCTGGTCAGGGAAGCGGGGCTGGTCAGGGCGCTGGAGCTGGTCAGGGAAGCGGGGCTGGTCAGGGCGCTGGAGCTGGTCAGGGAAGCGGGGCTGGACAGGGAAGCAGTCAGGGCGCTGGAGCTGGACAGGGAAGCGGAGCTGGACAGGGAAGCGGAGCTGGACAGGGAAGCGGCCAGGGCGCTGGAGCTGGACAGGGAAGCGGAGCTGGACAGGGCGCTGGAGCTGGTCAGGGCGCTGGAACTGGTCAGGGAAGTGGACAGGGAAGCGGAGCTGGACAGGGAAGTGGCCAGGGCGCTGGAGCTGGTCAGGGAAGCGGGGCTGGTCAGGGCGCTGGGGCTGGTCAGGGCGCTGGGGCTGGTCAGGGAAGCGGAGCTGGTCAGGGAAGCGGAGCTGGACAGGGCGCTGGAGCTGGTCATGGAGCTGGACAGGGCGCTGGAGCTGGTCATGGAGCTGGACAGGGCGCTGGAGCTGGTCATGGAGCTGGACAGGGCGCTGGAGCTGGACAGGGAAGCGGTCAGGGCGCTGGAGCTGGACAGGGAAGCGGTCAGGGCGCTGGAGCTGGACAGGGAAGCGGTCAGGGCGCTGGAGCTGGACAGGGAAGCGGTCAGGGCGCTGGAGCTGGACAGGGAAGCGGAGCTGGACAGGGAAGTGGTCAGGGCGCTGGAGCTGGACAGGGAAGCGGAGCTGGACAGGGAAGTGGTCAGGGTACTGGAGCTGGACAGGGAAGTGGTCAGGGTACTGGAGCTGGTCAGGGAAGCGGAGCTGGACAGGGAAGTGGCCAGGCAAGCGGAGCTGGACAGGGAAGTGGCCACGGCGCTGGAGCTGGTCAGGGAAGCGGGGCTGGTCAGGGCGCTGGAGCTGGTCAGGGAAGCGGGGCTGGACAGGGAAGCGGTCAGGGCGCTGGAGCTGGACAGGGAAGCGGAGCTGGACAGGGAAGCGGCCAGGGCGCTGGAGCTGGACAGGGAAGCGGAGCTGGACAGGGAAGCGGCCAGGGCGCTGGAGCTGGACAGGGAAGCGGAGCTGGACAGGGAAGCGGCCAGGGCGCTGGAGCTGGACAGGGAAGCGGAGCTGGACAGGGAAGCGGTCAGGGCGCTGGAGCTGGACAGGGAAGCGGAGCTGGACAGGGAAGCGGTCAGGGCGCTGGAGCTGGACAGGGAAGCGGAGCTGGACAGGGAAGCGGTCAGGGCGCTGGAGCTGGACAGGGAAGCGGAGCTGGACAGGGAAGCGGTCAGGGCGCTGGAGCTGGACAGGGAAGCGGAGCTGGACAGGGAAGCGGTCAGGGCGCTGGAGCTGGACAGGGAAGCGGAGCTGGACAGGGAAGCGGTCAGGGCGCTGGAGCTGGACAGGGAAGCGGAGCTGGACAGGGAAGCGGTCAGGGCACTGGAGCTGGACAGGGAAGCGGTCAGGGCGCTGGAGCTGGACAGGGAAGCGGTCAGGGCGCTGGAGCTGGACAGGGAAGCGGTCAGGGCGCTGGAGCTGGACAGGGAAGCGGTCAGGGCGCTGGAGCTGGACAGGGAAGCGGTCAGGGCGCTGGAGCTGGACAGGGAAGCGGAGCTGGACAGGGAAGCGGCCATGGAAGCGGAGCTGGACAGGGAAGCGGCCATGGAAGCGGAGCTGGACAGGGAAGCGGCCATGGAAGAGGAGCTAGTCAAGGCGCAGGAGCTGGTGAGGGCGCTGCTCAGGGAAGCGGCCAGGGCGCAGGACATGGCAGCGGTGCTGGACAGGGATGCGGCCGAGGGAATTGTCATGGATGTGGCCAAGGTCAATGTTGTGGTCAGGGACATGTTAATGGTAATTTAGCATAATATTTTCTGGAGATCTTTTCCACTCCTTCATTCAAATGGCATGTTTTCCCTTTTTGCTCATGTGGTTTAGAATTTCTGTCTCTACCACCTCAAATTAAAAAAATAAATAAAATTGCTTGATTTGAAAAGTTTGTTTGGTGTCATTTGCCTGTTTTCTCATAACCGCTTTCTGGCATCAGTGCTGTAAGTTCCTCTCCCTGAGTACTGGACAATTAGGTTTTATTTTTTTGACTCCAATTTAAACTTTTTGTATTAAACTTTATTCTTGGCAAAGCTGAATAGTCTGTAGCCATTACTCCAGTCAGAATTCATTATATTATGCCGATTTGGTGCTCTAGAAACATTTCATGAATGCTGAAAACTGCTTGGGTGCAAGCAATACTTCCATAAGCTCTTGTGATTCTTCTAAGGCAATATGTTAAAGACAGCATGTTTCTAAGGCTACGTCCACATGAAACCGGAAAGATGGCGTGTTCAGCTTTATCCACTCTGGGATCCGCTTTCAAAAAATTGTGGTTTCACCTTCCGAAAACACTGGATCTGTGTGGATGACATTCCTATCCGATAAAAAAAAAAAAATTGTGCCTCTTCACAGAAACGTGTGGACGGGGCCTAAGAGACGTTGATTCTTAAACCATTGTTTTTGTATAGGAATAGCTTAACAGGTGTTACAGGTCAAAAACTTATTGTGGACCTGTGGATTTCAAATCGGAATAAAGCCTGGCGTATTTGTGAAAATATACTGTTTAAACAAAGTAAAAGAGGCTCTATTTAAAATGTTTCATGGTAGGGGTGTCGCGATATAACTGTGATATTCAAAGTAACGATTATTGATAGTGTTAATTTAGTGTGTGACAATATACCGGTATTGGCAACAACCCCAATATTTAAAATGAACCGTTCTCTTATGATAACCCCACATGTAAATACTCCAGCGCCACAACCTGGTTGAGCTCCCAGGCGGCAGTATTGTGCCTTAACGCTGACACCTGTCACACAAGAAGACGACGCAGCCACTCTGAGGAGAGTCGAGTTCATCAGAGTAAATTGCCCTTATTTTGCTAGTCCTAGACTGGGAAATGTTATATTAACCTGTTAACAGCGGTTTTCTGTGTTCATACATTTAAGTAAAGGGTGATTATTTAATCAGTACCACATTTTCGTTACTCGTTTTTGTATTTGTAATCATGTGCGTAGTCACACTTTATTTCGTTGTTCAAAACTATTAACAGTTACTTGATTAAAACTGATCTTGAAAAACTGAGCAAACACATTACTACATTAAACTTGTAAAATGTTAAGTTGATCGCAGTGCCATGCACTTAATGCCTCATATGCAGTCATTCTTCAATAAGGTTCATTAGTTAACATATATAAATAACATAATATTGAACAATATTTCCACCGCATTTATTAATCTTAGTTCATGTTCATCTCAGCATTATGCATTATTAAAATCTCAAGTTGTGTTTGTAAACATTAAAGTACTGTGAACTAACATGAATGACTCTATATTTATTAACTTTAACAAAGATTAATAAATTGAGTAATGTATTGTTCACCGTTCATTCGTGTTAGTTAATACGTTAATGTTAACAAAACATCTTATTGTAAAGTGTTACCATTAATATTTATTCATCATACTGTTGAACTTGGCAGTATTTTCTCTCTTATTTCATAGGAGCTTCAAAGATGATGGAGAAAGTCAGTCTTGTGTCCTGCATTTATCCTTGTTCGTTGGGTGAAAAAGAAAAACTCAATAAACAAAGTAAAAAAAATGTGACTATCTTTTTCCCCCCACAAGGTTTCTATAGATATCACAGTATCGAGGCCACAATAATCGTGATATAAAAAAAAATAAAATATCTTGACAGCCCTATTTCATGGTACATGTGGCTAAAGTGTGTTAGAGATCTGGATCTTGATTATCCCTGCGATTCGTTTGCTCAATGGAAAAGGAGTATATATTACCCATGTATATTGTAATTTTTTTGTAATTGTATGCAATTTAATTTTTTTTTTTTTTTTGGGGTGGATGTGCAAAATGTAATGAAAAAGAAAACGTATTACATTCAAGTTAAAGAATTTTGATACGAATGTGTTGAAATGAATGTGATAACTTTTCTTGTACATTTTTATTATTTTGGAAAAATTTTACATATAAGGTCAGGATCCAATCCAAATTTCATACATTTTCTTCAGGAGACTTTAGGACTAATGCACCAGTTTGGTGAACATTAATAAAAAAGCATACAAGGCTTGTAATGCATTTTTTTTTTTTTTTTGGAGTATACAGTTGTTGATTACTGAATAAATGGTCTGCATACTTTTGTGCATTACTGTTGTAAATTTTGTTCTGGACAATTTTAAGAAAAGAAGAAGAATTCTCGGTCTGCGCAGCGCTGCATGAAGTTGAGCACACCTATTCATTTTGCAGTTGATAGTGTCGCCATAGAAATGCACAATCCTCTCGTAATTAGGCTAGCTTAATTTATGACATGTCTAGAACGCAGCATTCAGCTGGGCTGCGTTCAGCCCCAACAAAACGTTGCACAAGGTTTTTTAAACAGAAACGGTGATGCGTTGAACACACTGTTCTGATGACGCAAGAGTTGCAACTATGGCAGCTGAGAAGGCCATTATTTGTGTTCTTTGTGAAGAATTTTCGGAGCCATCTATTTAGCCTCACATACTGACTTTATTTGTAGTTCATACGGTTTTAATACCCTGTATTTTCTTTCTCATTTTTAGGAAAAGCATAATTACCATTGTTTATTTCTATACCAAATGTCATTCACTTGCAATGAAGCTAAAAATATAAACAACTACATCATTATGTTGATATGCTATATTTTTACAATAAAACTTATGACAAACATGTCTTCTAATATCCTCAGTTGTTACGTATACCGAGCTGCAACGAACACATTTGTACATTATTTTCCTTGAAGCCATTGTGCGAGTTCACTTTAATTCCGCGTGCTTTGTATACATGTTGCTGCTGATTGGACTGCAGTTCTGACACACCCACCAAACAAGAGAAAAAACTCATCTCAAACCCCGTTGCACACCGTTTCCAGGAAACATGACGTTCAACCCGGAAACCGTAGCAAAACGTTGCGCACCGTTTTGAACTTGAACATGCCCCTGGTCTAACCCCAATCAAACACACCTGCACAAGCTAATCAAGACATTTCAGATTACTAGAAAGCTACAGGCAGGTGAGTTTGATCAGGGTTGGAACTGAACTGTTTTCCTTGGATCTTTAAAACCCCATTTTACAGAGGTTGATTTTGCAGCAACACTTATTCGTTTTAGTTTTGTGCGCTTTGCTGTCTGTTTATCCTGACGCATCAATTCAGTGCATTTTCCAGCAGAGATCGCAGGCTGGGACGATGACGGCTCGAGTGTGTTTCTCGTTGACTGCTGTTTTTTTGTGTCTGTTCGGATACTTGAGCATAACTCATGCTATTCAAAGACGAACCACAGGTGAAAAGATGTTAATTTCATTACAGAACCTGAAAAAATGCAGAAATTAGTGACCCTCAGACTTTGAAAGTAATCAACGGTTTATGAATGAGTAGTAGGATTTAAAACCCTTTTGATTTGAAGCAGACAAATATGTATAATGTTTGTATTTTGGTTTGAGACCCATTGCGCAAACCCCAGATTTACAAATCCTGAAACCGCACTCCCTGGCCTCCCCTAATGATCCTTTTGAATTCTCTAGTGGACGGTTTCTGTCCGGCGAGGCTGACGGTCGTGCCGTCCCATCGAGGGTGTTCCTCTGATGAAGACTGCCCTGGAGGGCACAAATGCTGTCGATTTGACTGTGGGCCTGTTTGCGTGCTGCCCGTTTTCAGTGAGTTTCAGTTAATAATGCATGTTAAGGCTAAAAAAAACCCCACATACACGTAACGCACTGAATTCAATGTAAGTTCTAAGCAGAGACTTTGCCTTTTTGTTGTCGTCCCCTAAAGTCAGCTTGAATTCATCCCTTAGGATGGTTTTAAGGACAGGATGGCTTTACAAAATAAAGAATACTTCGAACAGTGGTTCCAGTCCTGGGGACCCCCTGTCCTGCACACTTTGCATGTCCAACCCCCCCTATTTAAAATGCCTGATTGTGATCATCAGCTTGTCAGGAGTGCGATCCATGAACTTGACTAACAAGTTGATGATCTCGATCAGGTGTGTTAAATAAGGGAGACATGCAAAATGTGCAGAGCAAAGGGCTAGAATTGAGAACCACTGTCTTGGAATATATTCATTCTGTAGGTAAAATTGCTATTCATGCTTTGAAGGTTTTGTTGTATGATTTGAGGATCCCTGGTCCATAAGCACAAACTAAAGCTGACTATCTGTGTTCACGCAGTGAAGCCGGGTCAGTGTCCCATACCGGAAATGATTCCACTGTGTGCTAAAAGCTGTTTCCATGATGGCCAGTGTCCTGACACACAGAAATGTTGCCCAACCACCGGTGGCTTTGCATGCAGTGAACCACGTGGTCAGGAAAGAGGTCAGGCAAGTTGTCAAGGAAGCGGCTCTGGTCAGGGCGCCGGACAGGGAAGCGGTTATGGCCAGGGCGCCGGAGCGGGACAGGGAAGCGGTTATGGCCAGGGCGCCGGAGCGGGACAGGGTAGCGGCATTGGTTTGGGCCAGGGAAGCGGTTATGGCCAGGGAAGTGGCCAGGGAAGCGGTTATGGCCAGGGTGCAGGAGCGGGACAGGGAAGCGGCATTGGTTCGGGACAGGGAAGCGGTTATGGCCAGGGAAGTGGCCAGGGAAGCGGTTATGGCCAGGGTGCAGGAGCGGGACAGGGAAGCGGTTATGGCCAGGGAAGCGGTTATGGCCAGGGCGCCGGAGCGGGACAGGGAAGCGGCATTGGTTCGGGACAGGGAAGCGGTTATGGCCAGGGCGCCGGAGCGGGACAGGGAAGCGGTTATGGCCAGGGCGCCGGAGCGGGACAGGGAAGCGGTTATGGCCAGGGCGCCGGAGCGGGACAGGGAAGCGGTTATGGCCAGGGAAGTGGCCAGGGAAGCGGTTATGGCCAGGGAAGTGGCCAGGGAAGCGGTTATGGCCAGGGTGCAGGAGCGGGACAGGGAAGCGGTTATGGCCAGGGCGCCGGAGCGGGACAGGGAAGCGGAGCTGGTCAGGGAAGTGGCCAGGGAAGCGGTTATGGCCAGGGCGCCGGAGCGGGACAGGGAAGCGGTTATGGCCAGGGAAGTGGCCAGGGAAGCGGTTATGGCCAGGGTGCAGGAGCGGGACAGGGAAGCGGTTATGGTCAGGGCGCCGGAGCGGGACAGGGAAGCGGTTATGGCCAGGGCGCCGGAGCGGGACAGGGAAGCGGAGCTGGTCAGGGAAGTGGCCAGGGAAGCGGTTATGGCCAGGGCGCCGGAGCAGGACAGGGAAGCGGTTATGGCCAGGGCGCCGGAGCGGGACAGGGAAGCGGTTATGGCCAGGGCGCCGGAGCGGGACAGGGAAGCGGCGCTGGACAGGGAAGCGGAGCTGGACAGGGAAGTGGAGCTGGACAGGGAAGTGGCCAGGGCGCTGGAGCTGGTCAGGGAAGCGGGGCTGGTCAGGGCGCTGGAGCTGGTCAGGGAAGCGGAGCTGGACAGGGAAGCGGTCAGGGCGCTGGAGCTGGACAGGGAAGCGGTCAGGGCGCTGGAGCTGGACAGGGAAGCGGTCAGGGCGCTGGAGCTGGACAGGGAAGCGGAGCTGGACAGGGAAGTGGTCAGGGTGCTGGAGCTGGACAGGGAAGCGGAGCTGGACAGGGAAGTGGTCAGGGCGCTGGAGCTGGACAGGGAAGCGGAGCTGGACAGGGAAGTGGTCAGGGCGCTGGAGCTGGACAGGGAAGCGGAGCTGGACAGGGAAGTGGTCAGGGCGCTGGAGCTGGACAGGGAAGCGGAGCTGGACAGGGAAGTGGTCAGGGCGCTGGAGCTGGTCAGGGAAGCGGAGCTGGACAGGGAAGTGGCCAGGCAAGCGGAGCTGGACAGGGAAGCGGAGCTGGACAGGGAAGTGGCCAGGGCGCTGGAGCTGGTCAGGGAAGCGGGGCTGGTCAGGGCGCTGGAGCTGGTCAGGGAAGCGGGGCTGGTCAGGGCGCTGGAGCTGGTCAGGGAAGCGGGGCTGGTCAGGGCGCTGGAGCTGGTCAGGGAAGCGGGGCTGGACAGGGAAGCAGTCAGGGCGCTGGAGCTGGACAGGGAAGCGGAGCTGGACAGGGAAGCGGAGCTGGACAGGGAAGCGGCCAGGGCGCTGGAGCTGGACAGGGACAGGGAAGCGGAGCTGGACAGGGAAGCGGCCAGGGCGCTGGAGCTGGACAGGGAAGCGGAGCTGGACAGGGCGCTGGAGCTGGTCAGGGCGCTGGAACTGGTCAGGGAAGTGGACAGGGAAGCGGAGCAGGTCAGGCCGCTGGAGCTGGCCAGGGAAGCGGAGCTGGTCAGGGCGCTGGAGCTGGTCAGGGAAGTGGACAGGGAAGCGGAGCTGGACAGTGAAGTGGCCAGGGCGCTGGAGCTGGTCAGGGAAGCGGGGCTGGTCAGGGCGCTGGGGCTGGTCAGGGCGCTGGGGCTGGTCAGGGAAGCGGAGCTGGTCAGGGAAGCGGAGCTGGACAGGGCGCTGGAGCTGGTCATGGAGCTGGACAGGGCGCTGGAGCTGGACAGGGAAGCGGTCAGGGCGCTGGAGCTGGACAGGGAAGCGGTCAGGGCGCTGGAGCTGGACAGGGAAGCGGTCAGGGCGCTGGAGCTGGACAGGGAAGCGGAGCTGGACAGGGAAGCGGTCAGGGCGCTGGAGCTGGACAGGGAAGCGGAGCTGGACAGGGAAGCGGTCAGGGCGCTGGAGCTGGACAGGGAAGCGGAGCTGGACAGGGAAGCGGTCAGGGCGCTGGAGCTGGACAGGGAAGCGGTCAGGGCGCTGGAGCTGGACAGGGAAGCGGAGCTGGACAGGGAAGCGGAGCTGGACAGGGAAGCGGCCATGGAAGCGGAGCTGGACAGGGAAGCGGCCATGGAAGCGGAGCTGGACAGGGAAGCGGCCATGGAAGAGGAGCTGGTCAAGGCGCAGGAGCTGGTGAGGGCGCTGCTCAGGGAAGCGGCCAGGGCGCAGGACATGGCAGCGGTGCTGGACAGGGATGCGGCCGAGGGAATTGTCATGGATGTGGCCAAGGTCAATGTTGTGGTCAGGGACATGTTAATGGTAATTTAGCATAATATTTTCTGGAGATCTTTTCCACTCCTTCATTCAAATGGCATGTTTTCCCTTTTTGCTCATGTGGTTTAGAATTTCTGTCTCTACCACCTCAAATTAAAAAAAAATAAAACTGCTTGATTTGAAAAGTTTGTTTGGTGTCATTTGCCTGTTTTCTCATAACCGCTTTCGGGCATCAGTGCTGTAAGTTCCTCTCCCTGAGTACTGGACAATTAGGTTTTATTTTTTTGACTCCAATTTAAACTTTTTGTATTAAACTTTATTCTTGGCAGAGCTGAATAGTCTGTAGCCATTACTCCAGTCAGAATTCATTATATTATGCCGATTTGGTGCTCTAGAAACATTTAATGAATGCTGAAAACTGTTTGGGTGCAAGCAATACTTCCATAAGCTCTTGTGATTCTTCTAAGGCAATATGTTAAAGACAGCATGTTTCTAAGGCTACGTCCACATGAAACCGGAAAGATGGCGTGTTCAGCTTTATCCACTCTGGGATCCGCTTTCAAAAAATTGTGGTTTCACCTTCCGAAAACACTGGATCTGTGTGGATGACATTCCTATCCGATAAAAAAAAAAAATTGTGCCTCTTCACAGAAACGTGTGGACGGGGCCTAAGAGACGTTGATTCTTAAACCATTGTTTTTGTATAGGAATAGCTTAACAGGTGTTACAGGTCAAAAACTTATTGTGGACCTGTGGATTTCAAATCGGAATAAAGCCTGGCGTATTTGTGAAAATATACTGTTTAAACAAAGTAAAAGAGGCTCTATTTAAAATGTTTCATGGTAGGGGTGTCGCGATATAACTGTGATATTCAAAGTAACGATTATTGATAGTGTTAATTTAGTGTGTGACAATATACCGGTATTGGCAACAACCCCAATATTTAAAATGAACCGTTCTCTTATGATAACCCCACATGTAAATACTCCAGCGCCACAACCTGGTTGAGCTCCCAGGCGGCAGTATTGTGCCTTAACGCTGACACCTGTCACACAAGAAGACGACGCAGCCACTCTGAGGAGAGTCGAGTTCATCAGAGTAAATTGCCCTTATTTTGCTAGTCCTAGACTGGGAAATGTTATATTAACCTGTTAACAGCGGTTTTCTGTGTTCATACATTTAAGTAAAGGGTGATTATTTAATCAGTACCACATTTTCGTTACTCGTTTTTGTATTTGTAATCATGTGCGTAGTCACACTTTATTTCGTTGTTCAAAACTATTAACAGTTACTTGATTAAAACTGATCTTGAAAAACTGAGCAAACACATTACTACATTAAACTTGTAAAATGTTAAGTTGATCGCAGTGCCATGCACTTAATGCCTCATATGCAGTCATTCTTCAATAAGGTTCATTAGTTAACATATATAAATAACATAATATTGAACAATATTTCCACCGCATTTATTAATCTTAGTTCATGTTCATCTCAGCATTATGCATTATTAAAATCTCAAGTTGTGTTTGTAAACATTAAAGTACTGTGAACTAACATGAATGACTCTATATTTATTAACTTTAACAAAGATTAATAAATTGAGTAATGTATTGTTCACCGTTCATTCGTGTTAGTTAATACGTTAATGTTAACAAAACATCTTATTGTAAAGTGTTACCATTAATATTTATTCATCATACTGTTGAACTTGGCAGTATTTTCTCTCTTATTTCATAGGAGCTTCAAAGATGATGGAGAAAGTCAGTCTTGTGTCCTGCATTTATCCTTGTTCGTTGGGTGAAAAAGAAAAACTCAATAAACAAAGTAAAAAAAATGTGACTATCTTTTTCCCCCCACAAGGTTTCTATAGATATCACAGTATCGAGGCCACAATAATCGTGATATAAAAAAAAATAAAATATCTTGACAGCCCTATTTCATGGTACATGTGGCTAAAGTGTGTTAGAGATCTGGATCTTGATTATCCCTGCGATTCGTTTGCTCAATGGAAAAGGAGTATATATTACCCATGTATATTGTAATTGTTTTGTAATTGTATGCAATTTAATTTTTTTTTTTTTTGTTGGGGTGGATGTGCAAAATGTAATGAAAAAGAAAACGTATTACATTCAAGTTAAAGAATTTTGATACGAATGTGTTGAAATGAATGTGATAACTTTTCTTGTACATTTTTATTATTTTGGAAAAATTTTACATATAAGGTCAGGATCCAATCCAAATTTCATACATTTTCTTCAGGAGACTTTAGGACTAATGCACCAGTTTGGTGAACATTAATAAAAAAGCATACAAGGCTTGTAATGCATTTTTTTTTGTTTTTTTGGAGTATACAGTTGTTGATTACTGAATAAATGGTCTGCATACTTTTGTGCATTACTGTTGTAAATTTTGTTCTGGACAATTTTAAGAAAAGAAGAAGAATTCTCGGTCTGCGCAGCGCTGCATGAAGTTGAGCACACCTATTCATTTTGCAGTTGATAGTGTCGCCATAGAAATGCACAATCCTCTCGTAATTAGGCTAGCTTAATTTATGACATGTCTAGAACGCAGCATTCAGCTGGGCTGCGTTCAGCCCCAACAAAACGTTGCACAAGGTTTTTTAAACAGAAACGGTGATGCGTTGAACACACTGTTCTGATGACGCAAGAGTTGCAACTATGGCAGCTGAGAAGGCCATTATTTGTGTTCTTTGTGAAGAATTTTCGGAGCCATCTATTTAGCCTCACATACTGACTTTATTTGTAGTTCATACGGTTTTAATACCCTGTATTTTCTTTCTCATTTTTAGGAAAAGCATAATTACCATTGTTTATTTCTATACCAAATGTCATTCACTTGCAATGAAGCTAAAAATATAAACAACTACATCATTATGTTGATATGCTATATTTTTACAATAAAACTTATGACAAACATGTCTTCTAATATCCTCAGTTGTTACGTATACCGAGCTGCAACGAACACATTTGTACATTATTTTCCTTGAAGCCATTGTGCGAGTTCACTTTAATTCCGCGTGCTTTGTATACATGTTGCTGCTGATTGGACTGCAGTTCTGACACACCCACCAAACAAGAGAAAAAACTCATCTCAAACCCCGTTGCACACCGTTTCCAGGAAACATGACGTTCAACCCGGAAACCGTAGCAAAACGTTGCGCACCGTTTTGAACTTGAACATGCCCCTGGTCTAACCCCAATCAAACACACCTGCACAAGCTAATCAAGACATTTCAGATTACTAGAAAGCTACAGGCAGGTGAGTTTGATCAGGGTTGGAACTGAACTGTTTTCCTTGGATCTTTAAAACCCCATTTTACAGAGGTTGATTTTGCAGCAACACTTATTCGTTTTAGTTTTGTGCGCTTTGCTGTCTGTTTATCCTGACGCATCAATTCAGTGCATTTTCCAGCAGAGATCGCAGGCTGGGACGATGACCGCTCGAGTGTGTTTCTCGTTGACTGCTGTTTTTTTGTGTCTGTTCGGATACTTGAGCATAACTCATGCTATTCAAAGACGAACCACAGGTGAAAAGATGTTAATTTCATTACAGAACCTGAAAAAATGCAGAAATTAGTGACCCTCAGACTTTGAAAGTAATCAACGGTTTATGAATGAGTAGTAGGATTTAAAACCCTTTTGATTTGAAGCAGACAAATATGTATAATGTTTGTATTTTGGTTTGAGACCCATTGCGCAAACCCCAGATTTACAAATCCTGAAACCGCACTCCCTGGCCTCCCCTAATGATCCTTTTGAATTCTCTAGTGGACGGTTTCTGTCCGGCGAGGCTGACGGTCGTGCCGTCCCATCGAGGGTGTTCCTCTGATGAAGACTGCCCTGGAGGGCACAAATGCTGTCGATTTGACTGTGGGCCTGTTTGCGTGCTGCCCGTTTTCAGTGAGTTTCAGTTAATAATGCATGTTAAGGCTAAAAAAAAAACCACATACACGTAACGCACTGAATTCAATGTAAGTTCTAAGCAGAGACTTTGCCTTTTTGTTGTCGTCCCCTAAAGTCAGCTTGAATTCATCCCTTAGGATGGTTTTAAGGACAGGATGGCTTTACAAAATAAAGAATACTTCGAACAGTGGTTCCAGTCCTGGGGACCCCCTGTCCTGCACACTTTGCATGTCCAACCCCCCCTATTTAAAATGCCTGATTGTGATCATCAGCTTGTCAGGAGTGCGATCCATGAACTTGACTAACAAGTTGATGATCTCGATCAGGTGTGTTAAATAAGGGAGACATGCAAAATGTGCAGAGCAAAGGGCTAGAATTGAGAACCACTGTCTTGGAATATATTCATTCTGTAGGTAAAATTGCTATTCATGCTTTGACGGTTTTGTTGTATGATTTGAGGATCCCTGGTCCATAAGCACAAACTAAAGCTGACTATCTGTGTTCACGCAGTGAAGCCGGGTCAGTGTCCCATACCGGAAATGATTCCACTGTGTGCTAAAAGCTGTTTCCATGATGGCCAGTGTCCTGACACACAGAAATGTTGCCCAACCACCGGTGGCTTTGCATGCAGTGAACCACGTGGTCAGGAAAGAGGTCAGGCAAGTTGTCAAGGAAGCGGCTCTGGTCAGGGCGCCGGACAGGGAAGCGGTTATGGCCAGGGCGCCGGAGCGGGACAGGGAAGCGGTTATGGCCAGGGCGCCGGAGCGGGACAGGGTAGCGGCATTGGTTTGGGCCAGGGAAGCGGTTATGGCCAGGGAAGCGGTTATGGCCAGGGTGCAGGAGCGGGACAGGGAAGCGGCATTGGTTCGGGACAGGGAAGCGGTTATGGCCAGGGAAGTGGCCAGGGAAGCGGTTATGGCCAGGGTGCAGGAGCGGGACAGGGAAGCGGTTATGGCCAGGGCGCCGGAGCGGGACAGGGTAGCGGCATTGGTTTGGGACAGGGAAGCGGTTATGGCCAGGGAAGTGGCCAGGGAAGCGGTTATGGCCAGGGCGCCGGAGCGGGACAGGGAAGCGGCATTGGTTCGGGACAGGGAAGCGGTTATGGCCAGGGCGCCGGAGCGGGACAGGGAAGCGGTTATGGCCAGGGCGCCGGAGCGGGACAGGGAAGCGGTTATGGCCAGGGCGCCGGAGCGGGACAGGGAAGCGGTTATGGCCAGGGAAGTGGCCAGGGAAGCGGTTATGGCCAGGGCGCCGGAGCGGGACAGGGAAGCGGAGCTGGTCAGGGAAGTGGCCAGGGAAGCGGTTATGGCCAGGGCGCCGGAGCGGGACAGGGAAGCGGTTATGGCCAGGGAAGTGGCCAGGGAAGCGGTTATGGCCAGGGTGCAGGAGCGGGACAGGGAAGCGGTTATGACCAGGGTGCAGGAGCGGGACAGGGAAGCGGTTATGGTCAGGGCGCCGGAGCGGGACAGGGAAGCGGTTATGGCCAGGGCGCCGGAGCGGGACAGGGAAGCGGAGCTGGTCAGGGAAGTGGCCAGGGAAGCGGTTATGGCCAGGGCGCCGGAGCGGGACAGGGAAGCGGTTATGGCCAGGGCGCCGGAGCGGGACAGGGAAGCGGTTATGGCCAGGGCGCCGGAGCGGGACAGGGAAGCGGCGCTGGACAGGGAAGCGGCGCTGGACAGGGAAGCGGCGCTGGACAGGGAAGCGGCGCTGGACAGGGAAGCGGCGCTGGACAGGGAAGCGGCGCTGGACAGGGAAGCGGCGCTGGACAGGGAAGTGGCCAGGGCGCTGGAGCTGGACAGGGAAGCGGGGCTGGTCAGGGCGCTGGAGCTGGTCAGGGAAGCGGAGCTGGACAGGGAAGCGGTCAGGGCGCTGGAGCTGGACAGGGAAGCGGTCAGGGCACTGGAGCTGGACAGGGAAGCGGTCAGGGCGCTGGAGCTGGACAGGGAAGCGGAGCTGGACAGGGAAGTGGTCAGGGTGCTGGAGCTGGACAGGGAAGTGGTCAGGGCGCTGGAGCTGGACAGGGAAGCGGAGCTGGACAGGGAAGTGGTCAGGGCGCTGGAGCTGGACAGGGAAGCGGAGCTGGACAGGGAAGTGGTCAGGGCGCTGGAGCTGGTCAGGGAAGCGGAGCTGGACAGGGAAGTGGCCAGGCAAGCGGAGCTGGACAGGGAAGCGGGGCTGGTCAGGGCGCTGGAGCTGGTCAGGGAAGCGGGGCTGGTCAGGGCGCTGGAGCTGGTCAGGGAAGCGGGGCTGGACAGGGAAGCAGTCAGGGCGCTGGAGCTGGACAGGGAAGCGGAGCTGGACAGGGAAGCGGCCAGGGCGCTGGAGCTGGACAGGGAAGCGGAGCTGGACAGGGAAGCGGAGCTGGACAGGGAAGCGGCCAGGGCGCTGGAGCTGGACAGGGAAGCGGAGCTGGACAGGGCGCTGGAGCTGGTCAGGGCGCTGGAACTGGTCAGGGAAGTGGACAGGGAAGCGGAGCAGGTCAGGGCGCTGGAGCTGGCCAGGGAAACGGAGCTGGTCAGGGCGCTGGAGCTGGTCAGGGAAGTGGACAGGGAAGCGGAGCTGGACAGGGAAGTGGCCAGGGCGCTGGAGCTGGTCAGGGAAGCGGGGCTGGTCAGGGCGCTGGAGCTGGTCAGGGCGCTGGGGCTGGTCAGGGAAGCGGAGCTGGTCAGGGAAGCGGAGCTGGTCAGGGAAGCGGAGCTGGACAGGGCGCTGGAGCTGGTCATGGAGCTGGACAGGGCGCTGGAGCTGGTCATGGAGCTGGACAGGGCGCTGGAGCTGGACAGGGAAGCGGTCAGGGCGCTGGAGCTGGACAGGGAAGCGGTCAGGGCGCTGGAGCTGGACAGGGAAGCGGTCAGGGCGCTGGAGCGGGACAGGGAAGCGGAGCTGGACAGGGAAGTGGTCAGGGCGCTGGAGCTGGACAGGGTACTGGAGCTGGACAGGGAAGTGGTCAGGGTACTGGAGCTGGACAGGGAAGTGGTCAGGGTACTGGAGCTGGTCAGGGAAGCGGAGCTGGACAGGGAAGTGGCCAGGCAAGCGGAGCTGGACAGGGAAGTGGCCACGGCGCTGGAGCTGGTCAGGGAAGCGGGGCTGGTCAGGGCGCTGGAGCTGGTCAGGGAAGCGGGGCTGGTCAGGGCGCTGGAGCTGGTCAGGGAAGCGGGGCTGGACAGGGAAGCGGTCAGGGCGCTGGAGCTGGACAGGGAAGCGGGGCTGGACAGGGAAGCGGTCAGGGCGCTGGAGCTGGACAGGGAAGCGGAGCTGGACAGGGAAGCGGCCAGGGCGCTGGAGCTGGACAGGGAAGCGGAGCTGGACAGGGAAGCGGCCAGGGCGCTGGAGCTGGACAGGGAAGCGGAGCTGGACAGGGAAGCGGTCAGGGCGCTGGAGCTGGACAGGGAAGCGGAGCTGGACAGGGAAGCGGTCAGGGCGCTGGAGCTGGACAGGGAAGCGGAGCTGGACAGGGAAGCGGTCAGGGCGCTGGAGCTGGACAGGGAAGCGGAGCTGGACAGGGAAGCGGTCAGGGCGCTGGAGCTGGACAGGGAAGCGGAGCTGGACAGGGAAGCGGTCAGGGCGCTGGAGCTGGACAGGGAAGCGGTCAGGGCGCTGGAGCTGGACAGGGAAGCGGTCAGGGCGCTGGAGCTGGACAGGGAAGCGGTCAGGGCGCTGGAGCTGGACAGGGAAGCGGTCAGGGCGCTGGAGCTGGACAGGGAAGCGGAGCTGGACAGGGAAGCGGCCATGGAAGCGGAGCTGGACAGGGAAGCGGCCATGGAAGCGGAGCTGGACAGGGAAGCGGCCATGGAAGCGGAGCTGGACAGGGAAGCGGCCATGGAAGCGGAGCTGGACAGGGAAGCGGCCATGGAAGAGGAGCTGGTCAAGGCGCAGGAGCTGGTGAGGGCGCTGCTCAGGGAAGCGGCCAGGGCGCAGGACATGGCAGCGGTGCTGGACAGGGATGCGGCCGAGGGAATTGTCATGGATGTGGCCAAGGTCAATGTTGTGGTCAGGGACATGTTAATGGTAATTTAGCATAATATTTTCTGGAGATCTTTTCCACTCCTTCATTCAAATGGCATGTTTTCCCTTTTTGCTCATGTGGTTTAGAATTTCTGTCTCTACCACCTCAAATTAAAAAAAAATAAAACTGCTTGATTTGAAAAGTTTGTTTGGTGTCATTTGCCTGTTTTCTCATAACCGCTTTCGGGCATCAGTGCTGTAAGTTCCTCTCCCTGAGTACTGGACAATTAGGTTTTATTTTTTTGACTCCAATTTAAACTTTTTGTATTAAACTTTATTCTTGGCAGAGCTGAATAGTCTGTAGCCATTACTCCAGTCAGAATTCATTATATTATGCCGATTTGGTGCTCTAGAAACATTTCATGAATGCTGAAAACTGTTTGGGTGCAAGCAATACTTCCATAAGCTCTTGTGATTCTTCTAAGGCAATATGTTAAAGACAGCATGTTTCTAAGGCTACGTCCACATGAAACCGGAAAGATGGCGTGTTCAGCTTTATCCACTCTGGGATCCGCTTTCAAAAAATTGTGGTTTCACCTTCCGAAAACACTGGATCTGTGTGGATGACATTCCTATCCGATAAAAAAAAAAAAATTGTGCCTCTTCACAGAAACGTGTGGACGGGGCCTAAGAGACGTTGATTCTTAAACCATTGTTTTTGTATAGGAATAGCTTAACAGGTGTTACAGGTCAAAAACTTATTGTGGACCTGTGGATTTCAAATCGGAATAAAGCCTGGCGTATTTGTGAAAATATACTGTTTAAACAAAGTAAAAGAGGCTCTATTTAAAATGTTTCATGGTAGGGGTGTCGCGATATAACTGTGATATTCAAAGTAACGATTATTGATAGTGTTAATTTAGTGTGTGACAATATACCGGTATTGGCAACAACCCCAATATTTAAAATGAACCGTTCTCTTATGATAACCCCACATGTAAATACTCCAGCGCCACAACCTGGTTGAGCTCCCAGGCGGCAGTATTGTGCCTTAACGCTGACACCTGTCACACAAGAAGACGACGCAGCCACTCTGAGGAGAGTCGAGTTCATCAGAGTAAATTGCCCTTATTTTGCTAGTCCTAGACTGGGAAATGTTATATTAACCTGTTAACAGCGGTTTTCTGTGTTCATACATTTAAGTAAAGGGTGATTATTTAATCAGTACCACATTTTCGTTACTCGTTTTTGTATTTGTAATCATGTGCGTAGTCACACTTTATTTCGTTGTTCAAAACTATTAACAGTTACTTGATTAAAACTGATCTTGAAAAACTGAGCAAACACATTACTACATTAAACTTGTAAAATGTTAAGTTGATCGCAGTGCCATGCACTTAATGCCTCATATGCAGTCATTCTTCAATAAGGTTCATTAGTTAACATATATAAATAACATAATATTGAACAATATTTCCACCGCATTTATTAATCTTAGTTCATGTTAATCTCAGCATTATGCATTATTAAAATCTCAAGTTGTGTTTGTAAACATTAAAGTACTGTGAACTAACATGAATGACTCTATATTTATTAACTTTAACAAAGATTAATAAATTGAGTAATGTATTGTTCACCGTTCATTCGTGTTAGTTAATACGTTAATGTTAACAAAACATCTTATTGTAAAGTGTTACCATTAATATTTATTCATCATACTGTTGAACTTGGCAGTATTTTCTCTCTTATTTCATAGGAGCTTCAAAGATGATGGAGAAAGTCAGTCTTGTGTCCTGCATTTATCCTTGTTCGTTGGGTGAAAAAGAAAAACTCAATAAACAAAGTAAAAAAAATGTGACTATCTTTTTCCCCCCACAAGGTTTCTATAGATATCACAGTATCGAGGCCACAATAATCGTGATATAAAAAAAAATAAAATATCTTGACAGCCCTATTTCATGGTACATGTGGCTAAAGTGTGTTAGAGATCTGGATCTTGATTATCCCTGCGATTCGTTTGCTCAATGGAAAAGGAGTATATATTACCCATGTATATTGTAATTTTTTTGTAATTGTATGCAATTGAATTTTTTTGGGGTGGATGTGCAAAATGTAATGAAAAAGAAAACGTATTACATTCAAGTTAAAGAATTTTGATACGAATGTGTTGAAATGAATGTGATAACTTTTCTTGTACATTTTTATTATTTTGGAAAAATTTTACATATAAGGTCAGGATCCAATCCAAATTTCATACATTTTCTTCAGGAGACTTTAGGACTAATGCACCAGTTTGGTGAACATTAATAAAAAAGCATACAAGGCTTGTAATGCATTTTTTTTTGTTTTTTTGGAGTATACAGTTGTTGATTACTGAATAAATGGTCTGCATACTTTTGTGCATTACTGTTGTAAATTTTGTTCTGGACAATTTTAAGAAAAGAAGAAGAATTCTCGGTCTGCGCAGCGCTGCATGAAGTTGAGCACACCTATTCATTTTGCAGTTGATAGTGTCGCCATAGAAATGCACAATCCTCTCGTAATTAGGCTAGCTTAATTTATGACATGTCTAGAACGCAGCATTCAGCTGGGCTGCGTTCAGCCCCAACAAAACGTTGCACAAGGTTTTTTAAACAGAAACGGTGATGCGTTGAACACACTGTTCTGATGACGCAAGAGTTGCAACTATGGCAGCTGAGAAGGCCATTATTTGTGTTCTTTGTGAAGAATTTTCGGAGCCATCTATTTAGCCTCACATACTGACTTTATTTGTAGTTCATACGGTTTTAATACCCTGTATTTTCTTTCTCATTTTTAGGAAAAGCATAATTACCATTGTTTATTTCTATACCAAATGTCATTCACTTGCAATGAAGCTAAAAATATAAACAACTACATCATTATGTTGATATGCTATATTTTTACAATAAAACTTATGACAAACATGTCTTCTAATATCCTCAGTTGTTACGTATACCGAGCTGCAACGAACACATTTGTACATTATTTTCCTTGAAGCCATTGTGCGAGTTCACTTTAATTCCGCGTGCTTTGTATACATGTTGCTGCTGATTGGACTGCAGTTCTGACACACCCACCAAACAAGAGAAAAAACTCATCTCAAACCCCGTTGCACACCGTTTCCAGGAAACATGACGTTCAACCCGGAAACCGTAGCAAAACGTTGCGCACCGTTTTGAACTTGAACATGCCCCTGGTCTAACCCCAATCAAACACACCTGCACAAGCTAATCAAGACATTTCAGATTACTAGAAAGCTACAGGCAGGTGAGTTTGATCAGGGTTGGAACTGAACTGTTTTCCTTGGATCTTTAAAACCCCATTTTACAGAGGTTGATTTTGCAGCAACACTTATTCGTTTTAGTTTTGTGCGCTTTGCTGTCTGTTTATCCTGACGCATCAATTCAGTGCATTTTCCAGCAGAGATCGCAGGCTGGGACGATGACGGCTCGAGTGTGTTTCTCGTTGACTGCTGTTTTTTTGTGTCTGTTCGGATACTTGAGCATAACTCATGCTATTCAAAGACGAACCACAGGTGAAAAGATGTTAATTTCATTACAGAACCTGAAAAAATGCAGAAATTAGTGACCCTCAGACTTTGAAAGTAATCAACGGTTTATGAATGAGTAGTAGGATTTAAAACCCTTTTGATTTGAAGCAGACAAATATGTATAATGTTTGTATTTTGGTTTGAGACCCATTGCGCAAACCCCAGATTTACAAATCCTGAAACCGCACTCCCTGGCCTCCCCTAATGATCCTTTTGAATTCTCTAGTGGACGGTTTCTGTCCGGCGAGGCTGACGGTCGTGCCGTCCCATCGAGGGTGTTCCTCTGATGAAGACTGCCCTGGAGGGCACAAATGCTGTCGATTTGACTGTGGGCCTGTTTGCGTGCTGCCCGTTTTCAGTGAGTTTCAGTTAATAATGCATGTTAAGGCTAAAAAAAAACCCACATACACGTAACGCACTGAATTCAATGTAAGTTCTAAGCAGAGACTTTGCCTTTTTGTTGTCGTCCCCTAAAGTCAGCTTGAATTCATCCCTTAGGATGGTTTTAAGGACAGGATGGCTTTACAAAATAAAGAATACTTCGAACAGTGGTTCCAGTCCTGGGGACCCCCTGTCCTGCACACTTTGCATGTCCAACCCCCCCTATTTAAAATGCCTGATTGTGATCATCAGCTTGTCAGGAGTGCGATCCATGAACTTGACTAACAAGTTGATGATCTCGATCAGGTGTGTTAAATAAGGGAGACATGCAAAATGTGCAGAGCAAAGGGCTAGAATTGAGAACCACTGTCTTGGAATATATTCATTCTGTAGGTAAAATTGCTATTCATGCTTTGACGGTTTTGTTGTATGATTTGAGGATCCCTGGTCCATAAGCACAAACTAAAGCTGACTATCTGTGTTCACGCAGTGAAGCCGGGTCAGTGTCCCATACCGGAAATGATTCCACTGTGTGCTAAAAGCTGTTTCCATGATGGCCAGTGTCCTGACACACAGAAATGTTGCCCAACCACCGGTGGCTTTGCATGCAGTGAACCACGTGGTCAGGAAAGAGGTCAGGCAAGTTGTCAAGGAAGCGGCTCTGGTCAGGGCGCCGGACAGGGAAGCGGTTATGGCCAGGGCGCCGGAGCGGGACAGGGAAGCGGTTATGGCCAGGGCGCCGGAGCGGGACAGGGTAGCGGCATTGGTTTGGGCCAGGGAAGCGGTTATGGCCAGGGAAGCGGTTATGGCCAGGGTGCAGGAGCGGGACAGGGAAGCGGCATTGGTTCGGGACAGGGAAGCGGTTATGGCCAGGGAAGTGGCCAGGGAAGCGGTTATGGCCAGGGTGCAGGAGCGGGACAGGGAAGCGGTTATGGCCAGGGCGCCGGAGCGGGACAGGGTAGCGGCATTGGTTTGGGACAGGGAAGCGGTTATGGCCAGGGAAGTGGCCAGGGAAGCGGTTATGGCCAGGGCGCCGGAGCGGGACAGGGAAGCGGCATTGGTTCGGGACAGGGAAGCGGTTATGGCCAGGGCGCCGGAGCGGGACAGGGAAGCGGTTATGGCCAGGGCGCCGGAGCGGGACAGGGAAGCGGTTATGGCCAGGGAAGTGGCCAGGGAAGCGGTTATGGCCAGGGAAGTGGCCAGGGAAGCGGTTATGGCCAGGGTGCAGGAGCGGGACAGGGAAGCGGTTATGGCCAGGGCGCCGGAGCGGGACAGGGAAGCGGAGCTGGTCAGGGAAGTGGCCAGGGAAGCGGTTATGGCCAGGGCGCCGGAGCGGGACAGGGAAGCGGTTATGGCCAGGGAAGTGGCCAGGGAAGCGGTTATGGCCAGGGTGCAGGAGCGGGACAGGGAAGCGGTTATGGCCAGGGTGCAGGAGCGGGACAGGGAAGCGGTTATGGTCAGGGCGCCGGAGCGGGACAGGGAAGCGGTTATGGCCAGGGCGCCGGAGCGGGACAGGGAAGCGGAGCTGGTCAGGGAAGTGGCCAGGGAAGCGGTTATGGCCAGGGCGCCGGAGCGGGACAGGGAAGCGGTTATGGCCAGGGCGCCGGAGCGGGACAGGGAAGCGGTTATGGCCAGGGCGCCGGAGCGGGACAGGGAAGCGGCGCTGGACAGGGAAGCGGAGCTGGACAGGGAAGCGGAGCTGGACAGGGAAGTGGCCAGGGCGCTGGAGCTGGTCAGGGAAGCGGGGCTGGTCAGGGCGCTGGAGCTGGTCAGGGAAGCGGAGCTGGACAGGGAAGCGGTCAGGGCGCTGGAGCTGGACAGGGAAGCGGTCAGGGCGCTGGAGCTGGACAGGGAAGCGGTCAGGGCGCTGAAGCTGGACAGGGAAGCGGAGCTGGACAGGGAAGTGGTCAGGGTGCTGGAGCTGGACAGGGAAGTGGTCAGGGCGCTGGAGCTGGACAGGGAAGCGGAGCTGGACAGGGAAGTGGTCAGGGCGCTGGAGCTGGACAGGGAAGCGGAGCTGGACAGGGAAGTGGTCAGGGCGCTGGAGCTGGACAGGGAAGCGGAGCTGGACAGGGAAGTGGTCAGGGCGCTGGAGCTGGTCAGGGAAGCGGAGCTGGACAGGGAAGTGGCCAGGCAAGCGGAGCTGGACAGGGAAGCGGAGCTGGACAGGGAAGTGGCCAGGGCGCTGGAGCTGGTCAGGGAAGCGGGGCTGGTCAGGGCGCTGGAGCTGGTCAGGGAAGCGGGGCTGGTCAGGGCGCTGGAGCTGGTCAGGGAAGCGGGGCTGGACAGGGAAGCAGTCAGGGCGCTGGAGCTGGACAGGGAAGCGGAGCTGGACAGGGAAGCGGCCAGGGCGCTGGAGCTGGACAGGGAAGCGGAGCTGGACAGGGAAGCGGCCAGGGCGCTGGAGCTGGACAGGGAAGCGGAGCTGGACAGGGAAGCGGCCAGGGCGCTGGAGCTGGTCAGGGCGCTGGAACTGGTCAGGGAAGTGGACAGGGAAGCGGAGCAGGTCAGGGCGCTGGAGCTGGCCAGGGAAACGGAGCTGGTCAGGGCGCTGGAGCTGGTCAGGGAAGTGGACAGGGAAGCGGAGCTGGACAGGGAAGTGGCCAGGGCGCTGGAGCTGGTCAGGGAAGCGGGGCTGGTCAGGGCGCTGGGGCTGGTCAGGGAAGCGGAGCTGGTCAGGGAAGCGGAGCTGGACAGGGCGCTGGAGCTGGTCATGGAGCTGGACAGGGCGCTGGAGCTGGTCATGGAGCTGGACAGGGCGCTGGAGCTGGACAGGGAAGCGGTCAGGGCGCTGGAGCTGGACAGGGAAGCGGTCAGGGCGCTGGAGCTGGACAGGGAAGCGGAGCTGGACAGGGAAGTGGTCAGGGCGCTGGAGCTGGACAGGGAAGCGGAGCTGGACAGGGAAGTGGTCAGGGTACTGGAGCTGGACAGGGAAGTGGTCAGGGTACTGGAGCTGGTCAGGGAAGCGGAACTGGACAGGGAAGTGGCCAGGCAAGCGGAGCTGGACAGGGAAGTGGCCACGGCGCTGGAGCTAGTCAGGGAAGTGGGGCTGGTCAGGGCGCTGGAGCTGGTCAGGGAAGCGGGGCTGGTCAGGGCGCTGGAGCTGGTCAGGGAAGCGGGGCTGGACAGGGAAGCGGTCAGGGCGCTGGAGCTGGACAGGGAAGCGGAGCTGGACAGGGAAGCGGCCAGGGCGCTGGAGCTGGACAGGGAAGCGGAGCTGGACAGGGAAGCGGCCAGGGCGCTGGAGCTGGACAGGGAAGCGGAGCTGGACAGGGAAGCGGCCAGGGCGCTGGAGCTGGACAGGGAAGCGGAGCTGGACAGGGAAGCGGCCAGGGCGCTGGAGCTGGACAGGGAAGCGGAGCTGGACAGGGAAGCGGCCAGGGCGCTGGAGCTGGACAGGGAAGCGGAGCTGGACAGGGAAGCGGTCAGGGCGCTGGAGCTGGACAGGGAAGCGGAGCTGGACAGGGAAGCGGTCAGGGCGCTGGAGCTGGACAGGGAAGCGGAGCTGGACAGGGAAGCGGTCAGGGCGCTGGAGCTGGACAGGGAAGCGGAGCTGGACAGGGAAGCGGTCAGGGCGCTGGAGCTGGACAGGGAAGCGGAGCTGGACAGGGAAGCGGTCAGGGCGCTGGAGCTGGACAGGGAAGCGGAGCTGGACAGGGAAGCGGTCAGGGCGCTGGAGCTGGACAGGGAAGCGGTCAGGGCGCTGGAGCTGGACAGGGAAGCGGTCAGGGCGCTGGAGCTGGACAGGGAAGCGGAGCTGGACAGGGAAGCGGCCATGGAAGCGGAGCTGGACAGGGAAGCGGCCATGGAAGCGGAGCTGGACAGGGAAGCGGCCATGGAAGCGGAGCTGGACAGGGAAGCGGCCATGGAAGAGGAGCTGGTCAAGGCGCAGGAGCTGGTGAGGGCGCTGCTCAGGGAAGCGGCCAGGGCGCAGGACATGGCAGCGGTGCTGGACAGGGATGCGGCCGAGGGAATTGTCATGGATGTGGCCAAGGTCAATGTTGTGGTCAGGGACATGTTAATGGTAATTTAGCATAATATTTTCTGGAGATCTTTTCCACTCCTTCATTCAAATGGCATGTTTTCCCTTTTTGCTCATGTGGTTTAGAATTTCTGTCTCTACCACCTCAAATTAAAAAAAAATAAAACTGCTTGATTTGAAAAGTTTGTTTGGTGTCATTTGCCTGTTTTCTCATAACCGCTTTCGGGCATCAGTGCTGTAAGTTCCTCTCCCTGAGTACTGGACAATTAGGTTTTATTTTTTTGACTCCAATTTAAACTTTTTGTATTAAACTTTATTCTTGGCAGAGCTGAATAGTCTGTAGCCATTACTCCAGTCAGAATTCATTATATTATGCCGATTTGGTGCTCTAGAAACATTTCATGAATGCTGAAAACTGTTTGGGTGCAAGCAATACTTCCATAAGCTCTTGTGATTCTTCTAAGGCAATATGTTAAAGACAGCATGTTTCTAAGGCTACGTCCACATGAAACCGGAAAGATGGCGTGTTCAGCTTTATCCACTCTGGGATCCGCTTTCAAAAAATTGTGGTTTCACCTTCCGAAAACACTGGATCTGTGTGGATGACATTCCTATCCGATAAAAAAAAAAAAAATTGTGCCTCTTCACAGAAACGTGTGGACGGGGCCTAAGAGACGTTGATTCTTAAACCATTGTTTTTGTATAGGAATAGCTTAACAGGTGTTACAGGTCAAAAACTTATTGTGGACCTGTGGATTTCAAATCGGAATAAAGCCTGGCGTATTTGTGAAAATATACTGTTTAAACAAAGTAAAAGAGGCTCTATTTAAAATGTTTCATGGTAGGGGTGTCGCGATATAACTGTGATATTCAAAGTAACGATTATTGATAGTGTTAATTTAGTGTGTGACAATATACCGGTATTGGCAACAACCCCAATATTTAAAATGAACCGTTCTCTTATGATAACCCTACATGTAAATACTCCAGCGCCACAACCTGGTTGAGCTCCCAGGCGGCAGTATTGTGCCTTAACGCTGACACCTGTCACACAAGAAGACGACGCAGCCACTCTGAGGAGAGTCGAGTTCATCAGAGTAAATTGCCCTTATTTTGCTAGTCCTAGACTGGGAAATGTTATATTAACCTGTTAACAGCGGTTTTCTGTGTTCATACATTTAAGTAAAGGGTGATTATTTAATCAGTACCACATTTTCGTTACTCGTTTTTGTATTTGTAATCATGTGCGTAGTCACACTTTATTTCGTTGTTCAAAACTATTAACAGTTACTTGATTAAAACTGATCTTGAAAAACTGAGCAAACACATTACTACATTAAACTTGTAAAATGTTAAGTTGATCGCAGTGCCATGCACTTAATGCCTCATATGCAGTCATTCTTCAATAAGGTTCATTAGTTAACATATATAAATAACATAATATTGAACAATATTTCCACCGCATTTATTAATCTTAGTTCATGTTCATCTCAGCATTATGCATTATTAAAATCTCAAGTTGTGTTTGTAAACATTAAAGTACTGTGAACTAACATGAATGACTCTATATTTATTAACTTTAACAAAGATTAATAAATTGAGTAATGTATTGTTCACCGTTCATTCGTGTTAGTTAATACGTTAATGTTAACAAAACATCTTATTGTAAAGTGTTACCATTAATATTTATTCATCATACTGTTGAACTTGGCAGTATTTTCTCTCTTATTTCATAGGAGCTTCAAAGATGATGGAGAAAGTCAGTCTTGTGTCCTGCATTTATCCTTGTTCGTTGGGTGAAAAAGAAAAACTCAATAAACAAAGTAAAAAAAATGTGACTATCTTTTTCCCCCCACAAGGTTTCTATAGATATCACAGTATCGAGGCCACAATAATCGTGATATAAAAAAAAATAAAATATCTTGACAGCCCTATTTCATGGTACATGTGGCTAAAGTGTGTTAGAGATCTGGATCTTGATTATCCCTGCGATTCGTTTGCTCAATGGAAAAGGAGTATATATTACCCATGTATATTGTAATTTTTTTGTAATTGTATGCAATTTAATTTTTTTGGGGTGGATGTGCAAAATGTAATGAAAAAGAAAACGTATTACATTCAAGTTAAAGAATTTTGATACGAATGTGTTGAAATGAATGTGATAACTTTTCTTGTACATTTTTATTATTTTGGAAAAATTTTACATATAAGGTCAGGATCCAATCCAAATTTCATACATTTTCTTCAGGAGACTTTAGGACTAATGCACCAGTTTGGTGAACATTAATAAAAAAGCATACAAGGCTTGTAATGCATTTTTTTTTGTTTTTTTGGAGTATACAGTTGTTGATTACTGAATAAATGGTCTGCATACTTTTGTGCATTACTGTTGTAAATTTTGTTCTGGACAATTTTAAGAAAAGAAGAAGAATTCTCGGTCTGCGCAGCGCTGCATGAAGTTGAGCACACCTATTCATTTTGCAGTTGATAGTGTCGCCATAGAAATGCACAATCCTCTCGTAATTAGGCTAGCTTAATTTATGACATGTCTAGAACGCAGCATTCAGCTGGGCTGCGTTCAGCCCCAACAAAACGTTGCACAAGGTTTTTTAAACAGAAACGGTGATGCGTTGAACACACTGTTCTGATGACGCAAGAGTTGCAACTATGGCAGCTGAGAAGGCCATTATTTGTGTTCTTTGTGAAGAATTTTCGGAGCCATCTATTTAGCCTCACATACTGACTTTATTTGTAGTTCATACGGTTTTAATACCCTGTATTTTCTTTCTCATTTTTAGGAAAAGCATAATTACCATTGTTTATTTCTATACCAAATGTCATTCACTTGCAATGAAGCTAAAAATATAAACAACTACATCATTATGTTGATATGCTATATTTTTACAATAAAACTTATGACAAACATGTCTTCTAATATCCTCAGTTGTTACGTATACCGAGCTGCAACGAACACATTTGTACATTATTTTCCTTGAAGCCATTGTGCGAGTTCACTTTAATTCCGCGTGCTTTGTATACATGTTGCTGCTGATTGGACTGCAGTTCTGACACACCCACCAAACAAGAGAAAAAACTCATCTCAAACCCCGTTGCACACCGTTTCCAGGAAACATGACGTTCAACCCGGAAACCGTAGCAAAACGTTGCGCACCGTTTTGAACTTGAACATGCCCCTGGTCTAACCCCAATCAAACACACCTGCACAAGCTAATCAAGACATTTCAGATTACTAGAAAGCTACAGGCAGGTGAGTTTGATCAGGGTTGGAACTGAACTGTTTTCCTTGGATCTTTAAAACCCCATTTTACAGAGGTTGATTTTGCAGCAACACTTATTCGTTTTAGTTTTGTGCGCTTTGCTGTCTGTTTATCCTGACGCATCAATTCAGTGCATTTTCCAGCAGAGATCGCAGGCTGGGACGATGACGGCTCGAGTGTGTTTCTCGTTGACTGCTGTTTTTTTGTGTCTGTTCGGATACTTGAGTATAACTCATGCTATTCAAAGACGAACCACAGGTGAAAAGATGTTAATTTCATTACAGAACCTGAAAAAATGCAGAAATTAGTGACCCTCAGACTTTGAAAGTAATCAACGGTTTATGAATGAGTAGTAGGATTTAAAACCCTTTTGATTTGAAGCAGACAAATATGTATAATGTTTGTATTTTGGTTTGAGACCCATTGCGCAAACCCCAGATTTACAAATCCTGAAACCGCACTCCCTGGCCTCCCCTAATGATCCTTTTGAATTCTCTAGTGGACGGTTTCTGTCCGGCGAGGCTGACGGTCGTGCCGTCCCATCGAGGGTGTTCCTCTGATGAAGACTGCCCTGGAGGGCACAAATGCTGTCGATTTGACTGTGGGCCTGTTTGCGTGCTGCCCGTTTTCAGTGAGTTTCAGTTAATAATGCATGTTAAGGCTAAAAAAAACCCCACATACACGTAATGCACTGAATTCAATGTAAGTTCTAAGCAGAGACTTTGCCTTTTTGTTGTCGTCCCCTAAAGTCAGCTTGAATTCATCCCTTAGGATGGTTTTAAGGACAGGATGGCTTTACAAAATAAAGAATACTTCGAACAGTGGTTCCAGTCCTGGGGACCCCCTGTCCTGCACACTTTGCATGTCCAACCCCCCCTATTTAAAATGCCTGATTGTGATCATCAGCTTGTCAGGAGTGCGATCCATGAACTTGACTAACAAGTTGATGATCTCAATCAGGTGTGTTAAATAAGGGAGACATGCAAAATGTGCAGAGCAAAGGGCTAGAATTGAGAACCACTGTCTTGGAATATATTCATTCTGTAGGTAAAATTGCTATTCATGCTTTGACGGTTTTGTTGTATGATTTGAGGATCCCTGGTCCATAAGCACAAACTAAAGCTGACTATCTGTGTTCACGCAGTGAAGCCGGGTCAGTGTCCCATACCGGAAATGATTCCACTGTGTGCTAAAAGCTGTTTCCATGATGGCCAGTGTCCTGACACACAGAAATGTTGCCCAACCACCGGTGGCTTTGCATGCAGTGAACCACGTGGTCAGGAAAGAGGTCAGGCAAGTTGTCAAGGAAGCGGCTCTGGTCAGGGCGCCGGACAGGGAAGCGGTTATGGCCAGGGCGCCGGAGCGGGACAGGGAAGCGGTTATGGCCAGGGCGCCGGAGCGGGACAGGGTAGCGGCATTGGTTTGGGCCAGGGAAGCGGTTATGGCCAGGGAAGCGGTTATGGCCAGGGTGCAGGAGCGGGACAGGGAAGCGGCATTGGTTCGGGACAGGGAAGCGGTTATGGCCAGGGAAGTGGCCAGGGAAGCGGTTATGGCCAGGGTGCAGGAGCGGGACAGGGAAGCGGTTATGGCCAGGGCGCCGGAGCGGGACAGGGTAGCGGCATTGGTTTGGGACAGGGAAGCGGTTATGGCCAGGGAAGTGGCCAGGGAAGCGGTTATGGCCAGGGCGCCGGAGCGGGACAGGGAAGCGGCATTGGTTCGGGACAGGGAAGCGGTTATGGCCAGGGCGCCGGAGCGGGACAGGGAAGCGGTTATGGCCAGGGCGCCGGAGCGGGACAGGGAAGCGGTTATGGCCAGGGCGCCGGAGCGGGACAGGGAAGCGGTTATGGCCAGGGAAGTGGCCAGGGAAGCGGTTATGGCCAGGGAAGTGGCCAGGGAAGCGGTTATGGCCAGGGTGCAGGAGCGGGACAGGGAAGCGGTTATGGCCAGGGCGCCGGAGCGGGACAGGGAAGCGGAGCTGGTCAGGGAAGTGGCCAGGGAAGCGGTTATGGCCAGGGCGCCGGAGCGGGACAGGGAAGCGGTTATGGCCAGGGAAGTGGCCAGGGAAGCGGTTATGGCCAGGGTGCAGGAGCGGGACAGGGAAGCGGTTATGGCCAGGGTGCAGGAGCGGGACAGGGAAGCGGTTATGGTCAGGGCGCCGGAGCGGGACAGGGAAGCGGTTATGGCCAGGGCGCCGGAGCGGGACAGGGAAGCGGAGCTGGTCAGGGAAGTGGCCAGGGAAGCGGTTATGGCCAGGGCGCCGGAGCGGGACAGGGAAGCGGTTATGGCCAGGGCGCCGGAGCGGGACAGGGAAGCGGTTATGGCCAGGGCGCCGGCGCGGGACAGGGAAGCGGCGCTGGACAGGGAAGCGGCGCTGGACAGGGAAGCGGCGCTGGACAGGGAAGCGGCGCTGGACAGGGAAGCGGAGCTGGACAGGGAAGTGGCCAGGGCGCTGGAGCTGGTCAGGGAAGCGGGGCTGGTCAGGGCGCTGGAGCTGGTCAGGGAAGCGGAGCTGGACAGGGAAGCGGTCAGGGCGCTGGAGCTGGACAGGGAAGCGGTCAGGGCGCTGGAGCTGGACAGGGAAGCGGTCAGGGCGCTGAAGCTGGACAGGGAAGCGGAGCTGGACAGGGAAGTGGTCAGGGTGCTGGAGCTGGACAGGGAAGTGGTCAGGGCGCTGGAGCTGGACAGGGAAGCGGAGCTGGACAGGGAAGTGGTCAGGGCGCTGGAGCTGGACAGGGAAGCGGAGCTGGACAGGGAAGTGGTCAGGGCGCTGGAGCTGGACAGGGAAGCGGAGCTGGACAGGGAAGTGGTCAGGGCGCTGGAGCTGGTCAGGGAAGCGGAGCTGGACAGGGAAGTGGCCAGGCAAGCGGAGCTGGACAGGGAAGCGGAGCTGGACAGGGAAGTGGCCAGGGCGCTGGAGCTGGTCAGGGAAGCGGGGCTGGTCAGGGCGCTGGAGCTGGTCAGGGAAGCGGGGCTGGACAGGGAAGCAGTCAGGGCGCTGGAGCTGGACAGGGAAGCGGAGCTGGACAGGGAAGCGGCCAGGGCGCTGGAGCTGGACAGGGAAGCGGAGCTGGACAGGGAAGCGGCCAGGGCGCTGGAGCTGGACAGGGAAGCGGAGCTGGACAGGGAAGCGGCCAGGGCGCTGGAGCTGGTCAGGGCGCTGGAACTGGTCAGGGAAGTGGACAGGGAAGCGGAGCAGGTCAGGGCGCTGGAGCTGGCCAGGGAAACGGAGCTGGTCAGGGCGCTGGAGCTGGTCAGGGAAGTGGACAGGGAAGCGGAGCTGGACAGGGAAGTGGCCAGGGCGCTGGAGCTGGTCAGGGAAGCGGGGCTGGTCAGGGCGCTGGGGCTGGTCAGGGAAGCGGAGCTGGTCAGGGAAGCGGAGCTGGACAGGGCGCTGGAGCTGGTCATGGAGCTGGACAGGGCGCTGGAGCTGGTCATGGAGCTGGACAGGGCGCTGGAGCTGGACAGGGAAGCGGTCAGGGCGCTGGAGCTGGACAGGGAAGCGGTCAGGGCGCTGGAGCTGGACAGGGAAGCGGAGCTGGACAGGGAAGTGGTCAGGGCGCTGGAGCTGGACAGGGAAGCGGAGCTGGACAGGGAAGTGGTCAGGGTACTGGAGCTGGACAGGGAAGTGGTCAGGGTACTGGAGCTGGTCAGGGAAGCGGAACTGGACAGGGAAGTGGCCAGGCAAGCGGAGCTGGACAGGGAAGTGGCCACGGCGCTGGAGCTAGTCAGGGAAGTGGGGCTGGTCAGGGCGCTGGAGCTGGTCAGGGAAGCTGGGCTGGTCAGGGCGCTGGAGCTGGTCAGGGAAGCGGGGCTGGACAGGGAAGCGGTCAGGGCGCTGGAGCTGGACAGGGAAGCGGGGCTGGACAGGGAAGCGGTCAGGGCGCTGGAGCTGGACAGGGAAGCGGAGCTGGACAGGGAAGCGGCCAGGGCGCTGGAGCTGGACAGGGAAGCGGAGCTGGACAGGGAAGCGGCCAGGGCGCTGGAGCTGGACAGGGAAGCGGAGCTGGACAGGGAAGCGGCCAGGGCGCTGGAGCTGGACAGGGAAGCGGAGCTGGACAGGGAAGCGGCCAGGGCGCTGGAGCTGGACAGGGAAGCGGAGCTGGACAGGGAAGCGGTCAGGGCGCTGGAGCTGGACAGGGAAGCGGAGCTGGACAGGGAAGCGGTCAGGGCGCTGGAGCTGGACAGGGAAGCGGAGCTGGACAGGGAAGCGGTCAGGGCGCTGGAGCTGGACAGGGAAGCGGAGCTGGACAGGGAAGCGGTCAGGGCGCTGGAGCTGGACAGGGAAGCGGAGCTGGACAGGGAAGCGGTCAGGGCGCTGGAGCTGGACAGGGAAGCGGAGCTGGACAGGGAAGCGGTCAGGGCGCTGGAGCTGGACAGGGAAGCGGTCAGGGCGCTGGAGCTGGACAGGGAAGCGGTCAGGGCGCTGGAGCTGGACAGGGAAGCGGAGCTGGACAGGGAAGCGGAGCTGGACAGGGAAGCGGCCATGGAAGCGGAGCTGGACAGGGAAGCGGCCATGGAAGCGGAGCTGGACAGGGAAGCGGCCATGGAAGCGGAGCTGGACAGGGAAGCGGCCATGGAAGCGGAGCTGGACAGGGAAGCGGCCATGGAAGCGGAGCTGGACAGGGAAGCGGCCATGGAAGAGGAGCTGGTCAAGGCGCAGGAGCTGGTGAGGGCGCTGCTCAGGGAAGCGGCCAGGGCGCAGGACATGGCAGCGGTGCTGGACAGGGATGCGGCCGAGGGAATTGTCATGGATGTGGCCAAGGTCAATGTTGTGGTCAGGGACATGTTAATGGTAATTTAGCATAATATTTTCTGGAGATCTTTTCCACTCCTTCATTCAAATGGCATGTTTTCCCTTTTTGCTCATGTGGTTTAGAATTTCTGTCTCTACCACCTCAAATTAAAAAAAAATAAAACTGCTTGATTTGAAAAGTTTGTTTGGTGTCATTTGCCTGTTTTCTCATAACCGCTTTCGGGCATCAGTGCTGTAAGTTCCTCTCCCTGAGTACTGGACAATTAGGTTTTATTTTTTTGACTCCAATTTAAACTTTTTGTATTAAACTTTATTCTTGGCAGAGCTGAATAGTCTGTAGCCATTACTCCAGTCAGAATTCATTATATTATGCCGATTTGGTGCTCTAGAAACATTTCATGAATGCTGAAAACTGTTTGGGTGCAAGCAATACTTCCATAAGCTCTTGTGATTCTTCTAAGGCAATATGTTAAAGACAGCATGTTTCTAAGGCTACGTCCACATGAAACCGGAAAGATGGCGTGTTCAGCTTTATCCACTCTGGGATCCGCTTTCAAAAAATTGTGGTTTCACCTTCCGAAAACACTGGATCTGTGTGGATGACATTCCTATCCGATAAAAAAAAAAAAAATTGTGCCTCTTCACAGAAACGTGTGGACGGGGCCTAAGAGACGTTGATTCTTAAACCATTGTTTTTGTATAGGAATAGCTTAACAGGTGTTACAGGTCAAAAACTTATTGTGGACCTGTGGATTTCAAATCGGAATAAAGCCTGGCGTATTTGTGAAAATATACTGTTTAAACAAAGTAAAAGAGGCTCTATTTAAAATGTTTCATGGTAGGGGTGTCGCGATATAACTGTGATATTCAAAGTAACGATTATTGATAGTGTTAATTTAGTGTGTGACAATATACCGGTATTGGCAACAACCCCAATATTTAAAATGAACCGTTCTCTTATGATAACCCCACATGTAAATACTCCAGCGCGACAACCTGGTTGAGCTCCCAGGCGGCAGTATTGTGCCTTAACGCTGACACCTGTCACACAAGAAGACGACGCAGCCACTCTGAGGAGAGTCGAGTTCATCAGAGTAAATTGCCCTTATTTTGCTAGTCCTAGACTGGGAAATGTTATATTAACCTGTTAACAGCGGTTTTCTGTGTTCATACATTTAAGTAAAGGGTGATTATTTAATCAGTACCACATTTTCGTTACTCGTTTTTGTATTTGTAATCATGTGCGTAGTCACACTTTATTTCGTTGTTCAAAACTATTAACAGTTACTTGATTAAAACTGATCTTGAAAAACTGAGCAAACACATTACTACATTAAACTTGTAAAATGTTAAGTTGATCGCAGTGCCATGCACTTAATGCCTCATATGCAGTCATTCTTCAATAAGGTTCATTAGTTAACATATATAAATAACATAATATTGAACAATATTTCCACCGCATTTATTAATCTTAGTTCATGTTAATCTCAGCATTATGCATTATTAAAATCTCAAGTTGTGTTTGTAAACATTAAAGTACTGTGAACTAACATGAATGACTCTATATTTATTAACTTTAACAAAGATTAATAAATTGAGTAATGTATTGTTCACCGTTCATTCGTGTTAGTTAATACGTTAATGTTAACAAAACATCTTATTGTAAAGTGTTACCATTAATATTTATTCATCATACTGTTGAACTTGGCAGTATTTTCTCTCTTATTTCATAGGAGCTTCAAAGATGATGGAGAAAGTCAGTCTTGTGTCCTGCATTTATCCTTGTTCGTTGGGTGAAAAAGAAAAACTCAATAAACAAAGTAAAAAAAATGTGACTATCTTTTTCCCCCCACAAGGTTTCTATAGATATCACAGTATCGAGGCCACAATAATCGTGATATAAAAAAAAATAAAATATCTTGACAGCCCTATTTCATGGTACATGTGGCTAAAGTGTGTTAGAGATCTGGATCTTGATTATCCCTGCGATTCGTTTGCTCAATGGAAAAGGAGTATATATTACCCATGTATATTGTAATTTTTTTGTAATTGTATGCAATTTAATTTTTTTTTTTTTTTTGGGGTGGATGTGCAAAATGTAATGAAAAAGAAAACGTATTACATTCAAGTTAAAGAATTTTGATACGAATGTGTTGAAATGAATGTGATAACTTTTCTTGTACATTTTTATTATTTTGGAAAAATTTTACATATAAGGTCAGGATCCAATCCAAATTTCATACATTTTCTTCAGGAGACTTTAGGACTAATGCACCAGTTTGGTGAACATTAATAAAAAAGCATACAAGGCTTGTAATGCATTTTTTTTTTTTTTTTGGAGTATACAGTTGTTGATTACTGAATAAATGGTCTGCATACTTTTGTGCATTACTGTTGTAAATTTTGTTCTGGACAATTTTAAGAAAAGAAGAAGAATTCTCGGTCTGCGCAGCGCTGCATGAAGTTGAGCACACCTATTCATTTTGCAGTTGATAGTGTCGCCATAGAAATGCACAATCCTCTCGTAATTAGGCTAGCTTAATTTATGACATGTCTAGAACGCAGCATTCAGCTGGGCTGCGTTCAGCCCCAACAAAACGTTGCACAAGGTTTTTTAAACAGAAACGGTGATGCGTTGAACACACTGTTCTGATGACGCAAGAGTTGCAACTATGGCAGCTGAGAAGGCCATTATTTGTGTTCTTTGTGAAGAATTTTCGGAGCCATCTATTTAGCCTCACATACTGACTTTATTTGTAGTTCATACGGTTTTAATACCCTGTATTTTCTTTCTCATTTTTAGGAAAAGCATAATTACCATTGTTTATTTCTATACCAAATGTCATTCACTTGCAATGAAGCTAAAAATATAAACAACTACATCATTATGTTGATATGCTATATTTTTACAATAAAACTTATGACAAACATGTCTTCTAATATCCTCAGTTGTTACGTATACCGAGCTGCAACGAACACATTTGTACATTATTTTCCTTGAAGCCATTGTGCGAGTTCACTTTAATTCCGCGTGCTTTGTATACATGTTGCTGCTGATTGGACTGCAGTTCTGACACACCCACCAAACAAGAGAAAAAACTCATCTCAAACCCCGTTGCACACCGTTTCCAGGAAACATGACGTTCAACCCGGAAACCGTAGCAAAACGTTGCGCACCGTTTTGAACTTGAACATGCCCCTGGTCTAACCCCAATCAAACACACCTGCACAAGCTAATCAAGACATTTCAGATTACTAGAAAGCTACAGGCAGGTGAGTTTGATCAGGGTTGGAACTGAACTGTTTTCCTTGGATCTTTAAAACCCCATTTTACAGAGGTTGATTTTGCAGCAACACTTATTCGTTTTAGTTTTGTGCGCTTTACTGTCTGTTTATCCTGACGCATCAATTCAGTGCATTTTCCAGCAGAGATCGCAGGCTGGGACGATGACGGCTCGAGTGTGTTTCTCGTTGACTGCTGTTTTTTTGTGTCTGTTCGGATACTTGAGCATAACTCATGCTATTCAAAGACGAACCACAGGTGAAAAGATGTTAATTTCATTACAGAACCTGAAAAAATGCAGAAATTAGTGACCCTCAGACTTTGAAAGTAATCAACGGTTTATGAATGAGTAGTAGGATTTAAAACCCTTTTGATTTGAAGCAGACAAATATGTATAATGTTTGTATTTTGGTTTGAGACCTATTGCGCAAACCCCAGATTTACAAATCCTGAAACCGCACTCCCTGGCCTCCCCTAATGATCCTTTTGAATTCTCTAGTGGACGGTTTCTGTCCGGCGAGGCTGACGGTCGTGCCGTCCCATCGAGGGTGTTCCTCTGATGAAGACTGCCCTGGAGGGCACAAATGCTGTCGATTTGACTGTGGGCCTGTTTGCGTGCTGCCCGTTTTCAGTGAGTTTCAGTTAATAATGCATGTTAAGGCTAAAAAAAACCCCACATACACGTAACGCACTGAATTCAATGTAAGTTCTAAGCAGAGACTTTGCCTTTTTGTTGTCGTCCCCTAAAGTCAGCTTGAATTCATCCCTTAGGATGGTTTTAAGGACAGGATGGCTTTACAAAATAAAGAATACTCCGAACAGTGGTTCCAGTCCTGGGGACCCCCTGTCCTGCACACTTTGCATGTCCAACCCCCCCTATTTAAAATGCCTGATTGTGATCATCAGCTTGTCAGGAGTGCGATCCATGAACTTGACTAACAAGTTGATGATCTCAATCAGGTGTGTTAAATAAGGGAGACATGCAAAATGTGCAGAGCAAAGGGCTAGAATTGAGAACCACTGTCTTGGAATATATTCATTCTGTAGGTAAAATTGCTATTCATGCTTTGACGGTTTTGTTGTATGATTTGAGGATCCCTGGTCCATAAGCACAAACTAAAGCTGACTATCTGTGTTCACGCAGTGAAGCCGGGTCAGTGTCCCATACCGGAAATGATTCCACTGTGTGCTAAAAGCTGTTTCCATGATGGCCAGTGTCCTGACACACAGAAATGTTGCCCAACCACCGGTGGCTTTGCATGCAGTGAACCACGTGGTCAGGAAAGAGGTCAGGCAAGTTGTCAAGGAAGCGGCTCTGGTCAGGGCGCCGGACAGGGAAGCGGTTATGGCCAGGGCGCCGGAGCGGGACAGGGAAGCGGTTATGGCCAGGGCGCCGGAGCGGGACAGGGTAGCGGCATTGGTTTGGGCCAGGGAAGCGGTTATGGCCAGGGAAGTGGCCAGGGAAGCGGTTATGGCCAGGGTGCAGGAGCGGGACAGGGAAGCGGCATTGGTTCGGGACAGGGAAGCGGTTATGGCCAGGGAAGTGGCCAGGGAAGCGGTTATGGCCAGGGTGCAGGAGCGGGACAGGGAAGCGGTTATGGCCAGGGCGCCGGAGCGGGACAGGGTAGCGGCATTGGTTTGGGACAGGGAAGCGGTTATGGCCAGGGAAGTGGCCAGGGAAGCGGTTATGGCCAGGGCGCCGGAGCGGGACAGGGAAGCGGCATTGGTTCGGGACAGGGAAGCGGTTATGGCCAGGGCGCCGGAGCGGGACAGGGAAGCGGTTATGGCCAGGGCGCCGGAGCGGGACAGGGAAGCGGTTATGGCCAGGGCGCCGGAGCGGGACAGGGAAGCGGTTATGGCCAGGGAAGTGGCCAGGGAAGCGGTTATGGCCAGGGTGCAGGAGCGGGACAGGGAAGCGGTTATGGCCAGGGCGCCGGAGCGGGACAGGGAAGCGGAGCTGGTCAGGGAAGTGGCCAGGGAAGCGGTTATGGCCAGGGCGCCGGAGCGGGACAGGGAAGCGGTTATGGCCAGGGAAGTGGCCAGGGAAGCGGTTATGGCCAGGGTGCAGGAGCGGGACAGGGAAGCGGTTATGGCCAGGGTGCAGGAGCGGGACAGGGAAGCGGTTATGGTCAGGGCGCCGGAGCGGGACAGGGAAGCGGTTATGGCCAGGGCGCCGGAGCGGGACAGGGAAGCGGAGCTGGTCAGGGAAGTGGCCAGGGAAGCGGTTATGGCCAGGGCGCCGGAGCGGGACAGGGAAGCGGTTATGGCCAGGGCGCCGGAGCGGGACAGGGAAGCGGCGCTGGACAGGGAAGCGGCGCTGGACAGGGAAGCGGAGCTGGACAGGGAAGCGGAGCTGGACAGGGAAGTGGCCAGGGCGCTGGAGCTGGTCAGGGAAGCGGGGCTGGTCAGGGCGCTGGAGCTGGTCAGGGAAGCGGAGCTGGACAGGGAAGCGGTCAGGGCGCTGGAGCTGGACAGGGAAGCGGTCAGGGCGCTGGAGCTGGACAGGGAAGCGGTCAGGGCGCTGGAGCTGGACAGGGAAGCGGAGCTGGACAGGGAAGTGGTCAGGGTGCTGGAGCTGGACAGGGAAGTGGTCAGGGCGCTGGAGCTGGACAGGGAAGCGGAGCTGGACAGGGAAGTGGTCAGGGCGCTGGAGCTGGACAGGGAAGCGGAGCTGGACAGGGAAGTGGTCAGGGCGCTGGAGCTGGACAGGGAAGCGGAGCTGGACAGGGAAGTGGTCAGGGCGCTGGAGCTGGTCAGGGAAGCGGAGCTGGACAGGGAAGTGGCCAGGCAAGCGGAGCTGGACAGGGAAGCGGAGCTGGACAGGGAAGTGGCCAGGGCGCTGGAGCTGGTCAGGGAAGCGGGGCTGGTCAGGGCGCTGGAGCTGGTCAGGGAAGCGGGGCTGGTCAGGGCGCTGGAGCTGGTCAGGGAAGCGGGGCTGGACAGGGAAGCAGTCAGGGCGCTGGAGCTGGACAGGGAAGCGGAGCTGGACAGGGAAGCGGCCAGGGCGCTGGAGCTGGACAGGGAAGCGGAGCTGGACAGGGAAGCGGCCAGGGCGCTGGAGCTGGACAGGGAAGCGGAGCTGGACAGGGAAGCGGCCAGGGCGCTGGAGCTGGTCAGGGCGCTGGAACTGGTCAGGGAAGTGGACAGGGAAGCGGAGCAGGTCAGGGCGCTGGAGCTGGCCAGGGAAACGGAGCTGGTCAGGGCGCTGGAGCTGGTCAGGGAAGTGGACAGGGAAGCGGAGCTGGACAGGGAAGTGGCCAGGGCGCTGGAGCTGGTCAGGGAAGCGGGGCTGGTCAGGGCGCTGGGGCTGGTCAGGGAAGCGGAGCTGGTCAGGGAAGCGGAGCTGGACAGGGCGCTGGAGCTGGTCATGGAGCTGGACAGGGCGCTGGAGCTGGTCATGGAGCTGGACAGGGCGCTGGAGCTGGACAGGGAAGCGGTCAGGGCGCTGGAGCTGGACAGGGAAGCGGTCAGGGCGCTGGAGCTGGACAGGGAAGCGGAGCTGGACAGGGAAGTGGTCAGGGCGCTGGAGCTGGACAGGGAAGCGGAGCTGGACAGGGAAGTGGTCAGGGTACTGGAGCTGGACAGGGAAGTGGTCAGGGTACTGGAGCTGGTCAGGGAAGCGGAACTGGACAGGGAAGTGGCCAGGCAAGCGGAGCTGGACAGGGAAGTGGCCACGGCGCTGGAGCTAGTCAGGGAAGTGGGGCTGGTCAGGGCGCTGGAGCTGGTCAGGGAAGCGGGGCTGGTCAGGGCGCTGGAGCTGGTCAGGGAAGCGGGGCTGGACAGGGAAGCGGTCAGGGCGCTGGAGCTGGACAGGGAAGCGGGGCTGGACAGGGAAGCGGCCAGGGCGCTGGAGCTGGACAGGGAAGCGGAGCTGGACAGGGAAGCGGCCAGGGCGCTGGAGCTGGACAGGGAAGCGGAGCTGGACAGGGAAGCGGCCAGGGCGCTGGAGCTGGACAGGGAAGCGGAGCTGGACAGGGAAGCGGCCAGGGCGCTGGAGCTGGACAGGGAAGCGGAGCTGGACAGGGAAGCGGCCAGGGCGCTGGAGCTGGACAGGGAAGCGGAGCTGGACAGGGAAGCGGCCAGGGCGCTGGAGCTGGACAGGGAAGCGGAGCTGGACAGGGAAGCGGCCAGGGCGCTGGAGCTGGACAGGGAAGCGGAGCTGGACAGGGAAGCGGTCAGGGCGCTGGAGCTGGACAGGGAAGCGGAGCTGGACAGGGAAGCGGTCAGGGCGCTGGAGCTGGACAGGGAAGCGGAGCTGGACAGGGAAGCGGTCAGGGCGCTGGAGCTGGACAGGGAAGCGGAGCTGGACAGGGAAGCGGTCAGGGCGCTGGAGCTGGACAGGGAAGCGGAGCTGGACAGGGAAGCGGTCAGGGCGCTGGAGCTGGACAGGGAAGCGGAGCTGGACAGGGAAGCGGTCAGGGCGCTGGAGCTGGACAGGGAAGCGGTCAGGGCGCTGGAGCTGGACAGGGAAGCGGTCAGGGCGCTGGAGCTGGACAGGGAAGCGGAGCTGGACAGGGAAGCGGAGCTGGACAGGGAAGCGGCCATGGAAGCGGAGCTGGACAGGGAAGCGGCCATGGAAGCGGAGCTGGACAGGGAAGCGGCCATGGAAGCGGAGCTGGACAGGGAAGCGGCCATGGAAGCGGAGCTGGACAGGGAAGCGGCCATGGAAGAGGAGCTGGTCAAGGCGCAGGAGCTGGTGAGGGCGCTGCTCAGGGAAGCGGCCAGGGCGCAGGACATGGCAGCGGTGCTGGACAGGGATGCGGCCGAGGGAATTGTCATGGATGTGGCCAAGGTCAATGTTGTGGTCAGGGACATGTTAATGGTAATTTAGCATAATATTTTCTGGAGATCTTTTCCACTCCTTCATTCAAATGGCATGTTTTCCCTTTTTGCTCATGTGGTTTAGAATTTCTGTCTCTACCACCTCAAATTAAAAAAAAATAAAACTGCTTGATTTGAAAAGTTTGTTTGGTGTCATTTGCCTGTTTTCTCATAACCGCTTTCGGGCATCAGTGCTGTAAGTTCCTCTCCCTGAGTACTGGACAATTAGGTTTTATTTTTTTGACTCCAATTTAAACTTTTTGTATTAAACTTTATTCTTGGCAGAGCTGAATAGTCTGTAGCCATTACTCCAGTCAGAATTCATTATATTATGCCGATTTGGTGCTCTAGAAACATTTCATGAATGCTGAAAACTGTTTGGGTGCAAGCAATACTTCCATAAGCTCTTGTGATTCTTCTAAGGCAATATGTTAAAGACAGCATGTTTCTAAGGCTACGTCCACATGAAACCGGAAAGATGGCGTGTTCAGCTTTATCCACTCTGGGATCCGCTTTCAAAAAATTGTGGTTTCACCTTCCGAAAACACTGGATCTGTGTGGATGACATTCCTATCCGATAAAAAAAAAAAAAATTGTGCCTCTTCACAGAAACGTGTGGACGGGGCCTAAGAGACGTTGATTCTTAAACCATTGTTTTTGTATAGGAATAGCTTAACAGGTGTTACAGGTCAAAAACTTATTGTGGACCTGTGGATTTCAAATCGGAATAAAGCCTGGCGTATTTGTGAAAATATACTGTTTAAACAAAGTAAAAGAGGCTCTATTTAAAATGTTTCATGGTAGGGGTGTCGCGATATAACTGTGATATTCAAAGTAACGATTATTGATAGTGTTAATTTAGTGTGTGACAATATACCGGTATTGGCAACAACCCCAATATTTAAAATGAACCGTTCTCTTATGATAACCCCACATGTAAATACTCCAGCGCGACAACCTGGTTGAGCTCCCAGGCGGCAGTATTGTGCCTTAACGCTGACACCTGTCACACAAGAAGACGACGCAGCCACTCTGAGGAGAGTCGAGTTCATCAGAGTAAATTGCCCTTATTTTGCTAGTCCTAGACTGGGAAATGTTATATTAACCTGTTAACAGCGGTTTTCTGTGTTCATACATTTAAGTAAAGGGTGATTATTTAATCAGTACCACATTTTCGTTACTCGTTTTTGTATTTGTAATCATGTGCGTAGTCACACTTTATTTCGTTGTTCAAAACTATTAACAGTTACTTGATTAAAACTGATCTTGAAAAACTGAGCAAACACATTACTACATTAAACTTGTAAAATGTTAAGTTGATCGCAGTGCCATGCACTTAATGCCTCATATGCAGTCATTCTTCAATAAGGTTCATTAGTTAACATATATAAATAACATAATATTGAACAATATTTCCACCGCATTTATTAATCTTAGTTCATGTTAATCTCAGCATTATGCATTATTAAAATCTCAAGTTGTGTTTGTAAACATTAAAGTACTGTGAACTAACATGAATGACTCTATATTTATTAACTTTAACAAAGATTAATAAATTGAGTAATGTATTGTTCACCGTTCATTCGTGTTAGTTAATACGTTAATGTTAACAAAACATCTTATTGTAAAGTGTTACCATTAATATTTATTCATCATACTGTTGAACTTGGCAGTATTTTCTCTCTTATTTCATAGGAGCTTCAAAGATGATGGAGAAAGTCAGTCTTGTGTCCTGCATTTATCCTTGTTCGTTGGGTGAAAAAGAAAAACTCAATAAACAAAGTAAAAAAAATGTGACTATCTTTTTCCCCCCACAAGGTTTCTATAGATATCACAGTATCGAGGCCACAATAATCGTGATATAAAAAAAAATAAAATATCTTGACAGCCCTATTTCATGGTACATGTGGCTAAAGTGTGTTAGAGATCTGGATCTTGATTATCCCTGCGATTCGTTTGCTCAATGGAAAAGGAGTATATATTACCCATGTATATTGTAATTTTTTTGTAATTGTATGCAATTTAATTTTTTTTTTTTTTTTGGGGTGGATGTGCAAAATGTAATGAAAAAGAAAACGTATTACATTCAAGTTAAAGAATTTTGATACGAATGTGTTGAAATGAATGTGATAACTTTTCTTGTACATTTTTATTATTTTGGAAAAATTTTACATATAAGGTCAGGATCCAATCCAAATTTCATACATTTTCTTCAGGAGACTTTAGGACTAATGCACCAGTTTGGTGAACATTAATAAAAAAGCATACAAGGCTTGTAATGCATTTTTTTTTTTTTTTTGGAGTATACAGTTGTTGATTACTGAATAAATGGTCTGCATACTTTTGTGCATTACTGTTGTAAATTTTGTTCTGGACAATTTTAAGAAAAGAAGAAGAATTCTCGGTCTGCGCAGCGCTGCATGAAGTTGAGCACACCTATTCATTTTGCAGTTGATAGTGTCGCCATAGAAATGCACAATCCTCTCGTAATTAGGCTAGCTTAATTTATGACATGTCTAGAACGCAGCATTCAGCTGGGCTGCGTTCAGCCCCAACAAAACGTTGCACAAGGTTTTTTAAACAGAAACGGTGATGCGTTGAACACACTGTTCTGATGACGCAAGAGTTGCAACTATGGCAGCTGAGAAGGCCATTATTTGTGTTCTTTGTGAAGAATTTTCGGAGCCATCTATTTAGCCTCACATACTGACTTTATTTGTAGTTCATACGGTTTTAATACCCTGTATTTTCTTTCTCATTTTTAGGAAAAGCATAATTACCATTGTTTATTTCTATACCAAATGTCATTCACTTGCAATGAAGCTAAAAATATAAACAACTACATCATTATGTTGATATGCTATATTTTTACAATAAAACTTATGACAAACATGTCTTCTAATATCCTCAGTTGTTACGTATACCGAGCTGCAACGAACACATTTGTACATTATTTTCCTTGAAGCCATTGTGCGAGTTCACTTTAATTCCGCGTGCTTTGTATACATGTTGCTGCTGATTGGACTGCAGTTCTGACACACCCACCAAACAAGAGAAAAAACTCATCTCAAACCCCGTTGCACACCGTTTCCAGGAAACATGACGTTCAACCCGGAAACCGTAGCAAAACGTTGCGCACCGTTTTGAACTTGAACATGCCCCTGGTCTAACCCCAATCAAACACACCTGCACAAGCTAATCAAGACATTTCAGATTACTAGAAAGCTACAGGCAGGTGAGTTTGATCAGGGTTGGAACTGAACTGTTTTCCTTGGATCTTTAAAACCCCATTTTACAGAGGTTGATTTTGCAGCAACACTTATTCGTTTTAGTTTTGTGCGCTTTACTGTCTGTTTATCCTGACGCATCAATTCAGTGCATTTTCCAGCAGAGATCGCAGGCTGGGACGATGACGGCTCGAGTGTGTTTCTCGTTGACTGCTGTTTTTTTGTGTCTGTTCGGATACTTGAGCATAACTCATGCTATTCAAAGACGAACCACAGGTGAAAAGATGTTAATTTCATTACAGAACCTGAAAAAATGCAGAAATTAGTGACCCTCAGACTTTGAAAGTAATCAACGGTTTATGAATGAGTAGTAGGATTTAAAACCCTTTTGATTTGAAGCAGACAAATATGTATAATGTTTGTATTTTGGTTTGAGACCTATTGCGCAAACCCCAGATTTACAAATCCTGAAACCGCACTCCCTGGCCTCCCCTAATGATCCTTTTGAATTCTCTAGTGGACGGTTTCTGTCCGGCGAGGCTGACGGTCGTGCCGTCCCATCGAGGGTGTTCCTCTGATGAAGACTGCCCTGGAGGGCACAAATGCTGTCGATTTGACTGTGGGCCTGTTTGCGTGCTGCCCGTTTTCAGTGAGTTTCAGTTAATAATGCATGTTAAGGCTAAAAAAAACCCCACATACACGTAACGCACTGAATTCAATGTAAGTTCTAAGCAGAGACTTTGCCTTTTTGTTGTCGTCCCCTAAAGTCAGCTTGAATTCATCCCTTAGGATGGTTTTAAGGACAGGATGGCTTTACAAAATAAAGAATACTCCGAACAGTGGTTCCAGTCCTGGGGACCCCCTGTCCTGCACACTTTGCATGTCCAACCCCCCCTATTTAAAATGCCTGATTGTGATCATCAGCTTGTCAGGAGTGCGATCCATGAACTTGACTAACAAGTTGATGATCTCAATCAGGTGTGTTAAATAAGGGAGACATGCAAAATGTGCAGAGCAAAGGGCTAGAATTGAGAACCACTGTCTTGGAATATATTCATTCTGTAGGTAAAATTGCTATTCATGCTTTGACGGTTTTGTTGTATGATTTGAGGATCCCTGGTCCATAAGCACAAACTAAAGCTGACTATCTGTGTTCACGCAGTGAAGCCGGGTCAGTGTCCCATACCGGAAATGATTCCACTGTGTGCTAAAAGCTGTTTCCATGATGGCCAGTGTCCTGACACACAGAAATGTTGCCCAACCACCGGTGGCTTTGCATGCAGTGAACCACGTGGTCAGGAAAGAGGTCAGGCAAGTTGTCAAGGAAGCGGCTCTGGTCAGGGCGCCGGACAGGGAAGCGGTTATGGCCAGGGCGCCGGAGCGGGACAGGGAAGCGGTTATGGCCAGGGCGCCGGAGCGGGACAGGGTAGCGGCATTGGTTTGGGCCAGGGAAGCGGTTATGGCCAGGGAAGTGGCCAGGGAAGCGGTTATGGCCAGGGTGCAGGAGCGGGACAGGGAAGCGGCATTGGTTCGGGACAGGGAAGCGGTTATGGCCAGGGAAGTGGCCAGGGAAGCGGTTATGGCCAGGGTGCAGGAGCGGGACAGGGAAGCGGTTATGGCCAGGGCGCCGGAGCGGGACAGGGTAGCGGCATTGGTTTGGGACAGGGAAGCGGTTATGGCCAGGGAAGTGGCCAGGGAAGCGGTTATGGCCAGGGCGCCGGAGCGGGACAGGGAAGCGGCATTGGTTCGGGACAGGGAAGCGGTTATGGCCAGGGCGCCGGAGCGGGACAGGGAAGCGGTTATGGCCAGGGCGCCGGAGCGGGACAGGGAAGCGGTTATGGCCAGGGCGCCGGAGCGGGACAGGGAAGCGGTTATGGCCAGGGAAGTGGCCAGGGAAGCGGTTATGGCCAGGGTGCAGGAGCGGGACAGGGAAGCGGTTATGGCCAGGGCGCCGGAGCGGGACAGGGAAGCGGAGCTGGTCAGGGAAGTGGCCAGGGAAGCGGTTATGGCCAGGGCGCCGGAGCGGGACAGGGAAGCGGTTATGGCCAGGGAAGTGGCCAGGGAAGCGGTTATGGCCAGGGTGCAGGAGCGGGACAGGGAAGCGGTTATGGCCAGGGTGCAGGAGCGGGACAGGGAAGCGGTTATGGTCAGGGCGCCGGAGCGGGACAGGGAAGCGGTTATGGCCAGGGCGCCGGAGCGGGACAGGGAAGCGGAGCTGGTCAGGGAAGTGGCCAGGGAAGCGGTTATGGCCAGGGCGCCGGAGCGGGACAGGGAAGCGGTTATGGCCAGGGCGCCGGAGCGGGACAGGGAAGCGGCGCTGGACAGGGAAGCGGCGCTGGACAGGGAAGCGGAGCTGGTCAGGGAAGTGGCCAGGGAAGCGGTTATGGCCAGGGCGCCGGCGCTGGACAGGGAAGCGGCGCTGGACAGGGAAGCGGCGCTGGACAGGGAAGTGGCCAGGGCGCTGGAGCTGGTCAGGGAAGCGGGGCTGGTCAGGGCGCTGGAGCTGGTCAGGGAAGCGGAGCTGGACAGGGAAGCGGTCAGGGCGCTGGAGCTGGACAGGGAAGCGGTCAGGGCACTGGAGCTGGACAGGGAAGCGGTCAGGGCGCTGGAGCTGGACAGGGAAGCGGAGCTGGACAGGGAAGTGGTCAGGGTGCTGGAGCTGGACAGGGAAGTGGTCAGGGCGCTGGAGCTGGACAGGGAAGCGGAGCTGGACAGGGAAGCGGAGCTGGACAGGGAAGCGGCCAGGGCGCTGGAGCTGGACAGGGAAGCGGAGCTGGACAGGGAAGCGGCCAGGGCGCTGGAGCTGGACAGGGAAGCGGAGCTGGACAGGGCGCTGGAGCTGGTCAGGGCGCTGGAACTGGTCAGGGAAGTGGACAGGGAAGCGGAGCAGGTCAGGGCGCTGGAGCTGGCCAGGGAAACGGAGCTGGTCAGGGCGCTGGAGCTGGTCAGGGAAGTGGACAGGGAAGCGGAGCTGGACAGGGAAGTGGCCAGGGCGCTGGAGCTGGTCAGGGAAGCGGGGCTGGTCAGGGCGCTGGAGCTGGTCAGGGCGCTGGGGCTGGTCAGGGAAGCGGAGCTGGTCAGGGAAGCGGAGCTGGACAGGGCGCTGGAGCTGGTCATGGAGCTGGACAGGGCGCTGGAGCTGGTCATGGAGCTGGACAGGGCGCTGGAGCTGGACAGGGAAGCGGTCAGGGCGCTGGAGCTGGACAGGGAAGCGGAGCTGGACAGGGAAGTGGTCAGGGCGCTGGAGCTGGACAGGGAAGCGGAGCTGGACAGGGAAGTGGTCAGGGTACTGGAGCTGGACAGGGAAGTGGTCAGGGTACTGGAGCTGGTCAGGGAAGCGGAGCTGGACAGGGAAGTGGCCAGGCAAGCGGAGCTGGACAGGGAAGTGGCCACGGCGCTGGAGCTGGACAGGGAAGCGGGGCTGGTCAGGGCGCTGGAGCTGGTCAGGGAAGCGGGGCTGGTCAGGGCGCTGGAGCTGGTCAGGGAAGCAGGGCTGGACAGGGAAGCGGTCAGGGCGCTGGAGCTGGACAGGGAAGCGGGGCTGGACAGGGAAGCGGTCAGGGCGCTGGAGCTGGACAGGGAAGCGGAGCTGGACAGGGAAGCGGCCAGGGCGCTGGAGCTGGACAGGGAAGCGGAGCTGGACAGGGAAGCGGCCAGGGCGCTGGAGCTGGACAGGGAAGCGGAGCTGGACAGGGAAGCGGCCAGGGCGCTGGAGCTGGACAGGGAAGCGGAGCTGGACAGGGAAGCGGTCAGGGCGCTGGAGCTGGACAGGGAAGCGGAGCTGGACAGGGAAGCGGTCAGGGCGCTGGAGCTGGACAGGGAAGCGGAGCTGGACAGGGAAGCGGTCAGGGCGCTGGAGCTGGACAGGGAAGCGGAGCTGGACAGGGAAGCGGTCAGGGCGCTGGAGCTGGACAGGGAAGCGGTCAGGGCGCTGGAGCTGGACAGGGAAGCGGTCAGGGCGCTGGAGCTGGACAGGGAAGCGGTCAGGGCGCTGGAGCTGGACAGGGAAGCGGAGCTGGACAGGGAAGCGGAGCTGGACAGGGAAGCGGAGCTGGACAGGGAAGCGGCCATGGAAGCGGAGCTGGACAGGGAAGCGGCCATGGAAGCGGAGCTGGACAGGGAAGCGGCCATGGAAGCGGAGCTGGACAGGGAAGCGGCCATGGAAGCGGAGCTGGACAGGGAAGCGGCCATGGAAGAGGAGCTGGTCAAGGCGCAGGAGCTGGTGAGGGCGCTGCTCAGGGAAGCGGCCAGGGCGCAGGACATGGCAGCGGTGCTGGACAGGGATGCGGCCGAGGGAATTGTCATGGATGTGGCCAAGGTCAATGTTGTGGTCAGGGACATGTTAATGGTAATTTAGCATAATATTTTCTGGAGATCTTTTCCACTCCTTCATTCAAATGGCATGTTTTCCCTTTTTGCTCATGTGGTTTAGAATTTCTGTCTCTACCACCTCAAATTAAAAAAAAATAAAACTGCTTGATTTGAAAAGTTTGTTTGGTGTCATTTGCCTGTTTTCTCATAACCGCTTTCGGGCATCAGTGCTGTAAGTTCCTCTCCCTGAGTACTGGACAATTAGGTTTTATTTTTTTGACTCCAATTTAAACTTTTTGTATTAAACTTTATTCTTGGCAGAGCTGAATAGTCTGTAGCCATTACTCCAGTCAGAATTCATTATATTATGCCGATTTGGTGCTCTAGAAACATTTCATGAATGCTGAAAACTGTTTGGGTGCAAGCAATACTTCCATAAGCTCTTGTGATTCTTCTAAGGCAATATGTTAAAGACAGCATGTTTCTAAGGCTACGTCCACATGAAACCGGAAAGATGGCGTGTTCAGCTTTATCCACTCTGGGATCCGCTTTCAAAAAATTGTGGTTTCACCTTCCGAAAACACTGGATCTGTGTGGATGACATTCCTATCCGATAAAAAAAAAAAAATTGTGCCTCTTCACAGAAACGTGTGGACGGGGCCTAAGAGACGTTGATTCTTAAACCATTGTTTTTGTATAGGAATAGCTTAACAGGTGTTACAGGTCAAAAACTTATTGTGGACCTGTGGATTTCAAATCGGAATAAAGCCTGGCGTATTTGTGAAAATATACTGTTTAAACAAAGTAAAAGAGGCTCTATTTAAAATGTTTCATGGTAGGGGTGTCGCGATATAACTGTGATATTCAAAGTAACGATTATTGATAGTGTTAATTTAGTGTGTGACAATATACCGGTATTGGCAACAACCCCAATATTTAAAATGAACCGTTCTCTTATGATAACCCCACATGTAAATACTCCAGCGCCACAACCTGGTTGAGCTCCCAGGCGGCAGTATTGTGCCTTAACGCTGACACCTGTCACACAAGAAGACGACGCAGCCACTCTGAGGAGAGTCGAGTTCATCAGAGTAAATTGCCCTTATTTTGCTAGTCCTAGACTGGGAAATGTTATATTAACCTGTTAACAGCGGTTTTCTGTGTTCATACATTTAAGTAAAGGGTGATTATTTAATCAGTACCACATTTTCGTTACTCGTTTTTGTATTTGTAATCATGTGCGTAGTCACACTTTATTTCGTTGTTCAAAACTATTAACAGTTACTTGATTAAAACTGATCTTGAAAAACTGAGCAAACACATTACTACATTAAACTTGTAAAATGTTAAGTTGATCGCAGTGCCATGCACTTAATGCCTCATATGCAGTCATTCTTCAATAAGGTTCATTAGTTAACATATATAAATAACATAATATTGAACAATATTTCCACCGCATTTATTAATCTTAGTTCATGTTAATCTCAGCATTATGCATTATTAAAATCTCAAGTTGTGTTTGTAAACATTAAAGTACTGTGAACTAACATGAATGACTCTATATTTATTAACTTTAACAAAGATTAATAAATTGAGTAATGTATTGTTCACCGTTCATTCGTGTTAGTTAATACGTTAATGTTAACAAAACATCTTATTGTAAAGTGTTACCATTAATATTTATTCATCATACTGTTGAACTTGGCAGTATTTTCTCTCTTATTTCATAGGAGCTTCAAAGATGATGGAGAAAGTCAGTCTTGTGTCCTGCATTTATCCTTGTTCGTTGGGTGAAAAAGAAAAACTCAATAAACAAAGTAAAAAAAATGTGACTATCTTTTTCCCCCCACAAGGTTTCTATAGATATCACAGTATCGAGGCCACAATAATCGTGATATAAAAAAAAAAAAAATATCTTGACAGCCCTATTTCATGGTACATGTGGCTAAAGTGTGTTAGAGATCTGGATCTTGATTATCCCTGCGATTCGTTTGCTCAATGGAAAAGGAGTATATATTACCCATGTATATTGTAATTTTTTTGTAATTGTATGCAATTTAATTTTTTTTTTTTTTTTGGGGTGGATGTGCAAAATGTAATGAAAAAGAAAACGTATTACATTCAAGTTAAAGAATTTTGATACGAATGTGTTGAAATGAATGTGATAACTTTTCTTGTACATTTTTATTATTTTGGAAAAATTTTACATATAAGGTCAGGATCCAATCCAAATTTCATACATTTTCTTCAGGAGACTTTAGGACTAATGCACCAGTTTGGTGAACATTAATAAAAAAGCATACAAGGCTTGTAATGCATTTTTTTTTTTTTTTTTTGGAGTATACAGTTGTTGATTACTGAATAAATGGTCTGCATACTTTTGTGCATTACTGTTGTAAATTTTGTTCTGGACAATTTTAAGAAAAGAAGAAGAATTCTCGGTCTGCGCAGCGCTGCATGAAGTTGAGCACACCTATTCATTTTGCAGTTGATAGTGTCGCCATAGAAATGCACAATCCTCTCGTAATTAGGCTAGCTTAATTTATGACATGTCTAGAACGCAGCATTCAGCTGGGCTGCGTTCAGCCCCAACAAAACGTTGCACAAGGTTTTTTAAACAGAAACGGTGATGCGTTGAACACACTGTTCTGATGACGCAAGAGTTGCAACTATGGCAGCTGAGAAGGCCATTATTTGTGTTCTTTGTGAAGAATTTTCGGAGCCATCTATTTAGCCTCACATACTGACTTTATTTGTAGTTCATACGGTTTTAATACCCTGTATTTTCTTTCTCATTTTTAGGAAAAGCATAATTACCATTGTTTATTTCTATACCAAATGTCATTCACTTGCAATGAAGCTAAAAATATAAACAACTACATCATTATGTTGATATGCTATATTTTTACAATAAAACTTATGACAAACATGTCTTCTAATATCCTCAGTTGTTACGTATACCGAGCTGCAACGAACACATTTGTACATTATTTTCCTTGAAGCCATTGTGCGAGTTCACTTTAATTCCGCGTGCTTTGTATACATGTTGCTGCTGATTGGACTGCAGTTCTGACACACCCACCAAACAAGAGAAAAAACTCATCTCAAACCCCGTTGCACACCGTTTCCAGGAAACATGACGTTCAACCCGGAAACCGTAGCAAAACGTTGCGCACCGTTTTGAACTTGAACATGCCCCTGGTCTAACCCCAATCAAACACACCTGCACAAGCTAATCAAGACATTTCAGATTACTAGAAAGCTACAGGCAGGTGAGTTTGATCAGGGTTGGAACTGAACTGTTTTCCTTGGATCTTTAAAACCCCATTTTACAGAGGTTGATTTTGCAGCAACACTTATTCGTTTTAGTTTTGTGCGCTTTGCTGTCTGTTTATCCTGACGCATCAATTCAGTGCATTTTCCAGCAGAGATCGCAGGCTGGGACGATGACGGCTCGAGTGTGTTTCTCGTTGACTGCTGTTTTTTTGTGTCTGTTCGGATACTTGAGCATAACTCATGCTATTCAAAGACGAACCACAGGTGAAAAGATGTTAATTTCATTACAGAACCTGAAAAAATGCAGAAATTAGTGACCCTCAGACTTTGAAAGTAATCAACGGTTTATGAATGAGTAGTAGGATTTAAAACCCTTTTGATTTGAAGCAGACAAATATGTATAATGTTTGTATTTTGGTTTGAGACCCATTGCGCAAACCCCAGATTTACAAATCCTGAAACCGCACTCCCTGGCCTCCCCTAATGATCCTTTTGAATTCTCTAGTGGACGGTTTCTGTCCGGCGAGGCTGACGGTCGTGCCGTCCCATCGAGGGTGTTCCTCTGATGAAGACTGCCCTGGAGGGCACAAATGCTGTCGATTTGACTGTGGGCCTGTTTGCGTGCTGCCCGTTTTCAGTGAGTTTCAGTTAATAATGCATGTTAAGGCTAAAAAAAACCCCACATACACGTAACGCACTGAATTCAATGTAAGTTCTAAGCAGAGACTTTGCCTTTTTGTTGTCGTCCCCTAAAGTCAGCTTGAATTCATCCCTTAGGATGGTTTTAAGGACAGGATGGCTTTACAAAATAAAGAATACTTCGAACAGTGGTTCCAGTCCTGGGGACCCCCTGTCCTGCACACTTTGCATGTCCAACCCCCCCTATTTAAAATGCCTGATTGTGATCATCAGCTTGTCAGGAGTGCGATCCATGAACTTGACTAACAAGTTGATGATCTCGATCAGGTGTGTTAAATAAGGGAGACATGCAAAATGTGCAGAGCAAAGGGCTAGAATTGAGAACCACTGTCTTGGAATATATTCATTCTGTAGGTAAAATTGCTATTCATGCTTTGACGGTTTTGTTGTATGATTTGAGGATCCCTGGTCCATAAGCACAAACTAAAGCTGACTATCTGTGTTCACGCAGTGAAGCCGGGTCAGTGTCCCATACCGGAAATGATTCCACTGTGTGCTAAAAGCTGTTTCCATGATGGCCAGTGTCCTGACACACAGAAATGTTGCCCAACCACCGGTGGCTTTGCATGCAGTGAACCACGTGGTCAGGAAAGAGGTCAGGCAAGTTGTCAAGGAAGCGGCTCTGGTCAGGGCGCCGGACAGGGAAGCGGTTATGGCCAGGGCGCCGGAGCGGGACAGGGAAGCGGTTATGGCCAGGGCGCCGGAGCGGGACAGGGTAGCGGCATTGGTTTGGGCCAGGGAAGCGGTTATGGCCAGGGAAGCGGTTATGGCCAGGGTGCAGGAGCGGGACAGGGAAGCGGCATTGGTTCGGGACAGGGAAGCGGTTATGGCCAGGGAAGTGGCCAGGGAAGCGGTTATGGCCAGGGTGCAGGAGCGGGACAGGGAAGCGGTTATGGCCAGGGCGCCGGAGCGGGACAGGGTAGCGGCATTGGTTTGGGACAGGGAAGCGGTTATGGCCAGGGAAGTGGCCAGGGAAGCGGTTATGGCCAGGGCGCCGGAGCGGGACAGGGAAGCGGCATTGGTTCGGGACAGGGAAGCGGTTATGGCCAGGGCGCCGGAGCGGGACAGGGAAGCGGTTATGGCCAGGGCGCCGGAGCGGGACAGGGAAGCGGTTATGGCCAGGGCGCCGGAGCGGGACAGGGAAGCGGTTATGGCCAGGGAAGTGGCCAGGGAAGCGGTTATGGCCAGGGAAGTGGCCAGGGAAGCGGTTATGGCCAGGGTGCAGGAGCGGGACAGGGAAGCGGTTATGGCCAGGGCGCCGGAGCGGGACAGGGAAGCGGAGCTGGTCAGGGAAGTGGCCAGGGAAGCGGTTATGGCCAGGGCGCCGGAGCGGGACAGGGAAGCGGTTATGGCCAGGGAAGTGGCCAGGGAAGCGGTTATGGCCAGGGTGCAGGAGCGGGACAGGGAAGCGGTTATGGCCAGGGTGCAGGAGCGGGACAGGGAAGCGGTTATGGTCAGGGCGCCGGAGCGGGACAGGGAAGCGGTTATGGCCAGGGCGCCGGAGCGGGACAGGGAAGCGGAGCTGGTCAGGGAAGTGGCCAGGGAAGCGGTTATGGCCAGGGCGCCGGAGCGGGACAGGGAAGCGGTTATGGCCAGGGCGCCGGAGCGGGACAGGGAAGCGGTTATGGCCAGGGCGCCGGAGCGGGACAGGGAAGCGGCGCTGGACAGGGAAGCGGAGCTGGACAGGGAAGCGGAGCTGGACAGGGAAGTGGCCAGGGCGCTGGAGCTGGTCAGGGAAGCGGGGCTGGTCAGGGCGCTGGAGCTGGTCAGGGAAGCGGAGCTGGACAGGGAAGCGGTCAGGGCGCTGGAGCTGGACAGGGAAGCGGTCAGGGCGCTGGAGCTGGACAGGGAAGCGGTCAGGGCGCTGAAGCTGGACAGGGAAGCGGAGCTGGACAGGGAAGTGGTCAGGGTGCTGGAGCTGGACAGGGAAGTGGTCAGGGCGCTGGAGCTGGACAGGGAAGCGGAGCTGGACAGGGAAGTGGTCAGGGCGCTGGAGCTGGACAGGGAAGCGGAGCTGGACAGGGAAGTGGTCAGGGCGCTGGAGCTGGACAGGGAAGCGGAGCTGGACAGGGAAGTGGTCAGGGCGCTGGAGCTGGTCAGGGAAGCGGAGCTGGACAGGGAAGTGGCCAGGCAAGCGGAGCTGGACAGGGAAGCGGAGCTGGACAGGGAAGTGGCCAGGGCGCTGGAACTGGTCAGGGAAGCGGGGCTGGTCAGGGCGCTGGAGCTGGTCAGGGAAGCGGGGCTGGTCAGGGCGCTGGAGCTGGTCAGGGAAGCGGGGCTGGACAGGGAAGCAGTCAGGGCGCTGGAGCTGGACAGGGAAGCGGAGCTGGACAGGGAAGCGGCCAGGGCGCTGGAGCTGGACAGGGAAGCGGAGCTGGACAGGGAAGCGGCCAGGGCGCTGGAGCTGGACAGGGAAGCGGAGCTGGACAGGGAAGCGGCCAGGGCGCTGGAGCTGGTCAGGGCGCTGGAACTGGTCAGGGAAGTGGACAGGGAAGCGGAGCAGGTCAGGGCGCTGGAGCTGGCCAGGGAAACGGAGCTGGTCAGGGCGCTGGAGCTGGTCAGGGAAGTGGACAGGGAAGCGGAGCTGGACAGGGAAGTGGCCAGGGCGCTGGAGCTGGTCAGGGAAGCGGGGCTGGTCAGGGCGCTGGGGCTGGTCAGGGAAGCGGAGCTGGTCAGGGAAGCGGAGCTGGACAGGGCGCTGGAGCTGGTCATGGAGCTGGACAGGGCGCTGGAGCTGGTCATGGAGCTGGACAGGGCGCTGGAGCTGGACAGGGAAGCGGTCAGGGCGCTGGAGCTGGACAGGGAAGCGGTCAGGGCGCTGGAGCTGGACAGGGAAGCGGAGCTGGACAGGGAAGTGGTCAGGGCGCTGGAGCTGGACAGGGAAGCGGAGCTGGACAGGGAAGTGGTCAGGGTACTGGAGCTGGACAGGGAAGTGGTCAGGGTACTGGAGCTGGTCAGGGAAGCGGAACTGGACAGGGAAGTGGCCAGGCAAGCGGAGCTGGACAGGGAAGTGGCCACGGCGCTGGAGCTAGTCAGGGAAGTGGGGCTGGTCAGGGCGCTGGAGCTGGTCAGGGAAGCGGGGCTGGTCAGGGCGCTGGAGCTGGTCAGGGAAGCGGGGCTGGACAGGGAAGCGGTCAGGGCGCTGGAGCTGGACAGGGAAGCGGGGCTGGACAGGGAAGCGGTCAGGGCGCTGGAGCTGGACAGGGAAGCGGAGCTGGACAGGGAAGCGGCCAGGGCGCTGGAGCTGGACAGGGAAGCGGAGCTGGACAGGGAAGCGGCCAGGGCGCTGGAGCTGGACAGGGAAGCGGAGCTGGACAGGGAAGCGGCCAGGGCGCTGGAGCTGGACAGGGAAGCGGAGCTGGACAGGGAAGCGGCCAGGGCGCTGGAGCTGGACAGGGAAGCGGAGCTGGACAGGGAAGCGGCCAGGGCGCTGGAGCTGGACAGGGAAGCGGAGCTGGACAGGGAAGCGGTCAGGGCGCTGGAGCTGGACAGGGAAGCGGAGCTGGACAGGGAAGCGGTCAGGGCGCTGGAGCTGGACAGGGAAGCGGAGCTGGACAGGGAAGCGGTCAGGGCGCTGGAGCTGGACAGGGAAGCGGAGCTGGACAGGGAAGCGGAGCTGGACAGGGAAGCGGTCAGGGCGCTGGAGCTGGACAGGGAAGCGGTCAGGGCGCTGGAGCTGGACAGGGAAGCGGTCAGGGCGCTGGAGCTGGACAGGGAAGCGGTCAGGGCGCTGGAGCTGGACAGGGAAGCGGAGCTGGACAGGGAAGCGGAGCTGGACAGGGAAGCGGCCATGGAAGCGGAGCTGGACAGGGAAGCGGCCATGGAAGCGGAGCTGGACAGGGAAGCGGCCATGGAAGCGGAGCTGGACAGGGAAGCGGCCATGGAAGAGGAGCTGGTCAAGGCGCAGGAGCTGGTGAGGGCGCTGCTCAGGGAAGCGGCCAGGGCGCAGGACATGGCAGCGGTGCTGGACAGGGATGCGGCCGAGGGAATTGTCATGGATGTGGCCAAGGTCAATGTTGTGGTCAGGGACATGTTAATGGTAATTTAGCATAATATTTTCTGGAGATCTTTTCCACTCCTTCATTCAAATGGCATGTTTTCCCTTTTTGCTCATGTGGTTTAGAATTTCTGTCTCTACCACCTCAAATTAAAAAAAAATAAAACTGCTTGATTTGAAAAGTTTGTTTGGTGTCATTTGCCTGTTTTCTCATAACCGCTTTCGGGCATCAGTGCTGTAAGTTCCTCTCCCTGAGTACTGGACAATTAGGTTTTATTTTTTTGACTCCAATTTAAACTTTTTGTATTAAACTTTATTCTTGGCAGAGCTGAATAGTCTGTAGCCATTACTCCAGTCAGAATTCATTATATTATGCCGATTTGGTGCTCTAGAAACATTTCATGAATGCTGAAAACTGTTTGGGTGCAAGCAATACTTCCATAAGCTCTTGTGATTCTTCTAAGGCAATATGTTAAAGACAGCATGTTTCTAAGGCTACGTCCACATGAAACCGGAAAGATGGCGTGTTCAGCTTTATCCACTCTGGGATCCGCTTTCAAAAAATTGTGGTTTCACCTTCCGAAAACACTGGATCTGTGTGGATGACATTCCTATCCGATAAAAAAAAAAAAATTGTGCCTCTTCACAGAAACGTGTGGACGGGGCCTAAGAGACGTTGATTCTTAAACCATTGTTTTTGTATAGGAATAGCTTAACAGGTGTTACAGGTCAAAAACTTATTGTGGACCTGTGGATTTCAAATCGGAATAAAGCCTGGCGTATTTGTGAAAATATACTGTTTAAACAAAGTAAAAGAGGCTCTATTTAAAATGTTTCATGGTAGGGGTGTCGCGATATAACTGTGATATTCAAAGTAACGATTATTGATAGTGTTAATTTAGTGTGTGACAATATACCGGTATTGGCAACAACCCCAATATTTAAAATGAACCGTTCTCTTATGATAACCCCACATGTAAATACTCCAGCGCGACAACCTGGTTGAGCTCCCAGGCGGCAGTATTGTGCCTTAACGCTGACACCTGTCACACAAGAAGACGACGCAGCCACTCTGAGGAGAGTCGAGTTCATCAGAGTAAATTGCCCTTATTTTGCTAGTCCTAGACTGGGAAATGTTATATTAACCTGTTAACAGCGGTTTTCTGTGTTCATACATTTAAGTAAAGGGTGATTATTTAATCAGTACCACATTTTCGTTACTCGTTTTTGTATTTGTAATCATGTGCGTAGTCACACTTTATTTCGTTGTTCAAAACTATTAACAGTTACTTGATTAAAACTGATCTTGAAAAACTGAGCAAACACATTACTACATTAAACTTGTAAAATGTTAAGTTGATCGCAGTGCCATGCACTTAATGCCTCATATGCAGTCATTCTTCAATAAGGTTCATTAGTTAACATATATAAATAACATAATATTGAACAATATTTCCACCGCATTTATTAATCTTAGTTCATGTTAATCTCAGCATTATGCATTATTAAAATCTCAAGTTGTGTTTGTAAACATTAAAGTACTGTGAACTAACATGAATGACTCTATATTTATTAACTTTAACAAAGATTAATAAATTGAGTAATGTATTGTTCACCGTTCATTCGTGTTAGTTAATACGTTAATGTTAACAAAACATCTTATTGTAAAGTGTTACCATTAATATTTATTCATCATACTGTTGAACTTGGCAGTATTTTCTCTCTTATTTCATAGGAGCTTCAAAGATGATGGAGAAAGTCAGTCTTGTGTCCTGCATTTATCCTTGTTCGTTGGGTGAAAAAGAAAAACTCAATAAACAAAGTAAAAAAAATGTGACTATCTTTTTCCCCCCACAAGGTTTCTATAGATATCACAGTATCGAGGCCACAATAATCGTGATATAAAAAAAAAAAAAATATCTTGACAGCCCTATTTCATGGTACATGTGGCTAAAGTGTGTTAGAGATCTGGATCTTGATTATCCCTGCGATTCGTTTGCTCAATGGAAAAGGAGTATATATTACCCATGTATATTGTAATTTTTTTGTAATTGTATGCAATTTAATTTTTTTTTTTTTTTTGGGGTGGATGTGCAAAATGTAATGAAAAAGAAAACGTATTACATTCAAGTTAAAGAATTTTGATACGAATGTGTTGAAATGAATGTGATAACTTTTCTTGTACATTTTTATTATTTTGGAAAAATTTTACATATAAGGTCAGGATCCAATCCAAATTTCATACATTTTCTTCAGGAGACTTTAGGACTAATGCACCAGTTTGGTGAACATTAATAAAAAAGCATACAAGGCTTGTAATGCATTTTTTTTTTTTTTTTGGAGTATACAGTTGTTGATTACTGAATAAATGGTCTGCATACTTTTGTGCATTACTGTTGTAAATTTTGTTCTGGACAATTTTAAGAAAAGAAGAAGAATTCTCGGTCTGCGCAGCGCTGCATGAAGTTGAGCACACCTATTCATTTTGCAGTTGATAGTGTCGCCATAGAAATGCACAATCCTCTCGTAATTAGGCTAGCTTAATTTATGACATGTCTAGAACGCAGCATTCAGCTGGGCTGCGTTCAGCCCCAACAAAACGTTGCACAAGGTTTTTTAAACAGAAACGGTGATGCGTTGAACACACTGTTCTGATGACGCAAGAGTTGCAACTATGGCAGCTGAGAAGGCCATTATTTGTGTTCTTTGTGAAGAATTTTCGGAGCCATCTATTTAGCCTCACATACTGACTTTATTTGTAGTTCATACGGTTTTAATACCCTGTATTTTCTTTCTCATTTTTAGGAAAAGCATAATTACCATTGTTTATTTCTATACCAAATGTCATTCACTTGCAATGAAGCTAAAAATATAAACAACTACATCATTATGTTGATATGCTATATTTTTACAATAAAACTTATGACAAACATGTCTTCTAATATCCTCAGTTGTTACGTATACCGAGCTGCAACGAACACATTTGTACATTATTTTCCTTGAAGCCATTGTGCGAGTTCACTTTAATTCCGCGTGCTTTGTATACATGTTGCTGCTGATTGGACTGCAGTTCTGACACACCCACCAAACAAGAGAAAAAACTCATCTCAAACCCCGTTGCACACCGTTTCCAGGAAACATGACGTTCAACCCGGAAACCGTAGCAAAACGTTGCGCACCGTTTTGAACTTGAACATGCCCCTGGTCTAACCCCAATCAAACACACCTGCACAAGCTAATCAAGACATTTCAGATTACTAGAAAGCTACAGGCAGGTGAGTTTGATCAGGGTTGGAACTGAACTGTTTTCCTTGGATCTTTAAAACCCCATTTTACAGAGGTTGATTTTGCAGCAACACTTATTCGTTTTAGTTTTGTGCGCTTTACTGTCTGTTTATCCTGACGCATCAATTCAGTGCATTTTCCAGCAGAGATCGCAGGCTGGGACGATGACGGCTCGAGTGTGTTTCTCGTTGACTGCTGTTTTTTTGTGTCTGTTCGGATACTTGAGCATAACTCATGCTATTCAAAGACGAACCACAGGTGAAAAGATGTTAATTTCATTACAGAACCTGAAAAAATGCAGAAATTAGTGACCCTCAGACTTTGAAAGTAATCAACGGTTTATGAATGAGTAGTAGGATTTAAAACCCTTTTGATTTGAAGCAGACAAATATGTATAATGTTTGTATTTTGGTTTGAGACCTATTGCGCAAACCCCAGATTTACAAATCCTGAAACCGCACTCCCTGGCCTCCCCTAATGATCCTTTTGAATTCTCTAGTGGACGGTTTCTGTCCGGCGAGGCTGACGGTCGTGCCGTCCCATCGAGGGTGTTCCTCTGATGAAGACTGCCCTGGAGGGCACAAATGCTGTCGATTTGACTGTGGGCCTGTTTGCGTGCTGCCCGTTTTCAGTGAGTTTCAGTTAATAATGCATGTTAAGGCTAAAAAAAACCCCACATACACGTAACGCACTGAATTCAATGTAAGTTCTAAGCAGAGACTTTGCCTTTTTGTTGTCGTCCCCTAAAGTCAGCTTGAATTCATCCCTTAGGATGGTTTTAAGGACAGGATGGCTTTACAAAATAAAGAATACTCCGAACAGTGGTTCCAGTCCTGGGGACCCCCTGTCCTGCACACTTTGCATGTCCAACCCCCCCTATTTAAAATGCCTGATTGTGATCATCAGCTTGTCAGGAGTGCGATCCATGAACTTGACTAACAAGTTGATGATCTCAATCAGGTGTGTTAAATAAGGGAGACATGCAAAATGTGCAGAGCAAAGGGCTAGAATTGAGAACCACTGTCTTGGAATATATTCATTCTGTAGGTAAAATTGCTATTCATGCTTTGACGGTTTTGTTGTATGATTTGAGGATCCCTGGTCCATAAGCACAAACTAAAGCTGACTATCTGTGTTCACGCAGTGAAGCCGGGTCAGTGTCCCATACCGGAAATGATTCCACTGTGTGCTAAAAGCTGTTTCCATGATGGCCAGTGTCCTGACACACAGAAATGTTGCCCAACCACCGGTGGCTTTGCATGCAGTGAACCACGTGGTCAGGAAAGAGGTCAGGCAAGTTGTCAAGGAAGCGGCTCTGGTCAGGGCGCCGGACAGGGAAGCGGTTATGGCCAGGGCGCCGGAGCGGGACAGGGAAGCGGTTATGGCCAGGGCGCCGGAGCGGGACAGGGTAGCGGCATTGGTTTGGGCCAGGGAAGCGGTTATGGCCAGGGAAGTGGCCAGGGAAGCGGTTATGGCCAGGGTGCAGGAGCGGGACAGGGAAGCGGCATTGGTTCGGGACAGGGAAGCGGTTATGGCCAGGGAAGTGGCCAGGGAAGCGGTTATGGCCAGGGTGCAGGAGCGGGACAGGGAAGCGGTTATGGCCAGGGAAGCGGTTATGGCCAGGGCGCCGGAGCGGGACAGGGTAGCGGCATTGGTTTGGGACAGGGAAGCGGTTATGGCCAGGGAAGTGGCCAGGGAAGCGGTTATGGCCAGGGCGCCGGAGCGGGACAGGGAAGCGGCATTGGTTCGGGACAGGGAAGCGGTTATGGCCAGGGCGCCGGAGCGGGACAGGGAAGCGGTTATGGCCAGGGCGCCGGAGCGGGACAGGGAAGCGGTTATGGCCAGGGCGCCGGAGCGGGACAGGGAAGCGGTTATGGCCAGGGAAGTGGCCAGGGAAGCAGTTATGGCCAGGGAAGTGGCCAGGGAAGCGGTTATGGCCAGGGTGCAGGAGCGGGACAGGGAAGCGGTTATGGCCAGGGCGCCGGAGCGGGACAGGGAAGCGGAGCTGGTCAGGGAAGTGGCCAGGGAAGCGGTTATGGCCAGGGCGCCGGAGCGGGACAGGGAAGCGGTTATGGCCAGGGAAGTGGCCAGGGAAGCGGTTATGGCCAGGGTGCAGGAGCGGGACAGGGAAGCGGTTATGGCCAGGGTGCAGGATCGGGACAGGGAAGCGGTTATGGTCAGGGCGCCGGAGCGGGACAGGGAAGCGGTTATGGCCAGGGCGCCGGCGCTGGACAGGGAAGCGGCGCTGGACAGGGAAGCGGCGCTGGACAGGGAAGCGGCGCTGGACAGGGAAGCGGCGCTGGACAGGGAAGTGGCCAGGGCGCTGGAGCTGGTCAGGGAAGCGGGGCTGGTCAGGGCGCTGGAGCTGGTCAGGGAAGCGGAGCTGGACAGGGAGCTGGACAGGGAAGCGGTCAGGGCGCTGGAGCTGGACAGGGAAGCGGTCAGGGTGCTGGAGCTGGACAGGGAAGCGGAGCTGGACAGGGAAGTGGTCAGGGCGCTGGAGCTGGACAGGGAAGCGGAGCTGGACAGGGACGTGGTCAGGGCGCTGGAGCTGGACAGGGAAGCGGAGCTGGACAGGGAAGTGGTCAGGGCGCTGGAGCTGGTCAGGGAAGCGGAGCTGGACAGGGAAGTGGCCAGGCAAGCGGAGCTGGACAGGGAAGCGGAGCTGGACAGGGCGCTGGAGCTGGTCAGGGAAGCGGTCAGGGCGCTGGAGCTGGACAGGGAAGCGGTCAGGGCGCTGGAGCTGGACAGGGAAGCGGAGCTGGACAGGGAAGTGGTCAGGGTGCTGGAGCTGGACAGGGAAGCGGAGCTGGACAGGGAAGTGGCCAGGGCGCTGGAGCTGGTCAGGGAAGCGGGGCTGGTCAGGGCGCTGGAGCTGGTCAGGGAAGCGGGGCTGGTCAGGGCGCTGGAGCTGGTCAGGGAAGCGGGGCTGGACAGGGAAGCAGTCAGGGCGCTGGAGCTGGACAGGGAAGCGGAGCTGGACAGGGAAGCGGAGCTGGACAGGGAAGCGGCCAGGGCGCTGGAGCTGGACAGGGAAGCGGAGCTGGACAGGGAAGCGGCCAGGGCGCTGGAGCTGGACAGGGAAGCGGAGCTGGACAGGGCGCTGGAGCTGGTCAGGGAAGTGGACAGGGAAGCGGAGCAGGTCAGGGCGCTGGAGCTGGCCAGGGAAGCGGAGCTGGTCAGGGCGCTGGAGCTGGTCAGGGAAGTGGACAGGGAAGCGGAGCTGGACAGGGAAGTGGCCAGGGCGCTGGAGCTGGTCAGGGAAGCGGGGCTGGTCAGGGCGCTGGAGCTGGTCAGGGCGCTGGGGCTGGTCAGGGAAGCGGAGCTGGTCAGGGAAGCGGAGCTGGACAGGGCGCTGGAGCTGGTCATGGAGCTGGACAGGGCGCTGGAGCTGGACAGGGAAGTGGTCAGGGCGCTGGAGCTGGACAGGGAAGCGGTCAGGGCGCTGGAGCTGGACAGGGAAGCGGTCAGGGCGCTGGAGCTGGACAGGGAAGCGGAGCTGGACAGGGAAGTGGTCAGGGCGCTGGAGCTGGACAGGGAAGCGGAGCTGGACAGGGAAGTGGTCAGGGTACTGGAGCTGGACAGGGAAGTGGTCAGGGTACTGGAGCTGGTCAGGGAAGCGGAGCTGGACAGGGAAGTGGCTAGGCAAGCGGAGCTGGACAGGGAAGTGGTCAGGGCGCTGGAGCTGGACAGGGAAGCGGAGCTGGACAGGGAAGTGGTCAGGGCGCTGGAGCTGGACAGGGAAGCGGAGCTGGACAGGGAAGTGGTCAGGGCGCTGGAGCTGGTCAGGGAAGCGGAGCTGGACAGGGAAGTGGCCAGGGCGCTGGAGCTGGACAGGGAAGCGGTCAGGGCGCTGGAGCTGGACAGGGAAGCGGTCAGGGCGCTGGAGCTGGACAGGGAAGCGGAGCTGGACAGGGAAGTGGTCAGGGCGCTGGAGCTGGACAGGGAAGCGGAGCTGGACAGGGAAGTGGTCAGGGTACTGGAGCTGGACAGGGAAGTGGTCAGGGTACTGGAGCTGGTCAGGGAAGCGGAGCTGGACAGGGAAGTGGCCAGGCAAGCGGAGCTGGACAGGGAAGTGGCCACGGCGCTGGAGCTGGTCAGGGAAGCGGGGCTGGTCAGGGCGCTGGAGCTGGTCAGGGAAGCGGGGCTGGTCAGGGCGCTGGAGCTGGTCAGGGAAGCGGGGCTGGACAGGGAAGCGGTCAGGGCGCTGGAGCTGGACAGGGAAGCGGGGCTGGACAGGGAAGCGGTCAGGGCGCTGGAGCTGGACAGGGAAGCGGGGCTGGACAGGGAAGCGGTCAGGGCGCTGGAGCTGGACAGGGAAGCGGGGCTGGACAGGGAAGCGGCCAGGGCGCTGGAGCTGGACAGGGAAGCGGAGCTGGACAGGGAAGCGGCCAGGGCGCTGGAGCTGGACAGGGAAGCGGAGCTGGACAGGGAAGCGGTCAGGGCGCTGGAGCTGGACAGGGAAGCGGAGCTGGACAGGGAAGCGGTCAGGGCGCTGGAGCTGGACAGGGAAGCGGAGCTGGACAGGGAAGCGGTCAGGGCGCTGGAGCTGGACAGGGAAGCGGTCAGGGCGCTGGAGCTGGACAGGGAAGCGGTCAGGGCGCTGGAGCTGGACAGGGAAGCGGAGCTGGACAGGGAAGCGGAGCTGGACAGGGAAGCGGCCATGGAAGCGGAGCTGGACAGGGAAGCGGCCATGGAAGCGGAGCTGGACAGGGAAGCGGCCATGGAAGAGGAGCTGGTCAAGGCGCAGGAGCTGGTGAGGGCGCTGCTCAGGGAAGCGGCCAGGGCGCAGGACATGGCAGCGGTGCTGGACAGGGATGCGGCCGAGGGAATTGTCATGGATGTGGCCAAGGTCAATGTTGTGGTCAGGGACATGTTAATGGTAATTTAGCATAATATTTTCTGGAGATCTTTTCCACTCCTTCATTCAAATGGCATGTTTTCCCTTTTTGCTCATGTGGTTTAGAATTTCTGTCTCTACCACCTCAAATTAAAAAAAAATAAAACTGCTTGATTTGAAAAGTTTGTTTGGTGTCATTTGCCTGTTTTCTCATAACCGCTTTCGGGCATCAGTGCTGTAAGTTCCTCTCCCTGAGTACTGGACAATTAGGTTTTATTTTTTTGACTCCAATTTAAACTTTTTGTATTAAACTTTATTCTTGGCAGAGCTGAATAGTCTGTAGCCATTACTCCAGTCAGAATTCATTATATTATGCCGATTTGGTGCTCTAGAAACATTTCATGAATGCTGAAAACTGTTTGGGTGCAAGCAATACTTCCATAAGCTCTTGTGATTCTTCTAAGGCAATATGTTAAAGACAGCATGTTTCTAAGGCTACGTCCACATGAAACCGGAAAGATGGCGTGTTCAGCTTTATCCACTCTGGGATCCGCTTTCAAAAAATTGTGGTTTCACCTTCCGAAAACACTGGATCTGTGTGGATGACATTCCTATCCGATAAAAAAAAAAAAATTGTGCCTCTTCACAGAAACGTGTGGACGGGGCCTAAGAGACGTTGATTCTTAAACCATTGTTTTTGTATAGGAATAGCTTAACAGGTGTTACAGGTCAAAAACTTATTGTGGACCTGTGGATTTCAAATCGGAATAAAGCCTGGCGTATTTGTGAAAATATACTGTTTAAACAAAGTAAAAGAGGCTCTATTTAAAATGTTTCATGGTAGGGGTGTCGCGATATAACTGTGATATTCAAAGTAACGATTATTGATAGTGTTAATTTAGTGTGTGACAATATACCGGTATTGGCAACAACCCCAATATTTAAAATGAACCGTTCTCTTATGATAACCCCACATGTAAATACTCCAGCGCCACAACCTGGTTGAGCTCCCAGGCGGCAGTATTGTGCCTTAACGCTGACACCTGTCACACAAGAAGACGACGCAGCCACTCTGAGGAGAGTCGAGTTCATCAGAGTAAATTGCCCTTATTTTGCTAGTCCTAGACTGGGAAATGTTATATTAACCTGTTAACAGCGGTTTTCTGTGTTCATACATTTAAGTAAAGGGTGATTATTTAATCAGTACCACATTTTCGTTACTCGTTTTTGTATTTGTAATCATGTGCGTAGTCACACTTTATTTCGTTGTTCAAAACTATTAACAGTTACTTGATTAAAACTGATCTTGAAAAACTGAGCAAACACATTACTACATTAAACTTGTAAAATGTTAAGTTGATCGCAGTGCCATGCACTTAATGCCTCATATGCAGTCATTCTTCAATAAGGTTCATTAGTTAACATATATAAATAACATAATATTGAACAATATTTCCACCGCATTTATTAATCTTAGTTCATGTTCATCTCAGCATTATGCATTATTAAAATCTCAAGTTGTGTTTGTAAACATTAAAGTACTGTGAACTAACATGAATGACTCTATATTTATTAACTTTAACAAAGATTAATAAATTGAGTAATGTATTGTTCACCGTTCATTCGTGTTAGTTAATACGTTAATGTTAACAAAACATCTTATTGTAAAGTGTTACCATTAATATTTATTCATCATACTGTTGAACTTGGCAGTATTTTCTCTCTTATTTCATAGGAGCTTCAAAGATGATGGAGAAAGTCAGTCTTGTGTCCTGCATTTATCCTTGTTCGTTGGGTGAAAAAGAAAAACTCAATAAACAAAGTAAAAAAAATGTGACTATCTTTTTCCCCCCACAAGGTTTCTATAGATATCACAGTATCGAGGCCACAATAATCGTGATATAAAAAAAAATAAAATATCTTGACAGCCCTATTTCATGGTACATGTGGCTAAAGTGTGTTAGAGATCTGGATCTTGATTATCCCTGCGATTCGTTTGCTCAATGGAAAAGGAGTATATATTACCCATGTATATTGTAATTTTTTTGTAATTGTATGCAATTTAATTTTTTTTTTTTTTTTGGGGTGGATGTGCAAAATGTAATGAAAAAGAAAACGTATTACATTCAAGTTAAAGAATTTTGATACGAATGTGTTGAAATGAATGTGATAACTTTTCTTGTACATTTTTATTATTTTGGAAAAATTTTACATATAAGGTCAGGATCCAATCCAAATTTCATACATTTTCTTCAGGAGACTTTAGGACTAATGCACCAGTTTGGTGAACATTAATAAAAAAGCATACAAGGCTTGTAATGCATTTTTTTTTGTTTTTTTGGAGTATACAGTTGTTGATTACTGAATAAATGGTCTGCATACTTTTGTGCATTACTGTTGTAAATTTTGTTCTGGACAATTTTAAGAAAAGAAGAAGAATTCTCGGTCTGCGCAGCGCTGCATGAAGTTGAGCACACCTATTCATTTTGCAGTTGATAGTGTCGCCATAGAAATGCACAATCCTCTCGTAATTAGGCTAGCTTAATTTATGACATGTCTAGAACGCAGCATTCAGCTGGGCTGCGTTCAGCCCCAACAAAACGTTGCACAAGGTTTTTTAAACAGAAACGGTGATGCGTTGAACACACTGTTCTGATGACGCAAGAGTTGCAACTATGGCAGCTGAGAAGGCCATTATTTGTGTTCTTTGTGAAGAATTTTCGGAGCCATCTATTTAGCCTCACATACTGACTTTATTTGTAGTTCATACGGTTTTAATACCCTGTATTTTCTTTCTCATTTTTAGGAAAAGCATAATTACCATTGTTTATTTCTATACCAAATGTCATTCACTTGCAATGAAGCTAAAAATATAAACAACTACATCATTATGTTGATATGCTATATTTTTACAATAAAACTTATGACAAACATGTCTTCTAATATCCTCAGTTGTTACGTATACCGAGCTGCAACGAACACATTTGTACATTATTTTCCTTGAAGCCATTGTGCGAGTTCACTTTAATTCCGCGTGCTTTGTATACATGTTGCTGCTGATTGGACTGCAGTTCTGACACACCCACCAAACAAGAGAAAAAACTCATCTCAAACCCCGTTGCACACCGTTTCCAGGAAACATGACGTTCAACCCGGAAACCGTAGCAAAACGTTGCGCACCGTTTTGAACTTGAACATGCCCCTGGTCTAACCCCAATCAAACACACCTGCACAAGCTAATCAAGACATTTCAGATTACTAGAAAGCTACAGGCAGGTGAGTTTGATCAGGGTTGGAACTGAACTGTTTTCCTTGGATCTTTAAAACCCCATTTTACAGAGGTTGATTTTGCAGCAACACTTATTCGTTTTAGTTTTGTGCGCTTTGCTGTCTGTTTATCCTGACGCATCAATTCAGTGCATTTTCCAGCAGAGATCGCAGGCTGGGACGATGACGGCTCGAGTGTGTTTCTCGTTGACTGCTGTTTTTTTGTGTCTGTTCGGATACTTGAGCATAACTCATGCTATTCAAAGACGAACCACAGGTGAAAAGATGTTAATTTCATTACAGAACCTGAAAAAATGCAGAAATTAGTGACCCTCAGACTTTGAAAGTAATCAACGGTTTATGAATGAGTAGTAGGATTTAAAACCCTTTTGATTTGAAGCAGACAAATATGTATAATGTTTGTATTTTGGTTTGAGACCCATTGCGCAAACCCCAGATTTACAAATCCTGAAACCGCACTCCCTGGCCTCCCCTAATGATCCTTTTGAATTCTCTAGTGGACGGTTTCTGTCCGGCGAGGCTGACGGTCGTGCCGTCCCATCGAGGGTGTTCCTCTGATGAAGACTGCCCTGGAGGGCACAAATGCTGTCGATTTGACTGTGGGCCTGTTTGCGTGCTGCCCGTTTTCAGTGAGTTTCAGTTAATAATGCATGTTAAGGCTAAAAAAAACCCCACATACACGTAACGCACTGAATTCAATGTAAGTTCTAAGCAGAGACTTTGCCTTTTTGTTGTCGTCCCCTAAAGTCAGCTTGAATTCATCCCTTAGGATGGTTTTAAGGACAGGATGGCTTTACAAAATAAAGAATACTTCGAACAGTGGTTCCAGTCCTGGGGACCCCCTGTCCTGCACACTTTGCATGTCCAACCCCCCCTATTTAAAATGCCTGATTGTGATCATCAGCTTGTCAGGAGTGCGATCCATGAACTTGACTAACAAGTTGATGATCTCGATCAGGTGTGTTAAATAAGGGAGACATGCAAAATGTGCAGAGCAAAGGGCTAGAATTGAGAACCACTGTCTTGGAATATATTCATTCTGTAGGTAAAATTGCTATTCATGCTTTGACGGTTTTGTTGTATGATTTGAGGATCCCTGGTCCATAAGCACAAACTAAAGCTGACTATCTGTGTTCACGCAGTGAAGCCGGGTCAGTGTCCCATACCGGAAATGATTCCACTGTGTGCTAAAAGCTGTTTCCATGATGGCCAGTGTCCTGACACACAGAAATGTTGCCCAACCACCGGTGGCTTTGCATGCAGTGAACCACGTGGTCAGGAAAGAGGTCAGGCAAGTTGTCAAGGAAGCGGCTCTGGTCAGGGCGCCGGACAGGGAAGCGGTTATGGCCAGGGCGCCGGAGCGGGACAGGGAAGCGGTTATGGCCAGGGCGCCGGAGCGGGACAGGGTAGCGGCATTGGTTTGGGCCAGGGAAGCGGTTATGGCCAGGGAAGCGGTTATGGCCAGGGTGCAGGAGCGGGACAGGGAAGCGGCATTGGTTCGGGACAGGGAAGCGGTTATGGCCAGGGAAGTGGCCAGGGAAGCGGTTATGGCCAGGGTGCAGGAGCGGGACAGGGAAGCGGTTATGGCCAGGGCGCCGGAGCGGGACAGGGTAGCGGCATTGGTTTGGGACAGGGAAGCGGTTATGGCCAGGGAAGTGGCCAGGGAAGCGGTTATGGCCAGGGCGCCGGAGCGGGACAGGGAAGCGGCATTGGTTCGGGACAGGGAAGCGGTTATGGCCAGGGCGCCGGAGCGGGACAGGGAAGCGGTTATGGCCAGGGCGCCGGAGCGGGACAGGGAAGCGGTTATGGCCAGGGCGCCGGAGCGGGACAGGGAAGCGGTTATGGCCAGGGAAGTGGCCAGGGAAGCGGTTATGGCCAGGGAAGTGGCCAGGGAAGCGGTTATGGCCAGGGTGCAGGAGCGGGACAGGGAAGCGGTTATGGCCAGGGCGCCGGAGCGGGACAGGGAAGCGGAGCTGGTCAGGGAAGTGGCCAGGGAAGCGGTTATGGCCAGGGCGCCGGAGCCGGACAGGGAAGCGGTTATGGCCAGGGAAGTGGCCAGGGAAGCGGTTATGGCCAGGGTGCAGGAGCGGGACAGGGAAGCGGTTATGGCCAGGGTGCAGGAGCGGGACAGGGAAGCGGTTATGGTCAGGGCGCCGGAGCGGGACAGGGAAGCGGTTATGGCCAGGGCGCCGGAGCGGGACAGGGAAGCGGAGCTGGTCAGGGAAGTGGCCAGGGAAGCGGTTATGGCCAGGGCGCCGGAGCGGGACAGGGAAGCGGTTATGGCCAGGGCGCCGGAGCGGGACAGGGAAGCGGTTATGGCCAGGGCGCCGGAGCGGGACAGGGAAGCGGCGCTGGACAGGGAAGCGGCGCTGGACAGGGAAGCGGCGCTGGACAGGGAAGCGGCGCTGGACAGGGAAGCGGCGCTGGACAGGGAAGCGGAGCTGGACAGGGAAGTGGCCAGGGCGCTGGAGCTGGTCAGGGAAGCGGGGCTGGTCAGGGCGCTGGAGCTGGTCAGGGAAGCGGAGCTGGACAGGGAAGCGGTCAGGGCGCTGGAGCTGGACAGGGAAGCGGTCAGGGCGCTGGAGCTGGACAGGGAAGCGGAGCTGGACAGGGAAGTGGTCAGGGTGCTGGAGCTGGACAGGGAAGTGGTCAGGGCGCTGGAGCTGGTCAGGGAAGCGGAGCTGGACAGGGAAGTGGCCAGGCAAGCGGAGCTGGACAGGGAAGCGGAGCTGGACAGGGAACTGGCCTGGGCGCTGGAGCTGGTCAGGGAAGCGGGGCTGGTCAGGGCGCTGGAGCTGGTCAGGGAAGCGGGGCTGGTCAGGGCGCTGGAGCTGGTCAGGGAAGCGGGGCTGGACAGGGAAGCAGTCAGGGCGCTGGAGCTGGACAGGGAAGCGGAGCTGGACAGGGAAGCGGAGCTGGACAGGGAAGCGGCCAGGGCGCTGGAGCTGGACAGGGAAGCGGAGCTGGACAGGGAAGCGGCCAGGGCGCTGGAGCTGGACAGGGAAGCGGAGCTGGACAGGGCGCTGGAGCTGGTCAGGGCGCTGGAACTGGTCAGGGAAGTGGACAGGGAAGCGGAGCAGGTCAGGGCGCTGGAGCTGGCCAGGGAAACGGAGCTGGTCAGGGCGCTGGAGCTGGTCAGGGAAGTGGACAGGGAAGCGGAGCTGGACAGGGAAGTGGCCAGGGCGCTGGAGCTGGTCAGGGAAGCGGGGCTGGTCAGGGCGCTGGGGCTGGTCAGGGAAGCAGAGCTGGTCAGGGAAGCGGAGCTGGACAGGGCGCTGGAGCTGGTCATGGAGCTGGACAGGGCGCTGGAGCTGGTCATGGAGCTGGACAGGGCGCTGGAGCTGGACAGGGAAGCGGTCAGGGCGCTGGAGCTGGACAGGGAAGCGGTCAGGGCGCTGGAGCTGGACAGGGAAGCGGTCAGGGCGCTGGAGCTGGACAGGGAAGCGGAGCTGGACAGGGAAGTGGTCAGGGTGCTGGAGCTGGACAGGGAAGCGGAGCTGGACAGGGAAGTGGTCAGGGTACTGGAGCTGGACAGGGAAGTGGTCAGGGTACTGGAGCTGGTCAGGGAAGCGGAGCTGGACAGGGAAGTGGTCAGGGAAGCGGGGCTGGTCAGGGCGCTGGAGCTGGTCAGGGAAGCGGGGCTGGTCAGGGCGCTGGAGCTGGTCAGGGAAGCGGGGCTGGACAGGGAAGCGGTCAGGGCGCTGGAGCTGGACAGGGAAGCGGGGCTGGACAGGGAAGCGGTCAGGGCGCTGGAGCTGGACAGGGAAGCGGAGCTGGACAGGGAAGCGGCCAGGGCGCTGGAGCTGGACAGGGAAGCGGAGCTGGACAGGGAAGCGGCCAGGGCGCTGGAGCTGGACAGGGAAGCGGAGCTGGACAGGGAAGCGGCCAGGGCGCTGGAGCTGGACAGGGAAGCGGAGCTGGACAGGGAAGCGGTCAGGGCGCTGGAGCTGGACAGGGAAGCGGAGCTGGACAGGGAAGCGGTCAGGGCGCTGGAGCTGGACAGGGAAGCGGAGCTGGACAGGGAAGCGGTCAGGGCGCTGGAGCTGGACAGGGAAGCGGAGCTGGACAGGGAAGCGGTCAGGGCGCTGGAGCTGGACAGGGAAGCGGTCAGGGCGCTGGAGCTGGACAGGGAAGCGGTCAGGGCGCTGGAGCTGGACAGGGAAGCGGAGCTGGACAGGGAAGCGGAGCTGGACAGGGAAGCGGCCAGGGAAGCGGAGCTGGACAGGGAAGCGGCCATGGAAGCGGAGCTGGACAGGGAAGCGGCCATGGAAGCGGAGCTGGACAGGGAAGCGGCCATGGAAGCGGAGCTGGACAGGGAAGCGGCCATGGAAGAGGAGCTGGTCAAGGCGCAGGAGCTGGTGAGGGCGCTGCTCAGGGAAGCGGCCAGGGCGCAGGACATGGCAGCGGTGCTGGACAGGGATGCGGCCGAGGGAATTGTCATGGATGTGGCCAAGGTCAATGTTGTGGTCAGGGACATGTTAATGGTAATTTAGCATAATATTTTCTGGAGATCTTTTCCACTCCTTCATTCAAATGGCATGTTTTCCCTTTTTGCTCATGTGGTTTAGAATTTCTGTCTCTACCACCTCAAATTAAAAAAAAATAAAACTGCTTGATTTGAAAAGTTTGTTTGGTGTCATTTGCCTGTTTTCTCATAACCGCTTTCGGGCATCAGTGCTGTAAGTTCCTCTCCCTGAGTACTGGACAATTAGGTTTTATTTTTTTGACTCCAATTTAAACTTTTTGTATTAAACTTTATTCTTGGCAGAGCTGAATAGTCTTTAGCCATTACTCCAGTCAGAATTCATTATATTATGCCGATTTGGTGCTCTAGAAACATTTCATGAATGCTGAAAACTGTTTGGGTGCAAGCAATACTTCCATAAGCTCTTGTGATTCTTCTAAGGCAATATGTTAAAGACAGCATGTTTCTAAGGCTACGTCCACATGAAACCGGAAAGATGGCGTGTTCAGCTTTATCCACTCTGGGATCCGCTTTCAAAAAATTGTGGTTTCACCTTCCGAAAACACTGGATCTGTGTGGATGACATTCCTATCCGATAAAAAAAAAAAATTGTGCCTCTTCACAGAAACGTGTGGACGGGGCCTAAGAGACGTTGATTCTTAAACCATTGTTTTTGTATAGGAATAGCTTAACAGGTGTTACAGGTCAAAAACTTATTGTGGACCTGTGGATTTCAAATCGGAATAAAGCCTGGCGTATTTGTGAAAATATACTGTTTAAACAAAGTAAAAGAGGCTCTATTTAAAATGTTTCATGGTAGGGGTGTCGCGATATAACTGTGATATTCAAAGTAACGATTATTGATAGTGTTAATTTAGTGTGTGACAATATACCGGTATTGGCAACAACCCCAATATTTAAAATGAACCGTTCTCTTATGATAACCCCACATGTAAATACTCCAGCGCCACAACCTGGTTGAGCTCCCAGGCGGCAGTATTGTGCCTTAACGCTGACACCTGTCACACAAGAAGACGACGCAGCCACTCTGAGGAGAGTCGAGTTCATCAGAGTAAATTGCCCTTATTTTGCTAGTCCTAGACTGGGAAATGTTATATTAACCTGTTAACAGCGGTTTTCTGTGTTCATACATTTAAGTAAAGGGTGATTATTTAATCAGTACCACATTTTCGTTACTCGTTTTTGTATTTGTAATCATGTGCGTAGTCACACTTTATTTCGTTGTTCAAAACTATTAACAGTTACTTGATTAAAACTGATCTTGAAAAACTGAGCAAACACATTACTACATTAAACTTGTAAAATGTTAAGTTGATCGCAGTGCCATGCACTTAATGCCTCATATGCAGTCATTCTTCAATAAGGTTCATTAGTTAACATATATAAATAACATAATATTGAACAATATTTCCACCGCATTTATTAATCTTAGTTCATGTTCATCTCAGCATTATGCATTATTAAAATCTCAAGTTGTGTTTGTAAACATTAAAGTACTGTGAACTAACATGAATGACTCTATATTTATTAACTTTAACAAAGATTAATAAATTGAGTAATGTATTGTTCACCGTTCATTCGTGTTAGTTAATACGTTAATGTTAACAAAACATCTTATTGTAAAGTGTTACCATTAATATTTATTCATCATACTGTTGAACTTGGCAGTATTTTCTCTCTTATTTCATAGGAGCTTCAAAGATGATGGAGAAAGTCAGTCTTGTGTCCTGCATTTATCCTTGTTCGTTGGGTGAAAAAGAAAAACTCAATAAACAAAGTAAAAAAAATGTGACTATCTTTTTCCCCCCACAAGGTTTCTATAGATATCACAGTATCGAGGCCACAATAATCGTGATATAAAAAAAAATAAAATATCTTGACAGCCCTATTTCATGGTACATGTGGCTAAAGTGTGTTAGAGATCTGGATCTTGATTATCCCTGCGATTCGTTTGCTCAATGGAAAAGGAGTATATATTACCCATGTATATTGTAATTTTTTTGTAATTGTATGCAATTTAATTTTTTTTTTTTTTTGGGGTGGATGTGCAAAATGTAATGAAAAAGAAAACGTATTACATTCAAGTTAAAGAATTTTGATACGAATGTGTTGAAATGAATGTGATAACTTTTCTTGTACATTTTTATTATTTTGGAAAAATTTTACATATAAGGTCAGGATCCAATCCAAATTTCATACATTTTCTTCAGGAGACTTTAGGACTAATGCACCAGTTTGGTGAACATTAATAAAAAAGCATACAAGGCTTGTAATGCATTTTTTTTTGTTTTTTTGGAGTATACAGTTGTTGATTACTGAATAAATGGTCTGCATACTTTTGTGCATTACTGTTGTAAATTTTGTTCTGGACAATTTTAAGAAAAGAAGAAGAATTCTCGGTCTGCGCAGCGCTGCATGAAGTTGAGCACACCTATTCATTTTGCAGTTGATAGTGTCGCCATAGAAATGCACAATCCTCTCGTAATTAGGCTAGCTTAATTTATGACATGTCTAGAACGCAGCATTCAGCTGGGCTGCGTTCAGCCCCAACAAAACGTTGCACAAGGTTTTTTAAACAGAAACGGTGATGCGTTGAACACACTGTTCTGATGACGCAAGAGTTGCAACTATGGCAGCTGAGAAGGCCATTATTTGTGTTCTTTGTGAAGAATTTTCGGAGCCATCTATTTAGCCTCACATACTGACTTTATTTGTAGTTCATACGGTTTTAATACCCTGTATTTTCTTTCTCATTTTTAGGAAAAGCATAATTACCATTGTTTATTTCTATACCAAATGTCATTCACTTGCAATGAAGCTAAAAATATAAACAACTACATCATTATGTTGATATGCTATATTTTTACAATAAAACTTATGACAAACATGTCTTCTAATATCCTCAGTTGTTACGTATACCGAGCTGCAACGAACACATTTGTACATTATTTTCCTTGAAGCCATTGTGCGAGTTCACTTTAATTCCGCGTGCTTTGTATACATGTTGCTGCTGATTGGACTGCAGTTCTGACACACCCACCAAACAAGAGAAAAAACTCATCTCAAACCCCGTTGCACACCGTTTCCAGGAAACATGACGTTCAACCCGGAAACCGTAGCAAAACGTTGCGCACCGTTTTGAACTTGAACATGCCCCTGGTCTAACCCCAATCAAACACACCTGCACAAGCTAATCAAGACATTTCAGATTACTAGAAAGCTACAGGCAGGTGAGTTTGATCAGGGTTGGAACTGAACTGTTTTCCTTGGATCTTTAAAACCCCATTTTACAGAGGTTGATTTTGCAGCAACACTTATTCGTTTTAGTTTTGTGCGCTTTGCTGTCTGTTTATCCTGACGCATCAATTCAGTGCATTTTCCAGCAGAGATCGCAGGCTGGGACGATGACGGCTCGAGTGTGTTTCTCGTTGACTGCTGTTTTTTTGTGTCTGTTCGGATACTTGAGCATAACTCATGCTATTCAAAGACGAACCACAGGTGAAAAGATGTTAATTTCATTACAGAACCTGAAAAAATGCAGAAATTAGTGACCCTCAGACTTTGAAAGTAATCAACGGTTTATGAATGAGTAGTAGGATTTAAAACCCTTTTGATTTGAAGCAGACAAATATGTATAATGTTTGTATTTTGGTTTGAGACCCATTGCGCAAACCCCAGATTTACAAATCCTGAAACCGCACTCCCTGGCCTCCCCTAATGATCCTTTTGAATTCTCTAGTGGACGGTTTCTGTCCGGCGAGGCTGACGGTCGTGCCGTCCCATCGAGGGTGTTCCTCTGATGAAGACTGCCCTGGAGGGCACAAATGCTGTCGATTTGACTGTGGGCCTGTTTGCGTGCTGCCCGTTTTCAGTGAGTTTCAGTTAATAATGCATGTTAAGGCTAAAAAAAACCCCACATACACGTAACGCACTGAATTCAATGTAAGTTCTAAGCAGAGACTTTGCCTTTTTGTTGTCGTCCCCTAAAGTCAGCTTGAATTCATCCCTTAGGATGGTTTTAAGGACAGGATGGCTTTACAAAATAAAGAATACTTCGAACAGTGGTTCCAGTCCTGGGGACCCCCTGTCCTGCACACTTTGCATGTCCAACCCCCCCTATTTAAAATGCCTGATTGTGATCATCAGCTTGTCAGGAGTGCGATCCATGAACTTGACTAACAAGTTGATGATCTCGATCAGGTGTGTTAAATAAGGGAGACATGCAAAATGTGCAGAGCAAAGGGCTAGAATTGAGAACCACTGTCTTGGAATATATTCATTCTGTAGGTAAAATTGCTATTCATGCTTTGACGGTTTTGTTGTATGATTTGAGGATCCCTGGTCCATAAGCACAAACTAAAGCTGACTATCTGTGTTCACGCAGTGAAGCCGGGTCAGTGTCCCATACCGGAAATGATTCCACTGTGTGCTAAAAGCTGTTTCCATGATGGCCAGTGTCCTGACACACAGAAATGTTGCCCAACCACCGGTGGCTTTGCATGCAGTGAACCACGTGGTCAGGAAAGAGGTCAGGCAAGTTGTCAAGGAAGCGGCTCTGGTCAGGGCGCCGGACAGGGAAGCGGTTATGGCCAGGGCGCCGGAGCGGGACAGGGAAGCGGTTATGGCCAGGGCGCCGGAGCGGGACAGGGTAGCGGCATTGGTTTGGGCCAGGGAAGCGGTTATGGCCAGGGAAGCGGTTATGGCCAGGGTGCAGGAGCGGGACAGGGAAGCGGCATTGGTTCGGGACAGGGAAGCGGTTATGGCCAGGGAAGTGGCCAGGGAAGCGGTTATGGCCAGGGTGCAGGAGCGGGACAGGGAAGCGGTTATGGCCAGGGCGCCGGAGCGGGACAGGGTAGCGGCATTGGTTTGGGACAGGGAAGCGGTTATGGCCAGGGAAGTGGCCAGGGAAGCGGTTATGGCCAGGGCGCCGGAGCGGGACAGGGAAGCGGCATTGGTTCGGGACAGGGAAGCGGTTATGGCCAGGGCGCCGGAGCGGGACAGGGAAGCGGTTATGGCCAGGGAAGTGGCCAGGGAAGCGGTTATGGCCAGGGAAGTGGCCAGGGAAGCGGTTATGGCCAGGGTGCAGGAGCGGGACAGGGAAGCGGTTATGGCCAGGGCGCCGGAGCGGGACAGGGAAGCGGAGCTGGTCAGGGAAGTGGCCAGGGAAGCGGTTATGGCCAGGGCGCCGGAGCGGGACAGGGAAGCGGTTATGGCCAGGGAAGTGGCCAGGGAAGCGGTTATGGCCAGGGTGCAGGAGCGGGACAGGGAAGCGGTTATGGCCAGGGTGCAGGAGCGGGACAGGGAAGCGGTTATGGTCAGGGCGCCGGAGCGGGACAGGGAAGCGGTTATGGCCAGGGCGCCGGAGCGGGACAGGGAAGCGGAGCTGGTCAGGGAAGTGGCCAGGGAAGCGGTTATGGCCAGGGCGCCGGAGCGGGACAGGGAAGCGGTTATGGCCAGGGCGCCGGAGCGGGACAGGGAAGCGGTTATGGCCAGGGCGCCGGAGCGGGACAGGGAAGCGGCGCTGGACAGGGAAGCGGCGCTGGACAGGGAAGCGGCGCTGGACAGGGAAGCGGCGCTGGACAGGGAAGCGGCGCTGGACAGGGAAGTGGCCAGGGCGCTGGAGCTGGTCAGGGAAGCGGGGCTGGTCAGGGCGCTGGAGCTGGTCAGGGAAGCGGAGCTGGACAGGGAAGCGGTCAGGGCGCTGGAGCTGGACAGGGAAGCGGTCAGGGCGCTGGAGCTGGACAGGGAAGCGGAGCTGGACAGGGAAGTGGTCAGGGTGCTGGAGCTGGACAGGGAAGTGGTCAGGGCGCTGGAGCTGGACAGGGAAGCGGAGCTGGACAGGGAAGTGGTCAGGGCGCTGGAGCTGGACAGGGAAGCGGAGCTGGACAGGGAAGTGGTCAGGGCGCTGGAGCTGGACAGGGAAGCGGAGCTGGACAGGGAAGTGGTCAGGGCGCTGGAGCTGGTCAGAGAAGCGGAGCTGGACAGGGAAGTGGCCAGGCAAGCGGAGCTGGACAGGGAAGCGGAGCTGGACAGGGAAGTGGCCAGGGCGCTGGAGCTGGTCAGGGAAGCGGGGCTGGTCAGGGCGCTGGAGCTGGTCAGGGAAGCGGGGCTGGTCAGGGCGCTGGAGCTGGTCAGGGAAGCGGGGCTGGACAGGGAAGCAGTCAGGGCGCTGGAGCTGGACAGGGAAGCGGAGCTGGACAGGGAAGCGGCCAGGGCGCTGGAGCTGGACAGGGAAGCGGAGCTGGACAGGGCGCTGGAGCTGGTCAGGGCGCTGGAACTGGTCAGGGAAGTGGACAGGGAAGCGGAGCAGGTCAGGGCGCTGGAGCTGGCCAGGGAAACGGAGCTGGTCAGGGCGCTGGAGCTGGTCAGGGAAGTGGACAGGGAAGCGGAGCTGGACAGGGAAGTGGCCAGGGCGCTGGAGCTGGTCAGGGCGCTGGGGCTGGTCAGGGCGCTGGGGCTGGTCAGGGAAGCGGAGCTGGTCAGGGAAGCGGAGCTGGACAGGGCGCTGGAGCTGGTCATGGAGCTGGACAGGGCGCTGGAGCTGGACAGGGAAGCGGTCAGGGCGCTGGAGCTGGACAGGGAAGCGGTCAGGGCGCTGGAGCTGGACAGGGAAGCGGTCAGGGCGCTGGAGCTGGACAGGGAAGCGGAGCTGGACAGGGAAGTGGTCAGGGTGCTGGAGCTGGACAGGGAAGCGGAGCTGGACAGGGAAGTGGTCAGGGTACTGGAGCTGGACAGGGAAGCGGAGCTGGACAGGGAAGTGGTCAGGGTACTGGAGCTGGACAGGGAAGTGGTCAGGGTACTGGAGCTGGTCAGGGAAGCGGAGCTGGACAGGGAAGTGGCCAGGCAAGCGGAGCTGGACAGGGAAGTGGCCACGGCGCTGGAGCTAGTCAGGGAAGCGGGGCTGGTCAGGGCGCTGGAGCTGGTCAGGGAAGCGGGGCTGGTCAGGGCGCTGGAGCTGGTCAGGGAAGCGGGGCTGGACAGGGAAGCGGAGCTGGACAGGGAAGTGGCCAGGCAAGCGGAGCTGGACAGGGAAGTGGCCACGGCGCTGGAGCTAGTCAGGGAAGCGGGGCTGGTCAGGGCGCTGGAGCTGGTCAGGGAAGCGGGGCTGGTCAGGGCGCTGGAGCTGGTCAGGGAAGCGGGGCTGGACAGGGAAGCGGTCAGGGCGCTGGAGCTGGACAGGGAAGCGGGGCTGGACAGGGAAGCGGCCAGGGCGCTGGAGCTGGACAGGGAAGCGGAGCTGGACAGGGAAGCGGTCAGGGCGCTGGAGCTGGACAGGGAAGCGGAGCTGGACAGGGAAGCGGTCAGGGCGCTGGAGCTGGACAGGGAAGCGGAGCTGGACAGGGAAGCGGTCAGGGCGCTGGAGCTGGACAGGGAAGCGGTCAGGGCGCTGGAGCTGGACAGGGAAGCGGTCAGGGCGCTGGAGCTGGACAGGGAAGCGGAGCTGGACAGGGAAGCGGAGGTGGACAGGGAAGCGGCCATGGAAGCGGAGCTGGACAGGGAAGCGGCCATGGAAGCGGAGCTGGACAGGGAAGCGGCCATGGAAGCGGAGCTGGACAGGGAAGCGGCCATGGAAGCGGAGCTGGACAGGGAAGCGGCCATGGAAGAGGAGCTGGTCAAGGCGCAGGAGCTGGTGAGGGCGCTGCTCAGGGAAGCGGCCAGGGCGCAGGACATGGCAGCGGTGCTGGACAGGGATGCGGCCGAGGGAATTGTCATGGATGTGGCCAAGGTCAATGTTGTGGTCAGGGACATGTTAATGGTAATTTAGCATAATATTTTCTGGAGATCTTTTCCACTCCTTCATTCAAATGGCATGTTTTCCCTTTTTGCTCATGTGGTTTAGAATTTCTGTCTCTACCACCTCAAATTAAAAAAAAATAAAACTGCTTGATTTGAAAAGTTTGTTTGGTGTCATTTGCCTGTTTTCTCATAACCGCTTTCGGGCATCAGTGCTGTAAGTTCCTCTCCCTGAGTACTGGACAATTAGGTTTTATTTTTTTGACTCCAATTTAAACTTTTTGTATTAAACTTTATTCTTGGCAGAGCTGAATAGTCTGTAGCCATTACTCCAGTCAGAATTCATTATATTATGCCGATTTGGTGCTCTAGAAACATTTCATGAATGCTGAAAACTGTTTGGGTGCAAGCAATACTTCCATAAGCTCTTGTGATTCTTCTAAGGCAATATGTTAAAGACAGCATGTTTCTAAGGCTACGTCCACATGAAACCGGAAAGATGGCGTGTTCAGCTTTATCCACTCTGGGATCCGCTTTCAAAAAATTGTGGTTTCACCTTCCGAAAACACTGGATCTGTGTGGATGACATTCCTATCCGATAAAAAAAAAAAATTGTGCCTCTTCACAGAAACGTGTGGACGGGGCCTAAGAGACGTTGATTCTTAAACCATTGTTTTTGTATAGGAATAGCTTAACAGGTGTTACAGGTCAAAAACTTATTGTGGACCTGTGGATTTCAAATCGGAATAAAGCCTGGCGTATTTGTGAAAATATACTGTTTAAACAAAGTAAAAGAGGCTCTATTTAAAATGTTTCATGGTAGGGGTGTCGCGATATAACTGTGATATTCAAAGTAACGATTATTGATAGTGTTAATTTAGTGTGTGACAATATACCGGTATTGGCAACAACCCCAATATTTAAAATGAACCGTTCTCTTATGATAACCCCACATGTAAATACTCCAGCGCCACAACCTGGTTGAGCTCCCAGGCGGCAGTATTGTGCCTTAACGCTGACACCTGTCACACAAGAAGACGACGCAGCCACTCTGAGGAGAGTCGAGTTCATCAGAGTAAATTGCCCTTATTTTGCTAGTCCTAGACTGGGAAATGTTATATTAACCTGTTAACAGCGGTTTTCTGTGTTCATACATTTAAGTAAAGGGTGATTATTTAATCAGTACCACATTTTCGTTACTCGTTTTTGTATTTGTAATCATGTGCGTAGTCACACTTTATTTCGTTGTTCAAAACTATTAACAGTTACTTGATTAAAACTGATCTTGAAAAACTGAGCAAACACATTACTACATTAAACTTGTAAAATGTTAAGTTGATCGCAGTGCCATGCACTTAATGCCTCATATGCAGTCATTCTTCAATAAGGTTCATTAGTTAACATATATAAATAACATAATATTGAACAATATTTCCACCGCATTTATTAATCTTAGTTCATGTTAATCTCAGCATTATGCATTATTAAAATCTCAAGTTGTGTTTGTAAACATTAAAGTACTGTGAACTAACATGAATGACTCTATATTTATTAACTTTAACAAAGATTAATAAATTGAGTAATGTATTGTTCACCGTTCATTCGTGTTAGTTAATACGTTAATGTTAACAAAACATCTTATTGTAAAGTGTTACCATTAATATTTATTCATCATACTGTTGAACTTGGCAGTATTTTCTCTCTTATTTCATAGGAGCTTCAAAGATGATGGAGAAAGTCAGTCTTGTGTCCTGCATTTATCCTTGTTCGTTGGGTGAAAAAGAAAAACTCAATAAACAAAGTAAAAAAAATGTGACTATCTTTTTCCCCCCACAAGGTTTCTATAGATATCACAGTATCGAGGCCACAATAATCGTGATATAAAAAAAAAAAAAATATCTTGACAGCCCTATTTCATGGTACATGTGGCTAAAGTGTGTTAGAGATCTGGATCTTGATTATCCCTGCGATTCGTTTGCTCAATGGAAAAGGAGTATATATTACCCATGTATATTGTAATTTTTTTGTAATTGTATGCAATTTAATTTTTTTTTTTTTTTTGGGGTGGATGTGCAAAATGTAATGAAAAAGAAAACGTATTACATTCAAGTTAAAGAATTTTGATACGAATGTGTTGAAATGAATGTGATAACTTTTCTTGTACATTTTTATTATTTTGGAAAAATTTTACATATAAGGTCAGGATCCAATCCAAATTTCATACATTTTCTTCAGGAGACTTTAGGACTAATGCACCAGTTTGGTGAACATTAATAAAAAAGCATACAAGGCTTGTAATGCATTTTTTTTTTTTTTTTGGAGTATACAGTTGTTGATTACTGAATAAATGGTCTGCATACTTTTGTGCATTACTGTTGTAAATTTTGTTCTGGACAATTTTAAGAAAAGAAGAAGAATTCTCGGTCTGCGCAGCGCTGCATGAAGTTGAGCACACCTATTCATTTTGCAGTTGATAGTGTCGCCATAGAAATGCACAATCCTCTCGTAATTAGGCTAGCTTAATTTATGACATGTCTAGAACGCAGCATTCAGCTGGGCTGCGTTCAGCCCCAACAAAACGTTGCACAAGGTTTTTTAAACAGAAACGGTGATGCGTTGAACACACTGTTCTGATGACGCAAGAGTTGCAACTATGGCAGCTGAGAAGGCCATTATTTGTGTTCTTTGTGAAGAATTTTCGGAGCCATCTATTTAGCCTCACATACTGTCTTTATTTGTAGTTCATACGGTTTTAATACCCTGTATTTTCTTTCTCATTTTTAGGAAAAGCATAATTACCATTGTTTATTTCTATACCAAATGTCATTCACTTGCAATGAAGCTAAAAATATAAACAACTACATCATTATGTTGATATGCTATATTTTTACAATAAAACTTATGACAAACATGTCTTCTAATATCCTCAGTTGTTACGTATACCGAGCTGCAACGAACACATTTGTACATTATTTTCCTTGAAGCCATTGTGCGAGTTCACTTTAATTCCGCGTGCTTTGTATACATGTTGCTGCTGATTGGACTGCAGTTCTGACACACCCACCAAACAAGAGAAAAAACTCATCTCAAACCCCGTTGCACACCGTTTCCAGGAAACATGACGTTCAACCCGGAAACCGTAGCAAAACGTTGCGCACCGTTTTGAACTTGAACATGCCCCTGGTCTAACCCCAATCAAACACACCTGCACAAGCTAATCAAGACATTTCAGATTACTAGAAAGCTACAGGCAGGTGAGTTTGATCAGGGTTGGAACTGAACTGTTTTCCTTGGATCTTTAAAACCCCATTTTACAGAGGTTGATTTTGCAGCAACACTTATTCGTTTTAGTTTTGTGCGCTTTGCTGTCTGTTTATCCTGACGCATCAATTCAGTGCATTTTCCAGCAGAGATCGCAGGCTGGGACGATGACGGCTCGAGTGTGTTTCTCGTTGACTGCTGTTTTTTTGTGTCTGTTCGGATACTTGAGCATAACTCATGCTATTCAAAGACGAACCACAGGTGAAAAGATGTTAATTTCATTACAGAACCTGAAAAAATGCAGAAATTAGTGACCCTCAGACTTTGAAAGTAATCAACGGTTTATGAATGAGTAGTAGGATTTAAAACCCTTTTGATTTGAAGCAGACAAATATGTATAATGTTTGTATTTTGGTTTGAGACCTATTGCGCAAACCCCAGATTTACAAATCCTGAAACCGCACTCCCTGGCCTCCCCTAATGATCCTTTTGAATTCTCTAGTGGACGGTTTCTGTCCGGCGAGGCTGACGGTCGTGCCGTCCCATCGAGGGTGTTCCTCTGATGAAGACTGCCCTGGAGGGCACAAATGCTGTCGATTTGACTGTGGGCCTGTTTGCGTGCTGCCCGTTTTCAGTGAGTTTCAGTTAATAATGCATGTTAAGGCTAAAAAAAACCCCACATACACGTAACGCACTGAATTCAATGTAAGTTCTAAGCAGAGACTTTGCCTTTTTGTTGTCGTCCCCTAAAGTCAGCTTGAATTCATCCCTTAGGATGGTTTTAAGGACAGGATGGCTTTACAAAATAAAGAATACTTCGAACAGTGGTTCCAGTCCTGGGGACCCCCTGTCCTGCACACTTTGCATGTCCAACCCCCCCTATTTAAAATGCCTGATTGTGATCATCAGCTTGTCAGGAGTGCGATCCATGAACTTGACTAACAAGTTGATGATCTCGATCAGGTGTGTTAAATAAGGGAGACATGCAAAATGTGCAGAGCAAAGGGCTAGAATTGAGAACCACTGTCTTGGAATATATTCATTCTGTAGGTAAAATTGCTATTCATGCTTTGACGGTTTTGTTGTATGATTTGAGGATCCCTGGTCCATAAGCACAAACTAAAGCTGACTATCTGTGTTCACGCAGTGAAGCCGGGTCAGTGTCCCATACCGGAAATGATTCCACTGTGTGCTAAAAGCTGTTTCCATGATGGCCAGTGTCCTGACACACAGAAATGTTGCCCAACCACCGGTGGCTTTGCATGCAGTGAACCACGTGGTCAGGAAAGAGGTCAGGCAAGTTGTCAAGGAAGCGGCTCTGGTCAGGGCGCCGGACAGGGAAGCGGTTATGGCCAGGGCGCCGGAGCGGGACAGGGAAGCGGTTATGGCCAGGGCGCCGGAGCGGGACAGGGTAGCGGCATTGGTTTGGGCCAGGGAAGCGGTTATGGCCAGGGAAGTGGCCAGGGAAGCGGTTATGGCCAGGGTGCAGGAGCGGGACAGGGAAGCGGCATTGGTTCGGGACAGGGAAGCGGTTATGGCCAGGGAAGTGGCCAGGGAAGCGGTTATGGCCAGGGTGCAGGAGCGGGACAGGGAAGCGGTTATGGCCAGGGAAGCGGTTATGGCCAGGGCGCCGGAGCGGGACAGGGTAGCGGCATTGGTTTGGGACAGGGAAGCGGTTATGGCCAGGGAAGTGGCCAGGGAAGCGGTTATGGCCAGGGCGCCGGAGCGGGACAGGGAAGCGGCATTGGTTCGGGACAGGGAAGCGGTTATGGCCAGGGCGCCGGAGCGGGACAGGGAAGCGGTTATGGCCAGGGCGCCGGAGCGGGACAGGGAAGCGGTTATGGCCAGGGCGCCGGAGCGGGACAGGGAAGCGGTTATGGCCAGGGAAGTGGCCAGGGAAGCAGTTATGGCCAGGGAAGTGGCCAGGGAAGCGGTTATGGCCAGGGTGCAGGAGCGGGACAGGGAAGCGGTTATGGCCAGGGCGCCGGAGCGGGACAGGGAAGCGGAGCTGGTCAGGGAAGTGGCCAGGGAAGCGGTTATGGCCAGGGCGTCGGAGCGGGACAGGGAAGCGGTTATGGCCAGGGAAGTGGCCAGGGAAGCGGTTATGGCCAGGGTGCAGGAGCGGGACAGGGAAGCGGTTATGGCCAGGGTGCAGGAGCGGGACAGGGAAGCGGTTATGGTCAGGGCGCCGGAGCGGGACAGGGAAGCGGTTATGGCCAGGGCGCCGGAGCGGGACAGGGAAGCGGAGCTGGTCAGGGAAGTGGCCAGGGAAGCGGTTATGGCCAGGGCGCCGGAGCGGGACAGGGAAGCGGTTATGGCCAGGGCGCCGGAGCGGGACAGGGAAGCGGTTATGGCCAGGGCGCCGGCGCTGGACAGGGAAGCGGCGCTGGACAGGGAAGCGGCGCTGGACAGGGAAGTGGCCAGGGCGCTGGAGCTGGTCAGGGAAGCGGGGCTGGTCAGGGCGCTGGAGCTGGTCAGGGAAGCGGAGCTGGACAGGGAAGCGGTCAGGGCGCTGGAGCTGGACAGGGAAGCGGTCAGGGCGCTGGAGCTGGACAGGGAAGCGGTCAGGGCGCTGGAGCTGGACAGGGAAGCGGTCAGGGCGCTGGAGCTGGACAGGGAAGCGGAGCTGGACAGGGAAGTGGTCAGGGCGCTGGAGCTGGACAGGGAAGCGGAGCTGGACAGGGACGTGGTCAGGGCGCTGGAGCTGGACAGGGAAGCGGAGCTGGACAGGGAAGTGGTCAGGGCGCTGGAGCTGGTCAGGGAAGCGGAGCTGGACAGGGAAGTGGCCAGGCAAGCGGAGCTGGACAGGGAAGTGGCCAGGGCGCTGGAGCTGGTCAGGGAAGCGGGGCTGGTCAGGGCGCTGGAGCTGGTCAGGGAAGCGGGGCTGGTCAGGGCGCTGGAGCTGGTCAGGGAAGCGGGGCTGGACAGGGAAGCAGTCAGGGCGCTGGAGCTGGACAGGGAAGCGGGGCTGGACAGGGAAGCGGAGCTGGACAGGGAAGCGGCCAGGGCGCTGGAGCTGGACAGGGAAGCGGAGCTGGACAGGGAAGCGGCCAGGGCGCTGGAGCTGGACAGGGAAGCGGAGCTGGACAGGGCGCTGGAGCTGGTCAGGGAAGTGGACAGGGAAGCGGAGCAGGTCAGGGCGCTGGAGCTGGCCAGGGAAGCGGAGCTGGTCAGGGCGCTGGAGCTGGTCAGGGAAGTGGACAGGGAAGCGGAGCTGGACAGGGAAGTGGCCAGGGCGCTGGAGCTGGTCAGGGAAGCGGGGCTGGTCAGGGCGCTGGAGCTGGTCAGGGAAGCGGTCAGGGCGCTGGAGCTGGACAGGGAAGCGGTCAGGGCGCTGGAGCTGGACAGGGAAGCGGAGCTGGACAGGGAAGTGGTCAGGGTGCTGGAGCTGGACAGGGAAGCGGAGCTGGACAGGGAAGTGGCCAGGGCGCTGGAGCTGGTCAGGGAAGCGGGGCTGGTCAGGGCGCTGGAGCTGGTCAGGGAAGCGGGGCTGGTCAGGGCGCTGGAGCTGGTCAGGGAAGCGGGGCTGGACAGGGAAGCAGTCAGGGCGCTGGAGCTGGACAGGGAAGCGGAGCTGGACAGGGAAGCGGAGCTGGACAGGGAAGCGGCCAGGGCGCTGGAGCTGGACAGGGAAGCGGAGCTGGACAGGGAAGCGGCCAGGGCGCTGGAGCTGGACAGGGAAGCGGAGCTGGACAGGGCGCTGGAGCTGGTCAGGGAAGTGGACAGGGAAGCGGAGCAGGTCAGGGCGCTGGAGCTGGCCAGGGAAGCGGAGCTGGTCAGGGCGCTGGAGCTGGTCAGGGAAGTGGACAGGGAAGCGGAGCTGGACAGGGAAGTGGCCAGGGTGCTGGAGCTGGTCAGGGAAGCGGGGCTGGTCAGGGCGCTGGAGCTGGTCAGGGCGCTGGGGCTGGTCAGGGAAGCGGAGCTGGTCAGGGAAGCGGAGCTGGACAGGGCGCTGGAGCTGGTCATGGAGCTGGACAGGGCGCTGGAGCTGGTCATGGAGCTGGACAGGGCGCTGGAGCTGGACAGGGAAGCGGTCAGGGCGCTGGAGCTGGACAGGGAAGCGGTCAGGGCGCTGGAGCTGGACAGGGAAGCGGTCAGGGCGCTGGAGCTGGACAGGGAAGCGGAGCTGGACAGGGAAGTGGTCAGGGCGCTGGAGCTGGACAGGGAAGCGGAGCTGGACAGGGAAGTGGTCAGGGTACTGGAGCTGGACAGGGAAGTGGTCAGGGTACTGGAGCTGGTCAGGGAAGCGGAGCTGGACAGGGAAGTGGCCAGGCAAGCGGAGCTGGACAGGGAAGTGGTCAGGGCGCTGGAGCTGGACAGGGAAGCGGAGCTGGAGAGGGAAGTGGTCAGGGCGCTGGAGCTGGACAGGGAAGCGGAGCTGGACAGGGAAGTGGTCAGGGCGCTGGAGCTGGTCAGGGAAGCGGAGCTGGACAGGGAAGTGGCCAGGGCGCTGGAGCTGGACAGGGAAGCGGTCAGGGCGCTGGAGCTGGACAGGGAAGCGGTCAGGGCGCTGGAGCTGGACAGGGAAGCGGAGCTGGACAGGGAAGTGGTCAGGGCGCTGGAGCTGGACAGGGAAGCGGAGCTGGACAGGGAAGTGGTCAGGGTACTGGAGCTGGACAGGGAAGTGGTCAGGGTACTGGAGCTGGTCAGGGAAGCGGAGCTGGACAGGGAAGTGGCCAGGCAAGCGGAGCTGGACAGGGAAGTGGCCACGGCGCTGGAGCTGGTCAGGGAAGAGGGGCTGGTCAGGGCGCTGGAGCTGGTCAGGGAAGCGGGGCTGGTCAGGGCGCTGGAGCTGGTCAGGGAAGCGGGGCTGGACAGGGAAGCGGTCAGGGCGCTGGAGCTGGACAGGGAAGCGGGGCTGGACAGGGAAGCGGTCAGGGCGCTGGAGCTGGACAGGGAAGCGGGGCTGGACAGGGAAGCGGTCAGGGCGCTGGAGCTGGACAGGGAAGCGGAGCTGGACAGGGAAGCGGCCAGGGCGCTGGAGCTGGACAGGGAAGCGGAGCTGGACAGGGAAGCGGTCAGGGCGCTGGAGCTGGACAGGGAAGCGGAGCTGGACAGGGAAGCGGTCAGGGCGCTGGAGCTGGACAGGGAAGCGGAGCTGGACAGGGAAGCGGTCAGGGCGCTGGAGCTGGACAGGGAAGCGGTCAGGGCGCTGGAGCTGGACAGGGAAGCGGTCAGGGCGCTGGAGCTGGACAGGGAAGCGGAGCTGGACAGGGAAGCGGCCATGGAAGCGGAGCTGGACAGGGAAGCGGCCATGGAAGCGGAGCTGGACAGGGAAGCGGCCATGGAAGCGGAGCTGGACAGGGAAGCGGCCATGGAAGAGGAGCTGGTCAAGGCGCAGGAGCTGGTGAGGGCGCTGCTCAGGGAAGCGGCCAGGGCGCAGGACATGGCAGCGGTGCTGGACAGGGATGCGGCCGAGGGAATTGTCATGGATGTGGCCAAGGTCAATGTTGTGGTCAGGGACATGTTAATGGTAATTTAGCATAATATTTTCTGGAGATCTTTTCCACTCCTTCATTCAAATGGCATGTTTTCCCTTTTTGCTCATGTGGTTTAGAATTTCTGTCTCTACCACCTCAAATTAAAAAAAAATAAAACTGCTTGATTTGAAAAGTTTGTTTGGTGTCATTTGCCTGTTTTCTCATAACCGCTTTCGGGCATCAGTGCTGTAAGTTCCTCTCCCTGAGTACTGGACAATTAGGTTTTATTTTTTTGACTCCAATTTAAACTTTTTGTATTAAACTTTATTCTTGGCAGAGCTGAATAGTCTGTAGCCATTACTCCAGTCAGAATTCATTATATAATGCCGATTTGGTGCTCTAGAAACATTTCATGAATGCTGAAAACTGTTTGGGTGCAAGCAATACTTCCATAAGCTCTTGTGATTCTTCTAAGGCAATATGTTAAAGACAGCATGTTTCTAAGGCTACGTCCACATGAAACCGGAAAGATGGCGTGTTCAGCTTTATCCACTCTGGGATCCGCTTTCAAAAAATTGTGGTTTCACCTTCCGAAAACACTGGATCTGTGTGGATGACATTCCTATCCGATAAAAAAAAAAAAATTGTGCCTCTTCACAGAAACGTGTGGACGGGGCCTAAGAGACGTTGATTCTTAAACCATTGTTTTTGTATAGGAATAGCTTAACAGGTGTTACAGGTCAAAAACTTATTGTGGACCTGTGGATTTCAAATCGGAATAAAGCCTGGCGTATTTGTGAAAATATACTGTTTAAACAAAGTAAAAGAGGCTCTATTTAAAATGTTTCATGGTAGGGGTGTCGCGATATAACTGTGATATTCAAAGTAACGATTATTGATAGTGTTAATTTAGTGTGTGACAATATACCGGTATTGGCAACAACCCCAATATTTAAAATGAACCGTTCTCTTATGATAACCCCACATGTAAATACTCCAGCGCCACAACCTGGTTGAGCTCCCAGGCGGCAGTATTGTGCCTTAACGCTGACACCTGTCACACAAGAAGACGACGCAGCCACTCTGAGGAGAGTCGAGTTCATCAGAGTAAATTGCCCTTATTTTGCTAGTCCTAGACTGGGAAATGTTATATTAACCTGTTAACAGCGGTTTTCTGTGTTCATACATTTAAGTAAAGGGTGATTATTTAATCAGTACCACATTTTCGTTACTCGTTTTTGTATTTGTAATCATGTGCGTAGTCACACTTTATTTCGTTGTTCAAAACTATTAACAGTTACTTGATTAAAACTGATCTTGAAAAACTGAGCAAACACATTACTACATTAAACTTGTAAAATGTTAAGTTGATCGCAGTGCCATGCACTTAATGCCTCATATGCAGTCATTCTTCAATAAGGTTCATTAGTTAACATATATAAATAACATAATATTGAACAATATTTCCACCGCATTTATTAATCTTAGTTCATGTTCATCTCAGCATTATGCATTATTAAAATCTCAAGTTGTGTTTGTAAACATTAAAGTACTGTGAACTAACATGAATGACTCTATATTTATTAACTTTAACAAAGATTAATAAATTGAGTAATGTATTGTTCACCGTTCATTCGTGTTAGTTAATACGTTAATGTTAACAAAACATCTTATTGTAAAGTGTTACCATTAATATTTATTCATCATACTGTTGAACTTGGCAGTATTTTCTCTCTTATTTCATAGGAGCTTCAAAGATGATGGAGAAAGTCAGTCTTGTGTCCTGCATTTATCCTTGTTCGTTGGGTGAAAAAGAAAAACTCAATAAACAAAGTAAAAAAAATGTGACTATCTTTTTCCCCCCACAAGGTTTCTATAGATATCACAGTATCGAGGCCACAATAATCGTGATATAAAAAAAAAAAATATATCTTGACAGCCCTATTTCATGGTACATGTGGCTAAAGTGTGTTAGAGATCTGGATCTTGATTATCCCTGCGATTCGTTTGCTCAATGGAAAAGGAGTATATATTACCCATGTATATTGTAATTTTTTTGTAATTGTATGCAATTTAATTTTTTTTTTTTTTTTGGGGTGGATGTGCAAAATGTAATGAAAAAGAAAACGTATTACATTCAAGTTAAAGAATTTTGATACGAATGTGTTGAAATGAATGTGATAACTTTTCTTGTACATTTTTATTATTTTGGAAAAATTTTACATATAAGGTCAGGATCCAATCCAAATTTCATACATTTTCTTCAGGAGACTTTAGGACTAATGCACCAGTTTGGTGAACATTAATAAAAAAGCATACAAGGCTTGTAATGCATTTTTTTTTTGTTTTTTTGGAGTATACAGTTGTTGATTACTGAATAAATGGTCTGCATACTTTTGTGCATTACTGTTGTAAATTTTGTTCTGGACAATTTTAAGAAAAGAAGAAGAATTCTCGGTCTGCGCAGCGCTGCATGAAGTTGAGCACACCTATTCATTTTGCAGTTGATAGTGTCGCCATAGAAATGCACAATCCTCTCGTAATTAGGCTAGCTTAATTTATGACATGTCTAGAACGCAGCATTCAGCTGGGCTGCGTTCAGCCCCAACAAAACGTTGCACAAGGTTTTTTAAACAGAAACGGTGATGCGTTGAACACACTGTTCTGATGACGCAAGAGTTGCAACTATGGCAGCTGAGAAGGCCATTATTTGTGTTCTTTGTGAAGAATTTTCGGAGCCATCTATTTAGCCTCACATACTGACTTTATTTGTAGTTCATACGGTTTTAATACCCTGTATTTTCTTTCTCATTTTTAGGAAAAGCATAATTACCATTGTTTATTTCTATACCAAATGTCATTCACTTGCAATGAAGCTAAAAATATAAACAACTACATCATTATGTTGATATGCTATATTTTTACAATAAAACTTATGACAAACATGTCTTCTAATATCCTCAGTTGTTACGTATACCGAGCTGCAACGAACACATTTGTACATTATTTTCCTTGAAGCCATTGTGCGAGTTCACTTTAATTCCACGTGCTTTGTATACATGTTGCTGCTGATTGGACTACAGTTCTGACACACCCACCAAACAAGAGAAAAAACTCATCTCAAACCCCGTTGCACACCGTTTCCAGGAAACATGACGTTCAACCCGGAAACCGTAGCAAAACGTTGCGCACCGTTTTGAACTTGAACATGCCCCTGGTCTAACCCCAATCAAACACACCTGCACAAGCTAATCAAGACATTTCAGATTACTAGAAAGCTACAGGCAGGTGAGTTTGATCAGGGTTGGAACTGAACTGTTTTCCTTGGATCTTTAAAACCCCATTTTACAGAGGTTGATTTTGCAGCAACACTTATTCGTTTTAGTTTTGTGCGCTTTGCTGTCTGTTTATCCTGACGCATCAATTCAGTGCATTTTCCAGCAGAGATCGCAGGCTGGGACGATGACGGCTCGAGTGTGTTTCTCGTTGACTGCTGTTTTTTTGTGTCTGTTCGGATACTTGAGCATAACTCATGCTATTCAAAGACGAACCACAGGTGAAAAGATGTTAATTTCATTACAGAACCTGAAAAAATGCAGAAATTAGTGACCCTCAGACTTTGAAAGTAATCAACGGTTTATGAATGAGTAGTAGGATTTAAAACCCTTTTGATTTGAAGCAGACAAATATGTATAATGTTTGTATTTTGGTTTGAGACCTATTGCGCAAACCCCAGATTTACAAATCCTGAAACCGCACTCCCTGGCCTCCCCTAATGATCCTTTTGAATTCTCTAGTGGACGGTTTCTGTCCGGCGAGGCTGACGGTCGTGCCGTCCCATCGAGGGTGTTCCTCTGATGAAGACTGCCCTGGAGGGCACAAATGCTGTCGATTTGACTGTGGGCCTGTTTGCGTGCTGCCCGTTTTCAGTGAGTTTCAGTTAATAATGCATGTTAAGGCTAAAAAAAACCCCACATACACGTAACGCACTGAATTCAATGTAAGTTCTAAGCAGAGACTTTGCCTTTTTGTTGTCGTCCCCTAAAGTCAGCTTGAATTCATCCCTTAGGATGGTTTTAAGGACAGGATGGCTTTACAAAATAAAAAATACTTCGAACAGTGGTTCCAGTCCTGGGGACCCCCTGTCCTGCACACTTTGCATGTCCAACCCCCCCTATTTAAAATGCCTGATTGTGATCATCAGCTTGTCAGGAGTGCGATCCATGAACTTGACTAACAAGTTGATGATCTCAATCAGGTGTGTTAAATAAGGGAGACATGCAAAATGTGCAGAGCAAAGGGCTAGAATTGAGAACCACTGTCTTGGAATATATTCATTCTGTAGGTAAAATTGCTATTCATGCTTTGACGGTTTTGTTGTATGATTTGAGGATCCCTGGTCCATAAGCACAAACTAAAGCTGACTATCTGTGTTCACGCAGTGAAGCCGGGTCAGTGTCCCATACCGGAAATGATTCCACTGTGTGCTAAAAGCTGTTTCCATGATGGCCAGTGTCCTGACACACAGAAATGTTGCCCAACCACCGGTGGCTTTGCATGCAGTGAACCACGTGGTCAGGAAAGAGGTCAGGCAAGTTGTCAAGGAAGCGGCTCTGGTCAGGGCGCCGGACAGGGAAGCGGTTATGGCCAGGGCGCCGGAGCGGGACAGGGAAGCGGTTATGGCCAGGGCGCCGGAGCGGGACAGGGTAGCGGCATTGGTTTGGGCCAGGGAAGCGGTTATGGCCAGGGAAGTGGCCAGGGAAGCGGTTATGGCCAGGGTGCAGGAGCGGGACAGGGAAGCGGCATTGGTTCGGGACAGGGAAGCGGTTATGGCCAGGGAAGTGGCCAGGGAAGCGGTTATGGCCAGGGTGCAGGAGCGGGACAGGGAAGCGGTTATGGCCAGGGCGCCGGAGCGGGACAGGGTAGCGGCATTGGTTTGGGACAGGGAAGCGGTTATGGCCAGGGAAGTGGCCAGGGAAGCGGTTATGGCCAGGGCGCCGGAGCGGGACAGGGAAGCGGCATTGGTTCGGGACAGGGAAGCGGTTATGGCCAGGGCGCCGGAGCGGGACAGGGAAGCGGTTATGGCCAGGGTGCCGGAGCGGGACAGGGAAGCGGTTATGGCCAGGGCGCCGGAGCGGGACAGGGAAGCGGTTATGGCCAGGGAAGTGGACAGGGAAGCGGTTATGGCCAGGGAAGTGGCCAGGGAAGCGGTTATGGCCAGGGAAGTGGCCAGGGAAGCGGTTATGGCCAGGGAAGTGGCCAGGGAAGCGGTTCTGGCCAGGGTGCAGGAGCGGGACAGGGAAGCGGTTATGGCCAGGGCGCCGGAGCGGGACAGGGAAGCGGAGCTGGTCAGGGAAGTGGCCAGGGAAGCGGTTATGGCCAGGGCGCCGGAGCGGGACAGGGAAGCGGTTATGGCCAGGGAAGTGGCCAGGGAAGCGGTTATGGCCAGGGTGCAGGAGCGGGACAGGGAAGCGGTTATGGTCAGGGTGCAGGAGCGGGACAGGGAAGCGGTTATGGTCAGGGCGCCGGAGCGGGACAGGGAAGCGGTTATGGCCAGGGCGCCGGAGCGGGACAGGGAAGCGAATATGGCCAGGGCGCCGGAGCGGGACAGGGAAGCGGTTATGGCCAGGGCGCCGGAGCGGGACAGGGAAGCGGCGCTGGACAGGGAAGCGGCGCTGGACAGGGAAGCGGAGCTGGACAGGGAAGCGGAGCTGGACAGGGAAGTGGCCAGGGCGCTGGAGCTGGTCAGGGAAGCGGGGCTGGTCAGGGCGCTGGAGCTGGTCAGGGAAGCGGAGCTGGACAGGGAAGCGGTCAGGGCGCTGGAGCTGGACAGGGAAGCGGTCAGGGCGCTGGAGCTGGACAGGGAAGCGGTCAGGGCGCTGGAGCTGGACAGGGAAGCGGAGCTGGACAGGGAAGTGGTCAGGGTGCTGGAGCTGGACAGGGAAGTGGTCAGGGCGCTGGAGCTGGACAGGGAAGCGGAGCTGGACAGGGAAGTGGTCAGGGTGCTGGAGCTGGACAGGGAAGCGGAGCTGGACAGGGAAGTGGTCAGGGCGCTGGAGCTGGACAGGGAAGCGGAGCTGGACAGGGAAGTGGTCAGGGCGCTGGAGCTGGTCAGGGAAGCGGAGCTGGACAGGGAAGTGGCCAGGCAAGCGGAGCTGGACAGGGAAGCGGAGCTGGACAGGGAAGTGGCCAGGGCGCTGGAGCTGGTCAGGGAAGCGGGGCTGGTCAGGGCGCTGGAGCTGGTCAGGGAAGCGGGGCTGGTCAGGGCGCTGGAGCTGGTCAGGGAAGCGGGGCTGGACAGGGAAGCAGTCAGGGCGCTGGAGCTGGACAGGGAAGCGGCCAGGGCGCTGGAGCTGGACAGGGAAGCGGAGCTGGACAGGGAAGCGGCCAGGGCGCTGGAGCTGGACAGGGCGCTGGAGCTGGTCAGGGCGCTGGAACTGGTCAGGGAAGTGGACAGGGAAGCGGAGCAGGTCAGGGCGCTGGAGCTGGCCAGGGAAGCGGAGCTGGTCAGGGCGCTGGAGCTGGTCAGGGAAGTGGAAAGGGAAGCGGAGCTGGACAGGGAAGTGGCCAGGGAGCTGGAGCTGGTCAGGGCGCTGGGGCTGGTCAGGGCGCTGGGGCTGGTCAGGGCGCTGGGGCTGGTCAGGGCGCTGGAGCTGGTCAGGGCGCTGGGGCTGGTCAGGGAAGCGGAGCTGGTCAGGGAAGCGGAGCTGGACAGGGCGCTGGAGCTGGTCATGGAGCTGGACAGGGCGCTGGAGCTGGTCATGGAGCTGGACAGGGCGCTGGAGCTGGACAGGGAAGTGGTCAGGGCGCTGGAGCTGGACAGGGAAGCGGTCAGGGCGCTGGAGCTGGACAGGGAAGCGGTCAGGGCACTGGAGCTGGACAGGGAAGCGGAGCTGGACAGGGAAGTGGTCAGGGCGCTGGAGCTGGACAGGGAAGCGGAGCTGGACAGGGAAGTGGTCAGGGTACTGGAGCTGGACAGGGAAGTGGTCAGGGTACTGGAGCTGGTCAGGGAAGCGGAGCTGGACAGGGAAGTGGCCAGGCAAGCGGAGCTGGACAGGGAAGTGGCCACGGCGCTGGAGCTGGTCAGGGAAGCGGGGCTGGTCAGGGCGCTGGAGCTGGTCAGGGAAGCGGGGCTGGTCAGGGCGCTGGAGCTGGTCAGGGAAGCGGGGCTGGACAGGGAAGCGGTCAGGGCGCTGGAGCTGGACAGGGAAGCGGGGCTGGACAGGGAAGCGGCCAGGGCGCTGGAGCTGGACAGGGAAGCGGAGCCGGACAGGGAAGCGGCCAGGGCGCTGGAGCTGGACAGGGAAGCGGAGCTGGACAGGGAAGCGGTCAGGGCGCTGGAGCTGGACAGGGAAGCGGAGCCGGACAGGGAAGCGGTCAGGGCGCTGGAGCTGGACAGGGAAGCGGAGCCGGACAGGGAAGCGGTCAGGGCGCTGGAGCTGGACAGGGAAGCGGAGCTGGACAGGGAAGCGGTCAGGGCGCTGGAGCTGGACAGGGAAGCGGAGCTGGACAGGGAAGCGGTCAGGGCGCTGGAGCTGGACAGGGAAGCGGTCAGGGCGCTGGAGCTGGACAGGGAAGCGGAGCTGGACAGGGAAGCGGCCAGGGAAGCGGAGCTGGACAGGGAAGCGGCCATGGAAGCGGAGCTGGACAGGGAAGCGGCCATGGAAGCGGAGCTGGACGGGGAAGCGGCCATGGAAGAGGAGCTGGTCAAGGCGCAGGAGCTGGTGAGGGCGCTGCTCAGGGAAGCGGCCAGGGCGCAGGACATGGCAGCGGTGCTGGACAGGGATGCGGCCGAGGGAATTGTCATGGATGTGGCCAAGGTCAATGTTGTGGTCAGGGACATGTTAATGGTAATTTAGCATAATATTTTCTGGAGATCTTTTCCACTCCTTCATTCAAATGGCATGTTTTCCCTTTTTGCTCATGTGGTTTAGAATTTCTGTCTCTACCACCTCAAATTAAAAAAAAATAAAACTGCTTGATTTGAAAAGTTTGTTTGGTGTCATTTGCCTGTTTTCTCATAACCGCTTTCGGGCATCAGTGCTGTAAGTTCCTCTCCCTGAGTACTGGACAATTAGGTTTTATTTTTTTGACTCCAATTTAAACTTTTTGTATTAAACTTTATTCTTGGCAGAGCTGAATAGTCTGTAGCCATTACTCCAGTCAGAATTCATTATATTATGCCGATTTGGTGCTCTAGAAACATTTCATGAATGCTGAAAACTGTTTGGGTGCAAGCAATACTTCCATAAGCTCTTGTGATTCTTCTAAGGCAATATGTTAAAGACAGCATGTTTCTAAGGCTACGTCCACATGAAACCGGAAAGATGGCGTGTTCAGCTTTATCCACTCTGGGATCCGCTTTCAAAAAATTGTGGTTTCACCTTCCGAAAACACTGGATCTGTGTGGATGACATTCCTATCCGATAAAAAAAAAAAAATTGTGCCTCTTCACAGAAACGTGTGGACGGGGCCTAAGAGACGTTGATTCTTAAACCATTGTTTTTGTATAGGAATAGCTTAACAGGTGTTACAGGTCAAAAACTTATTGTGGACCTGTGGATTTCAAATCGGAATAAAGCCTGGCGTATTTGTGAAAATATACTGTTTAAACAAAGTAAAAGAGGCTCTATTTAAAATGTTTCATGGTAGGGGTGTCGCGATATAACTGTGATATTCAAAGTAACGATTATTGATAGTGTTAATTTAGTGTGTGACAATATACCGGTATTGGCAACAACCCCAATATTTAAAATGAACCGTTCTCTTATGATAACCCCACATGTAAATACTCCAGCGCCACAACCTGGTTGAGCTCCCAGGCGGCAGTATTGTGCCTTAACGCTGACACCTGTCACACAAGAAGACGACGCAGCCACTCTGAGGAGAGTCGAGTTCATCAGAGTAAATTGCCCTTATTTTGCTAGTCCTAGACTGGGAAATGTTATATTAACCTGTTAACAGCGGTTTTCTGTGTTCATACATTTAAGTAAAGGGTGATTATTTAATCAGTACCACATTTTCGTTACTCGTTTTTGTATTTGTAATCATGTGCGTAGTCACACTTTATTTCGTTGTTCAAAACTATTAACAGTTACTTGATTAAAACTGATCTTGAAAAACTGAGCAAACACATTACTACATTAAACTTGTAAAATGTTAAGTTGATCGCAGTGCCATGCACTTAATGCCTCATATGCAGTCATTATTTAATAAGGTTCATTAGTTAACATATATAAATAACATAATATTGAACAATATTTCCACCGCATTTATTAATCTTAGTTCATGTTAATCTCAGCATTATGCATTATTAAAATCTCAAGTTGTGTTTGTAAACATTAAAGTACTGTGAACTAACATGAATGACTCTATATTTATTAACTTTAACAAAGATTAACAAATTGAGTAATGTATTGTTCACCGTTCATTCGTGTTAGTTAATACGTTAATGTTAACAAAACATCTTATTGTAAAGTGTTACCATTAATATTTATTCATCATACTGTTGAACTTGGCAGTATTTTCTCTCTTATTTCATAGGAGCTTCAAAGATGATGGAGAAAGTCAGTCTTGTGTCCTGCATTTATCCTTGTTCGTTGGGTGAAAAAGAAAAACTCAATAAACAAAGTAAAAAAAATGTGACTATCTTTTTCCCCCTACAAGGTTTCTATAGATATCACAGTATCGAGGCCACAATAATCGTGATATAAAAAAAATAAAATATCTTGACAGCCCTATTTCATGGTACATGTGGCTAAAGTGTGTTAGAGATCTGGATCTTGATTATCCCTGCGATTCGTTTGCTCAATGGAAAAGGAGTATATATTACCCATGTATATTGTAATTTTTTTGTAATTGTAATTGTATGCAATTTAAATTTTTTTTTTTTTGGGGTGGATGTGCAAAATGTAATGAAAAAGAAAACGTATTACATTCCAGTTAAAGAATTTTGATACGAATGTGTTGAAATGAATGTGATAACTTTTCTTGTACATTTTTATTATTTTGGAAAAATTTAACATATAAGGTCAGGATCCAATCCAAATTTCATACATTTTCTTCAGGAGACTTTAGGACTAATGCACCAGTTTGGTGAACATTAATAAAAAAGCATACAAGGCTTGTAATGCATTTTTTTTTTTTTTTGGAGTATACAGTTGTTGATTACTGAATAAATGGTCTGCATACTTTTGTGCATTACTGTTGTAAATTTTGTTCTGGACAATTTTAAGAAAAGAAGAAGAATTCTCGGTCTGCGCAGCGCTGCATGAAGTTGAGCACACCTATTCATTTTGCAGTTGATAGTGTCGCCATAGAAATGCACAATCCTCTCGTAATTAGGCTAGCTTAATTTATGACATGTCTAGAACGCAGCATTCAGCTGGGCTGCGTTCAGCCCCAACAAAACGTTGCACAAGGTTTTTTAAACAGAAACGGTGATGCGTTGAACACACTGTTCTGATGACGCAAGAGTTGCAACTATGGCAGCTGAGAAGGCCATTATTTGTGTTCTTTGTGAAGAATTTTCGGAGCCATCTATTTAGCCTCACATACTGACTTTATTTGTAGTTCATACGGTTTTAATACCCTGTATTTTCTTTCTCATTTTTAGGAAAAGCATAATTACCATTGTTTATTTCTATACCAAATGTTATTCACTTGCAATGAAGCTAAAAATATAAACAACTACATCATTATGTTGATATGCTATATTTTTACAATAAAACTTATGACAAACATGTCTTCTAATATCCTCAGTTGTTACGTATACCGAGCTGCAACGAACACATTTGTACATTATTTTCCTTGAAGCCATTGTGCGAGTTCACTTTAATTCCACGTGCTTTGTATACATGTTGCTGCTGATTGGACTACAGTTCTGACACACCCACCAAACAAGAGAAAAAACTCATCTCAAACCCCGTTGCACACCGTTTCCAGGAAACATGACGTTCAACCCGGAAACCGTAGCAAAACGTTGCGCACCGTTTTGAACTTGAACATGCCCCTGGTCTAACCCCAATCAAACACACCTGCACAAGCTAATCAAGACATTTCAGATTACTAGAAAGCTACAGGCAGGTGAGTTTGATCAGGGTTGGAACTGAACTGTTTTCCTTGGATCTTTAAAACCCCATTTTACAGAGGTTGATTTTGCAGCAACACTTATTCGTTTTAGTTTTGTGCGCTTTGCTGTCTGTTTATCCTGACGCATCAATTCAGTGCATTTTCCAGCAGAGATCGCAGGCTGGGACGATGACGGCCCGAGTGTGGTTCTCGTTGACTGCTGTTTTTTTGTGTCTGTTCGGATACTTGAGCATAACTCATGCTATTCAAAGACGAACCACAGGTGAAAAGATGTTAATTTCATTACAGAACCTGAAAAAAAGCAGAAATTAGTGACCCTCAGTTTTGAAAGTAATCAACGGTTTATGAATAAGTAGTAGGATTTAAAACCCTTTTGATTTGAAGCAGACAAATATGTATAATGTTTGTTTTTTGGTTTGAGACCCATTGCGCAAACCCCAGATTTACAAATGCTGAAACCGCACTCCCTGGCCTCCCCTAATGATCCTTTCGAATTCTCTAGTGGACGGTTTCTGTCCGGCGAGGCTGACGGTCGTGCCGTCCCATCGAGGGTGTTCCTCTGAAGACTTATGAAGACACAAATGCTGTCGATTTGACTGTGAGCCTGTTTGCGTGCTGCCTGTTTTCCCCGCATACATGTAACGCTCTGAATTCAATGTAAGTTCTAAGCAGAGACTTTGCCTTTTTGTTTTTGTCCCCTAAAGTTGGTTTGAATTCATCCCATAGGATGGTTTTAAGGACAGGATGCCTTTACAAAACAAAGAAGAAGAATACTTCGAACAGTGGTTCCAGTCCTGGGGACCCCCTGCTCTGCACACTTTGCATGTCCCCCCCCTATTTAAAATGCCTGATTGTGATCATCAGCTTGTCAGGAGGACTAACAAGTTGATGATCTCAATCAGGCGTGTTAAATAAGGGAAACATGCAAAATATGCAGAACAAAGGGTCCCCAGGGACTGGAATTAAGAACCACTAACTTGGAATATAATTATTTCTGTAGGTAAAACTTGCTATTCATGTTTTGAATGTTTTGTTGTATAACGAAGTGGCATACTGTCTATATCAGGGTTCCTCAATCTTGCCCTGGAGGTCCAATGCTCTGCAGAAGTTGGCTCCAAACTGCACATGGATGCAGTTATGGCCAGGCTCTGGGTAAGGGAAGTTAGGACATTCAAGGGAATTTTTCAATTAAAAAAAGTTGCCATTGGTCACGATGGGGCGAATAACTACGCTCCCATTTTGAACGACACGAGCCACTTGTTTCAATGATGGCGTGAACATTTTACAAAAAGTCGTGGAATCTGCAAAATGGGCCACAGGCCCCATGCGGACATCTCCGGAGGCCTCAGGACCACTAGACCCCCGCTATCTTCAGAGTAAATGATGTTTTAGTAACATGGTTCGGGAAGAGTAAGTCAGATACTTAGCCTAATCAAGACTGGTGGACCACAATCAATACCATAGTATAAATACTGCTGACTTGCCTCTATCCATTGACAGTTAATCAACATTTTGGTCAGCTCGAATAGCACCGTATCTCAAAATAGAGATTCCTCGTCCGAGGACACATCTAGTTTTTCTCCGGTCCCATCGCCACAGCCAGCCTGCTCTAAGGTCACTCTTACCTGGCGTGTAGGGCTTGCATAGACTAGTCGAGTGATCGACTACAACCACTAGTTGGCGCTGTCGGAAACAATCGACTATTCCAGCATGCATTAACCATAATGCGTACAAAGAGTTTGCAAGTACGATGTGAATTTTAGGATTACAATATTGCGTGTAGCTGTTACTTTCTATCACCTTATCAATGTTACACGTAAAATTAAAATATGTAAATAGGAGTGTGCCTGAAGCAGAATTCCTTATTCGGAATGGCTCGAATAATGGCTTCAAAAATGAATAACAGACAAGGAATATTTCTGCCTGAATACTCTGCTTAAGCTGGCACAGTCCGAAGTTTGCTGGATAACAGGTGAGCCAGAAATCAATCAATCAATCAATCACCTTTATTTATATAGTGCTTTAAACAAAATACATTGCGTCAAAGCACTGAACAACATTCATTTGGAAAACAGTGTCTCAATAATGCGAAATGATAGTTAAGGCAGTTCATCATTGAATTCAGTGATGTCATCTCTGTTCAGTTAAATAGTGTCTGTGCATTTATTTGCATTCAAATCAATGATATCACTATAGATGAAGTGACCCCAACTAAGCAAGCCAGAGGCGACGGCGGCAAGAAACCGAAACTCCATCGGTGACAGAATGGAGAAAAAAACCTTGGGAGAAACCAGGCTCAGTTGGGGGGCCAGTTCTCCTCTGACCAGATGAAACCAGTAATTCAATTCCAGGCTGCAGCAAAGTCAGATTGTGCAGAAGAATCATCTGTTTCCTGTGGTCTTCTCCAGGTGGTCCTCTGAGACAAGGTCTTTACAGGGGATCTGTATCTGGGGCTCTAGTTGTCCTGGTCTCCGCTGTCTTTCTGGGCAGTAGAGGTCCTTTCTAGGTGCTGATCCACCATCTGGTCTGGATACGTACTGGATCCGGGCGACTGCAGTGACCCTCTGATCTGGATACAGACTGGATCTGGTGGCCACGGTGGCCTCGGAACAAGAGAGAAACAGACAAATATTAGCGTAGATGCCATTCTTCTAATGATGTAGCAAGTACATAGGGTGTTATGTGTAGTGTTTCCGGTTCAGGTTTACCTAATTAATGCAGCCTAAAAATCCTTTAACGGATTTGGATATTAAAAGCATATTAGTATGTTATGTGTATGCCAGGTTAAAGAGATGGGTCTTTAATCTAGATTTAAACTGCAAGAGTGTGTCTGCCTCCCGAACAATGTTAGGTAGGTTATTCCAGAGTTTAGGCGCCAAATAGGAAAAGGATCTGCCGCCCGCAGTTGATTTTGATATTATAGGTATTATCAAATTGCCTGAGTTTTGAGAACGTAGCGGACGTAGAGGAGTATAATGTAAAAGGAGCTCATTCAAATAATGAGGTGCTAAACCATTCAGGGCTTTATAAGTAATAAGCAATATTTTAAAATCTGTATGATGTTTGATAGGGAGCCAGTGCAGTGTGGACAGGACCGGGCTAATATGGTCAAACTTCCTGGTTCTAGTAAGAACTCTTGCTGCTGCATTTTGGACTAGCTGTAGTTTGTTTACGAAGCGTGCAGAACAACCACCCAATAAAGCATTACAATAGTCTAACCTTGAAGTCATAAATGCATGGATTAACATTTCTGCATTTGACATTGAGAGCATAGGCCGTAATTTAGATAAAGACTGTGTCTGTTCCCCGAACTAGAAAATACAAAAAACGTCCAAACCAAGTTAAGGTTAACAATTTAATTGAGGTTCAACAAATAAAAAACAAATGCAATATGGATAAACAAATGATAAAGATTGGCTTATTGAATATCAGATCCATTTCTACGAAAACACTTTTTGTAAATAATATGATAACTGATCATAATATAGATGTGCTCTGTTTGACAGAAACTTGGCTAAAACCTGCTGATTACATTATTTTAAATGAGTCCACCCCCCAAGATTACTGTTATAAACATGAGCCGCGTCTAAAAGGCAAAGGGGGAGGAGTTGCTTCAATTTATAACAACGTTTTCAGGATTTCTCAGAGGGCAGGCTTCAAGTATAACTCGTTTGAAGTAATGGTGCTTCATATAACATTATCCAGAGAAACCAATGTTAATGATAAATCCCGTTATGTTTGTACTGGCTACTGTATACAGGCCACCAGGGCACCACACAGACTTTATTAAAGAGTTTGGTGATTTTACATCCGAGTTAGTTCAGGCTGCAGATAAAGTTTTAATAGTTGGTGATTTTAATATCCATGTCGATAATGAAAAAGATGCATTGGGATCAGCATTTATAGACATTCTGAACTCTATTGGTGTTAGACAACATGTTTCAGGACCTACTCATTGTCGAAATCATACTCTAGATTTAATACTGTCACATGGAATTGATGTTGATAGTGTTGAAATTATTCAGCCAAGTGATGATATCTCAGATCATTATTTAGTTCTGTGTAAACTTCATATAGCCAAAATTGTAAATTCTACTTCTTGTTACAAGTATCGAAGAACCATCACTTCTACCACAAAAGACTGCTTTTTAAGTTATCTTCCTGATGTATCCAAATTCCTTAGCATATCCAAAACCTCAGAACAACTTGATGATGTAACAGAAACTATGGACTCTCTCTTTTCTAGCGCTTTAAATACAGTTGCTCCTTTACGCTTAAGGAAGGTTAAGGAAAACAGTTTGACACCATGGTATAATGAGCATACTCGCACCCTAAAGAGAGCAGCCCGAAAAATGGAGCGCAGCTGGAGGAAAACAAAACTAGAGGTATTTCATATTGCTTGGCGGGAAAGTAGCATATCCTATAGAAAAGCATTAAAAACTGCTAGATCTGATTACTTTTCTTCTCTTTTAGAAGAAAACAAACATAACCCCAGGTATTTATTCAATACAGTGGCTAAATTAACGAAAAATAAAGCCTCAACAAGTGTTGACATTTCCCAACACCACAACAGTAATGACTTTATGAACTACTTTACTTCTAAAATCGATACTATTAGAGATAAAATTGCAACCATTCAGCCGTCAGCTACAGTATCACATCAGACAGTGCACTATAGACCCCCTGAAGAACAGTTCCACTCATTCTCTACTATAGGATAGGAAGAATTGTATAAACTTGTTAAATCATCAAAACCAACATGTATGTTAGACCCTATACCATCTAAGCTCCTAAAAGAGGTGCTTCCAGAAGTCATAGGTCCTCTTCTGACTATTATTAATTCCTCATTGTCATTAGGATATGTCCCCAAAACCTTCAAACTGGCTGTTATTAAGCCTCTCATAAAAAAACCACAACTTGACCCCAGAGAACTTGTTAATTATAGACCAATCTCGAATCTCCCTTTTCTGTCCAAGATACTAGAAAAGGTGGTATCCTCACAATTATATTCCTTCTTAGAGAAAAATGGTATATGTGAGGATTTCCAGTCAGGATTTAGACCGTATCATAGTACTGAGACTGCTCTCCTTAGAGTTACAAATGATCTCTTCTTATCATCTGATCGTGGGTGTATCTCTCTATTAGTTTTATTGGATCTTAGTGCTGCGTTTGACACAATTGACCACAACATTCTTTTGCATAGACTTGAACACTTTGTTGGCATCAGTGGAATTGCATTAGCATGGTTTAAATCGTACTTGTATGACCGCCATCAGTTCGTAGCCGTGAATGAAGATGTATCATATCGATCACAAGTGCAGTATGGAGTACCTCAAGGCTCAGTACTAGGGCCGCTACTCTTCACGCTTTATATGATACCCTTGGGAGATATCATCAGGAAACATGGTGTTAGCTTTCAATGTTATGCTGATGATACTCAGCTCTATATTTCCTCTCAGCCCGGTGAAACACACCAATTTGAAAAACTAATGGAATGCATTGTCAATATAAAAAATTGGATGACGAGTAATTTCCTACTGCTAAATTCAGAAAAAACAGAGGTGTTAATCATAGGGCCTAAAAACTCTGCTTGTAATAACCTAGAACACTGTCTAAGACTTGATGGTTGCTCTGTCAATTCTTCGTCATCAGTTAGGAACCTTGGTGTGCTACTTGACCGCAATCTTTCCTTAGAAAGCCACGTTTCTAGCATTTGTAAAACTGCATTTTTCCATCTCAAAAATATATCTAAATTACGGCCTATGCTCTCAATGTCAAATGCAGAAATGTTAATCCATGCATTTATGACTTCAAGGTTAGACTATTGTAATGCTTTATTGGGTGGTTGTTCTGCACGCTTGGTAAACAAACTGCAGCTAGTCCAAAATGCAGCAGCAAGAGTTCTTACTAGAACCAGGAAGTATGACCATATTAGCCCGGTCCTGTCCACACTGCACTGGCTCCCTATCAAACATCGTATAGATTTTAAAATATTGCTTATTACTTATACAGCCCTGAATGGTTTAGCACCTCAGTATTTGAATGAGCTCCTTTTACATTATACTCCTCTACGTCCGCTACGTTCTCAAAACTCAGGCAATTTGATAATACCTAGAATATCAAAATCAACTGCGGGCGGCAGATCCTTTTCCTATTTGGCGCGTAAACTCTGGAATAACCTACCTAACATTGTTCGGGAGGCAGACACACTCTTGCAGTTTAAATCTAGATTAAAGACCCATCTCTTTAACCTGGCATACACATACTAATATGCTTTTAATATCCAAATCCGTTAAAGGATTTTTAGGCTGCATTAATTAGGTAAACCAGAACTGGAAACACTTCACATTACACCGTACTTTCTACATCATTAGAAGAATGGCATCTACGCTAATATTTGTCTGTTTCTCTCTTGTTCCGAGGCCACCGTGGCCACCAGATCCAGTCTGTATCCAGATCAGAGGGTCACTGCAGTCACCCGGATCCAGTACGTATCCAGACCAGATGGTGGATCAGCACCTAGAAAGGACCTCTACTGACCTGAAAGACAGCGGAGACCAGGACAACTACAGCCCCAGATACAGATCCCCTGTAAATACCTTGTCTCAGAGGACCACCAGGACAAGACCACAGGAAACAGATGATTCTTCTGCACAATCTGACTTTGCTGCAGCCTGGAATTGAACTACTGGTTTCGTCTGGTCAGAGGAGAACTGCCCCCCAACTGAGCCTGGTTTCTCACAAGGTTTTTTTCTCCATTCTGTCACCGATGTTGTTTCGGTTCCTTGCCGCTGTCGCCTCTCACTTGCTTAGTTGGGGTCACTTCATCTACAGCGATATCATTGACTTGATTCCAAATAAATGCACAGACACTATTTAAATTGAACAGAGATGACATCACTGAATTCAATGATGAACTGCCTTTTAACTATCATTTTGCATTATTGAGACACTGTTTTCCAAATGAATGTTGTTCAGTGCTTTCACGCAATGTATTTTGTTTAAAGCACCATATAAATAAAGGTGATTGATTGATTGATATCTAGGTGAAAGAGTCTCTATGTGCTGAGAATTAACTGACCTCTGTGACAGGAGGCAGCTAGCAGACGGTCGGTTTAGCCAGTCTGTCTGCTTCCTGACCTGGGCCCCAGTTAGTCAAGTATAAACACTAAGACTATTTTCCATATTTCTAGAGAGAAGAGTGGCGCCACCCCAGGAGGGATGAAGACCATCTGTTTTAAACAGGTCAGGTCTGCCCCAAAAGCTCGTCCAATTGTCTATGAAACCTATGTTATTCTGTGGGCACCATTTAGACATCCAGCCATTGAGTGATGACAATCTGCTATGCATCTCATCACCATGGTAAGCAGGGAGGGGACCAGAGCATATTACAGTGTCTGACATCATGCTTGCAAGTTCACACACCTCTTTAATGTTATTTTTAGTGATCTCCAAATGGCGAAGTCGAACATCATTAGCGCCGGCATGAATAACAATCTTACTGTATTTACGTTTAGCATTAGCCAGCACTTTTAAATTTGCCAAGATGTCAGGCGCTCTGGCTCCCGGTAAACATTTGACTATGGTGGCTGGTGTCTCTATATTCACGTTCCATACAATAGAATCACCAATAACTAGAGCACTTTCATCAGGTTTCTCAGTGGGTGCATCACTGAGTGGAGAGAACCTGTTTAATGTTTTGATCGGAACAGAAGAGCGGTGTTTTGACCCACGACTACGCTGCCTCACCGTCACCCAGTACTGTCCTCAATTAAAGTTTGGATGCGTGTCTCTAATTCTGAAATCTTCTCTGTCAGCCTATTTCCCTGCATTTATCACATGTGAATCCCTCATCAGCGACAGAGATAGATAAACTGTACATGTGGCAAGAGGTGCAAATAACAATAGCAGGTGAAGCCATTACTCACCGTGCTTGATGAAATATTCTTACTGCGGTTGTTTGATGAACTTGTGAAAAACTGCAGCGTGAGAGAGGAGAGGAGAAAAGAAAACGCTAATGACAAGCTAACGAGTGCTAACGCTTTGCAGGTGTACTGCACTCACGGAAAAGTGAACGATCAAAGTTAATCTGATAAGATTGATCGATAATATCAGAAATATGGTGTGAATTAAGTTATATTTTACAACTTAAAAAGAGAAAAGAAAAAAACAGAGTGATAGTAAGAAAGATTATAGAGAAAAAAAAATAAAATAAAAACAGCTACACGGAGTTACGATTAGCTACAGAAGGCCAACAGGAAGTAGAGAAAACACTGTCCAACAGCGACACCAACAGGCAGGAGGCTGATATTCAGAGCAATATTATACAGAGACCGATAAAGTTACGAGTGTGAAGTGAATCACCGTAAACTTTGAGTGAAAAGAGCGCAAATCAAATACCGCATTGCTGTTGTCTCTCCGTGCATCTCTCAGAAATCGGAGCTTGGCGAGAATAATATCACCTATAATAAAACATCATCCACGTTCTATTGTATATATTTAAAAGGCAATGCTTTAAACCTTAGGCTATGATATGATACGAATGAATGGATTAACCACAGCGTGCTCACCAATTAAACAGCAGCGCTGCACGTCTCAGTCTCTCAAAAAACAAACCAGTTCTCTCTCTCAGCAGGCTAATAATCACCTTAGGTACAGATACATTTTCTATTTGGCCTTTATATTTTGCTGGTTTTCATGGCACACGCACACTTGATACAGTGAACAGGAACGCCTTTTGTTGCCTCTCTACTTTAAAAAAAGTATTTTTGTTACTTCCCCTTCTGACCCCTAGATGCTGAGGGATTGTAACAATTGGGGGCTCGTCCAGAATCCCTCTGTCAAATTTAGTTGTGTATTAAACCACAATGCTTCCTGATTCTACAGGATATTGGTTCATCGCAGTCCTTATTGAAAGAGATACTTCCCTTTTCGCAGAACTCTGACACAGTTTCTGACATTGTCCTTTGTGGTATTGAGACTAAATTTAAATCGTGTTCCACCCATCAAGTTCCCGGAATGTCTGACTTTGAACACACTCCAAGGTTAACCATCCCAGTCACAAAGTTGTTGTTTTTGAAAGGGGTAGGTCTTGTGTTGGGGAATGAGCTAGCAGGTGGCCAGGTTTTCCCCAGACCTATAGAGGTGAGCAAAGGAAATGGCAGTGACGCTAACAATTTCATTTAGTCTCTACCCATCTTTTCGGCATGTGCAGTGGCACACCAGTAGGTGGAAATGTGGAGACAGTGTGGAACTTGCTTTCTCACCTTGATATCTCCTTAATCTCTCAAATCAGAGCATACTAAGCCTGAAATTAGTGAGACACAATGTAAGTAAAAACACTCGAAACTTGACATTGTTAAAGCCCAGTTAAGCGGTGTGCAGAAAATGGACCCTTTCCTCGTTAAGCATTCTGATGTAGTGTCAACTTTTGGGAAAGTGCCTGAGGGCCAAATTGCTTGCTTCAGTGATAGTGGTGAGCTACCATAGAAGTGGAAGCCCATTTGTAATTTTTCTGATTGTGACAACCAACAAGTAGTACAGACCACCATGTAACGTCCTTTGAAATGTGACTGTTTGCATGTGAAAATGTTCCAGGACCATACTTGGATTGTATTGGTTGTTTCTTGAATCATTAATCTTTGACTTCACTTGCCTTGTGCCAACCACTGTCATTCATGCAATGTAAAAAAAAAAAGTCACGTGAGCTTATATATATATTGGTATTTAAATGCCATTATTCCTGAATTTGTTTCATTGTTGTTCACAGATGTGGGTGTGGTTGAATATCCTTTTTGTGTTTTTGCTTTGCTACTCTTCAGGGCAAATCATCACTGCCTGTAGCTCGTTTGTGAGCATGCCTGAAGACCAAGAGGATTTAAGGGCAATGTACACCCCTGCCTGATGACACGCTTCTCCCCTGCTCCAGTCTGAACCTTGTGCTAGCTTTTCGTTCAGATGATAGTTGTGTTTAGCAGTGGTAAATTTGTTTCTGCATGGACTGTTAATGGATATTGTTCCAGGTTGTGACTGAGCAAAAGGTATTGTGGCTCTTTTGTATTAAGTGATTCTAGTCTGTGTGCTAAGAGGGATGCTGTAGGGGGAGAGTGCCCCTTTCTTTTTCTATTGTATTTTATTGTATTCTATTGTATATTTTTTGTTGCCTCTGTTTTTGTATAGCAAGGGAGGTGAGGGAAGTTGGCTGTATTTTTCTTTTCTTTAATTTAAGGTTAGTTAGAGCTCTTAAATTTAGTGGAGTTTTTTTTTTGTTATTTTAGGCCTTGCCCTCCCCTGAGCCTTTGCTCCCATTTATATTGTATTCTTTTGTCTTGTAAATAAAATATATTTTTGTGTGTATATATATATCTCAACGGGCGTCCTCTTCACTCTGAGACAGAGGATTGAAGTGTGTTCTTGCTTTTTGTATCTTCTTCACGGTTTTTATCTTTTTGTTACTTCCCCTTCGGACCCCTAGACACTTGAGGGGATCTTAACAATTGGCAAGGCGGACAGTGTTAATCGTTTATTGACTCAAAGTAAAATTATTTCTCTGGCTACGAAAAATTATTTTACTAAAACATTACTCCCTGAGCATATAACGAAACCGGTACGTTAAAGTGACCTCATCCTGTGAGCAGCGAACACAGAGTGTGAATCAGAGAGCTGCACGGGTCCGATTTTGTAAATCCGCACCCGCCTGTACCCGCAGTGCTTAAAACCGCAACCGACCCGTTTTCCGACAGCAGCACTAATTAAATTCCGCACCCGACCCGCTTAAAATAGAACCGACAGCCGACCCGCAACTGAAATCAAATCAGTTAAGCCAATCACTTTAGACACACTTTTTTTCTAATTTTATTACCAGGTCATACAGAAGTTATGGAGAACACTTTTTTTATAAGATATTCCTTTTTTATACATTTTATCTTAATTTTGATCAATGTTTTATCTAACAATTGCCCGTGTTTAATAAATAAGAAGCAAATATATAGCAGACAATGTAATAACATTGTGTATTATTAGTGTAATTGACAGAATTACTAAAAAATATTTTGCTACCTAAAAGTTAAATATTTTTTGTGCCACGCATGCATGTCTATTTCCCTCATATTAAATATAAAACGCATGTGGACTGATATTTTCCAATGTCTGGACTCCTTTATTAATGGAGTATATAAACAGACATTTCAATATATTGGTATTAAATGCATTTTCTGAGAATTTATATTTCACGTTTTAACTGCAAATGTCGAAATACGTGCTCTTTTGTCCATCAGTGCTTGAGTCACTGTCTGATCACATTAGAATAAAATATCTCATAATAAAATACAAAATTGACTGATTTATGAATGTATATGCATAGTTCTCATCAGTCGGAAATACAGATAAACGCTTTCATTTGTTGTAGTTTTGATATTGAAAGAAAACAGAACAACAAAAGAGCGAATACCACCGTCTGAGGTTGTGCTTCAAGTCGAACGCACCCATTTTTAAATCGTTCACAGCTGAGCATCGCGAGAGGCGGATCTGCGCCAGAGCCCGCATGTGAATGAGCTGCACAGTCATTTTCAGATGCAATAAAAAAAATAAAAAAAAAACCTGGATAGCCTAGATTAGGCCCATATTCACAAATGTGTTATGGAATTAAATATCTGATAATCCGTTTGTCAAATACATGCAAGTGGAAGTGTATTGTTGTTTAAACACCTTTATAACGATCGCGTTCTGTGATGTGCAGCTGTATTTTCAGCATCATTCCTCCAGTCTTCAGTGTCACATGATCTTCCGAAATCGTGAAAATATGTGAGCTGTATGCGCGATATAATTTCATGACACAAATTTTGAAATAGGCTTAAATCAAACACATTAATTCAGATTATGTATGTATATAAACGAAGAAAAAAAGCAAAAAAAACACCTGGCTGATCTGAACTGATCTTAACGTCTGTTAACTAATGACTCGTGCAGCCGTTCGCATGGTTGTGATTTTTTTTTTAAAGTAGAAAGTAGGCTTATTTTTACATTTGCACGTGACTGTTTTGAACCCGTGTTTCCCTGTGTCCTACCCGACCGGCACCCGTATCCGACACAGTTGGATATTTTTCACCCGTTTCAGCCAAATTTGCGGGTCACCCGAACCCGTGCAGGACTCTAGTGTGAATACATATGGATGCTTATTAAACTACACTACAGGGGAACATGCAACATCTGACTAAACACAAACATACACACATTAAACATAGATGCCAATGCAAGGAACGCATGGATAGAGAGCTAGAGTGAGAGAGAGAGAGAGAGAAAGTGCGCACGTGCAAGACAGTGGAGACTCATGGCAGTATTTAATCTTAACCAAATCACAACCTGCTAAGAACAGTCAAAGAATCTCATCACCTTAATAAAAAGGGGTCAAAGCCTAGAAGCGCACCTTAATAGTTAACAAGAGCTTACTTGCATTGGTTCTGTAAAGTGTCTGGTCTGTAAAAGTGTCGCGGTGCATGTATAATGCGTAGATTCCTGTTAAATCCTGTTAGGTGTAAAACCTTCGTCAATTCATCCATGGGTTGATTGCTTCAACATGAAATCAACAAAGTTGCAGAAAACTGCCAGAAGATCGGAGATCCCCCCCGAAAGGGAGTCGCGAAGTGTCCAAGGTAATGGGTGTCTCCAGGAAACTGCAAGTTAAGAGAAGAAGCTTACTTTTTGTGTGTGAAAGAGGTTTTATCTGGTTTCCCAGTAACACCCCTTTTGGTTGGATTGACCAATAACAAGACATATACACTAAGTAGAAAACACCTCTTTTACCGCCGCACGTACCGCGGTGGCGGCGGTATAAAGTTCATTTGCAGCTTTTGACCGCTGAGTCGCGCTTTAACCACAAGTTATCAAACAAGGGCATCGAAGCACATTTTCGCAAATAGACGTCAGTTTTGCCTTGCTGATGTGTTACATTTGACTGCTTCAGTCATGGAAAATGAAAGAAAAACACTATAGTTTAAATATTTAATATATTTAATATTTAATATTCACAGATGAAAGTTTGGTATTTATGAAGTTATGTGCATTTCTTAGAACGAATTCAAGCAGGATAAATGTCAAGCCTGTGCCTGAGTCTGTGCTTATATTTTCTAAGCTACATGGTATTAGACCATATTTTAGATTTGACAAAGGTGTGCAGTATTATTTATATTATATTAATTATCCATTATATTATTCAAAATAAATTGTGGTTTACTTTGCATCGGAGCATTAAAAGTGGTAGCCTATTTTAGGGGGGTATGCTACATGGATTAATATGCAAAATGTCAATATTTTAATATATTATGCCTATATTTTAATTTATAGTTTAAATATATATTTTTTCCTTTAATAAAACAACATGCATTTTTGTTATTCGTTATCTGTCCTTTATTTTGACATAACTTATTGAGAAAAAGACATTTGTCTGTAAACTGATTAAGAAATTGTTGCATGTTTAAATGTGAAGCAGTGTATAATTTTGTTCCCATTATTTAGGCCTAATTTGCCTAAAACAATAAACGAATAAAATTAAACCGGCACGATTAAATCTTTGAAACTCTAAAGAATTAATAAAACGTCCTCACAATTAAACTCAAGTTCTCTCATTATAATCAACAACATTCACACGATGTAAAAAAAAAAAAAAAAAAAGCTTTAGTAATTGACAACTAAAGTGATTTTAAAGGGAACCTTCTTTACTTGCTTTTAAAGTAGGGTAACGTCATATGGCCTAAAAAAAATTCCAGTTTTTTGTTTTTATTTTAGAAAAAAAAAATCTGATTTATGATTTAAATCGATTTTTAAATCAATATTCAAATGACAAAGAAATTTTACAAAAGTTTTAATATAGTTCTTTATCATTCATTTAGCAGTCAAATTTATAACTGCAACAAGATGATAAAAAAAAAAACAGTACCTAAATGCTGGAAAGACCTTTATTTTTTTTATTTTTTTATTTATTTATTTTTTAATACTAGCCCATCATGCATCTAACCATCCTCTCAGCTTTAAGAGCTGTTCAGATTAAAACTGGCCGCTCAGCAGTGAGTCAGTGTCATGGATAGAGCACCTGTTAATATTTTTTCTAGTTTATATTTCCATCTCTTTATGCCGCTGGTTTAGATTTTTTTTTTTTTCTTATAGAACTTATTTGTAAATAGAGCAGTCACTGTCTGTGTCTACACCGGACGCCAGAGTTGTCATCTGTATCCCACAGCGAAAAGTGTGTCTAAACTTGATGACATCACACTACAGTGTCAAATCATCTGAACGCAGTGTCAGAACATTTCATCATAAACAGAACGAGCATCAGTTCACTGATGGGGATCGTGTCCAGTGTATCCATCACTGGGTTCTGTTGTCTTTTGTTGGATCGTTCCACTTGTGTCCGGTGTAGACCTAGCATGCGATTTTATTGTTTTATTTTACAGCCCTGCTTGTTTTAATGTTTTTATTAAATATCTGTATTGACTGCATGGTCATATTATCAAACTATTCACTTCCACACTCAAAAAAATAACTCATTGGACAAACTCAATTTAATTGAGGGCAGGATTTCCATCCAATAAATATGTGTAGCCCCAACTCATAAAAAACTAATTCATGCAATGAAATGTAATTAAGTTGGTCCAACTAAATTTTGACCTGTTTAAATGAGTTGGTCCAACTCAATTTTGACCAGTTTAAATGAGTTAGTCCAACTCAATTTTGATCAAATAGTTAAGATGAAATGGATAAATTTATCAAATTAGTTTCATGCTGCTTAAACTTAAAACATTTCATTGAAAAATCAATTAGGAAATCCTTCTTTTGCACCCCATAAAGACAAGAGACAAATATTGATCGATATTTTTATTTAGATGTGTTATTTAATGTAAAAGTTACTTAGAAAAATGCAAGTACATATTTTAAAGACTTTTTTTTCAGTCCTTGTGGCACATGAACAGTTCATGGAATTCTAAAGTCAAAAACTTGACTAAAAACAAACTTGACTCTAAAATAATCTTCAGAATCATACAAACAGATGCATAATGGCTTGTCTTAAAAGGGATAAATGAAAATTGTCATCATTTACTCATCCTCAGGTTGTTCCAAACATGTACAAATGTCTTTGTTTTATTAAATAAAAAGGAAGATGTGTTAAACAATATGGGAAACTGAACAGTTCTGGGCCACCATTGACTTCCATAGCAGGAAGAAAAAAAAACAACAACTATGGAAGTCAATGGTGGCCCAGAACTGTTCAGTTTCCCATTTTCTTTAACGCATCTTCCTTTGTGTTTAATAGAACAAAAACATTTATACAGGTTTGGAACAACCCCAGGATCAGCAAATGATGACAGTTTTCATTTTTGGGTGAACTATCCCTAAAGGCAAGAATGACTTACTAGAACTACTAGAAATACACAGAAAGTGTGTAAGAAAAAGCATGTAAGAATGTATAAAAAGGAAATGTACTTTTTTGTGTGTGGTGTGTGTTTTCTCAATTCTCATTGTTTTCTCAAACAAGGATATTTCATGCAAAGAGCTTGATTTTGAGTTGCTGGATCTTTGCATTCAGCCTATGTCCATCCAAGTTCATTATGATTTTCTGTATAAACTCGAAGGTGTACTTAAGGTTGTTAGGAAAACTAAGATCAAGAGCATAAATGAGACCAAAAAGCATGATGAATGCCAGGATCACGCAGTCTAGGTTGCTCAAAACCTTAATGCCCTCGATCACAACTCCGATGTCTTCTGTACAATCTCCTCTTTTGATTTTGTAAATCCCCATGACTGTGTTCAGGATTTCATTTTCTGCATCCTCAGTGGCCTGGACAAAACACAAAACACTTTGGTTAAGCCCAAATGAATTTGTCCCTTTATATTTTAAAAGTAAACAGCAAATTGCATTGCTACTTTTCAGTCTGAAACTTAACATCTTCCTTAACTTCTTGGACTGTTTGATTTGGCATACACAGAATTGATAGAATATCAATAATACGCTTTACAATATGGTTCCATAATGCAGCAACTTAAAAAAAAAAATATCTCAATACATTTGTTACAAGACTTACTATTCTTTGTTAACGATAGTTAATCCAAATGCTCATTGTTAGTTCATTAAACTATTATATTGTTGCGATTTACTTCTACAAATTCTAGTGTTCAGATGAACACTGAAAGGCATACAAATGGAATGAAAAAAGGGACACACATTGGTGAATAAATGACTTTTCATTTTGAGTGGACTATTCCCTTAAAACATGTAAGGGCTCGCAAAATCACTAGCCCGACGTCCTGGGGCTGTTGTGTTTTCCAGTCGGGCTACCAAAATGCATAGCCCGTCGGGCAGGCCGGTTATCTGAAATAGTGTTCACTTCAGTCTTGTTATTATCAGACCTCATTGGTCTGTCACTGCTCGTCAATGTCAGAATATTTGAGATGGCCAATCAAATTGAAGAAGGTGACATTTATGTTCACAGAAGCTAACAACAAATTTTAGCAGGGCGACTGACACTTCAGTATACAGTCAAGTGCAAGATAAGATGCAAGAAGGTAAACTGGAAGTTGTGGCCTAGTGGTTAGAGAGTTTGACTCCTAACTCTATGGTTGTGGGTTCAAATCTCGGGCCAGCAATACTACGACTTAGGTGCCCTTGAGCAAGGCACCGAACCCCCAACTGCTCCCCGGGCGCCGCAGCATAAATGGCTGCCCACTGCTCTGGGTGTGTATTCACAGTGTGTGTGTGTGTGTGTTTACTGCTGTGTGCGTGTACAGTGCACTTTGGATGGGTTAAATGCAGAGCACGAATTCTGAGTATGGGTCACCAATGTCACGTCACTTTTTCACTTTCACTAAACATTTCATATTTGAGAGTTTTTTAGGACATAAATGTTAAACTAATGGCAAACGAATATACTTTTGTCTAATTTCGCCATTTTGAACTGAAAATAGGCCCATGTAACGTGACATGTAATGTAATAATTGGTTTACTGTCATTGTGAGGGGACAAGAAACATTAACAAAGCCGTTTTCAACATGTTAGGCACAAGATTAATAATGAATGTGTACATACTGAGAATGAATATAGTACAATTTGTAGCTTTAAGTAAATTAAAAAAAGTTCAGCTTTAGGAGGGGAAGGCAAGATGAGGAGACAAAGGAAAATAGAGTGATGGATAAGAAGTGAGAGCAGGTATTGACAAATATTCTACTGCCAACTGACATGGTTTTAAGGCCTTTTTTTTATCCTTTTTTTGGCCTTCAAACGTCTTAAAGTGCACATATCAAAAGAAATAAAAAATGTAACCCCCCCCCCCCCCAACAACCTTAAATGTAGGACCTCTTTGATTATAAAGCCCTGTCTACGGCCCTGTATTAGGAATAAGATAAATAATAATTGTGTACATATTGTGAATTAATTTAACTTCGTTAGGCTACCTAGCTTTCAGTAAATTAACTTGTCTGAAAAAATGATTCATAAATCAACCTATTAGTTAACCCTATGTTTACTTTCTTCACTGACAGACAAAAATGAAAAGCCTATATCAGTCAAAACTCAGCTTTAGGAAGGGAAGAGAGAGAGCAAGAGAAAAACAAAGACAAAAAGAGTGTGATGGAAATGAGGAGAGAAAAATAATCAGCATTGTGACATGAAAATTGAGTATTTAATAATAATCAATCATATATTCTATTATAAAACAAAAGTATTAACAATTGTTTTTTTATAAATATATATATATAAAAATAAAAATCACTTACCACATACTCCTTGAAGAAAGAGTCTGGATCTTCAGTCAGGTAGATCATCAGGCCTTTCAGGATGCACTCTCTCTTTGTGTTTATGTTAGTGTTGTCACACTAGAGCAGGGGAAAAATCTAAATTTCATAATGAAATTAGCCAAATGCAGAAAGCTGTACAATAACTAGACAAAACGGAAGACATTGCATGCATTTATACTAACAGAGTCTGTGATCGCCAGGGCGTTTTTGATTTTTTGCCCCTTCACTCCTCCTTTGCTCTTGAAGATCTGCATCAGTTTATCTGAAAAGTGGTCCAGCTGTGATAGGAACATTGATTGCAGTGGCTTCATAGTGATCCGCATGAACTCTGCGTTCACCTTCAAAATGAAAAGGAAAAGAAAAACAACAAAAAACTATTTGTTTTGTTTATCCTTCTTACTATGAAAATAACCTAATAATGTCTAAACTAAAACACTACATAACATGTTTACTTACTTCACTCTGCTGAAATAAAGCTGGCCATTGATTCTTGAACACCTCTATCATGGGCTTTTGCTCCACAATCTGCTGACGTCTGTGGGAGAATGTTCTTTCCATTTTTGCTTTTATCATCACTTCATTGTCACGCTTTTTTACTTCTGACAATAAAGAAATTCTCTCGTACTCCAAGCTCTCCGTAGATTCACCTTTTGGATGCAGAGGAATGTAATTGACCTCAGCCTTCCTTGGTTTCTTGATGTTGGCAGCAACCTTGCCTTGTCCTTTTTGTTTGTACTTTAAGGAATTTACACAGATTTCAGGATGTCCAAGCCGGCCAAGCTTTGTGCGATAATTTTGCATTTTGTACTTAAGTGACTGCTTCCATCCCCAAAATCCTGTCTTGGAACCAAGTTGTCCCAAACAAGGATGGACCCTAGTTAAAGCTGCTGCTACCTCTTCACACTGATAGTCTTTAGGATATTTTGTGTATTTTACCATTTCTTGGGCTAGGCCATTAAGAATTATGCCTTTCAGCTTTGGACCAGGGATGAAGTATGTCCCATTGCTCTCAAACTCAGTATTCTTTATGTTTAGCTCAAATTCTGCATCATAAGTAAACTTGGGGACCACAAAAGCTTTGGGCCATGGGGACAAACCTGAGAGAGTTTCTGTAGATGAGTGAGAAGTGGATACATACTGTATATCACCATCAAAGGATGAGACAAGTGATGAGGTTTGTGGCTCTGAATTAGTGGGACTCTCAGTAAATGAACGTACTGGATACAATGTGATGCAGGGCTCATCAGTCTGGAGCTCCAAAGGTGACAATGCAGGCAGGTATATCACCTTCAGTGTGCTTTTGTGTTCAATTTCAGAAACTGAAGTTAAGTTCATATACTCTTTGAAGTCAGCATCCATGTATTGTAACCGGAAGTCCTCATTTATCCGAAAGACTGTCTTTATAAGTTCATGAAGTTCTTCCACAGTATCTGGAATTCCAGACGTCAGGGACAGTTTCCTGGAGTCAGTCTCATCACCAAAGATAATCCGCAGAGCAAAAGGACCCGCCATAATCGAACAACTTTAATCTAGAGGGGAAAGTAAATAAAAGAGACAAATCGAAAAGAAGAAATTATCAAATTATATTTTTGTTATCATTTGAAAATTCAAATATGATCTGAGATTTAGCAAGAGAGCGCATAAGAAATACGGTAGACATTGGTCTCCAGAATGCAGACTAGACTGAAAGGATTATACTAACCTTTAATGATGATGAATCTTCTCAAGCACACCATAAGCAAACCTCTAACCATGTAATCCACAAGGGGATATGGGTCTTTCAAGTCACTAAGCTCAATCAGGACAACCTTTGTAGTGGGTAAGGCAGTCAACTCAAAACCTCTATAATGCTCCCTGTACCAAGCACATAAAGGTTTCACAAGGAAGCACAACTTCTCTTTATGAATACACAGTTTCAAGATTTCATTGAATGTAGGCAGTCCATCTACAGATCCATGTACAATAAGCATCCCCTCAGTGTAATGTATACCACTGCAAGACACATTTTTTGCCATATGAACCTGAGTCACATTTGGGTATCTTTGCTTCAGTGTACACCTTATGTTTTCATTAAGGACATCAACAGGCATAATTGAGACATCAGTGACGTCCAAAGATGACTTCTTGAGACTCCAGGAATGTGTGTGATAGGCAAGCATGAACTGGTGTTTAATAGCTAGCGAACAAGCTATATTCTTAAAACAATTAGTATGACGAGCAACCTGCTTGAAGAAGCTGTGTTTAGCCTCAAATCTCATTGTCCACAGTCCAATTAAAGGTCCGAAGCAACGAATCATTTGCGGATAGTGCTCTAAATAGTGATGCTTTGGGAGGAGCTTGACATGAGGAAAGAGTTCAAGATAGCGTTGTCTGTGTTCAAAAATCTTGGACTCAAGATAAGCAATGGTCTCGTCTGTGTGAACAGGGGCTACAACTAGTTCAACGATGTCTTTAAGATCTAAGATCACTTGCCATGGTTGCTCATCATCTGGCAATAATTGCCCAATAATGAAAGGAAGCAATCTTAGCAAGGTCCAATTTTCATGTGCATTGCCACCTATAGTGTTGTTGGATGCGAAAGAGCGTGGTATGGTATGTGGGCGATTAGTTTTATCTGCCCATTTGTATGGAAATGCCTGTATCAATGTATTGAGAATGTCAAGAGTAAAGTACTTTTTGGAGATCAACAAACTAATACAACGTGCCAGTTCAACTGGAACAACACCCTCAAAGAGATCATGTACAATATCTGGAGGATAGCCAGTGCTGACATGAAAATGTGAAAGGTGCTCAGTTAAAACACATTGTCTTTTGACACCACAGCAGAAACTTTCATTCTCCTTTGCTGTCTGTACATGAGATTCATGGATGTCTCTGGTTCTAAGTTGGAAAGCCCCTGACCCGACATCCTTAGTTTGAAATTCTGACTTTTGTCCAGTACAAAATCTACATATTGCACCTCCAGAAAAACTCTCAAGAAATCCACCAATAGAGTGGGCTCCGAGGTTGTCCGCTATTACACACTGTACAGTTCCTTTAACCAACTGGCCAAGCTGAGAAATGAAAACACCATGCTGTTCTAATACTTGTAGGTCTTTCAAAAGAGGCTCCAACACTTTTCCATAGCCATAAGTCTTGACATCATCAGATTTGCAAAGAACAGCTAGATAGATTGAGGAGAGATTTGAATGGTAACCTGGTGGCAAATACCCAAGACCCAATACACACCACAGAGTTTGTGCTTTTTCCGAGAGGTCCCAAGTGGGTTACATAACTCAAAATCGTCAACATAAAGATTAATGGCTATTCTCAAATCTTCTCCAGAAAGAAACTGATTTTGCTTCCAGTAATCACCATCTCTCATGGTTTTGTAATACTGAAGACCAGTCAATTGATGGTCTTCAGTAATCTGAGCATCAAGATGTTCAAGGACACCTGTATGACTAAGCAGATTTTGCAAAGACTGTAAAATAGGAATATATTGAAACGTCCTGTTCTTCTGTGAATCTAGAATGTACTCAACTGGCTCTAAAACACCAAAATGAGAGGTGTAGTACTGTTTACGTTTATATGCAGTAGCAAGAGGGCCCTCCTTAGAAATAGCTCTGCCCAGTGGATTAGACGTACATATAATAGTGGAAAGCTCATCAACTACAGATTCCTCAACTTGAATATTGTGACTTTGGAAGAGATCCGATACAACTGCTTTAGTGACGGGTATAGATGCTGTACTTAATATATAGTGAAGTTCAGAAAGGACCTTATCAACAACTGACTTTGGGATGTGAACAATATTTTCCAACTTCAATAAAATGCAAGCAACTTTTTCATCGATAGACTTTGACAGGTCTTCTCCTACAGTATCATCACCACACAGAGTTTCAAATTCATAATCTGTATCCACAGACTCTGCTGGCCCATCTACAGAATTGTCTGACTGATGCAACTGACCACTTGAACTGACGACAATGGGTTTGAAGTCTATTAATGAATGTGGATTGTGTTTCCGGTATCTGTGGGTGTTAAATGTGCTGTAAATATTACTTTCAAATGCACATCCTACAAACATACACTGAACTGTTTCATTATGCCGGAGATGCCCATTTATGTGTTGAAAATAATCTCTTTCTGTTGCTAGCTCCTTGCATGAGCACACATGACACTGGAATGTTGTTAATTCTTCTAGCTTTGGAGTTTCCCTTTTAGCATGTATTTTGTACTTGTGATTAAGAAGCTTACTCCAAGTACTAAATGTGCATGGGCAATCTGTGTATGGACATGGATAGCGAAAACTGCCCCTAAAGTACACATGAGTCTGCCTAAAATGCTGCAGCAACAAATACCTGCTAGCTAGTTGCAATGGACATTCTTTACACTGCCACATTCACAATCCTAAAAAGAAGAAGAAAAAAAAGGTGTTATTATATAACATATTTAACAAGTGACACAAGAAAATCTGAATATTTTATATAACTTACTATAACTAGGAGGTTGCTGTTCGCCTGGTCATGTTCATAAAACTATGAAAGAGAAGATGTTGATTAGGAGTGGGACCCAGTACTCATATGAAAATATGCTTTTTGTTTACATGGTTCTGTTTTACCCAACTTGTTCACTAAAAGGATTAGTTCGCCTCAAAATGAAAATTTCCTGATAATTTACTCTTAATAATTTAATTTAAGTTTTTTGAGGAAAACATTTCAGTATTTTTCTCCACACAACGGTCACCAAATTGTTGTCAAAATCAATGCAGTTTCAAAGGGCTGTGCACGATCCCAGCTGAGGAATGGGGCTTATCTTATGAAACGATCTGTCATTTTCTAAAAAAAAATAAAAATATATATACTTTTAACCACAATTGTTCATCCTGTGCTGGTCTGCGACGCAACAGGCATTGCTTCATCACGTTGGAAAAGTCACGCTTCACCTCATCTAAGTTTGTCTGTGTACTCCGGTTCAAGGTATGGAAGGGTGAAAAATTCCATCTCATTTTCTCCTCCAACTTCAAAATCGTCCAACATCTTTGTTTTAATTTATTATTATTTCTTTCGTGACCTTTCCAATGTGATGACGATCGGTCATTTTCTAAAATATTAAATATATACACAAATATATATATGTATATATTTATTATTTTAGAAAATGACCGATCGTTTTGTAAGATAACACCCTATTCCTCAGCTGGAATTGTGCAGAACCCTTTGAAGCACTTCAGAGCCCTTAGAAACTGAATTGATTTGGACTTCTTAAATTTGGTGGCCATTAAAGTCCATTGTGTGGAGAAAAATCCTGTAATGTTTTCCACAAAAAACTTAACTTCTTTTTAAAAATATTTAAAATGTTTACTTGGTACAATTGTCTGTACCATATCTGCGCATACTTATATAATAATACTAAATACTCAATTGAAAACCAATGCAATATGATGTACGTCCAAAAGATGGCACCGACAGACTGTTTTTGGATACATTTTTATTTTTTTTTGCTTTTAAACTAGGTGTGTGTGTTTAAAGTTTGAGAAAAGCACAATGTTGTGTTTTATTGCGAGTGTACACAAACAGTTTGAATGAGGTCCTGTATGAACAAAATTACTGAGTGTGTTTTTATATTTCCACTGTTCGATGGCGCCCGCGCCTCTCTAACGCTCTCTGACTCTATGTTAAAATGCCCAACTTTACAGCAGAAAAAAAAAAAAGTTTACAGCCTGGTACAAAAAAATATATTCGGTCTATATTCGCTTGTTAAGTCTGACGTCATGTAGCAGTGCTTCCGTGTCCAAACGCTCTATCAGTTACCACGAGAAAACAACAAAAGGTGCTAATATAAACTCACAATGTGATAGAATACTAGCGAAAAGGTTATAATCTTAACCTTTAACTCCATACCGAAGTCCCAGATAGCCAGACAATGAAAATAGAAAAGAATTATGTAAAAATTATTTGTGTTTGGGATGCTGTGAGCATGGAGACTATAGTGTATTCCATAAGTTTGAAAGCGATTAGCTTAAATTATCAATATGAATAAACAGTGCTCATAAACGGCTGCTGAGGTCTTATTCTCAAGTGAAGCGAGTTGAGGTTTGGACCCAGAAACAGCGCTTCTTATGTCATCACCTAACAACCAAATAGCTAATTTTGCCCTTCATGACAACTGTGAGGGGGGTGAATTTTTTTTTATAATTCATCCGTTTAAATTATTTCAATCCTTAAAGTTATGCATAATTAAGGGCGTGGCCACCTGAGTGACAGGTGGATTGCCGCTGCAGTGGCTTCAGCAACAAGCTCCCGCCATTTTGTCCGGGAGAGTCACGCAGTGACGAGCTGCCAAGGTAGTGATGGCTAGCTCTGCACACTTAAAGTTTCAAAAAACACTCTTCGGGAGTCTACGAGTGATGTCACGGTCACTACGTCCATGTTTTTATACAGTGTACTCTAGTCTCTCACACACCATATCCTAGCATTGCAATTTTGACATCGCAGATTCATTATCTGAAGCTTCAGAACTAAGGCTTGGCTACAGATTAGGTGTCTCTAAGAACCCGTGTATCTAACAGTAGTTCCACGTTACATTAATTTGCAAGCGGATTTTATTAATTTTTATACCGCGTATTCTCCTGTATATTCATGTAACGAACAGTTACGCCCGTACCGGTTGGGTGCAATATGAATTCATGTAACTGGCTCTGATTTAACATGGGCAGCTCAGCTGCAATGTGGTAATTAGGTAGTTTACATGATAAAAAAATAATCTTAATATTGAGATGTTAACGTTTCCTATAGTTTTAATTATTTAAACAGGTCTTTGAAGTTTGGGGGAAAAAAACTGTTTTCGTGTATTTTTCCCTCCACAGTGCTTAACACAGCTATCGTCATAAGGTGATTGTGAAACAATCACTTCATGCCTTTATGGTGAAATTATATATTATATATTATATATATGAAATATTTTTCATGGTAGGCCGAGCATACACTGTGCGATTTTCATCCGATTTTGAGCCGAATTCTGACTTGTGCGGCTCTTTTTCTTTTTAAAATAAAAGAGGGGAGAAAAGGCCTGCTTACCTCCAGTTTGCGTTGCAATGGAGAAACCATACTGGCCACATCTTCCGAGCCACCTGCGCGTCCAATTTATTTATTTTTTTGTACGTTTCAGCACACAGAATTATGCATATCACCAAAGCAGTGCGTTTATCCAGAGAAAGCGTGTTTATTCTGAAACGGCCACAAATACCTGGGTTCTGATGGATCCTACGTGTTGATTCCCCACATATAGTGAGCGCAGTCAAATCGCAACTCGACGATCGGACTGTACAGTGAGCACATAAAAATCGTGAGCTTTGGATTTACATCGCATACGTACAGTGTGAGTTGGTACCTTGCCGAAATCGCACAGTGTATACCCGGCTTTAGGCAGGTCAAATTTGATCAAGAACAATACAATGCACTGTGGCCAATTCAGCGTGAGTGACGCAGCAAAAATTGACTCGGCGCCGAAACAATCGCGGCACTCGCTTTCACTGCTGTTGCATATTTCACTCAAAATTATGATATAAATTAAACATTATCTTACAGTAAGGTAAATTATTTATTACAAATATTCAAAAAAGATAATACTTACCAATAACGAATACTACGTAGCAGTCCTTGCGGCGGCAGACGAGAAAATGGCGGCCAGACAGACACGCTCTCTCTCTCTCTGAGCTTTTCTTGCACATGCGCAAATGGCGTGCTCCGAAAGCCAAATTAATTTGAGTTAACCAAATGAAAATAAATCTCATAGATGACACTATTTATACATTTTACGTTAGACTTATTAAAAATATATACGTATTATTCCTAATAAGCTATATTTCAATAAAGTGAACACAATTTAAATGTGTCATACCTAAGAAGGCCTTGAATCATTTTTTTGAGTGCATGCGACCAACAAAAGTAAAGCTTGGCGAGTCGATCAACGAGCATTGCTGCAGGTTGATTTTTAGCGGATGTGCTGTGCTTGTGCAGCCGCGGTCGTCTTCATTTCGTCAGGTGAAACATCTCTCTCACTCGCAGCAGAGTGTGAGCAGCAACAACTTCCCCTCCGCGCCAACTGATACCCGAAACACGCTCCGCCTTCACTCCATGAATAAAGTATTTCAGTATGTTTGAAATGTTATGTTCATAACAAAGCATATAAAATAATAATAATACAAAAAATAACAGGAGAGTTTCAAAGTGGCTTAAAACTGCAGTAGGGAACTTTTGACGCTCTAGCGGATAATAAACAGAATTGCTTGCGTCTTGCGGAAGAACATTGTAGCCGGAGCTACTTCTCTCTGTTTATGTCTATGAAGAATCACAAAGGTACTGGGTTACTCCGCCGCGGTACCCCCGAAGCAATCTAAAATAGTCCGAATATAAACACTTATTATAGGTGTACCCTAGTGATTCAGGACAAGCTAAAAACACGGTTTGGAAAATGGATTCATGGTGTACTCGCTTATTATGTTCATTTTTCTACATTGTGAACACAAACAAAGTTACGGACCGTTAAAATGTGTTACTCTTGGTTAACAGTAATTATAATTATTTTACTTCAGAACAGAGCCTGGGACTAATCTAGGTTATCCATGTTTTTTTTTTTGTTTTTTTTTCATTGCACCTGAAAATGACTTTGTTCATTACATTCACTTCAAGCGATCTGGCGCAGATCAGCCTCCCGCAAAGCTCAGCTGTGGACGATTTAAAAATGTTTGATATAAAGCAGTGGTTCTCATAAAGCATAAAGCAGTGGCTTTATATCCCGCGGCCCGTCACAAATTCTAATGTGGCCTGAATGGTTTAGTATTTGAATGAGCTCCTTTTACATTATAATCCTCTACGCCCGATACGTTCTCAAAACTCAGGCAATTTGATAATACTTAGAATATGAAAATCAACTGCGGGCGGCAGATCCTTTTCCTATTTGGCGCCTAAACACTGGAATAACCTACCTAACATTGTTCGGGAGGCAGACACACTCTTGCAGTTTAAATCTAGATTAAAGACCCATTTCTTCAACCTGGCTTACACATAACATACTAATATGCTTTTAATATCCAAATCCGTTAAAGGATTTTTAGGCTGCATTAATTAGGTAAACCGGAACCGGAAACACTTCCCATAACACCCTATGTACTTGCTACATCATTAGAAGAATGGCATCTATGCCAATATTTGTCTGTTTCTCTCTTATTCTGAGGTCACCGTAGCCACCAGATCCAGTCTGTATCCAGATCAGAGGATCACTGCAGTCATCCGGATCCAGTACGTATCCAGACCAGATGGTGGATCAGCACCTAGAAAGGAGTCCTGAAAGACAGCGGAGACCAGGACAACTAAAGCCCCAGATACAGATCCCCTGTAAAGACCTTGTCTCAGAGGACCACCAGGACAAGACCACAGGAAACAGATGATTCTTCTGCACAATCTGACTTTGCTGCAGCCTGGAATTGAACTACTGGTTTCGTCTGGTCAGAGGAGAACTGGCCCACCAACTGAGCCTGGTTTCTCCCAAGGTTTTTTCTCCATTCTGTCACCGATGGAGTTTCGGTTTCTTGCTGCTGTCGCCTCTGGCTTGCTTAGTTGGGGTCACTTCATCTACAGCGATATCGTTGACTTGATTGCACATAAATGCACAGACACTATTTAACTGAACAGAGATGACATCACTGAATTCAATGATGAACTGCCTTTAACTATCATTTTGCATTATTGACATACCGTTTTCCTAATGAATGTTGTTCAGTTGCTTTGACGGAATGTATTTTGTTTAAAGCGCTATATAAATAAAGGTGACTTGACTTGACTTGACAATAGGAAAGAAATCAAAAAGAGGTTGGCCAACTCCAGGTCTTTCAGTCTCTCTTATGCATTGACTGTTGTTTGGGAGGGGAATCTACATCAATTATTTCTCCATTTAGGTTAAAAATACTTGAATCTGATTTTCTTAATGGTAATATATTATTATTTTTTTTATTACTATTCTAATATATTATTATTATTATTTAATTATAATATTATTAAATCATGATCAGTAAATGATAATACTGTTTTTTTTCCCTCTGGGATACACTTATGGCTGAGCCTTTACATTAAACAGAATTCAAAGAGTTTACTTTCAAATGATCACTAACACACTTGAAAAACAATATATTTGTTAAAAATAATCAGTCCCTGATAAAATACAATCTCTGTACCTGAAATTGACAGCTGCTGTTATTTAAACTCTTCTGGATTATGTTTTTGACATTTCACTACACATAGTTGGGATTCACCAGATTTTGGTAATCTGTTTTTTTAATTCCTTGTACAAATGGCATTGTATTAGATAACTACAGGCATTCTACAAAGCTCTGTGCTCTCTCAGAGCATTAAAAGTGAACTGCTAACAAACTATTTTTAATGTAAATGTTTCAGAACTTTATTATTTTGTAAATGCTAACTGCTAAACTAACACAGCTGCACATTATACCCTCAGCCCACATCTCAGAGTTTATCAATGTCTTGATCAGCTCCATGGGCTAGTAGTGATGCCACCTGATAACAGAGAATGAGCGATAATGCTTTAGCATGACCTAATGGAGAGTGCTGATTGTACATATACACTACATCTCTCTTTATGATGCTAAAGGATGTGAACAGTACAGAGTGAGAGATAAACAGATAAACATCTGCTGGTCCAGTATCAATATGTTAGTGCTGCTAGTGAAGTAGAGGGATGATGATTGGTTGCTAATGCCCCGTCATTGTTCATGCAAGCATGTGATAGCATATGCCCTCCAGTTCACAGTTACACAAGGAGCAGCTAAAGTTGTCATGGTTCATGGGTGAGTACGCTCATCTTGCATCTCTGTCTGATTGTGTGTGTCTGTTAACTAGCAGCAGCTGCAACTCATTTGCGCTGCCTTTAGATTTGGCTGGTTTCCTGTTCGTGTTGTTGGTTCGTTGATTCTTGTCTATCTTTTTTGTGTAGTTGTGCTCCTGTCCCTCCAGTTGGGATTCTCTGGACCTTATTCCTTGCCCGCCTAGGATTCCTGCGCTGGGTTTGAGTTACTGCTTCTTGAGTGGTCTGGACGTGATTCATCTGGGGTTGTGCCATCGTCTTCCTACGTTCTAATAGCTGACTGTCAGAGTTACAAATAAACCATTTTTACCTCGCACTTGGGATCTCGTGACTCGATCATTGTGAAAGAACGAACCAGGATGGATCCAGCGAGTTTGGCAGAATTACGAGACTTTTTAACCAGTAGTAACTCTCTCATGGAACGCCAGGAGGATCAGATGATGGCCACAGGTCGTGCTGTTCAAGCCCTGGTCGCTCAGGTTTCGGAACTTACCACTCAGTTTAAGCGCTTCAAGTTAGAGACCGTTTCTTCTCAGCAACCACCTGCATCCAATCCACCAGCAGCTGTGGATCAAAGCATTCATTCTCCTGAGCCTCGTCTACCACCACCAGCCTTTTATTCCGGGCAGCCCCAGTTGTGTCGCTCATTTGAGGCTAAATGCTCCCTCTATATTTCTCTTCAACAGTCATCGTTTCCCACCGAGGAATCTAAGGTAGTGTTCATTATAACTCTGCTCACTGGACCAGCGGCAAGCTGGGGAACAGAGACTTCTGTGCTGCGCCTCCTTCCAAGCGTTTTCACAGGAGCTAAAGAAGGTATTTGATCGCGCTGCTTATGGCAGAGAGGCTGCTAGACTTCTAGCGGAGCTGCGACAAGGGGATTGCACCGTAGCCGATTATTTTATCGAATTTCGCACTTTAGCCGCGGAGTGCGCCCGGAATTCTGAGGCACAGTTGGACCTATTTCTTCACGGACTTTCGGACACCATCAAGGACAAAATTTATTCCTCGGATTTACCCGCTGTTACGACCCTGCGTTTTACTTGCTCGCCTGCTGGTGGCGATGTTCTTCCAGGAGAGCTTGAGACATCGCACACCCCTGTTACCTGATCACCACTTAATTATGGAGAGGATAAAACCTTGGACTCAATCACTCCTCTTTACTTCGTCCAGGGGATCGACACCCTCTGGAGAAGTCACTTGTTTTGCCAACCTTTATTTGTTTACTGTCCATACCAACATTTTCTGCTCCCCATAAGGATTATGATTTATCCCCTTTTTGATTTTGATCCCTAGACTTCGTTATATTAAGTTATTTGAGTTTTTGAAGACGTTTTTTGAAGTTCATTTCTTCAGTGTACTTGTATACTTTATGTATGGTCGAAACGAGCTGGACGTAACACCGCGGGGTGGATAAGCTCATTGAGCTGGCTATTCGGGTGGATTCCAGAGTAAGGAGGCGTGTCCAACAGAAGACACTACGGAGAATCCCTGACATCACTCATCAGAGCAGCCTATCATCAGTCACTGGCGAGAGTGAGTTCTCTTTTCCAAATCCCGAGTCCATGCAGATGGGCAGGGCTCACCTTTCACAGCAGGAGAAGCAGAAATGCAGAGAGAGAGGTTTGTGCACATACTGTGGAGCCACCGGTCACGTCGTTCTGCAATGTCCAGTAAAAGTCGGTGCTTGCCAGTAGGTAAGAGGTTACTGACGGGTGGAGCAACTCTTAAATCCTCTCTTTCTGTTACGTCATTACCGGTAAGGCTGACTCTCCATTCTCTCTCTTTTGACTGTGAGGCTTTGGTGGATTCGGGGGATGAGAGTAATTTTCTAGACATTAACGTCGTGAAAAGACTTAAGATACCTATGGTGGAACTCTCTCAGCCCATCTCTGCAGTGGGATTAAATGGTCAGCCGTTACCCTCCTTCACACATTCCACAGTCTCCGTCAAACTCATCATCTCTGGACAACACACAGAAAACATTAACTTTCTCTTAACTGACACTCCTGCTGCTCCTGTGGTTTTGGGGCATCCCTGACTAGTGCTCCATAATCCCCACATAAACTGGGGGAAGAATTCTGTCCTGTCCTGGAGCGAATATTGTCATGTCTGTTGTCTGCATGTTCTCCTGTGTCTTGTTCTGTGTTTCAGGATGATCACACTGACCTGTCTAACGTGCCACGTGAGTACCTCGACCTGAAGAGAGTGTTCAGTAAGTCTCGGGCTTCTTCTCTACCTCCGCATTGTCCCTATGACTGTGCTATGGAGTTATTGTCAGGTACGTCTCCGCCTAAAGGCGAATTATATTCCCTTTACAATCTGGAGAGGGAGGTCATGGAGAAATATATTTCTGATTCTCTTGAAATCTGTACTAAAGGAAATCGGTACAAAAAAGGAATTGATTGTTTTAGGTGAAAAAAGCTAAGAGATATCAACTTAAAAGTATATCAGATCAGTTGAATCTTACACAAATGATCCTTGGCCCCACTAGGATTACACAATCAACACAAACTCAGATAGATTTAATCTTTACTAATAAACCAGAAAATTACAAAATCATTTAATTTGGTAACAGGTATGTCAGACCACAACCTGACCTTAATTGTAATAAAGTTGACAAAAAAAGGTTTTTATACAGACAAGGCGGCAAAATCTTTTTTAATATAATACCAAAATCCCTATTTGGCCAATTCGAGGAGAAATTAAAGCACCTGGACTGGAATGATGTTATGCACTCTGGTGATATAGAACAAGCATTTATCTGTATGATGGATAGTTAATACGACTAAAAATGAATTTAGTAAAAAAATATATCTTACTCGAGTAAAGTACATCTGCCATGGTTAAATGAACAGCTCTGGAAGCTAATGAAGCAGAGAGACTTGGCATTAAAGGGTGCCCTTAAATCTAAATTACCACATGATAAGAGAAAATTCCAGAACTTGCGAAATAAAGTAGTAAAAAATTAAGACAGACCAAAGCTAATTATTTTATTAAATTAATTGAGGATTCTAAAGGAAATAGTAAATTAATTTGGAAGAATATTGATAAAATTACAAAGGAGAATAAATCAGTTCAAAATTGGATTATACGGGATCAATCGAAATTAACAGAAGATAAAGAAAAAATAGCTAAAATGTTTAATTCCTTCTTCTTGAACTCTGTACAGTGTCTGTCTAGGAAATTTGGTGCTAGACCTGGAGTACTAGAACTAGGGCTGGACGATTATGGCCTAAAATCAAAACTTTTATTAATTGATTAATATTGATTGATTGAACATTTTACGTCGATTACTATTAATGAATGATTATTTTGTTTCTGTTTTTTTTTTTGCCCTCATAGTTCACTGACAAGGTTTGTACTGTAAATATGATTGACTATTAAAGGTGAGATATTTTTTCCTATTGAAAGAGCGATCTGACATCATAGCTCACTATCAGCAGTTATTTTATCTATGTTCGTAACATTTCTTACAGATTATTGCTCGGTGTAAGAGATAATGATCCGATAAAGATAAATGAGCACAGTACCAGTACGAGTGATTGAGTGTGTGAATTAGTCATACCGTCTCTATATTATTGTGAAGCTGTGGGTTGTAAATAGCCTAGTTCCTTCAAAAGTAGAATAATATGCTAAAATAAGTTTTGAGATTCTACTTTAGTGATAAATCACAGGACAGCGCTGACGACTTCTGCGTTCCTCTGTGCTTGCGATCTTCACAGCTACTGTTTATATGAGTGTTCGTGCCACAATGCAGCTGTGCGAACTAGGGCTATCAAAATGGTTGAAAACTAAATTAAAATTTGCAATTAAATATTATCCAAATTTGAATTATATTCTAATTTAAAAAAGCATAATTTTAGTTAGGGTGAAGAAGAGCTTTTAGCTTCTCTTCTGAGTCCAAAATAGGGCGCATTGGGCGCCGGTGCATAAATGGCTGCCCACTGCTCCGGGTGTGTGTTCACAGTAGGGGTGTCAAAATTAATCGTTTCTACGGTGCATTGCGATGCAGACGAGGACGATTCGCTTTCGGTTCAGTAATAGACCATAACCGGTTATAATGTAGGCTACTGACGCATTTCTCACATGACAGAGTCGTATGTGACAATAACGGCACATTACATTAGCGATAACTGGAAGATTTTGTCTCGTGTTGCAAACGAGAGCCGTTTATGAGTCTTACACGGGTGCTCATCTGGCAGAGCTACTGTCTCATGTCGTGGATGAATGGCAGCTATCACATAAGGATATAGTGCTTGTAACAGATAATGCGTCGAACATGATCGCTGCAGCTCAATTCGGAAAAATCCCCCTAGTAACATGCTTCGCGCATACGCTGAATCTGGCATCCCAGCACGCGCTTAAAGTGGGCGCGCTCTCCAGGCTTTTGGACAGAATCCGAAACACTGCTGAAGTGCAGATTTAGGTTTTTGTATATTGATTATATTCAAGTAGGTTTGGCCTCTTGTTTATTTTGGTTTGTAATTTAATTTCATGTTTATACATTTGTCAATATTTAAATGTTTTACAAAAAAGTACACTGCACTATATAAGTATTTAAGTACACTCCCTGCATTATGCACTTTAAGTACTTACATTTGTGTGTTCTCATCTAATGCTGCTGTTGCCTCTGTGCCCAGACTTGAGTTTTATTTGATGTTTGATACATTCAAGAAGCGTGTTTCAGGTAAAATTAAAGGTTCAGTTACATATCTAACTGCTTGTATTTATTGACAAAATTGTAAACATGTGAAGCAAAATTGAAAAATAAGGATGCAGTGCATCATCAATGCATTGTGATGCATCGAGATAATCGAATCGAACTGAATCGATGACTTGATAATCGTAATCGAACCGAACCGTGAGACCAGTGTAGGTTCACACCTCTAGTTCACAGTGTGTGTGTGTGTTCACTGCTCTGTGTGTGTGCACTTCAGATGGGTTAAATGCAGAGCATGAATTCTGAGTATGGGTCACCATACTTGGCTGAATGTCACGTCACTTTCACTTTTTTAACACAGAGTACATTTTTCATTTAAACATGAGATGCAGTAGGATGGGGAAAACCCACCATAAAGTCTCAAGATATGTTTTTGAAAAAAACTAAACCCACCTTAATTTTACATGGCTCTCTAAATATGTGGCTCTACTGTGTGAGACACAAGTGCAAGGGTAATAGAAGACGTCCCTCTCTAGAAAATGCGTGAAATATGCCTTTTGTGTGAATGGTTTCAGTTTTGACGTAAACAAGATCTACTCCGCATTCACTTTTTCCGCGATATTTTTATTGAACATCACAGCACTACTGCATCTAGTTGCTTCAACTGTATTGAGAGTGAGGACAAAAACATTATAATGCAATGCCACTTTTATATTGTCATCGCATATCGTGCGCCACTGATATAGGCCAAAGTATAATTTGACCGTCCGCATCCGCGCACCGTCCGCGTTATGTAATTTTCGTCATCAAGAGGGCTCGCGGACAGCCGCGCATCCGTCCACGCGGTCTCAAAAAGTGCCTGCACGTGGATGGGGTGTGCGGCTGTCAACAGTGCATGCACGAGGTGAATGATGACAGAAGTGGTACTGCTCGTCGAGCTTATCCTCCTTCTGAAAGCTGTGAGGATGAGGCTGTGTGAGATGGAATAGAACACGGAATGTTAAGTATACTCGGGGCAGGCCTTAAAGCTGCCTCTTTAACAGACACCTACAATTCGAATGCAACATTTTTGCATTCGAATGTGGATTTTTATTTATTTTTTATTTTTTTCACAGCCCTAGCGCAAACATGGTAGCTCGATATAATACACATCCGATCATCTAATTGCTTGAATGTCCAAACCATAATACAAATACAACTGACAAAGTTTAGTGAAGACACAAGGCCATCACTATTTGTTGAACCGGTGTTCACCTCCGTGTTTTGCTTTTATGCCACTGACTGTACGTGGCAGAGTCATGTATGTCCAGGTGTAAATGTTATAAAGTGTGCAGATGATATTGTGCTTTTTACTCATGCAAGAACTAAAGAACTAGTTGCAAACAGATTGTCATCTGCAATGGTGAAAGTCTCAAATTGGTTGAATGAATCTTGTTTGTCTCTAAATGTAAGTAAAACTGTATGCACGTATTTCACTCAAAAAAAAAAAAAAACTGTGAATCCAGATATAATATTTAATGGTGAAGCAATCAAATTTGTGACACATGTTAAATATTTAGGAATAATAATAGACCAACACCTTTCTTTTAAAAAGCAATTAAAAAGGGTTATAAATGTTACATTCAATTTGAATCATTTTAAAAACATCAGGCACCAACTGAATCAGCTGCACTTCTTAAGGTACATACTCTGATTGTCCCTCACTTATCCTATTGTATAACAACATGGTCACAAGCAGATGTAACTACACTTAGGCCTGTGTACTCCCTACATAAACAAATCATGAAAGTGTTAGATAAAAAATTTAACCTTTTCAAAATAGTCCAATGATGGTAGTTCCTTGTTTTTGTAAGTTTAAAAAAAATAATAATAATAAGTTTTAATAATTTTGTATTTTATACTGATGTGTGCCTGATGTACAAAATTATTCATAATCTTGCTCCACCCCCTCTTCAGGGATGCGTGACCCATAACGGAAGTGCAGGTAGGACTAGAGCATCTGCTAGGGGAGATTTGATATTGCATTACAGAAAAACAGCCTTTGGGCAAAAAGCCTTTTCAGTTAGAGTAGTGGTGTTGTGGAATTCCTTACCTACAACATTCGAAGCCTCAATAGCTTCTTAATTTTTAAAAACAAGCTTAAGTTTTGGCTATTATCACAACAGATCTGCAACCACTAATGACTGTGTTGTACATTATCTGTTTTATATTCTGGTTTAAATTGTATATTTCTGGATCTGTATGTATTGTGATGTTTTATGTGGTGTGTATGTATTGTATGTCATTTTATTTGTTTACCTGCCCAGGGACAGCAGATGTAAACTAGCTATTAGCTAATTCTGGTGCAATGACTTTTAATTGTGTATTGTCCCTGTAAAAAAACAATAAAAATGAAAAAGAAAAATGAAATGAAATGGAAGACTGCTTTTAATATCCCCAGGGGGCACTTTGAATATCTTGTTCTTCCTTTTGGCCTTTGTAATGCCCCCACCGTATTCCAAGCACTCATCAACGATGTGTTGAGAGATATGGTAGATCAGTTCATTTATGTCTACCTGGATGACATACTGATATTTTCTCATTCTCTCCAGGAACATGTTCAACACGTCAGGCGAGTGCTTCAGAGGCTGTTAGAGAATGGGCTTTTTGTCAAGGTGGAGAAATGCGTTTTCCATACACAGTCTGTTCCTTTTTTGGGATACATCATCTCGGCCGAGGGGGTGCGCATGGACACTGACAAGATTCATGCTGTGGTAAATTGGCCAACCCCAGAGTCTCGTAAAGCCCTGCAGAGGTTTCTGGGCTTTGCCAATTTCTACCGGCGGTTTATTCACAATTTCAGCCAGCTAGCCACCCCTTTGACTGCCTTAACCTCCATCAAGACTGCCTTTAGGTGGTCTAGTGCAGCGGAAGCTGCATTCACCAAACTAAAGAGCTGCTTAGTTTCAGCTCCCATTCTCATTGCCCCTGATTCTTCCCGGCAGTTTGTGGTGGAGGTTGACGCGTCAGAGGTGGTGGTTGGCACGGGTCTATCCCAGTGTTCCCTCAAGGACGGTAAGGTGCATCCTTGCGCTTATTTTTCTCACCGTTTGTCCCCCGCTGAGCATAATTATGACATTGGTAACAGAGAGCTGTTGGCAGTCAAGCTCGCTTTGGAAGAGTGGTGTCATTGGCTGGAAGTTTAGGGGGTTCCTTTTATAGTTTGGACCGATCACAAAATCTGGAATACATTAAGTCTACCAAAAGATTAAACTCTAGGCAGGCTCGGTGGGCTCTTTTTTTCTCGGTTGTTTAGATTTTTCTATTTCTTTTAGTCCAGGTTCTAAGAACTTCAAACCGGACGCATTAACCCGTATTTTTGATGTTTTGGATCGCCCATCTTTTTCCAAATCAAATTGTACCGCAAAGGTCTTTATTTCTGTATTCACGGGACATTGTGTCGAAGGTTCACATAGCCGCGCAAGGGTTAACGCCCCCGCCCGGATGCCCTTCGGGTCGGTTGTTTGTGCCAGAGGCTTTAAGGTCCGAAGTCATCCGATGTGGTCATTATTACAAGATAGCTTGCCATCCTGGGGTTAATCGTACCATGTTTCTTGTTAAACAGCAGTTTTGGTGGCCAGCCATGGCTCGTGACATTCGTCTTTTTGTTTTGGCTTGCTCTGTCTGTGCTGTTTCGAAGTCTTCCAATTGACCCCCTGCTGGACTCCTTCAGCCGCTGTTGGTTCCTTCGAGACCCTAGTCCCACATTTTGCTAGATTTCGTGTCAGGTCTCCCTCCTTCACAGGGAAACACGGTGGTTTTGACCGTGGTGGACCGGTTCTCGAAGGCAACTCATTTAATTCCTCTGCCTAAATTACCTTCTGCCAGAGAAACAGCGGTTGGTGTCATAGATCACGTTTATCGACGTGGTCTCTGACAGGGGGCCTCAGTTTGTTTCCAAATTTTGGAGAGAATTTTGTAAATGACTGGGGGAGACCATTAGTCTTCTGGATTTTATCCTCAGAGTAATGGCCAGACGGAGAGGGCCAACCAAGGTCTAGAACGATTGTTGCGATGTTTGGTCTCTCAGAACCCCTCCTCTTGGAGCCAGCAGCTCTCATGGGTTGAGTACCCACATAACTCATTACCAGTTTCAGCTACGGGCCTATTGCCTTTTCGGTGTAGTTTAGGGTACCAGCCACCACTTTTTCCAGAATTGGAAAGTTGCGGTCCCCTCTGCCCACGCATTTATCCAGGGGTGCCGACGCACCTGGACCAGGGCCAGATTGACTGCTCTGGGTGGGGGTGCGCACCAAGGTTCAGGCGGATCGCAACAGGTCAGACCTCCTGTCTACATCGCAGGTCAAAAAGTGTGGCTTTCATCAAAGAATATTCCTCTCCGATCCATCAGTAATAAGCTTGCACCCAAATTTATTGGCCCATTTACTGTCACCCAAATTATTAGTCCGGTGGCAGTCCGCCTCAAACTCCCTCCTGCGTACAGGAGAATTCATCCGGTGTTTCATATTTCTAAATTCAAGCCCATTTTTCATTCACCCATTAACCCGCCAGCCCCCCCCCACCCCGTGTCTCGTAGATGGGGAACCAGCTTATTCGGTTAAACGTATTCTGGAACCAAGGGGGAGGGGACGAGGATTTCAATACTTGGTGGACTGGGAAGGTTATGTTCCGGAGGAGAGGAGTTGGGTTCCTGCTAGAGACATATTGGACCACTCCCTTATCGATGATTTCAATCGGCAGGTAGGTTCTCCTGAGAATGCCAGGAGGCATTCCTAGGGGAGGGGGGTACTGTCATGGTTCATGGGTCTGTGCGCTCATCTTGCGTCTCTGTCTGATGATGTGCATCTGTTAACTAGCACCAGCTACAACTCATTTGCGCTGCCTTTAAGTTTGGCTGGTTTCCTGTTCATTTTGTTGGTTCGTTGATTCTCGTCTGTCCTTCTTGTGTAGTTGTGCTCCTGTCCCTCCAGTTGGGATTCTCTGGACCTTATTCCTTGCCCGCCTAGGATTCCTGCGCTGGGTTTGAGTTACTGCTGCTTGAGTGGTCTGGACGTGATCCATCTGGGGTTATGCCCTAATCTTGCTATGTTCTCATTCCTTACAAATAAAACATTTTTACCTCACACTTGGATCTTGTGACTCAATCATTGTGACAAAAGGCCATAGTGGAGGACTGGTCATCACAGGAGGGAGGCTTTAACACTAATAGTCCTGTTAGCAGAACGGTTCATAGAGACAGCATCAGTAGCTCTCTAAGCAGATACCAGGGACATTATGGGCTTCTGCTCTGAATCTAGCTGCACAATGACTTCTGTGATTCCAAATGCTGAGTGTCCACAGGAGCTAAATCAAGCTAAACAATATTTCATAATCCGTGTGGTCTAATGTATGCACTTAAGTCCAGTACATATAAAACGTAAGTGTACACAAAACTCTTACCTCTGTTTTATTTTTAGGTTAAGCATTATTGTATGTAGTTTCAAATCATTTTGGGAGGATCTAAACCAGTGGCTAAGCCAGAAGGGTTTCACAGTGTGGAAAAACAGCACCATCATTCATTGTATTATAGTTTTACCATTTATTAAATCATGTTATAGTGTTTGTAAACTGAATTGACAATTATATGAAGTAGTTTGCAAAGTCTATTTTTTTTTCATTCTCCTCTACCATCCCAACTGCTATCTAGGTTGGTGTATTTTTTTATTTACATTTATTGATTTAGCAGACTTTTCATCAATTCGACTTACAAATGAGGAAAACAAGCGATTCAACTTCAGAGAAGTGCTAGCAATACATGGTTTCAATCAGTGTCTAGAACATTACAAGCAAGGAGAGGAAGAGATGTGAAAGAGGGAGAGATATTGCTTTTATTTTAAAAATATTTAGGAAGATGCTGTTAAAGAGTTTCAGAATTACAGTTCCCTATCTGTCGGTCACTACGAGTTATGTCGACCGACAAATGGGGTCTCACTTGGGAGGCCAATCATCTCTGATTTTAAGAGAAAACGCCAATGAAATTGGCAAGTGGATTAACACACCTGAGCCACTCCCCGTGCCAGCGGGTATAAATAGGGCGACAGGTGCATCCACTCATTAGATTTTTTTCTTCGGAGCCGAGTGGTTGTATGAAAGCTGTTATACTCCACAAAGCCATTCATCTGCTGTGTCGGGAAGCTGTTCTGGTTGGCGGTACGGCGCAAACAGCGGTGTCCCTTTCAGCGATTCCCCTGGGCGCTTCAACTAAGAGAGCAGATTTCCTAAAAGAGCAAATCGCGGACGATTCGCGTCTTTTTCAAGACGCCGTTTCGTCCGCGTCCTTCTGGATGCGGTCGTTTCCTGTTCTCTGACAACGGCCACGTTCGCTCTCTTCCGTGTCTGGGCATTCAGCACGCTGAAGGCGCGTTCGTGGATGGTTCATGCACGCACTGTGTGTGTGACCATGGCAACGCTGTGATCGCGTCTCCCCTTTCTTAAAGGGAAGGGAGCAGACCCCTCTGTCACTACCCGTTCTGGATTCTCTGTCTCGAGCAGAGGACCGCCGGCTAGTGCTCTGGGAGATTTGAAGGTGACAGTGAGAGCTTCTCCGCCGGGCCACGCCCCACGGACCTCTTACCCCTTCCGCAGTGTTTGTCCTGTGCAGCTGCTGGGTGATTTTGCTGGGCTGTCTTATGGCAGTCCCAACGGGTCATTCAGTTTGCTGCCGGAGATCAAATGTCGATTGCAACATCGGGGGATGGGTTATCGACCTCTGTGGATGAAGATTCGGCGGGGCTGCCCCCCTCGGGTGTTGTCGCCACTGCCGAATTGGACCCAGAGTTGACAGCCGTGCTTGCCCGGGCAGCTGTGAGCATCAGGATGGAGGTGAATGCACCGCCCAGCCCTGAGTGCTCATGGCTGTTTGATTGGTTCTCGGTGTGGAGCGCGACTCACAACTGCGTTTTACTCTGGTTCCTTTCTTCCCGGATGTGCATGGGGAAGTGATGTAGTCGTGGATGGCCCCTTTTACGGCCGGAAGCAGCTCATTTTTCTTTCCTCCGTCCTCACTACCCTCGATGGCGAGGCAGCTAGGGGTGTGTTGACATTCCCCAGCAGGAGAGTGCGATTGCGGTGCACTTGTGTCCGCAAAACGCCGCCACTGGGAGGGATAGTCCACGCCCCTCACCCAAGGCCTGTAAGCTGTCGGCCGCGCTCGCTACCAAGGCTTACAGTGCTGCGGGCCAAGCTGTCTCTGCTTTGCATGCCATGGCTATCCTGCAAACCCAACAAGCCAAGGCTTTAACAAATGCACGAGGGTAGGACCAACCCGAGGTTGATGCAGGAGCTGCGCATGGCGACTGACCTCCCCCATCTGGGTGACGGAAGTCACAACGCAGTCCCTCGGGTAAGCGATGTCCACTCTGGTGGTCCAGTAGTGCCGTTTCAGGTTCAGCCTGGTCTGTATGAGAGACATTGACAAAGTGCATTTTCTCGATGCTCCCATGTCCCAGGCTGTCCTGTGTGGCGACGCTGTCAGGGGCTGTGCCCAGTAGTTCCTGACAGAACAACAGCAGACTGAGGCCATACAGCACATCTTGCCACGACGTGATCCTCCGGTTGCCACCATTCCGTCGCAGGCAGTGCCTCAGCCTGCTCGTCGCCGAGGGCGCCCCCCTGCGTCCTTCACACAAGCTCCGCCCCATGCTGAGAGTTCTTCGAGGCCGGCGCGTCGAGCCCCGCGCAGGAGAGCGGCGCCCCCCGTGTCACTCCCGGCTGCAAAGTCCTCGAGGAAGTCGACTAAGTGGCCCTGACACGGGCAACTAGGAGATGCGGAGAACTGCTCTTCAGGAGATGGCGGAGAGAGCGCCACTCCTTCCCCCGGAGGAGGGCCAGGTGGAGAATCCTCTGGTTCTGTTCCGCCGCTGGTCGAACGGCCAGTGGCACCCACATTTTCATTGAAAGAGCAATTTCTCCTTCCTCCGAGTTGCAAGGCTCGTGGGCTGACAATGAGCGACGCACAGCTTCCTCATTCTCACCCAGGACGCCCCCTTTCGCCAGCAGCCAAGAGGTCGCGGTTCGGAGACGCAACGCCTCTCCACGCGTCTCTGGCCAGTTCCTCCGGGAACACGGGGATTGTGGTTGCGATGACCCAGGACGCAGTGCCTTCTGGGCCTTCCGGCACGACTCCCCATCGCTGCACCACTGCGGGTATGTCGACTGTCCCTTTGGTGCCACTTGTACGGTATCTGGGAGCGTGGCTTGCACTGCCCAACCCGTCACGCTGGCTCATCCGGACGGTCCGACTCGGCTATGTGATTCAGTTCACCCGGCGACCCCCCAAGTTCAATGGCATGCTCGAGACTTCGGTGGCAGTCCAGGATGCCCCTGTCTTGCGCGAGGAGATTGCTGTCCTCCTGGCGAAGGATGCAATCGAGCCGGTCCCTCCAGCCGAGATGAGGACGGGGTTTTACAGCCCTTAATTCATCGTGCCCAAGAAAAGCGGTGGCCTTCGACCTATCCTGGATCTGAGAGTCTTGAATCGGGCCCTACACAAGCTCCCGTTCAGGATGTTGACGCAGAAACGCATTATCAAATGCGTCCAGCCCCAGGACTGGTTTGCAGCGATCGACCTGAAAGATGCGTACTTTCATGTCTCTATCCTCCCTCGTCACAGACCGTTCCTGCGCTTTGCTTTCGAGGGTCAGGCACGGCAGTACAAGGTCCTCCCCTTCGGGCTCTCCCTGTCCCCCCGTGTCTTCACGAAGGTCGCGGAGGGCGCCCTTGCCCCACTCTGGGAAGTGGGCATCAGGATCCTCAACTATCTCGACGACTGGCTCATTATGGCCCGGTCCCGAGAAGAGTTGTGCGATCACAGGGACTTCGTGCTTCGGTACCTCAGTCAGTTGGGGCTTCAGGTCAACCGGGAGAAGAGCAAGCTCTCCCCTGTGCAGAGAATCTCTTATCTCGGTATGGAGTTAGACTCGGTGAGTATGACGGCACGTCTCACCAGCGAGTGTGCCCAGTCAGTGCTGAACTGCCTGGGCCCCTCAGAGTTCCCTCAGAGGCAGGACAGTGGTACCACTGAAACACTTTCAGAGGCTCCTGGGGCATATGGCATCCGCAGCCGCAGTCACGCCGCTCGGGTTGCTTCATATGAGACCACTTCAGCACTAGTTACACTCCCGAGTCCCGAGATGGGCATGGCGCCGCGGTACACATCGTGTCACCATCACACTGATGTGTCGCCGCCTATTCAGTCCCTGGTCGGACCTTGCTTTTCTACGGGCCGGCGTGCCTTTAGAACAAGTGTCCCGGCACGTTGTTGTCACAACGGATGCCTCCAACGGGCAGGCAGCTTCAGGGTCCTGGACAGGACCTCGACTGCTTTGGCACATCAACTGCCTGGAGTTGCTGGCAGTGCATCTAGCTTCGCGACGGTTTCGTCCGCTAGTGCTGGACAAGCACGTGTTGGTCCGCACGGACAACACTGCGGCTGTTTCGTACATCAACCGACAGGGCGGTCTACGATCATGTCGCATGTCTCAACTCGCCCGCCATCTCCTCCTCTGGAGTCAGACGTGGCTCAAGTCGCTGCGCCCTGTCCACATCCCGGGGGAGCTCAATCGTGCAGCCGACGTGCTCTCACGACAGCTCACTTTCCCCGGGGAATGGCGACTCCATCCCCAGACGGTCCAGCTGATCTGGAGTCGATTCGGGGAAGCCAGGTAGACGAGTCCTCCCACTGCCAGCTGTACTATTCTCTGTCCCAGGCCCCCCTGGGCACAGATGCACTGGCACACAGCTGGCCTCGGGCTTTACGCAAGTATGCGTTTCCCCCAGTGAGCCTGCTCGCACAGACTCTGTGCAAAGTCAGGGAGGACGAGGAATAGGTCCTGTTGGTTGCGCCTTACTGGCCCACCCGGACCTGGTTTTCGGAACTCATGCTCCTCGTGACAGTCCCTCCCTGGCGCATCCCCCTGAGGAGAGACCTTCTCTCTCAGGGGCTTGGCACCTTTGGCACCCGCGTCCAGATCTCTGGAACCTCCACGTGTGGCTTCTAGACGGGACGCGGCAGACCTAAGTGATCTGCCCCCAGCAGTGGTAGACACTATCACTCAGGCTAGAGCCCCTTCTACGAGGCAGGCCTATGCTCTGAAGTGGAGTCTGTTCATGAATTGGTGTTCTTCTCACCGAGAAGACCCCCGGAGATGCCCGGTCAGAGTCGTGCTTTCTTTCCTGCAAGAAAGGCTGGAGCGTGGGCTGTCACCCTCCACCCTGAAGGTGTATGTGGCTGCCATTGCAGCCCATCACGATGCAGTGGACGGCCGGTCCCTGAGGAGGCATGACCTGATCGTTAGGTTCCTGAGGGGTGCCAGAAGGTTACATCCTCCTAGGACACCCTTGATTCCCTCCTGGGACCTCTCTATTGTCCTGGCGGGACTTCAGAGGGGTCCCTTTGAGCCGCTGGATTCGGTTGAGCTGAAGTTCCTGTCTCTCAAGACAGCGCTCCTGATCGCGCTCACTTCCATCAAGAGGGTCGGGGACCTCCAAGCATTTTCGGTAAGTGAAGAGTGCCTTGTGTTCGGGCCGGCCTACTCTCACGTTGTCCTGAGACCCCGGCCTGGATACGTGCCCAAGGTTCCCACCACTCCCTTCCGAGACCAGGTGGTGAACCTGCAAGCGCTGCCCCTGGAGGAGGCAGATCCAGCCTTGTCGTTGCTGTGTCCCGTAAGAGCACTTCACATATACGTGGACCGCACCCAGAGGTTCAGAAGCTCTGAGCAGCTCCTGGTCTGCTTTGGAGGTCAGCAGAAGGGGAAGGCTGTCTCTAAGCAGAGGTTGGCCCACTGGATAGTGGACGCCATCGCCTTGGCTTACCATTCCCAAGGCGAGCCGTGCCCCCTGGGGGTGAGGGCCCACTCCACACGGAGTGTGGCCTCGTCCTATGCGTTGGCGCACGGCGCCTCTCTGGCAGACATTTGTCGAGCTGCGGGCTGGGCGACACCTAACACCTTTGCGAGGTTTTACAACCTCCGTGTAGAGCCAGTTTCCTCCCGTGTGTTGGGTTACAGGTAATTGGCGGGAAGGGCTGGCTGGGTGTCTCGCTTGCTGCGCCATTCCCCCTAACACGGGGATGTGAGCGCCTTCTTCTCCCAGTAGAGTTCCCCGGTTGGCGTACCCTGGTCGAGCATCCTCCAGCACCCTCGGCGTCAGACTTGGCGGAGCAGTCTGTCGCCAGGCCCAGTACTGGTGTTAGCATGCCCGGAGCCGGTCAGCCCCTGTACTGGGCTAGGTGTCCATATGGCTGGGTTCCCTACGGGTAATCCCATATGTGTATTCTTCCACGGTAAGGTTTCCCTCTTGGCAAACCCGTGTCTTCCCTTGACAGATCGTTCTGTCAGTCTCTTCTGGCAGCCGTTCCATCCCTACTCTAAGGTAGGACCTGCCTCAGAGACCCTTCCATATGTGTACTGCCCCCTGGGTCAGTCCATATCGGTATATCCACATGTCACCTCCCTACGGGTAGGATGTGGTCTCCGTAGCGGCCTTCCTAAGGCTCGCTTCCCTATTGTCTTGCCAGCTGAAAGAACAAATAGGGAAGATTTGAAGCAATCTTTCACCGAAGGTTGAAATCCCTTCCATTTTCTTTTGTGGGCGGAACAGCAGCATGGCCTTCTCCAGCAGCGATGTGCTCACCCTTTGGCCCCTTCGGTACCAAGGTCAGTGAATTTGCGCTGGGGCTTTGGGAAGGTTACGACCTTAAGCGTAGCTTTTGTGGCACACCAAGGCTTGTCAACAATTGCAGCGCCTCAGGGTTGTGACGAGGTTCAGGTTATGGCGTTTTCCATAGGACCCCATTTGTCGGTCGACATAACTCGTAGTGACCGACAGATAGGGAACGTCTCGGTTACGTACGTAACCCTCGTTCCCTGATGGAGGGAACGGAGACGTTATGTCCCCATGCCACAACCTTGAACCATTCGCTGTTGCCGGGACACGTTCTCGGCTCCTCAGCGTAAAACCTAATGAGTGGATGCACCTGTCGCCCTATTTATACCCGCTGGCACGGGGAGTGGCTCAGGTGTGTTAATCCACTTGCCAATTTCATTGGCGTTTTCTCTTAAAATCAGAGATGATTGGCCTCCCAAGTGAGACCCCATTTGTCGGTCGACATAACGTCTCCGTTCCCTCCATCAGGGAACGAGGGTTACGTACGTAACCGAGACGTTTCTTACAATCGCTGGAACACATTTCTCAATACTTAAGTCACTTCTTCAAAACTCTTCACACAGTTCTCTTAACCATCTTTCAGCTTGACACAGCAGTTCGTTTCACTTTCAGAATGCACTAAAACACACTTTATCATTCATAACAGAGCAACCTAAAAACATTAAAAACAGGGAGCATTATACAATGTTTCCTTTTGTAAAATGTATTTACAAAACAAGAATGATACTCTCTACTGTTTATAATTCACTGCAGTGTACGTTACATGCTCCATGTTTACATTACAGTACACAATTATTCCTAAGTATTCTCCTTAACAGATGGTAATGAAAGTGAAAGACTAACACTTGTGAAGATCTTCAGCTACATTTAGCTGCTTTGATAGTATTTGATGTTTTACATTCACAACATTTTTCTACATGATATTACTGTAGAAATGTTGCACAAATTGTGTCTTATTCATTTTTTTACTGTGCTAGGTTTTGAATAGTTTTGGAAACATTATGTAAACATGTGCAAATTGGCTTGTATAGTACACAAAGTTTTGGTGGTGTTTGTGTCGAAGTGATGGTCACCGTGATTTTGCCAAGAAAGACATGTTCCTGGATCAACATCACTGTCCAAAAATACAGACTTAACACAATCCCTACCCCTAAACCTAACCCCACCCATAATTTATTCCTAAATCAGAGGGAAATGATAGCTGATTAACAAGGGAGTAGAAGCACCCAACCCTGATTGTAAACCTAAAGCAGATATTTCCTGAAAAGTTATTTCTCAATTCTGATTGGTTGAATTGAATGCTGTTCCTGGATCAACAACTATGTTGACCCAGGAACATGTTGTACTTGGTGAAATCACGCTCACCTCGAAGTGATAAAGGAATTCATGTAATTTGACAGATGTGGTCAATGAATGCATTTTGTGCCAAATGATAAAAATGATAGCCCACATAGACTCGCTGTGTGAAGAGTTTTGAAAAAGTGACCTAAGTATTGAGAAATGTGTCCTAGCAATTGTAAAAAGTGTAATATAGACAATTTCAAAGGATATCAAGAAAGAAAAACAACTCTGACCCACTTTCTGTTTAGCACCCTTAAAT